>NW_012115821.1:3075296-3120404 GCF_000951035.1 Colobus angolensis palliatus
TGTGTGTGTGTGTGTGTGTGTGTGTGTGTGTGTTTGGCTTCCTCTCATCATTTAAGTCTCAAATGTTGTCTCATAAGAGAAAACCTTGAGTAATAAATCCCTAACCTACTCAAAGCTACAACGATCTGGCCTGCTATAAAGTAATGGTGGGAGTTTCCAATTGATGACTATGCAAAAATGCTTTGAAAACTACAGCTCATTGTATAAATGCACATTATCATTATTCCTGAAGATCTGCCAGAAGCCACGTTGCTGTCTACCAACTTGTCCTGATCTTCCATAAACTGGGTGTCAGTGAAATCTCAGAAGTGTTGAATTCAGAGCTTAGGTTTCTACCTTCCCACTCAGTCCTAGGTAAATACCATTGTTCCTGGTAACTTTCAGTCTGTTCCACACTGACACACAGGGGCAGAGGTTTCTTGATTCTGCTCTTGGGTTTGGATGAGGTAGGAACACCTGTGAGATTTTAAAAAGCCGTAAAAACTCAAACCATAGAACCACCACAGTCTCATAGTAAGTGCAGTTGAGGTGCTGTTTATATCTGAAATCTGTCATTACATTAACCTGATGAGGAAGTATGAAATACACCCCCATGTCCAATTTGAGAAGAAGTACATCAGTGTTTCCTCACTAGTAGTGAAAGTTGCCCTCCAAGACGTTGAAGTGGAATCTTCTGGAAGGTTCCCTTAGGTGATGAAAGGGCCTGTGCTGGAGACATTTCCACATTTCTTTCAATTATTTAATTGTTGGTGGTCCATCTATACAAAATGGATATATGCAATACAGGGTGGAAGTGATGCTAGCTGCGTACATCACCTCTATTCTTTCCCCTTCCTTAGTGATGGAACCCTGATTTCTAGTAAGACACAGGCTGTACAGAATCAGGACTATGTTTTACAGATGCTCTTGCACCAGGATAGCCATAGGAGATGTATGTAGAAGTTTTGGATGGTTATTTCTGGTGAGTCTTCTAAAATCCAGGGGTAGAGCCCTTTCTGGATCTTCCTCCTAAGTCCTGGAATGTGATGTAATAGTTTGTTCTCCAACAGCTATTTTGGCCTGTGAAATGACCTTGAGGATAAGAGGCAGAAGGGAAAAAGATGGAACAGAAAGAAGCTGCTTGAGGTCCTGGTGATTCTGTGGTGCCGAAGTACTTGCCTTGACCGTTCTACCACTGGGCTTAATTTTTGCAAAAAGAACAAAATTTTGTATCAAAGCTTTTATTTTCTATGGCATTGTTACATGTGGGGTGAAATGATATAGGCAGAATGCAGTGATAAATGAAGTTGGGACCTTAGTTTTAATGAGGTAATAATCTGTAAATCCAGAGTGCTTCGAGTTATGTGTAGACCTAACTTGAGTTCTGTAAAATCTGAGTAATGGAAAAGGAAACCACACAACAGATTTGGAATTGGAAGGATAGATACTACAAGGATAGATACTGAGGGTCATTTTGGGGAAGGATCAAATGGGGGTACTCAGTGGTTTGGGGGCAAGAACAGGAAAACTGTCAAGGCTATTAAAAGCCATCAGAGATTCCTCCACATTGCCAATATTGAAGTGAGTTACAACTTATTCTCAAATAAGTTGAAGTCTTACCCATTTGATATGTTTTGACAGGAAATGTATATTTACTGCCTGAAATGACTTCAATTGCTGAACTCTGAACCACAGTATTTCATAAATGATTAACATTAGACAGAGTCAGTGGGAACCTCACAACTTTTCTTAAACAGCATTCCACAAGAAAGAATTTCTCACAATTGCAAGGTATTTATCCTATTTTCAAAAGTACACATTCACACTGGTAGGGTTTGAACTTGTCTATCAAAAATAGTTATTGCTTTTGCAGATAGAAAAATAGTCACTTAAAATCTAAGGAGATGAGCAGATATATTCAGCATATCTTGGTCAATTCAATATTTATTGAATGGAGATAGAAATTTCTCTTATAAATTTTTCTTCATATGTATCTTAAGTGCCCGTTTTGCACAAAGTGATGGGCTGGGTATGGTTATTAATTCTAATATGGATTTCGTATCCAGTGAAGTTTAGTAAGGGAGATTTAGCTACAATGGAGACAGGAGGAAGGATATTCCCATGTGGTGGAAAAAAGCCTATTGAAAGTTCAGAGGTGGGAAAATTCATCTTCCATCACCATTTTGAGAGTTAAACTTTCTTATCACCTAATTAGCACCCCAATTATTTTCTATCCGTACATTTTTAACAAGGGCCCTAAATGTTTCTACTTTAAAGATGTAGTAATGACTTGAAAGCATAGAAGAGGACTCTACAGTTGGTTGGTTTTAAAGCAAGAACTAATTTGAGGGCGCAGTAAAAATTCCAGAAAACAAGGACACTTTTTCAATGTGATACAAGAGACTAAGTCATAATGTTTGCTTGTGATAGTTTGTAATTTTATTGTCTTTTTTGGCAAAGATCTTGTAATAGTGTTCTAGTTGCCACTGGGCCAGAGCTTGTCCTAAGAACTCAGAGCTTGGACACTCACTGGGCTTCAGAATTTGGAGCCAAGGAGTTAATCATGGTGGGTATTTGAGAATAGCCTGTTAGTAAGAAAGAATTAGAACAGGGAGGTGACTTTATGGCACTGCATCAGTGACAATGATGAAATGTATCTACTTGAGCAGCAGGGGTTGACAAACTTTTTCTATAAATGGCTGTGTAGTAAATATTTATATTTTGTGGTCACATGAACTCTGTTACAGCTACTCAACTCTGCCGAAGTGGGGAAAAAGCCTGGGACGGTATGTGAATGAATGTTGCATGACCATGTTCTAATAACATTTTATGAGTACTGAAATTTGAATTTTATTTAACTTTCACGTATCAGTAAATACTATTCTTTTTTTCCCAACCATTTGGGAAGGTCAAAACGATTCTCAGTTTACAGGGTGTACAAAACCATGCAGTGGGCTAGATTTGGCCCACGGACAAAGTTTGTTGATCCCTGCTGGAATAAAGGACTGTGTGCTCCCTTCTCCATAGTCTAGTGAAGTCCAGACTTCCCTCATTTGCACACCACTTCCGTGGCTTTTTTACTGCATTATTTATTAAATATGCTTATTGAAATAGACATATTTGGTCTCATCTTAATAATGAATTTGATGTTCTGGCTTAATTGATGAAATGCATCACTAATGCATCACAATTTAAATAAACTTTAAAACTCTTAGTTACTAACTTTACACATAAGGTCACATCACATATACTGATTTAATACCTTTTGCTAATTAAAAAAATTGAGGCACAATTTACAATAAAGTGTCCAAATCTTAATTACTAGAGCTTAGTGAATGTTCACATAAGTACGCACCCATGAAACCACAACTCGGATAGGATGCAGAATTTCCAGCACCCAGATGGGTCCTTTGTAACCCTCCTAGTCATACACACCACTACCAGTAGAACTTAGTTTTTTCTCTTTGACACCTTCTTATAAATGGAAATATACAATTTATATCATTCCCTAAGATTTTTCCCAATGCTATGTCTGCTGTTACCTGTAATAGTAGTTCTTCTTCATTGTTGCATAGTATTTCATTGTAAGAATAGGCTACTTTATTCTGGTGTTGAACATCTATATTTTTCCCCTAGGTTTTGGCTGCTATGAATAAAGCTGCTGTGAACATTCTCATACATGTTTTTGGCAGATGTAAGCACTCATTTTTGTTGCACATCCTTGTTTTTTTCAGACTGTTGGACTCAGGACTACTTCTTGCCAGAACTGATAATTAAAAGAAAACACAGCTACCACATATATAGCACTTATTTTATGCCAAGCACTATTTAAAATCCTTTAGCTATATTAATACACTCAATTGGGATGGGTAGGATTCTTGTCCTCATTTTATAGGTGAGGAAACTGAGGCATAGAATGATAAGGCATTTTACCAGGGTCACACCTCGTGAGTTCTAGAGCTGGAATTTCTTTCTCTCTCTGTCTCTAATTGAGACTGTCTTTCAGACGTTGATCAGATTAGTAACAAATAATTTCTCCAAATGGTTCTCATTCTGTAGGACTGCATGCTGGAGAGAGGGCAAGCAAGGAACAAACAGCACTGTAAATTGAATACCAGCAGCTCACGACTTGAACTGCAATTGGAACCCAGGTGGTCTGGCTTCAAAGGCTCTGCTTTTAACCATTCTGCTAAATAAAACACATTTTGTCTTTGGCAGCCTTTCCCTGCCCCTTCCATCACATCTTTCCCCTTCTTCTTGGGCACTTTGCTGCCCTAGCTGGCGGAGCCACCTCCTCCATGCCCTCCTTTCTGTTCCCTGATGACCAGCTTTATTTTGCAACTCCGCCCAGCCACCGGGTATACAAGGAGATGGAACTGGGTGGCCTTTAGAAAACTGGCTCTGCAGTCAGTCTCCTGGATTTAAATCTTGGCTTGAGTCCTAACTATCTGTGCAACCCTGGGCAAATAATGTTAGCTCTTTCAGGTATCCTCTGTAAGAGGAAGAAAATAACAAGTGAGGATTAGATGGAAGACACATGTACAGCACACAGCGCAGTGTTTTGACACAGGAAGTTTTCATTAGGTAGAAGCGGCCATTGCATTCTTTATTTATTTTGGTGGCTATTCATATAAGTAATTAGGGCAGTTTAAATGAATTAGCAGCTTAAAGTCTTTGCATGTTATTCCTCTAGGACAGGCATTTCCTAAATAACCCCAAAGAATTGATCTCTAATAGTATAACCCAGTTGGGGAAATATTTTGGGGCAGGATTCCTCCCCCTTATCACCTTCGGTAACCCCTATTCCAGCAGCCACCCTCTATTCAGGAACCTGGGTAAACACCTTGAACCTTAGAGTAAAATCTATATCTTACTTTTTATTAACATCCACCTAGAGGAAACTACTAGAAAACTCAGGTTTTTTTCTTTCGACTTTGTTGCTCTCCAGTGGTTTCCTGGAGTCCCAGACAGGGCATTCTTGGGGCTTTGCAATTTTCAAGGTATCACAGAAGTAAAACTGAGTTTGATCTCTTGAGGCTTTAAAAGAACAGCCACGAATCTGGGAGCACTTGAACAGGAGCCAGCAGCACCTTGGTCCTCCCGGTTCTCAGCTAAGCCCCTGTGGTCCTCCCGGTTCTCAGCTAAGCCCGTTATTAATTCTCTTTGAATGCAGCGGCACACGCAGATGAGTAAGACTTGATTAACGGCATGCCGCTCGCTTGCTCATCTGGTCCCCAACACTTCGAAAACACGGCAGGATTGGGGAGGGAGCCAAGTGGCGGGGGGCGGGGGTGCTCATTTTGCATCAAAAAATAAAAACCCAATATAGTGCTGCTCATCCCATTTCAAATTAATGCTCCTGTTTTGCATTTAATTAGCGGCCAGTAGTGAAGTCAGGCAACTAACATTTTGGTGCTGTCCTTGAGCTGCAGCAGTCTTTTAATCATGGCTATTTCCCCCTTCCCCCCAATCTTTCTTTTGATGTACTATTCTGCAAGCAAATACAAAGACCCAGATTAGATGAGACTGGTAAAAGTGGAAGGGGGATTTTGGTTTTCAGGTCTTCCCCGTGGTTTCATGATTAAAGGGGCCCCGGCAGGTGTAGGAAAACAAAACTGGCTCATACTCCCGTCTGGGAGTGGGTTCCTCTTTCATGTCCTGGAAAGTGGGATATAGACAATGGGGAAAATAACAGAATGACTCTCCCAATGAGTGGGGGGTGATGTCAGGTGAAAAACAGAACGAAAGTATGGGAAATATTCTGTGAGCTCAGACCCAAAGAATGAAGGAGAGGGATCAGTGATTTACTGGAATGCAGAGGATGAAACATTGATCCAAGGGGGCTTATGAGGGGAGTGATGCTTGGGAGGTGAGGTGTGGAGAATTGAAATGATTTCCCAGTGCTTGGGCTGATGATCTGGGCACTGGAGCCCTCTGTGTGGGTCGGAAACATATTACCACTAATAAGAGCTTTGAGCCCAGGCAGCCCCACTGGCTGACACACGCCCAAACATACGCACACCCTCCCTAGGAAGGTTTGTGGCATTTTATTTTTGTTTCACCTTTTCTGACATACCGACTCAAATTAAGCAGTCTTCCCTCCTTATCCCCTCCCTGCTAACTCAAGGTTACAGGTGAACTTGTATTTTTGTGTCTCTCTTCTTGATTCGTTCTCTGATTTAGGTAAAAGCCATGCAGTGGCTGGTGGTGTCCAGCCCATAGAAGACTCAAATATTTGTTGAACAAATGATTAGTTTGGGGGATTTGTGTGGCTTTGAGCAAATCATTTAACCTCTCTCACAGCTTCTGTTTCTCTGTCTGAGTTGATCATACCCATCACCTGGGGTGTGTGAGGCGTAAATGAGCTAGCATGGGATCTTGTTGAGCAGAGTGCTTAACACATAAGTCTTCGTTAGTGTCCCTTCCATCAAAATACACAGGGAATGTAAATCTCTTGGAAAAGAACATTTGATTCTAATTGGACAGCACCTTTCTGTGGTTGATGTTTTGTCTTTGTCTTATGAGAAGGTGATAGAAACATAGGGGAAAGCTGTTAAGTCTCCAAATGCAGCCTTTTATAGGAAAAAAATGGATTATGGAGGATTAATCTTTACAGGTCATTTTATCGATTGGCTTGGCATAATTGCTCTCCTCCCAAACGTCAGCAGTGTCTTTGCTTTCAGCAGCGAGCTGTTTGAATGTGAACAGTACCCTTAACGTGTTTTGGGGCTACAGTTATTGAAATATAAATTCAGCAGAAGAGAAAAATCCAAAGTTTGACCCTTTTTTGGAGAATGCAAAATTAAAATGAACTAATATTTCAGGCAAAATCTATCATATCTTTTTTACATGCTTAGTAGTTTAACAGGAGGTAGGAGTTGATAATTATCAAGCACTTAATTAAGTACCAAGCATTGTGTTAATCTTTTATTGATGTTTTATTAGAACAAACCTATGAGGTTGGTATAATGGAATCTGATTGCACATGAGATCTCGTCCTGAACTATGCAAAAGAAAAATTGTATATAGTCAGAATAACTCCCTGCAAAATCCCATAAAATATTTTTGTGTACAACCCTGTAGAAGAATTCTTAGCCCTAAAGTTTGAGAATTGCTGAGCTAGTCCACAGGAAGGAACAAAGGGAATGTCTACGTGCAGAAGTCTGGGCATTCAAATTTGTTGAATAAATGAATGTTGAATGAATTCTGCTTCTAACTATCACAGTTCTATAGAGTGGATGATGGCTTGAGAATTCTTAAGTATATCTCTGGCTTAAAGGGTTGGCTTGCCTCTCTTTTAGTCTTAAGCCTCTTTAACCTAAATCTATCTTACTATATTTGTTGTTGTGAGGTTTCAATGCTATTGTGGAGACAGACCTGACTCTGGTTACATCCTAAAGTGAGTTTGCATATTAAGAGTGCCTATCATGATTCCACTGTACTATTAGTGGCCTCATTTTTATAGATGAGAAGCTGGAGTGTGTTAAGTGACTTGCTAAGGTTACTATCACAGACAGATGCCAGGTTAGGCCCCTATGATCCCCACATCTTAGTGTTTTCACATTTGTATAATTGCCTCTCCTTGAGATGGGTGGAACCTGACTTGCTTCTAACCAATAGAATACAGCAAAGGTGATAGCATGTCACTTCTATGATTATGTTATATAAAACTCTGCCTTGCTGGCTGACTTGCTCTAGAGACTCTGTGATGGCTTGAAGAAGTGAATGTGTGTTTTGGGGATGTCCATGTGGTAAAGGACTGCAGGTGACCTTTAGGAACAGTTTAACCTCTGGCTTAGAGCCAGCAAAAATCCCTGAAGCTCTCAGTCCTACAGCCACAAGGATGAAGGACTGAATACTGCTGACAACCATGTGAGTATGGAAGTCTTCCTCCCCCAAGCCTCCAGGTGAGAACTCAGGCCTTCCCAGTGCCTTGAGTGCAGCTTCTTGAGACCCTGAACAAAGCATCTAGATAAGCCATGCCCAGACTTCCGACTCAAAGAAACTATGAGATAACAAATGTGTATTACTTGAAGTCACTAAGTGCATGTAATCTATTATGCATTAGATAAGAAACACAGTCATGTGAATTCCATGTCAGGATTTGAACCCAGTCCCATCTGATAGTAGAGGCAAAAGGCTTTTA
Source organism: Colobus angolensis palliatus (assembly GCF_000951035.1). Taxonomy (NCBI): domain Eukaryota; kingdom Metazoa; phylum Chordata; class Mammalia; order Primates; family Cercopithecidae; genus Colobus; species Colobus angolensis. The sequence goes on from NW_012115821.1 coordinate 3,083,422, forward strand.
GCAGATCTGGAGAGCACTTAAAGGCCATTTAGTCCAGCTACCTTTTGGTGGAGACTGGATCTTCCACAGTATCCCTAGCAAGTTGTCAGTCAGCTCCTTGGGGCTCCTCCAGACTGGGGAGAGGGTGAATTCATAGTCTTTTGAGTTATTTGTGTTCCATTTGGACAGTTTCCTATTTCATGGGTTGATTAAACCATTCACTCATTCAGTAGACGTATTTACTGAGGGCCTTCTCGGTGCCAGGCACCGTGCTAGGTGCTAGGTGGTGAGTATGGTGACGACAGGTCCTGCTCTCATAGAATTGACATTGTTGTCACTGTTAACCAGTTACTTCTTCAGCGCCATGGATATTATCTTGCTGTAATTTCTCTAAGTCCTAATTCTGCCCGATGGATTGAGAACAATATTTCTAATTCCTTTTCCACAAGACAGAACTTCAGATACTAAATTCTGTTGTCATTTTGTCCCCAAATCCCTTTTTTTTGTTCGGGTTTGCTATCCTTTGAGTTACTTCTACCATTTGGCATATGGCGTTGTCTAGAGCTATGCAGCCCGGCTTGGTAGCCCCAAGTTACAAGCAGATACATAAATTTAAATGAATTAGAATTAAACAAAACAAAAAATTCAGTTCCCCAGCTACACTAGTTACATATCAAGAGCTCAGTAGGTACATGTGGGTAGTGACTACTGCACTGGAGATAGTCACTGTCATTGTGGCGGGAAGCACTGTCAGATGGGGCTGGTCTGGCTCTTTGACCATCTGGGCCATGGATGCTGAATGAAGCCTGGATTGTTGCCATGCTTATTAAATGGAACTAAAAATAGGATATTGTTGATTCTGGCCAACTACTTCAGAGTGTAACTGAACTATCCCTTCTCTAGTTTTGAGTAGTATACTTTTGTTAATGAAACATAAGATGAATGTTTTTAACAGCCATATTGTATGACTTACTCATCTCAAATTTACCATCGAGACCTTTTATGTGCAGTCCTTTTCCATGCGGAGAGCAGTGTTTCTTTTCTCCACTGTTTGTCCACTTACAGTTTTAAACTCATGCTTAATGTTTTGCATTTACCTCTGGAGAATTCCGTCTTACTTTCAGGGAATCGGTCACCTTGATGGATTTTTTTTTTTTTCAGTTTTGCTTCTCATTTTTTAGAGTAGTTGTTTCCCTTCTTAGCTTCAGGTCATTCCCAAATTTAGTGGAATGATGGCAAAATCGCTGTCCAAGTTATTGATAGGAAAGTGAATAGGACAGGCTCTGGATAGAGCCTAGTGGCTTCTCACTAGATATAGGGCTGATTTAACAAAGCCCTAGAGCTGCTGTTAAGAGAAGGACTCTGGAGCCAGACCCCCACAGGTTTACATCCCAGCTTCCCGCCTTCTCAGCTTTGCAACCTTTCCCAAATTATTAACCACTCTTTCTCTTAGGGAGTCCCTAAAAGGGACATTTTAAATTGATATAGATATGGTTAATCAGTACTTTTACAGAGTTATTTAGTCTACCTATTTTCATTACGTCCAGTCTACATTTTAAAATATTTTTGCATTGGAGTTAGTTATATGGAAAAGTTAGTCAAAATGCCTTGCTGAATTCCAGATTTTACAACCATAGTAATCTCTTGATCACCAGCTTCAGTGAGTATGAAAAAAATGGAATGAGCTTTGCCTGATATGAATTATTTTTAGCGAATCCATGCTGATCCCAAGTAATCATTGCTGCATTGAGTGTTCGCCCTGTCCCCCTTGTTAATAATGCATTACAGAAGTCTGTCTGGGATTGGCATGATGCTTACTGACATATGATTGGCACAACTTGTATTTTTATTCCTTTTTATTTGCTGGTACATCTCCTCTTCTCCTGGATTCTTCAGAGTTTACCACCGATGTTGTGGCTACTTCAGACTTCATGCCACGAGTAGCCTGGGCTTTAATTCATCAGGGCCAGGAGCCTCAGACTTATTTAGAGAGGGCAGGCACTCTGACAATCGTGGCACCTTATTTTGGATCTCAATTCCCTGAAACAGTGTCTCCTCTCCCCTCTATGGAAAGCATCTCCTCTATCTTGAGGGAACACAGATGCAGACCGGAGGCTGAGTAATTGCACTTGCTGTCACTGTTAGTATCACACCACCCTCTCCAGGCGGCAGACCTATGTCGTCGTGTTGTTCTCCTTGCCCTGAGCGTAACAGAAATAGCCCTTTTGTAGCTCTTTGCATTTTCTGCCGGGCTCAGCTCATTCTAGCCTTTTGCCTTCCTGACACTTGTATCAGCAGCTGAAGAGTTTTCATAAGAGGATCGAGGCATTCTCCAAAGCAGATGACTTTAAAGAGCTGGCTAGAAAGAAAGCTATTCTACTGAGAATGACAGTTGGTGCATATCTTTGCCTCCACCTTCTCTTTGGACAATGAGCATTAATTTCTTTGGCTACTTTGGATATTAGCGGAGCATCAATTTCTCTAAATCTTCTCTCCCTTGCTTTTTTGCTTCCCTTCCTCTTGGCCAAAATCACTTTATTGAAACCTTTTCATGCTGGGTGTAATGTACTGTGGAAACTGGTTTTTAGACAGCAATGAGTTCTTTCTCTCCTCCCACATCTGGCTTTTTTTTTTTTTTTTTTTTTTTTTTTTTTTTTTTTTGAGACAGGGGTTCACTCTTGTCACCCAGGTTGGAGTGCAGGGGCGCAATCTCAGCTCACTGCAGCCTCCACCTCCCAGGCTCAAGTGATCCTCCCACCTCAGCCTCCCAAGTAACTGAGACCACAGGTATGCGCCACCATGCCCAGCTAATATTTTGTATTTCTGAAAGAGATGGAGTTTCTCCATGTTGCCCAGGCTGTTCTCAAACTCCTGTGCTCAGGTGATCCACCTGCCCTGGCCTCCCAAAGTGCTGAGATTACAGGAGTAAGCCGCCATGCCAGGTGCAGATGACAGTGAGTTTTGTAAAATATAAAGGGTGCCGTCTATATACAGGCAGGTTTTAAAGGCAGCACCTTTAAAGCACCAGCGTCATGGAAAGTCCACTCTCTGGTTGACACCAGAGTCCTGTTAAGAGAAGGACTCTGGAGCCAGACCCTCACAGGTTTAAATCCTAGCTTCCTGACTTATCAGCTTTGCAACCTTTCCCAAATTATTAACCTCTCTGTCTCTTAGGGAATCCCTGTCTCAGAAGGCTGTTGCAAGATTCAAATGAACTAATGTAAACAAGTTTTCAGCATAGTATTTGGTACATCGTTAGTGCTAAATAAAAGCTGTCTCATAGCAGCTCTTATTATTTGCATACTGAGTCCCTCAAGGTTAAAAGACCCCAAATAATTGAAATTAAGGAGCAGTCAGCTGGCAAGATCTTCAATTCTAATGCCCAGGGAGGGACATGTGAAATCAATACCTGATTTTCTGTTGCGCCAATCAATGTATCATCGCCCAGGACGTGAACAAGGGATAGAGAGGCAGTGCCAGCTTTGCCATTTTGAGGGAGGACACTTGCTCCTTTGAAGAATGTCTACTCCACATCGTGCTTGCACATCTGACTTGCTGTGTACATACAACATTATTTTACTTCATGTCTATGCATTCCCACTTGCTCCTCCTCCTCCTCAGATGTGAAGTTACTTTATTGTTTACTTTTGCTTTTTCCTTTCCCAAATACCCTGGGACTCAGGCAGTTTGGGATTTTCACTTCAGTTTAGGCCCAGTTAACACAGTGAAACTTCAAGTTCAGTGATCCGTGGATGGCAATTTAGCAAGAAACAAAGAAAGCAACAAAAGCTTTGGCTTGCTTGGAAGCCTGCTCCAGTAGAGGACCTAGTTTCTTGTACAGATCTCATCACCATCTGAAAACAAATTTCCATGGTAGGTTTACCCCCTGACCAGTGAGAACTCCTGGTTATAACAGATGTTCCCTTCTCCCCACCTTGTGGGAGATTGCACTGACTAGTGATCTGTACACCTCAGGGCCTTCGAACATGCGGTTCCCACTGCTTAAATGCTTTTCTTCCACATGTCTCTGGTCTGTCTCCTCCTCGTCATTCAGGCTCCAGCTGAAAATGACAATCCCTGACTCCCCTTGCTAAATTATCTTCTCTGTCTGCTTCCCTTTCCTCATCACTCTTTCTTTGATCTACTTTTAAAATCAGTATCTGACATATTACTTTTTTATGAATATAAGGAGTATGAAAGCAGAGACTGGCCGGGTGCAGTGGCTCACACCTGTAATCCAAATACTTTGGGAGGCTGAGGCGGGCGGATCATGAGATCAGGAGATAGAGACCATCCTGGCCAGCATGGTGAAATCCCATCTCTACTAAAATACAAAAAAGTAGCCAGGCGTACTGGCACATGCCTGTAGTCCCAGCTACTCAGGAGGCTGAGGTAGGAGAATTGCTTTATCCCAGGAAGCGGGAGGTGGAGGTTGCAGTGAGCCGAGATTGCACCACTGCACTCCAGCCTGGGTGACAGAGCAAGACTCTGTCTCAATAAATAAATAAATAAATAAATAAATAAATAAAGCAGAGACCTTGCCTGGCTTGGTCATTGTGGTGTCCCAGTGTCTGCAGGCAGTGTGTAGCACATAGTTGGGGCTCCAAAATATTTGGAGAGGGGATGGATTTTAAAATTTAATGCAGGGGGCGCTGCTATAGAGGAAAAAAGCTTACGTTCCACATTTGGTTATGGTTAGCAGCCACCTGTGTTATCGTGTGTCACATCTCTTCAGCCTCCACTGATTTTGGCCACAGCTGCAAGGCCAGTTCCTATCCCTAGCATTCGCCAATTCTCTTGCCAGCTTCCTCACTGGGCATTCCTCAGTGCACTGGTGGACCAGCAAAAGTAGCCCATGAGATAACTGCCATTAACCTGGAAGTCAGCAGAAGTGAGGAGTTGATAAATAAATGTCCTCACCTCCTGTCTTTCGGTGGATGATTCCGGAAGCATCTCTATGCTTCTTGGGAGCCCCTGGTGGCATCCAGCTTCCGTTGCTCACATCAACAACCTTGATCATGCATTCTTGCGTTAAGTCCTTGTCCGAGGCTCTGCTTTGGGGAAAACCTACCCTAAGACCCCATTCGTATTGGTAATTTTACTTCATTGTTGCCTGTCCTTTGTCATAGCCTGCATAGACACTTGCAATATAAATTGGGAAACTTTTATGAACCTCTTTACTATTATTTGCATGCTTATGTATTTTATCTTTCACAGTGACAAAGATCTCTTTGTCTTTGGACTTCTGACACCCGTCATCCTAAATATCTTAGAAACGTCATCTCCTTTTTCTCATAGCTGTTTACTGAGCAACTCTCTGGCCTATGGCTCTCCCGGTTTCCTTCTTAAAGTTGCAATCATGGAATCAAGCTTGCTGTTGCCTTCTCAGGGCATGCGTATTTATAGCACAGGCTTTTAGATTGTGGGCTCACTTTCAGAGGTGCTTGCTTTGAAATAGGCTTTCTGAAGGACCTCTGTGGGGATAATGAGGCCATTTCTACACTAGCAAGTTGGAATACATTATAGGATAGTGGTTGCAAGAGGCACTTGAAACAGTGGAGCTTTCTATACATGGCAAATTGTTTTTTTTTTTTTTTTTTCTAAAAACCATTCTGCAACAGTTTTCTGGTGCTTTTGTGACTGGTGGATGCCTTATACAGAAGTCATTGCATCATCTGTCAGTTTTCTTTCCAACTTCTGGAAGAATTGATGGGTTATAGATTAGGCTCACATGGGATGGGAAGGAGGAAAGAGGGAGGAGGCAGCTGTGATGTTGCACATCAAAGGTATGGTTTTGTCACCTCCAAGGATAGAGATTCCTGAACCTTTTCTGTGCCATCGGTCCCTTTGGAAGTTTGGTGAAGCCAGTGGATCCTGTCTCATAATAATGTTTTTAAAACACATAAAACAGGGTGATGAAATAATCTGTACACCAAACTTCTGTGACACACAATCTACCTATCTAACAAACCTGTGCATACACCTCTGAACCTAAAATGAAAGTTTAAAAACCCCACATTAAACAAAATTCATTGGATTTCAAAGGAAACCATTATATGGAAATGTAGTGATCAAAACATTAAAACAATGTGTGCTTCTGTATTCATTTAACAACATGATCTTCAAGCAAGCCCCTTAACTGCATATGATTATGAGGTTGTTGATGGACACACATTTTGAGGTCTTGCTGATAAACTTTAATGAGATTTGAAAATACCTATGATTTCTATTTGTGGCTCTGAGTCATAGGAACTGCTAAATACCCATGCGGCTTGTTGCTGACATAATTGAAGGAACAGATGAATTTCAAATAGAGGCTCATAAATATTAAGATGTCATTTTTTTTCTCATCCCAGTTTATGGACCCCTGATTCTGTGCAAAGACCCCAGGTTCAGAATCCCATTCTCGAGGTTGGCAGTTGCTTTATAACTTGTGCTGAAGCTCCTGTTTTCTAGGTAGGTGGGTGACTCTTTGCTCCAGCATCTGACTACCAAGAGATGCTAGGAAGATGTTGGTTGAGTAAAAGCATTGGCTAGTACTGTGCCTGCCATTGTTACAGGACAGATAAATGTTAACAAGAAGAGGGAGGGTGCTGGGACACTCTCCAGAGTCTTGTCCCTGATTTTTTTTTTTTTTCAGTTCCTTTCATCTATTATAGAAATGGCCATTGATTGGGAGAACCAGTGATGTCTGAAATTACTTATTAGATTGAAAATACTTTGGAAAGTGATTTTACTAACTTGGTTTGTCAGGTTTTCTCAAGCAGGATCTGTTTGCTGATTGCTACTTTGCATAATGTTGTAGGGTGAACAGGTCTGCTTCTTGTTTGGATGTCAAGTGTTTTCATGTCCGGTAAGGTTCTGGTTGTTTCTCATACCCGTATACAAAAATATATACATATAAGGGAAACACGTTAAAAGAGAAAGACCAAAAGACAAGGTTGTAACTAGAGTATGCATACAAAATGGGAATGAGGCGGGACACAGTGGCTCACATCTGTAATCCTAGCACTTTGGGAGCCTGTGGTATGTGGATTGCTTGAGCCCAGGAATTTGAGAGTAGCCTGGGAAACATGGTGAAACCATGTCTTACAAAAAATACAAAAATTTTCAGGCATAGTAGCATGTGCCTGTAGTCCCAGCTATTCCGGAAGCTGAGATGGAGGATCACTTGGTCCTGGAAGTTCAAGGCTGCAGTGAGCCATGATCGTGCCACTGCATTCCAGCCTGGACAACAGAATAAGATCCTGTCTCAAAAAAAACAACATATATTAAACCATGAAAGAATAGCATCTGTTAAATTTGTAGGTATACCTAAGAACAAAAAAAAAAAAAAAAAAAAAAAAGTGAATAAGTATTAACTGAAAGAAAATGGTGGTATGGGTAAAAGAGAGGGAGGAATGAATGCATTGATTGTGGAATACCCGCTTTGAGATCTTAGAAGGACAGAGTTGCCAGATGGTTAAGAGGGCAGACTTTGGAACCTGGGTTCAGATTCAAGCTTTGCCATGTGGTAGCTGACCTTGGACAGATCACATCACCTCTCTGCCTCCAAATATCCTTCTTTGTAAAGTGGGGATACTGATAGCAACTGCCTCAAAGTACACTAGAGGGGACTAAATGAGTTAATGCATTGGAAGTTCTTATAGCAGAGTTCTTATATAGGCTCTAGAAATGATGTTAGCTGCTGCTATTATTAATGATAACAACTATTGTTAGTATAAGTGCAATTTACAGAGCCCTTCATTGTACCATGCCTCATTTGAACATTGGAGTGACCCAGGTAGTTATTTCCAAATCCATTTTCAGATAAAGAGCTTGAGGTTCAGAGAGGTCTAATGATTTGCCCACTGAAAGGATGGAAAGAGTGAGGACAAGAACCCAAGCCTTGGGGTGGCAAGATCTGCCCTCATTCCAGTGTGTTCCACTGTGTTTGGTATCAGCCAAATTCAGCTTTTGCAGTTTGTTTCAGATTTTACAAATAGAGAGGGCTTATCCTTCAAGGATCTAGTGCTATTCAATGTAACTTTTTAGTAGAAATAGATGTTCTAGAACTGTACTGTCCAATATGACAATATTACCCTATGGAGCTATGGAGCACTTGATATAAGGTTCCTGGAACTGATGAACTTGATTTTAAATTTGACTTAGTTAAATTTAAATGTAAATAGTCACGTGTGGTTAGTAGCTACTAATTGGGTAGCACAGACAGAGTTCCCTTGTCTCAGAAGGCTTGGGTATAAAGCCCCGCTCTACAACTAATTAGATCTGTAACTTTGGGAAGGTAATTTCTGGGGGCTCATTTCTACCTATCTATGAAATGGGCTAATTCTATTTAGATCAACACAGAACTCCAGTGAGGCCAAGCAAAGATGAGAATTTTTTTTTTTTTTTTTTTTTTTGAGTGAAATAGCTATAGGAGTTCTTGAGGAATTCAAGGGAAGGCACAAAGGCAGGCCAAGGAAAGTCTTGGAACTAAAAATAGAATGACCTTCAGGGACCTGGATCATCCTCTTCTAGTCTCATTTCTGCTTTGTGTGCATCTGTGTCACTCATGTCTCTGTGAAGTGTGGCTTTCTTTGTACCTCCTGCATGGATGAGGGAAAGCTGGCCACCCCATACCTCCTAAATTTATATATTCCTCCCTTGACAGCTAATTCTAGAATGATTAGCTGTTTCTCAATCTCAATTCTAAGTTGCAGGAAGAGGAAACTTCCCTTGGCTTGGCTTGAATTAGCCTTGGGTGGCTGAACTACATAACAAACCATGCTGCCCTGCCTTTCTTAGAAGGTTTGATGGGGGCTGGGGATGTTCCTTAGTGAAAGCAGTAGTTGTGAATTAGGTCAATGTCTAGGAAAGTATCTTTGGTTAAAAATTTCACTGCAAGGTGGAAACTGTGATTGAAAAACCAAATTTATTAGGTAAAGGAAATGGGATAGCCTGATTATGTTTTCAAATTCATTCATTGATTCAACAAGTATTTGTTGAGTGCTTTGTACTTGCTCTGTTAAAGGGCTACAGATGAGAAGCAATGCTAAGAGAAGAGGCCTGATCTTTGCCGTCATAGAGCTCCAGACTGATAGGGAGTTCTCATGTGAGTATAACAATGCAGTTCTAGAGAGTACCAAGAAGAAAAGGTTAAAATTTGGGATTTTAGCTAATGAGTAGAGTGCTTCTCTGAGGTGGTAATATTTGCCCTGAGATACGAAGGATGAGTAGGAGTTAACTTAGTGGAGGAGAGAACAACGTGTTTGGCTCTGAACAGAAGGACTGCCATGTGCAAAGACCCTGTGGCAGGAAGGCTGGGAAAAGCTGGATAATATTGGAATTATATTGCTTCTGTTCCTTCTGGCCCCAGTTACCAAAGGTACTTTGGAATTAATGGTTTCCAGGCACCTCTATTATTATTATTATTATTAAGAGAGAGTCTCGCTCTGTCGCCCAGGCTAAAGTGCAGTGGTGCAATCTTGGCTTACTGCAAACTCTGCCTTCCAGGTTCAAGTGATTCTCATGTCTCAGCCTCCCCAGAACCTTGGATTACAGGTGTATACCACTATACCTAGCTAATTTTGTGTGTGTGTGTGTGTGTGTGTTTTGTAGAGACGGGGTTTTGCCATGTTGCCCAGGTTGGTCTTGAACTCCTGAGCTCAGGCAATCCACCCACTTCAGCCTCTAAAAGTGCTGGGATTACAGGTGTGAGCTACCATGCCTGGCCTATTATTTTAATTAAAGCTTAAATGTCTTTTAGGTGGTGAAAATAAATTTGCATTCCAGATATTAATTTTTATGTTACAATGCATATTATGGTGGTCTTAGTTTTTATATGCATTTCTTCTTTTGGGGATGAATAGTACATTTAATATGTTGAAGGCATAAACTGGGAAGAGAGGTCATTCTCCCTAATCTCTTGTGTTTTTCTGCTTTAGAAGTCTCCTAAAGTGTGTGGTGCATCTCCTGTGTGTTGGAGTTATGAGATCGCGACGCAATATTTCCTTATAGAGGCATACTTGCTGCCAGGATGTTTCCCTGATGCCCGAACAAAGCCTTGCTGAGTGAATTTGTGTTTGAAACTGTGGACTCGGCGTAGAAATTTCTTAGGCCTCAGGTTCTAGTTGTAATGCATTATAAATGTGAGCTGCTGCTTTTTTAGATCCTGAATAAGAGGAATGGCTTCCTAGGCCTTTATCTGAGTCAATGATGTCAAACCATGGAAGGAGTTTAAGAAGGCTTCTGTGAATGCCAAAAACTTTTTTTGAAATGAAGAAAAAAAAATCCAGGGTATATTTTTGTCTGTGGAAAACCACTTTTGGTTATACCAGTGTGCCTGAATTTTATGCTTAATTTTCATATTATATGTTATTTAGCTGGCTATATCTAAAATAATATTTCTACATGGAATATTAAAAATTATTAATGAGGTAGTTCTTTTTTCTACTAAGGCTTTAAGATTTGGTGTGTATTTTACACTTAGCCTCTCAGTTTGGATGCTAAATTTTCATTGGAAATATTTTAAAGGTATTTCATTTATTTCATAAAGTTTACACATGGAAAAGTAGATATGTGGCTGAAATTTATGTGATGTATTTCTTACACAACTATGGCTAGTGTTGGGAAGACTCCGTCTTTAACAACTGCATCCTCAACCCGAGAAATATTCTGAGTTGGGCTTTCTGTAGTGTCAAACTTCAGTCTTCAGAAGGTCTTGGCTGACCACTTACTACCTACTTCAATTCCCCCTCTTGTTTTCTCAAGCTTTTTTCTGGTCGACACTACCTTTTCTTCCCAGGTAGTGGAATCTCCCAGCCTAGTTTGGAATCCTGAGTTTACCACCTATATTGTATACTTGGGTAAGTAAGTGGACGTACTTATTTTCTCCCCTGTTAAACAGAGATGTAAACAAAACAAAACAGACTTCCTTAGAGGGTTATTCTAAGGATTCAACAAGATGAAATATAAAGTGCTTGATTGGTCCAGTATTTGACCCAGAGTACACATCTGCTAAATTATTTTTTATTTTTTATTTTTTTGAGATGGAGTCTCATTCTGTCACCCAGGTTTGAGTGCAGTGGCGCGATCTCGGCTTGCTGCAACCTCCGCCTCCCAGGTTCAAGCCATTCTCCTGCCTCGGCTTCCCTAGTAGCTGGGACTATAGGCGCATGCCACTATGCCTGGCTAATTTTGTATTTTTAGTAGAGATGGGTTTTCACTATGTTGGCCAGGCTGGTCTCCTGACCTCAGGTGATCCACCCACCTTGGCCTCCCAAAGTGCTGGGATTATAGGCACGAGCCACAGGGCCTGGCCCACATATGCTAGATCATTATCATAACAGATTTTTTGATTCTCTTCCCTTGACTTAAACATGAAGGCAAAACAGTCAGATATGCCTTTCAATATTTTCTAGGGTCTGTGAACACTTTTCCGGATTCTTGGATCACACATAACATGTAGATTTTAATTTCAGATGAAGCGACTGGTTCTGAATCACTGCTGGTCAAGACTGACTTTTGCTCAAGCTGTAAAATGTGTCTCCTTGGGGTCCCTTCCCATCTCACCTGCTTTTCACCTTGTCCTTCTCCAGCTCTCCTGACTGCACTCACTTCCCTGTGCCACATGTCCTGGACCTTGTTCCTCCCATTCCTATTTACCTTAAACCAAACCTGACCAGTCCTTTGTCCCATTCCCTCACAACCTTGCTATCTACCAGGAAATCGGTCAATGAATCCTGGTGTGATCTGTTGCCTGGGACTTCCTTTGATGTACAGTCTGGGTAACAGTTTTCATTTGGAAAGAATGCTTTCACCTGAGGTAACCATGTCAAGGGGGAAATTTTGAGTTCTGTTCTGGCAAGTAGGATGGGTAGAGAAAAGGAGAGTCAGTGAAGAGACTCTTAGGACAATCTGAACTTTGGACCTGTTATAGTGTATGGTGTCTTGTTGATATAGTCATTTGTGTATGTCTTCATCAAAACAGATTTGAGAGCGCCTTTAAGAATAACATTGAAATGAGAGTAAAGGGAAAAAGTTTTTTTGTGTGAGACGGAGTTTTGCTCTTGTTGCCCAGAATGGAGTGCAATGGCATGATCTCAGCTCACTGCAACCTCTGCCTCCTGGGTTCAAGCAATTCTTCTGCCTCAGCCTCCCAGGTAGATGGGATTACAGGCATGCACCACCATGCCTGGCCAATTTTTGTATTTTTAGTAGAGACAGGGTTGCACCATGTTGGTCAGGCTGGTCTCGAACTCCTGACCTCAGGTGATTTGCCCTCCTCGGCTTCCTAAAGTGCTGGGATTACAGGCATGAGCCACCGAGCCTGGCCAAAAATAAGGATATGCAAAATTAAGCGTAAGATTAGCATATAAAAGACATAGCGAAAGGTCCTGTTCACTTACTGAAGATGAACTATAAATTTGGCTCTCAGCTTCCTAGTAGCCAAAGTGAAGAGTAAAAAACAGTAGATTAGGCCAGGCGTGGTGGCTCACGCCTGTAATCCCAGCACTTTGGGAGGCCAAGGCAGGAGGATCACTTGAGGTCATGAGTTCGAGACCAGCCTGGCTAACATGACAAAACCCTGTCTCTACTAAAATACAAAAATTAGCCAGGCATGGTGGTATGTGCCTGTAGTCCCACCTACCCAGGAGGCTGAGGCAGGAGAATCACTTAAAACTGGGTGGAGGTTGCAGTGAGCTGAGATCATGCCACTGCACTCCAGCCTGGGTGACAGACTGAGACTTTGTCTTAATCAAAACAAAAACAACAGGTTGTATGAAATACAGTGTCCATAAGATAAAAACTAGTATTATTGAAACTTGGACTTGATAGGTAGTTCGGTAGTTTGCTCCCATATGGAGTATCTGAGATACCCAGCGGGGATGTGAGAGGACCCCATTTAGAGGCCTGGGCTTCATTGGTACCCTACTCTCCAGATAGCTGGCCAAATTCATTCCCTTGTACTTCTCGTCAAAACCTTAGTCTGCGAACAAGCAGTCAATAAGGTGTTTTGCCACTTTTTCTTCTCTTCAGGCCATCTGTGTCAGTATTTGTTGTATTTACCCGTGAGACAGACACCAGCTCTAGAGAGAGGTGAAAAACCAATGGCATGTTGCAAGACTGATGATAATGTTTTGCTCACTGACTCACTTAAGCACTCATTCATTCACAGATTTGTTGAGAACCTGTTGTGTGCTTGGTGCTACGTTTGGCCTTGGATGATCAGTTTTTCTTGGGCTCTGTTGTCACCATCCTGCTCCAAGCCATCACCATCTCTTGCTTGGATGGCTGCAGTAGACTCCTTGTTTCTGATCCTGCCCCCACATCAGGACATTCTTTACCCAGCAGCTGGACGGCTCTTGTGAAAACCTAAACCATCTCCTGTTTCTCTCCTGCTTAAAACTCTCATACCACATTTGGAATAAAATTCTAATGGTACACTATAGCCTACAAGCTTCTGCCTGGTCTGTCCCCAGATACCTCTCTGTCACCTGCTACCTAACATTACCTCCTACCTCTCTTTGCCTTGCTTACTCCCCTCTGGCCACCCTAGCTACCTCTCCGCTCCTGAACACACCAAGCTTATTTTAGCTTCAGGCCTTTTGTGCTGTCTCTTTACCTGGAATATGCTTCCCTTGGAAGGTCACATTATGTAATTCACCATGATGTCACAGTCACCTTCTCAGTGAGGCCAGGCCATCCCTGAACACCCAGTCCAAGTAGCTAACCTCTTTTCCTCCGAGTTCAGCTAGTCTCTATCACATTGTTCACTTTTGTTTTCTCTGTAATGCTTCTCTCAGTCCACAGTTACCTTATTTATGCTTGTTTACCTGTTTGTCCCCCGACGCTATAATGCAAGCTCCAGGACACTGGGGACCTTGTCTACCCTCAGTGTCCGGTACCCAGCACAGGCTCTGGCACAGAGAGTTGATAAAAAAAAAAAATTCTCGTTGAATGAATCATGCAGAGTTGACCCACTGAATGCAGAAATAGAGCATGGAGGCTGCGCTGGCTCTTCTAACTTCCTGTGGATAGCTAATTCCCCTCCCCACTGTAGCTCCTCTCCTCTTTTCTCTACATGAGTAGAGCCTTTAGTGGCTCTTCCCCTCCCCCCACGTAATCAAATCGAAACAAAACAAAACAAACCCACACACATATATAGACCTTTTCCGTCAAAAAGAACAACAAACAAAACCAAAAACAGCTGGGCACGGTGGCTCACACTTGTAATCCCGTGAGCACTTTGGGAGGCCGAGGTAGGTGGATCACTTGAGGTCAGGAGTTTGCAACCAGCCTGGCCAACATGGTGAAACCTCGTCTCTACTAAAAGTACAAAAATTAAGGCTGGGCGTGGTGGCTCACGCCTGTAATCCCAGCACTTTTGGAGGCCGAGGCAGGCAGATCACCTGAGGTCAGGAGTTTGAGACCAGCCTGGCCAACGTGGTGAAACCCTTCCTCTACTAAAAATACAAAAATTAGCCAGGCGTGGTGAGGGGTGCCTGTAATCCCAGCTACTTGGGAGGCTGAGGCAGGAGAATTGCTTGAACCTGGGAGGCGGAGGTTGCAGTGAGCCCAGATTGTGCTACTGCACTCTAGCCTGGGCGATAGTGAGACTCCATCTCAAAAACAAAAACAAAACAAAAACCCCACAAAAATTAGCCCAGCATGGTGGTGCATGCCTGTAATCCCAGCTACTTGGGAGGATGAGGCAGGAGAATTGCTTGAACCTGGGAGGTGGATGTTGCAGTAAGCAGAGACCATGCCATTGCACTCCAGCCTGGGCAAACAAGAGTGAAACTCTGTCTCAAAAAAAACAAAAAAACCAAAAAACACCCTCAAACTTCTCTTTACTCCTTTCCATCTTTTCTTTTACTGTTCTGTGCCTTTGCCTCTTCCAGGAAGGTTTCCTGGATTACAGCAGTCCCCAGTGATCTTACCCTTTTCCACATGGTTAAAGTCTTTCTTTTCATTATGCTAAAACACACGGCAAAATATTGAATGGCCTAGTCTGTTGGCTGCTCCTTGTGTGTTTTGTCTTTTTCAGTTAGATTTGTCTTGAATTGACAAGAATCAGTCTTCTTAATTTCCCCCAGCATGTCCCAGAATAATGCCAGTGCTGCGTCTGCTTTCAGTACACACAGGCTGGGTGTTTGAACATCTTTAAATAGCTTAGGACCTTTGATAGTTCATAGCATAGACTTGTGTTATAGAAGTAACAGGGCCAGGCGTGGTGGCTCAGGCCAGTACTTTGGGAGGCCGAGGCAGGAGGATCGCTTGAACCCAGGAGTTTGAGACCAGCCTGGGGAACATGGCAAAACCCCGTCTCTACTAAAAATACAAAAAATGAACCAGGCATGGAGATGTGCGCCTATCATCCCAGCTACCCGGGAAGCTGAGGTGGGAGGATCACATGAGTCCCAGAGATGAAGGATGCAGTGACCCCTGATTGTACCACTGTACTCCAGCCTGGGTGACAGAGTGAGACTCTGTCTCAAAAAAAAAAAAAAAAAAAAAAAGGGAAGAACCAACAAATACTGAATCTCATTAAGCCTGCGTTTATTATGTGCAGTATTCCATAGAAATAATTACCATTTCTTTTAGAAGCGGTTAGTATATTTTGATTTAACTTTTTCTTTTGGTAATACTATTTAGTGTGATAGTGTTACTTAAATTATATCTTATGTTTAAGGATAGTTTGCATTCTATTTATAAATACGGCTTTATTAAAAATTTAAAGGTGTAATTATAATAAAAACATTCATATTGTAAACCAGTTAACATGGTCAAAATATTTCCTTGTTTTGCCCACAGGAGGGCACCATTGTCAAACAAAAGATGATTTTAAGGTTGAAATGTAATACAGGTTTAGATTAAGCTTTTAAGAAGCCTTTATCCCACTAATAGATTAGAACGGCCAATATTGTCTGCGATGGGCTTTGTCTTGCCATGTAATCCACTCATGGCTGAGTTTACTCTTTATATAGATCTGTGAGCTGTTTGTTAACAGTAGCTAAATCACACTGTACTTTTCCTAAAATGGTCTGCGAGTTATTGTTACAGCTGGAAGGCACCTTGGAGGTCATCCAGTTAAACTGTATTTGTTTACAGATGAGGAATTTGGGAAGCATAGAGGTTAAATGTCCATTCATTTGGGAGTGAAACGGGGGGCTTACATTTATTCGTTTATTAACAAAACATATTTAATTTCCACGGTATGCAAGGTGTTATACTAGCAGTTGGGGTAGAAGAGAAATAAGACATTATCCTCCCCTCAAGAACTTTATGTTCTGGTTATAAGTAAATAGACTCCCACCTGCCCATAGTAATGATGATAGTATTAGAGGACCCATGAGTTAATGTTTACAAATATTTTTTATGTAGAAGTTAGATCCTATCATGTAAAAACTTTTCAGATAAAATTCAACTACTTGGCAACTTGTAGATAGTCTCCAAAATTTGTGTTGGCTGTTGATTATGTTAAATAAAATCCTTAGACAATCTGTTTTGAATATTTGAAAAATGAGAAATGAGAGGAAAATTTCCAATTAAAAACTGGTTTAATTAAAAGAAATAAACCCTCTGCAGTAAGGATAATTGGGCCTTGAGAGATTTATGGCTAAACTGTCATTACCGTTTACATTTGTTCAGCCCGAGACCTGGGCAATTTCATTTGGACAACAAGCTATGGAGCCATGCTGGTACTGCTGGTTTTGGTGAGCGCATTTGATTTTATGTAACTTGCCAGCTAAGTTTTCAGTTTTATGTATACCGGATCTCAATTATCCAGTATTACTTAGCAGTGATTGCTTTTGTACTTTTTACTTCACGATCACTTGAAGACTAGAGTTTTTCTCATTAACGAAATGCGTGGTTTGACCATATATCCATTAGGAAGGAATGTATCAGTGCACTCACCTGAAGATGCTGTGATTTTAAGGAATTTCTCAGTTCTTAAAATGACAGAGTGTAAACCTTAGATAAACATAACATGTCTATTTATTTAAATCATCTGTGACTAGAAGAGACCTTTTTAAAAATGGGAGAAGAATCTTATTTCTTTGTACATATTTATGGGCACATGTTCAGTTTTGTTACATGTGTAGACTGTGTAGTGGTCGAGGCAGGGCTTTTAGAGTATCCATCACCTGATTAATGTACATTGTACCCATTAACTGATTTCTCATCATCTACCCCCCTCCAAGCTTCTCACTCTTCTGAAACAACTCTCTACCACCTAATTTAGATGAGATGGTATTGGTAACACTTGAAATTAAAATGCCATTTATAAAATTCTTTAGTATTTAATAGACAGTTATTGTCTTTAATGGCTCATTTACAACATGCTTTAGCATGTTGTAAAATGGTTCAGTAGTAAATTCTTCACTGATGTTTTTAAGCAAGCAATAAAAAGCAATTTATGTCAGATGTATACCAAATATTGGTGGAAAAACATGTCTGCTTTAACATATGACAATGAATATTCTCTAAATTACAAAAGTAATTCCGCATATGTGATAATTATAAATGATAGCTCAGCGGAAGTTCTGCCATGTATCAGTGCTTGAAATATATTCACATAAACTATTAAGTACATTTACCTTCATCAGCACACTCTTTAATGTAAGAAGATCATTAATACCTGCCTTATTTCAGGATATATTTGTCAAGAGAGAAGTTACATTTCATTGTGCATGTTTTGGTGGAAAAGCTGTTTGCAGATTTCTAAAGACAATTCAATGTGATTGTGTTATTTAAGCAACTGGAAATGGAAACATCTTTCCTCATTTCTGTCTGGAGAAATGATGAATGGTTTTATGTAGGCAAGTTCTGCTTTGACATTTCTATTGATTATGAGAATGGAAAGACATCACTTGGTGGGATAGTCTCCCCCCATCCCTACCCTTCCACTCATAAAACCCTCTGGTTACTCCCCAAACCCAGATTGCTGATTTCTGAAATATTTCCCACTTCCATCATCTTCTGTCTGGGTGGAAATTAGTGTGGAAAAATGATTTACCACAATGTCTAAACTCTTTAGGGTGTCACCTCTTACATCATTAGCTGAAAAAATTATTCCTACTAGTGCCCCAATACCCAAGGGGCTGAGTACAGAAGGCACCAGGTTATCCTAGTAGATCTCAGCCCGGGAGGTCAGAGATGAACTGATGGTGAGTCTGGAAATAGCTAATTATCCAAACCTCCTCACTCTGGAGGTGATGCAAGATGCGCTTGGAGACTTCCCTGGTGAGTGGGCAGGTGGGAAAGGGCAGTGTGGTTTAGTAGCACTTGGGCTGTTTTTGTTATTAAGCAGATTCTGTTTTGCTGTGTATTGTTGTAAATGCTTTTGAATTTGAACATGTTAGGAGATGAGTTTGAGTGGATGCACAGACAAAAATCTGTTTGTAATGTTTTGGTGCTGAATTCCTTCATAGAAATCAACTGAAGTAATTTAGCCTTCGTGTATGATGTTCTGGCTCTGGTATATCTTCACTGAAACGTTTTAGAGAATCCTATCCAGAAGTGCAGCTGTTTTCCATCTGCTTAAAAAAAATGGTGGCGAAGGCACTCAAGCTGTATGTAATTCTTGCATACTTGGTCTTAATTTGGGAAATGACATTAGTTAACCTTTAATAAATCAGTAGCAAATCAGAAGCCTGTGCCACTGTTTTTCACTAGCTTTTCAGAGATGAGGCAATATTTATTTCGGCATTAATGTAAACCATCATAGGCACAATCCCAGCATCTGCTAACAAATTCAGTCCAATTGTCTACACAAATTCAGCCACAGACAGAATTTTTAATGTCAGATTGATGACCAATGTCTTCAAGTCCTGAAGAAAGACAGATTTATTTCCCTCCTGTTTACTAAAGCATGAAAAGGGACTGATATTTTTTAGAAATGCTTTTACTAGAACTGAAACTGTAGGTACCTTGGTACCAGACAGCATAAATTAGAATCTTAGCTCAGCCACTTACTAGCTAAGTGAGCTTGGACAAGCCACTTCTACCTATGCCATATCGTGATGTAAAGAAATCCTTCTTTGAAAGTGAGTTTGTATTTTAAAATGACTAACAAGTGCATGGTTCCTGGCAGGCGCTATGTAAGTGTTCTTAAAGTAAAAGCAAATAAACCTTCTCTGGAGGCTTGGGTGAATGCTCAGAGAGTTGAATCAACCAGAACATTCAAACTTTCACTCTCCTCATTGTTTAGAACTGGCAATAAGCTCTCAATCATTTTAGTGTATTTGTTAACGGAAGCCTTTTAAGTATGTATGTAATGTCTTAATTTGGTATCATTTCCAATTTAATGAAAAGTTCATAGAATAGTACAAAGAATTCCCATATACCTTGTACCCCGATTCACCCAGCTGCTTACCTTTTGCTTGTTTTTGCATCCATTCATTCCCTCTCTCTTCTTCATTCCCTCTATCCTGCTCTTCTCTCTCTCTTTCCTCTTGCCTTCTTCCCTCCCATGTTTTCTTAAAGTCATTGGAAAATAAATAGGAGGCATTTTCCTTTTTATTCTTAAATATTTCAAGGTGTATTTAATAACAAGGGCATTTTCTTTCTTAATTACAGTATGAAGATTAAAATCAGGAAATTTAATGTTGATAGAACACAGTAATGCAATCTACAGGCTATATTCAGGTACTGTTGATTTTCTCAATAATGTCCTTTATGGCTACGTATATGTGTCCTTGTTTTTGTGTGGGCATACAGTTCATTCTGAGAGTGGCTATTTTTTCCTGGTCCAAGATCCAATGTAAGATTACAGCTGCATTTGGTTGCCATGTTTCTTGCCTTTATTTGAGACAATTTTCATGTTTATTTAAATTTTTTTTTTTTTGTCTTTCATGACCTTGATACTATTTAAGAAAGCAGAGAAATTATGTTGCAGGATGTTTCTCAAATTTGAGTTCATCTGATTTTCCTCATGGTTAGATCCAGGTTTAAGGTCAGTGTGTCTTTCAGTTTTAAGAGGAACTGGTATTTCATCATCGCAGAGTTTTAGAGTGAAAAGATGGGGGAAATGTGATGCCCTGCAGATTCTCAAGTGGAGTGAGGTGGGTATAGTGGACAGGAGAGGTATTCTGAAGGTGCTCATCTACAAGTGAAGGTGCTCATCTACAAGTGAATCTACAGTCTTCAGACTGTATTCTGAAAGAATAGTTCTCTGAGGGAATTCACCCCACCAATAATGGAGGCAAGTAGATCAAGAGAAGAGGAAGGCACAGCCTCTCTATTTTCCTTGATAAGAAATAAGTGTAGGTAGAATTCTTTCTTGTGTAACATGGAAATAAATTAAACATCTGAAGAATAGTCTCTCCTGCCTCAGAACCTCAAAGTTTCTTGGTGCCAGGAGACATAAATAGGCTTTCTGCTCTTTTGTAGTAAATCAGTGACTGTCTCCACATAATACCCACACATCAGGCAGAAGATGAAAAATGCAGCCCAGTATCCACCATCTTTTTAGTTCATTCTGAGCATGACCAGACATGTTCTAAAAAAATATTCTTAGTCTAGATATGGGCAATGTCTTTCATCATTGAGAACACTGAGACTCTTTAAAAACAAATGACTTTTGAAGCAGAGTGATAGAAAGGACTGTGTTATAGTTGGGAACAACAGAGGAATAAAATGATTGCAAGTAAATGCTTTCTTTTGGTGCCATGCACAAAGTTATTGATCTTGAATGTACTGAAGGTTAGAAGTGACACAGATTGGTTTAAATGTCCCCTCCAAAACTCATGTTGAAATTTAATTGTCATTGAGATGGTATTAAGAGGTAGGATCATTAAGAGGTAGATTAGGTCATGAGGCCTCCACCCTCATGAATAGATTAATGACATTATCTCGGGGGCTGTGTTCCTTATTGTGAGAGTGGATTGTTATACAAGCGAGTTCAGCCCTTTCTTGCTCTCTTGAGCACTCTTCCCCTTCCATCTTCTGCCGTGGGATAATGTAGCAAGAAGGCCCTCACCAGATGCTGGCACCTTGATATTAGACTTCCCAGTTCTGGAACTATGAGAAATAGATTTTGTAAAAGGTATTCTGTTTCAGTTTCAGGTATTCTGTTATAGCAGCAGAAAACAGACTAAGGCAAAAATTGGTACAGAGAGTGGGGTTATTGCTATAACAAATATTGAAAATGTGGAAGCAGCTTTGGAGTTGGGTAGGGGGTAGAGGCTGGAACAGTTTTGAAGTAAATGCTGAAAAACTGTCTTGCTGTGAATGGAGTGTTAAGGGTGGCTCTGGTGAGGGCTCAGAAGAGAATAGCTGTAGGAGAAGTCTGAGACTTCTTAGAGATCACTTAAGGGGTTGTGATCAGAGTGTTAGAAATATGGATGGTAAGGGCCATTCTGATGAAGTCTCAGGCAGAAATGAGAAAGATGGTATTGGAAACCAGAGTAAAGGCAATCCTTGTTTTAATATGGTAAGAATTTGGCTGAATTGTGTCCATACACTAGGGTTTTAGAAGATTCCATTAGAAGATGGAATTTAAGAGCAATGATCTAGATATGTGGCAGGAGAGTGTTCAAGGTGCTGCATGGCTTCTTTTGGGTGCTTACAGTAAAATGAGTGAATAGAGACATTATTTAAAGACAGAATTTACAATTAAAGGGGAAGCAGAACAGAAAGATTTGGAAGACTCTCTGCCTGTCCACGTGAAGAATAAAACAGCATATTTGCGAGAGAATACTAAGGGTGTGGTCAGGCAACCATTTGCTAAAGAGATTGATACAGCTAGAATGGAGCCAGGTGCTGTTAAAGACAATGAGAGAATTACGCTGATGGTATTTCAGAGATCTTTCAGGCAAGCTAGCACCTGGAGGGCAAGATTTCAAGAGGGGTACCTACCTGTGGGACCTCAGCACTTAATACCCTGTGCAGCCTTGGAATTCTCCCCAAATTCCAATGCAGCACCCCTCAAGCAGACCCAGATATAGCTAGTGCCAGAGCTTCAGAACTCACAAGTGGTATGCCTTGATGGCATCCACGTGGTGCTGATCCTGTGGAAGTACAGAGTGCGTGAGCCTTGGGGCCACAGTCACCTCCACATAGATTCCAAAGGATATATCAGACAGTCTGGGGTCCTGGCAGAAACTTGTTACAACTTGTTACAAGGGAGGACCCACCACAGAGAGCATGTACTAGGGGGCAGTCCTTAGGTGGAACCATGGGAGTGAGGCTACCTCAGAGACTCCCAAAATGTAGAGCTGCCAGTGTACAACTCCAGCCTGGGAGAGCTGCAGGCACAAGACCCCAACCCAAGAGAGCTGCTGAGTGGATGGGGTCCAGCAAAGCCACAGGGGCAGGGCTGCTTGTGGTGTTGGTAACCTAATTCCTGCTGTAGCATGTCCAGGATGCAGGACATACAGAGCCAAAGGACATTATTCTCCAGCTTTAAGATTTAATGTTGTTTTACCTATTGGGTTTTGGACATACTGGGAATGAGTTACTTCTTTCCTTTTCCTATTTCTCCCTTTTGGAATGGGAGTGTCTATTTTATGCCTATTCCATCATTGTGTTTTGGAAGTAGATAACTTGTTTTGATTTTATAGGCTCACAGCTGGAGGGCATTTGAGGTGGGATGAATCTTGAGTTTCATATCTGATTTAGATGGAACTCTGGACATTGGGCTTTTGAATTGATGCTTTTGGGCTATTGAGATGGAATGAATACACTTTATATGTGAGAAGAACATGAGTTTTGGGAGGCCAGAAGTGGAATGTTATGACTTGAATGTCTCCTCCAAAACTCATGTTGAAATTTAATTGCCATTGTGCCTTGGACTTCCCAGCCTCTAGAACTGTGAGAAATAAATGTCTTTGTAAATTACTCAATTTCTGTTCTGTTATAGCAGCAGAAAACAGACTAAGACATGACAAGAAAGAGTTAATTCTTTCAAGTAAGTGCCTCAGGTACACTCTGGGAAAATATGACTGAATGAGTTACTGCTCAGCCTAAAATTAAACTCCTGGCTTCTTGTCTGGCATAAGAACTATTAGATTGCATTACTTTCCACTGATGGATCTATCTTTATAATGAATTGAAAAAAGAATACCCAGTGGTTCCTTTTGTATGAAGAAAATAAGATAAATATTAGCCAGGAAAGGTCATTTTGGTTTCCAATATGTGGGGAGCTCATTATGATGGGTTCTGATAAATTATATTGTGTAGTTCTTTCTGATAGCAGAAGGTCACATCATGCCCTTGGGTGGACATAAGGACAAACATACTTAATAAAGTTGGAGGATCTGGGAGATGAACATTTTCAAGTTTTTTTTTTTTTTTTTCTGAGCAACTCATATTTATACAGTTATTTAAAGCCATTTCCCTCTTGTTGAACTAATTACTCAAGGCCCGTACTCTCCTATATGCAGCCCCAAAGTGGCGAGTCTTTAAATTTATTACCGAAAGTGTTCTTTAATCAAACTTGTGGAATTGTCTTTGGGTTATCCAAGAGAAAAATCTCAGTTGTGCTTGGTGGTGGATTCTTAATTGGTTCTACAGGATTCTAAAGTAATAAGACGGCATTTCAAAAATCATTTTTATGTTATATTTGCAACTTGAATATTTATTAATGCATATCGTTATTTTTCTCTGATCTCCACTACTGGGAGGGATGTATTTAACTTAGCATCATTACAAATGGTATCGTTTCATGTTCTATTTTTTTCTTAAGATGTCTTTGCTTTAGGATCATCTGACTCCTTTTACAAATGTGTTCACTAAGTAGAAAAATCCTTTTAGGTTTGTGCGTTGAGGGAATGTCAATTATAGTATTCACAAGTGTTCTTTATATTTTGATATTGTGGATTATATTGGAAACACTTTTTCTCTTGGTGTTCTATTAACATTCTTTCAAAAAGCAAACTTGTAGATATTCTAGCATCGTCTTCAGGCTTATGTCACACAAATCTAAGAATTCAGATCTTTTTGCTGGCTTTTCCACTGCCCTATGGGCTTGGGCAAATTGCGTGTCTTGGGAATGCATTATCTCCAACTTCCATTTTTGCCCGATGGTCAATGAAATGGGAGAGTGAAATTTGTCCATTTCAAATGATTTGGGGCCCTTTGTTAAGTTTTGAATACCCTTCCTGCTGCAGGAAGTTCTTTAAAACTATATCATGTTAACTAATATGTGGCTAGTTAATGACTGTAGAATTCTGTATCTTTTCCTCCCTAATATTAGGACACCTCACAACTATGGATATGTTTGGCTGTCTGCCACTTGCCTGAAACTGCAGGTGTCATGGTTAAAAACCATTATTTTGCTACTGGAAATTAGTTTCGTTTTAATATTAAAATGCTAATTGATTCTTTTTTTTTGGCCTTTTTAACATAGGTCTTCTGAGCTATGATAATTTTTTGGAACGGCAGAAATGATTGGTTCTAGCTACAGATGGGAATTTGGAGTCACTCTGAAATACATCCTGGAATAATTGTGTTTGACTAGAACCAAATCTTATGAGGTCCCCAAGGTAAGATTATTTTAACATTTACCTGGACATGATATCTTTACAAAGTATTGAGAATTTAGCAAAAGTGAGTATCCTGGAGTTGATGATCCTTTTTAGAAGCCTGCTTTTACATAGACTTTTTGGGAATTTGGGGGAAATGTTGATCTTTTCATTTTAGCTTTCGTCTGTGAAATGAAAATTATTTCAGTTTGCAAAATAGTACTTTGGTTTATTCAGTAGGGGAAAAGATGAGGAAATACAAATCTGTTGCTGAATAGCTTTCTGACCCCACCCCTACCACTGTGACCTGGCATTTCTCTGGGGGAGTGGTTGTTGAGCTACTGTTAAGTGAATACTTGTTTTAGGGACTGGGAACTTATTGTTACTCACCCAGCAACTCGTTACATAGAATTGTCCACATAAGAAGAAGGTAGATTAGGGATCATTGCCCAGGATTGGAATGTCTGCCCTTGAGACTTTTGATTTAAGGCATTTGTTGTTGAAATCCAACCAGAAAAACAAACTATTCTGCTGACTTTTTCACTGCTCCATGAGCTTGGGTAAATTGCATGTCTTGGGAATGCATTATCTCCAACTTCACATTTTTGTCCAGTGGGAAGTGAATTCAGGAGACTGGTTATACATACGATGGGAGAGTCAGGGAAACTGGGCAGAAGATACACAGGAAGCCAGTGCCATCCCCTGGCTGGGGACCATGGAAGCAGTTAGTCCATGAGGAAGCAGTGCCTAGAAGGAGGAAACTAGAGTGGAAGCTAGAACCACAGTGGGCCCTTCTGGCAGAACTGGAGCCATGTGGAGAAATGGCCACTCCACAGATCCTGCCAAAGACAGAGAAGGCAGGGAGAGATGTCCTGGCCTATCTCTTTTCCTATTCTCTGGGTTCCAGCTGTTGCCTTTCCTTGACTGAACCCAGCCAGTAACCAGCTGACCTGGGAGCCTGGGAAATGCAGCCTAGAGGGCCCGCCAGCCCTCAATACAGGGGAAGAGGGAAGAATGGATCTGAAGGCAAAACAGGCCCAGGCTGTCATAGAATTCATATATTTAAAATAAACTTTTGTTTCTTTTTCATTTTATATCACTTTCATTACTGAAGAACATCCCATCTCATGGCTGTGTCATAATTTGTTTAACCAGTCTCATACTGTTAAACATTTGGATCATTTGGATCATTTTGTTTTGTCTTTCCCTTCCTGCCTTCCTGCCTCCCTGCTTTCCTGCCTTCCTGCCTTCTTTTTTTGAGACAGAGTCTCCCTCTTTGCTCAGGCTGGAGTGTGGTGGTACAATCATAGCTCACCCCTGCCTTGAATTCCTGGCTTCAAGCAATCCTTCCACTAGTCTCCCAGTGTGCTGGGATTATAGGCAAGAGCCTCCATGCATGGCCAGATCATTTTCAATAGTATAAACAATAAAAAAAGTCCCATACGTTGCTGGTTATTTCTTTAGGGTTAAATCCTATAAGTGATCTGTTGGATTGTAAATGCTTGACACACATGATCAAATTATCTATCAATTTATGGTTTTATCAAGTGAAACCCTTTCTCTTTGATTTAAATATATTTCATTCAATTATTGCCAACAGTGGGATATTATTTTAAATATTTTAATTGCTTTCCTTTGAGTGTGGGTGGCATTGTGGTTATGACGAGAGTCACATCTTTTATTAAATTACACCTGTAAGGCATAGATGAAGGGATTTCACAGGTGTTTTTAAGGTTCCACATACACTGAATTTAGTTAATCAAAGGAGAGATTATCCTGGGTGGGATTGACCTAATCAGATAAGCCCTAAAATGAGACTGAGCCTTTCCTGGAGGAAGAGATTCAAACCATGAAGGAGCTCATGCAGGGGCCATGTGGCAAAGATGTGAAGGGCTTGAGAGCAGTTCCTGGTTGATAGCAAGAATACAGGGAATATAGAGAGTCCCAAGAAAATGGCTTTGGCCAGCAACCTGAGGGCACTTGGAAGTGATCCTTCCCCAGTTGAGCCTCCAGATGAGGACACACCCAGCTGACACCTTGATTTTAGCCTGTGAGTTTCTGAGCAGAAGACCCAGCCAGAACATGCCAGACTCCTGACTTACACAAACCATGAGATAATATATGGGTGTTGTTTCAAACTGCTCCTGTCCAAGCACTAACTAGGCCCGACCCTGCTTTGCTTCTGAGATCAGGTAGGTTGAGGGTAGTATGGCTATAGATTGTTGTTTTAAACTTCTAAGTTTGGTAATTTGCTTTATACATTGCTGACATTCTAAACTTACACAGAAACATGGAGCCTCTCTGCTTCGAAGGGCCTTTGGTTTCTCAAAGCATGCCTTCCATCTCTCCCACCTCAGTGTACGCATGTGAAGGGGACAGAAACTCTAGAAGCAGCTTGAAAGGTGGCAAAGAAAATAATATGTGGATCTTACATGAGTTCTAGATGCTATTGTCAATCACATAATTTGGAGGAAGTCCAGAGGCTCAAATTCCCGTATTTGATGATTTTTGTTTTTTTGTAATAGAACACTCTGTCTCACACATAATGTTCTAAAATTTCAGTTTATTATCCCAGTATCAGCTATCAATCTCTTTGTTACAAAAGCTTATTCCTCTTACCCAAGGATCAGAAGTTCAAATGGCCATATGTAAATGAGTCGGGCTGGCTGGGCCCAAGGTACTGACTGCTGGGAGAGACTGTGGAGACCCGTCTAGGGGCAGCTGTGACCACCCCAGCCTGTTATTCTCATGCGGAAATGTGAGCCCAGGGATGCCAGGAATGATTTTTCAAGAGAATCTGGATTCTGATGTGCAATCTGGACATTTTATGTGTTGGCAACCAATTCACTTTTTTTTTTTAAAAGCACAGATCAAACAAAACACATTTGCAGGCTGGATCAGATAGCCTGGCTTCCAATTTGTCATAATTAGTGGCCCCAAAAGGGAAAATTTCAAAGCATCACATAAATGAAGGATTAATTTTCTATTGCTGCATTGCAAATTACCCAACATAGACATTTAAAACCATTTTGAAACAGTTTAAAAGGGCAAAAGGAAGCCAATGCTTTTTGCTACCTTTAACACCAAGTTCTTCAAAGACGATTGTCTTGGCTGCTTAAAAAGCAGACCAAATCTCAAATCAATAAGCAATACACCCTTTAACAAGATCTATTTGACTGAGTTGTGAGAGGTCACGGGGAGAGAAGGTTGGCAGCAGAACATGCGTGTGCCTCGGAGTATGGTGTGGGCATTCAGTTCTTCCGAGGCTTTGATGTGTTTTCCTGGAGCAGGGAACTGGGACTTTGGTAGAGGCACTGCTAGGTTGCTGGCAGCTGGAGATGCTTCCTTAGAGGACTTCCTTAGGAGTCTCGCCTATAGTGTGACTCAGGCAAGAAGCCAAACTCAGGTGCCATGTTTTTATTGTCGGCCCATAAGTTTGTATACATTTGCATATATTAAACGGGGGTTTCTTTGATCCATTGTGGTAATAAGATGCCATGAGGCATGTGTGAGGAAGAACCTGATTTCAGATGCCAAATGCAGTGACTTTTGCTTGAAAAGTTAATTTAAAAAAAGCAAACAAAGTTAATCAAGTTCTATCTACTGAATTCCCTTATGATGTTATAAAAGGGCAGAGAATTAGGCAGCTGGGAATAATGTTTTTGATATCTTCCTTTTTTTACTCTTTTGTTTTAGAATAGACCCTGCAACCATAACGTGAACTGAATTGTCTTTGAGCAACTCTTTTGATACTGTCCGTCATATGAAGTTAAATTTATTTTATATTCACCCGTATTTGCCCATACTCCTCTCCAAAGGCGGAGTTGAGATTGGTTTAATCAGCTGTGAACCCAGTCTTCCAGACCAGAAAGCCTTAGTGTACGGTCAGAGAAACCAGGAGAAAGTTCTTGGACCACATGTGCAAAATCTCCATAGATTCTTTCAGATCCAGAAATCATATGTCTTTTATTTGGATCTAGCTCTACGTGTGTTGCTTTTACATCTCATGGTATACAATAGAATAAAATCCTCATGCTCTATTAGGATAACTCAAGCAACAGCTTGATTCATAAATTAGCTTCTCACTGATGCATAGGGCTAACTCGGAAAACTCTTACTTATGAAAAGTTTTTATTGAAAATTTACTTAATGCTCAGTGCGAATAAGGTTTGATTGGTCTTCTGTTTTCCTGGGAGGAAGGAATTCCAGCTCCAGAGATGTGCCCCTGCTTTCTCCCGCTTTCCTAGGATGGTGCTTGCCAGGGAACCTGGCCTTCCTCAGCCCTCACTGACTCCAGCCCTGCTTTTCCTCCAGGATGAGAGTCTGTGCTAAGTCAGTGTTGCTGTCGCACTGGCTCTTTCTAGCCTACGTGTTAATGGTGTGCTGTAAGCTGATGTCCGCCTCAAGCCAGCACCTCCGGGGACATGCAGGTAAGCCCTTTAAGCTCATTATGCACTGCTGAGATAAATTAATACAACCCCTCGAAACGTCAGAGTCCACATATTAGACACAGGTAACTGATGCGAGCTTCTGATGGTGTGTAAATAACTAGAAGAAGCATGAAATATGGCGGAGTAACACAGTTTAATAGTTTAGTGCTTAAATAGTCCTTTAAAAATATTTTTCAGGCTTTTAAAAACTTTTGTTTTCTTGGGCACACTTTTATTTTTATAGCACTTTTTCTCAAGGAATCCCAGAAAACCAGCAGCAATTTGTGTGGTTGGCGTGTATGTGTGTGTGTGTGTGTGTGTGTACATGTCAGTCCATCTGTCCATCCATCCATCCATCCATCCACCCACTCCTGCAGCTTCCTTAGAAGTAGAACATCTTTATGATAAACTTCAACTAACACTTATCAGGCTTTAGTGAAGGGAACAGTCAGATAATTTAAGATCTTTTTGAGATATGTGGAGAAAATATGCTACATGATTTTTTTTTTTTTTTTAAAGGAAGACAGAAAAGAGAAAAAGCTGTGGTAACTTTCATAAGGGACTTAAAATAGGTGTTGTCTAAAGATTTAGAGGCAGTCATTCTGATAACTTCTAGTGCAACTCATATCTCTGCATTGCTGATTTCTAAAGGCGAGATCAAAACCATCAGCTACAGATCAGTCTGTGTGTTTTTTTGTGTTTGTCCTTTCTTTCTTACATCAACATTTAAAGTAACACAGTGGAAACTCCCCAGTGAATTGTGTTTTCCTGAATAGTTCATATTTGTCAATGGACTTGTTGTCAATTAATTTACTCTCTCAGCTTTGGTAATCTGAGGCATGGCAGTGCCAGAAATGTTTTGACTTCTTTGGAAAAGAGTAATGCCTGAACCCTAAATCACGTATGGGTCAGAATTATAAATTCTCTCTCCAAAGGTCTTGTGTATGGAAAGTTCATGAGATATTCTTACCACCAAATATATGACATGTTATACTTTCCACTTTATTCTGATATTTTAAGGTTAGTCATAATTTAAGGCTCAAGATAATTTTTAAAATCTCACACAACTCAATTTTCCCTCCTCAAGTGACAGTTCCAAGAAGATGAGAAAAATAATGACTGCAGTTTCAGCAAATCAGCATAAAATCAATACCATTTGGCTGCTGTGAAGTGTCCACAGCTAGTTGGTTATTGTGCTGTACCTATTTTTATGAGTTTGTTCGTAAGGATAGTGTTCGAGGTCTCAATCTTATCTCTTTTCTTGAGTGGAGTTTAGGAGTCAGATTAGTTGACAGGTGAAGCATTTCAGTGGGATTACCACCCACTCTCATTCATGTTATAAATTTTCTTTAATGATCTTCAGGGAATGAAAGTCCAGGATCCTTGCAATGTCCATGTGGCATTTTTGTCTCAATTTAGTGCTCAGCTGATGGAGAACTCTGGATCACCAGAATTAATTGGGGCAGTGCACTGAGATCCTGAGAAACTCTGGTCAGATTTTCACTCTGCTGTGGGTGTTTTACACGGAAGTCTGACAGTGGGAGCAAGTTGCAGAGCGTTACCTGCAGAAGGCTGTGTCTGAGTGTCCAGAAAGGCTCCCAGCACTGTCCCATGGGCTTCATGGTTAGTGCTGGCCAATTAAATAAATGGTGGCTCTAGGAAACCCTAGTTAGAAGCTGGATGCTTTTTATGGCTTGGATTAGAAGAGTGGATGTTGATTGCTGCGTGTAAACAAAGAGGTATCCTACAACCCTATCTCCACCTGCCTGGCTAAGAGACACGGAAGAAGGTGGGAATCTCCCCCCAGTTTTGGGAGATGGGGTGTTATGTTAGGTGTGTATCAAAGATTTAATTTTCGTTTAAGCATTAAAAAAAATAAAAAATAAAAACCCACCTAATTTTCACAGGTTGATTGGTGAGACTCTTTCTTGAAGACAAATGGCATTAATACATTTCCACAGAGTCTGGAGGTAGTATTTCTAAGCGTCTAAAAAACACAAAAAACGGCTTTTGTTGTTTTTAAAGTCTATTTTCCATCATAATTGAGCAGGAGATCACATACACATATAGGACTGTGTAGTTTCAAGCTGTAGAAAAGGTGAAGGGGCCAATTGGCAGGTTCATTTCTTTTGAAAGGAAGCCAGGGCTAACTCGTGTTATTTCTTCATCCAGCAATTTGTCCTTTTGTTCCTCTTTTTTTTTTTGGCTGTAAGCAGTGCATCACTTCCCCACAAGGGGGCAGCAAATATGTTTTGTGCAGCGGAAAGATGCCATCTGGAAGGAAGTTTCGGAAACTTGACTCCTGTGGAATTAATGATTTAGGGATCTTCCTAGAAATTTCATCTGATGTAGACACGAGTGGTTGGGACACAAAGCACCTTACAACTTTAAGATTTATTGCTGGGAATACTAGGAGACTTCAAAAATCCAGATTTTTGTCCTTTAAAGATGGAATCATAGCTAATTTTCTGATGGAGCTGGAGTTGGGAACTTGGGTGCTATTGATTTATACGTTCACTTTAATAGTTCCATTTCCCTAGAGAACTTTGAACATGACCCGGACTACACTATTTCAATTCCACAAAATGCTGTGGTGCTTGATGACTATTTAATGTCACTTTATGCCAATGTAATCAGTTGGCATAAGGTCCCTGGAAAAACTGGGGCACACCTGGAAATGAGGCAGGAGAGGAAATCAAATGTTGAGGGGTCTAAAGTCAAACGTAATTCTGGTTCTGGTACATCTTGGCTGTGTGGCCTTATCCAGGCCACTTAACCTCTCTGAACCTGTTTCATCATCTGTAAAAATGGAATGATATCCATGCATTTTTTATTTGGAGTTATTGGGATAACTGAATAAGGAAAAGTAGGTGAGGGGATTAGCACATAGTCAACATTCCATAAATGGCAGCTATTTTCACATTTGGAGGCATATCTACAATGAGTGTGGAAAGGTTTGCATTCCAGGAATGGCTGAAGACGGTGTGGTCAGAGCCTTCAGGGTTTGAAGCTTTCTCATGTATAAGAGAAAAAGGTTTGTTTTTTCATTGTTCTAGAAAGCTGACTGGGGCAAAGAAAGTCGCTTTATGAAGACTGCGGTTTCAGCTCAAACTTAAGAAGGAGAGAAAGGCTTCAACAAGCTGGGAACAGAGTGACCCAGAAGGGTGTT
The DNA here is from genome assembly GCF_000951035.1 of Colobus angolensis palliatus. Lineage (NCBI taxonomy): Eukaryota > Metazoa > Chordata > Mammalia > Primates > Cercopithecidae > Colobus > Colobus angolensis. The sequence continues at coordinate 3,115,452 of NW_012115821.1, forward strand.
GAGAGCCGTTTTATTTGCTCGCCTTGAGCTAAATCTGCTGTAGAGAGGATGTCTCACTGATTGGGAAGTAGTTAGATGTCAAGAATTGTGAAGGGTCTGAGCTTTTACTGTCCTCACAAGCTAGTAGGTTAGCTGGATGCTGGGCAGAAGGCATGAGATGCTTGGGTCAGAGACAAAAGATTTTATTTTACTTTAATTAATCAATTAATTTTTTTGAGATGGCGTCTCCCTCTGTCACTTAGGCTGGAGTGCAGTGGTGCAATCTCAGCTCACTGCAACCTCTGCCTCCCAGATTCAAGCAATTCTCCTGCCTCAGCCTCCTGAGTAGCTGGGATTATAGGCGCCTGCCACAACGCCCAGCTAATTTTTGTATTTTTAGTAGAGATGGTCTTTCACCATGTTATCCAGGCTGGTCTCGAACTCCTGACCTCAAGTGATCCACTCACCTCGGCCTCCCAAAGTGCTGGGATTACAGGCCTGAGCCACTGTGCCTGGCCTGAGAAGAAAGATTTAATTACTCATGATACAGGAAGCAGCATAAGCTTCAGGTTTGCTTCAGTTCTTCTTTCATTCTTGGGCAAGTTATGAAACCTCTTTGGACTCAGCCTCTTTCTATGTAAAATGAGAATAATAAAAATAATAAAAAGTAAACCTCAGAGTTATAATAAGGTATCAATTAATACCTGGGAAATGCTGAGAACTGTGTTTGCTTAGTGTGTGCTCAAAGGCTAATTATCTTTATTTAGACCTGTCTTCTTCTCTTGAATGTTATCTATTTTGTAGAGGTTCTGTACTGTTCAAATTTATGGAAATTTAGGTTTTCTGGTTTTTTTTTCCTGTTATAAATGCTTATGCAAAATATGCATGTTGTGATTTTGTGTTTTGATGGTTTATGTTATTTTTAACTTAGGGTAAATTTTTTGAAGAGTGATTGTTGCATTCAAGTTTGGGCCCATGTTTGCTGTCCCCTATAATGACTGAAATTTATAGGAACCCTGCAAATACTCTTGACTGGATGGACTGTTTTAGCTCTAATTTTCTACAAGAAACCAGGTAATTTCAAAAATACTAATGGAGTGGGGCATATAACATCTACTACAGGAGTCTCTCTAAAGCTTAAATTTGAGATCATATTTGTGAAAATGATAAAATTGTATATACAAGCGGCTATTTGTACTTTGCTGGCAGAAATGTACTTACACAGATGAGTTTGAAAAATGATTTGCCTGCATTGCCTACTTTCTGACACTAGAGGGTAGGCAAGGCTTATCATAGCTAAATAGAGCCACACATGTAATTTTGCATGTTATAAAACTGCGCTGAAAAAAGTAAAAGGAAACAGAAGAAATTAGTTTTACTAACACATTTTATTCAACCCAATATATTCAAAATATTATCATTTTAACATGTGACCCTAGCCACATTTCAAGTGCTCAATAGCCACATGTGGTTAGAGCCTACTATAATAAGTACCATGAACTAATAATGAGTTAGGCCTTAATGTTGCTTTTTTAAAGATTAGAATTATGGATTATTTTAATTTTCATGGGTCAGTCATAGAGCACACTATTTTATCTCTATTTCATTTATGTTTTATTTAGTTATTTACTACTTTTTTTTTTTAAACAAATGACTACTAAATTTAGAAAAAGTACTGGGTAAGTGGGATTTGTAACCTCAAGTCATAAAGAATGGGGAAGAGTTCTGTTTCCTGATGAATTACGTATGCTATTATTCCCTGCAAGAGCGTATTTTTAGGGAGAGGGAAGTGGCAAAAGTAATTTGACAGTGTGTGTGTGTGTGTGTATATGTTTATGGGTGTGATATCAACCATTAAGTCTTAAAGTTACCCACTAGCAAACTTATTTTCATCAATAATGAGCACTTACCCACTGGAGTGAAACCTGATGATATCATTTTAATATGGTTTTTCCTGTACTTTTCTCTGTCTTCCTTCTTCCTGTCCCACTTCCAATGAATGGTTATTTCAGTAAATCTATGGATGTATTGCTATGTAGGCAACTCTACAATAACATAGTCTATTTTATGAGCAAGGAAAAGAAAAGACTATGGAATGGTTTAAAGGGCCTTTGTTTTGGTAGCAATAGAAAAAGGCATCCATAAAATAGTGGTTACTTTATTCTCTCCCTGGGGAGTTTTTGCACTAAATACACAGAGGCCCCACTGCAGTGATATTCCATCTGAACCTTACAAAGTAGAATGCAGGCGCCTGTATTATTTAACAACCATACTAGTGATTATTCAGACCTGCAGCCAAAGATGAGAACCACTGATTCAGAAGAAAAAAAAAAAAACAACTGGAAGTTTGGTTCCTATCAAAGTACTGTTTGATCTGAGTGGTGATGAGTCTCCATTTCAGTCTTGCTATGACACGGTTAGGCTGAGGAGAGGTGTATTTCACCTCTGTCAAGATGACCTCCATGTCCACCTCTTGGGAAGGACTGTGGAAATACTTACTCATTTTGTACCAGCTCGACTTTCTGGATGCTGAAAGCTTCCAGCGTGAGGGATTCCATTGACCTCCCTTGTACTCCATATTATATTTCTTCAGTGCCATCTTGATGGGTTAATCATAATCTCGGCTTTTAATAAGAAGGGAAAGGAACACATATGAGGTGTTAATATTCGACTTATTCTCATCTCTTCAGCTGCAAGTTCAAGTCCCAGTGCCACCGGCAAGGTCAGCTTTGCGAAATGTCTGACAAATGAGCATGCTTTACATCATTTTGTGTGTGTGTGTGTGTGTGTGGGAAGAAAGGGTTGTATTACTGACTGGAGTAAAGCCTCTCAGTTCCTCAAATGAGCTTGTGAGCCATCCTTCTTGGCACAGCAGACTTTTTCACCCTCCCCTCTTTGAGTCTTTAAGGCAAAACAGGCAACAGTCTTTGAAGAGTTCTCTGGGTAGTTTGGGAAAAGATTCTCCTTACCCTTGAGGAGATACTTCCCTTTTTCTTCTTTCAAGCCATGGCCTTAGACTCGTCCAAACAAAACCTGCAATTTGGGATTTTAAAAGCTACAGGTCAATACCTCGTCTGTATGTCAGTGCTATATGAGGACATTGGAATCGTTTGTTCCATATAAGGAAAATAAAATCTTTGGTAAAAAGAAACAGCAGGGGTAGAGATGGGGCAGGAAGAAAAATGACGTTTTGTGTTTTCCTAGGTGTTGCTTGGTTGCTTTAAATATTTTGGTCCATATGGTAGTCTCAGAAGAGAGCACTGGAATAATATTATTGAAGGGACATTTAAAAACCCATTACAAAGGATTGATTGTGAGAAGACTGTGTTTGCAAGACTTAAAAACAATTTGACTACTAAGACCAAGCACCATCAATGCTTATATTTTAGGGTATATCTGAAATCACAGAAGAACTATAACTAAGTCCGACAGGGTTACAAGGGCCTGAGGTGGTTGCGTGTCTCCAACTGGGCTCTGTTTTATTCTTACCTGTTGGGGATTGGGTAATGGGATCCTAGAAGCAGAGAGGGAACAATAGGGAAATTTGTTTCAGGAAAAATATAATATGGGCATGAAATTAATAAGTGAATAGCAACAGTGTTGTTAACAGCAGGCGATTTTTCAGTAGCTCATCGCTGACATTGCACAGCTACCTGGGAAAGGGTTGGAAATAAATACCAGCCCTCCAAGGGTGTGGGAGATTTGAGCAATTTGAACTTGGTTGTGCATAAAGGAGTGCAAAGTCAAGATGTGTGTCTTCTTCCCCAAAATCAAACAGTTACAGAGTTTGGAAAAGTCTCCTTTGCTCTGGAAAGTCTTATGTGTTGTTTAGAAAGCATTTGCGGCCGGGCGCGGTGGCTCAAGCCTGTAATCCCAGCACTTTGGGAGGCCGAGACGGGCGGATCACGAGGTCAGGAGATCGAGACCATTCTGGCTAACCCGGTGAAACCCCGTCTCTACTAAAAATACAAAAAAACTAGCCAGGCGAGGTGGCGTGCACCTGTAGTCCCAGCTACTCCGGAGGCTGAGGCAGGAGAATGGCGTAAACCCGGGAGGTGGAGCTTGCAGTAAGCCAAGATCTGGTCACTGCACTCCAGCCTGGGCGACAGAGCAAGACTCCGTCCCCCCCCCCCCCAAAAAAGAAAGCATTTGCAAGAGATGGTGGAAGGCTTTTCTTTCAAGGGGAACTTTCAGAGCCTGGTTGGATTTGAGCTAGAAAAATGAACATGTGAACATGTTTTTTTCTGCCCTCCCTCCAAGTGTCCTGGGGTCATTTTACAGGCTTTTCAAGTAAGTGTTGCCCTGTGGAGGACAGTGATTTCTAACTAGGCATAGTCTATGTGTTTAAGCTGTTGCTGGCTAAACATATCCAATAGGAAATAATGCCCACATTGAAAGGGAGAGAGCAGTCATTAATATGTATTAGAAATTGGAAACATCCACAGAATGGCTAGATCAGCATTTTTCTGGCCCAGGGTGTGTGTGTGTATGTGTCTCTGTGTGTTGTCTGTTGTGTGTGTGTCTGTGTCTGTTTCTGTTTGTCTTCTCCTGGAAAACAAGTATGACATTGTCTGGTCTCTCCAGGTGGGAGTAAGATTGTTAGCCTCTCCTACCTTATGTTGTACTGATCTGGAATTTGTTTTCTCATGAGCCTGATTTGTACCTCATAGGTGTGTGACACATCAGAACCTGGATTGTTTCTATAAGTCACTGAGACCTGAATTTGAACCCTACTAATTTTAGAATTTGTAATGGAATGTGTGATGAAAGATCAGCCTTGAAATGATAGGGCCGATATTTACCCATGCTGTCTATGAAAAGGGATTTGCTAAGCAAATAAATGGTGTAAATATATTTACCAAGGAGCTGTTCACGTTATCTTAAAAAAATTGTTGGCCGGGCGCGGTGGCTCAAGCCTGTAATCCCAGCACTTTGGGAGGCCGAGGTGGGTGGATCACGAGGTCAGGAGATCGA
>NW_012115821.1:3121184-3125460 GCF_000951035.1 Colobus angolensis palliatus
TATTTATTATTGCTACATAACAGTTGTACGTATCTTTGGGGTACATGTGATATTTTGATACATATATACAATGTGTAATGATCAAACCAGGACAATTGTGACATTAATCACCCCAAACGTTCACCCTTTCTTTATGTTGGGAATATTGTCATTCTTCTTCTCTGGCTATTTTGAACTAAAACCAAATTATCGTTAACTATAGTTGCTGTATCATACTATTGAACACTAGATCATATTCCTTCTATATAACTGTATTTTTATATCTATTAACCTCTGTTCATCTCTCCCTCCTCCCAACCCTTCCCAGCCCCTGGCAACCACCAATCAACTTTCTACTGGTATGAAATCTACTTTTGTAAGCTCTCACATATGAATGAGAGCTTGCAGTATTTATTCTGTGCCTGGCTTATTTCACTTAACGTAATGACCTCCAGTTACATCCATATTGCTGCAAATGACAGGATTTTATTCTTTTTTATGACTGAATAATATTCCATTGTGTATATGTACCACATTTGCTTTATCCATTCATCCAGTGATAGATACTTACGTTGTTCCCATATCTTGGCTGTTGTAAATAGTGCTGCAATAAACATGGGAGTATAGTTATCTCCTTGAAATGCTGGTTTCCTTTCTTTTGGATAGATATCCAGCAGTGGGATTGCTGGATCATTTGGTCCTTTTATTTTTAGTTTTTGAAGGACCACTATACTGTTTTCCATAGTGGCTGCACTAATCTACATTCCCACAAGTATGTATGAGTGTTCTCCTTTCTCCACATCCTTGCCAGCATCCATTATTTTTTGTCTTTTTGATAAAAACCATTTTGACTGGGTTGAGATATCTCATTGTGGTTTTGACTTGCATTTCCCTGTTGATTAGTGATGTTGAGCATTTTTTTCATATACCTGTTGGTCATTTGTATGTCTTCTTTTGAGAAATGTTTATTCAGCTCTTTTGCCCATTTTAAAGTTGGATTGTTTTTATTTTGTGCTGTTGAGTTGTTTGAGTTCCTTATATATGCTGCTTATTAATTGATTGTTGGGTGGATAGTTCGCAAATGTTTTTGGCCTTTTCATAGGTTATCTTTTCACTTTACAGATTGCTTCCTTTGCAGTGCAGAAAATTTTTTCTTTTCTGACCTGTGCTTTTGAAATCTTACTAAAAAATCTTTGCCAAAACCAATATATTGAAGCATTTCCCCAGTTTTTGCTTCCAATAGTTTCATAGTTTCAGTTGTTAGATTTAAGTCTTTACTCCATTTTGATGTGATTTTTGTATATGGTGAGAGATAGGGGTCTAGCTTTTTTCTTCTGCATATGGTTTTTCAGTTTTCCTAGCACCATTTTTGGAACAGACTGTCCTTTCCCCAATATAGGTTCTTGCTGTCTTTGTCAAAAATGAGTTGGTATTGTAAATAGTGCTGCAATAAACATTCATGTGCATGTGTCTTTTTAGTAGAATGATTTATAATCCTTTGGGTATATATCCAGTAATGGGATTGCTGGGTCAAATGGTATTCTGGTTCTAGATTGTTGAGGAGTTGCCACACTGTCTTTCACAATAGTTGAACTAATTTACAGTCCCACCAACAGTGTAAAAGCATTCCTATTTCTCCACATCCTCACCAGCATCTGTTGTTTCCTGACTTTTTAATGATTGCCATTCTAACTGGCGTGAGATTTTGGAACCAACCCAAATACCCATCAGTGATAGAGTGGATAAAGAAAATGTGGCATGTATATACCGTGGAATACTATGCAGCCATAGAAAACAATGAGTTCATGTCCTTTGCAGGGACATGGATGAGGCTGGAAACCATCATTCTCAGCAAACTAACACAGGAACAGAAAACCAAACACCGCGTTTTCTCACTCATAAGTGGGAGTTGAACACATGGATACAGGAAGGGAAACATCACACATCAGGGCCTGTCGGGTGGGGAGCAAAGGAGAGGGAAAGCATTAGGACAAATACCTAAAATACCTAATGTATGCAGGGCTTGAAACCTAGATGATGGGCTAATAGATGCAGCAAACCACCATGACACATGTATACCTATGTAACAAACCTGCACATTCTGCACGTGTATCCCAGAACTTAAAAGTAAAATAAAAATAAAAAAAATGAGTTGACTGTAAATGTGTGGATTTATTTCTCGGTTCTGTGTTCTGTTCCACTGCTCTATGTGTCTGTTTTTATGCTAGTACCATGCTGTTTTAATTACTATGGCTTTGTATTATATTTTGAAGTCAAGTAATGTGATGCCTCCAGCTTTGTTCCTTTTGTCCAATCCGGATTGCTTTGGTTATTTGGAGTCTTTTATGGTTCCACATGAATTTTAGCATTTTTTTTTCTATTTTTGTGAAGAATGTTATTGGTTTTTGATAGAGATTGCATTGAATCTGTAGACCACTTTGGGTAGTATTGACATTTTAACAATATTAATTCTTCTAACCCATGAGTATAGGCATCTTTCCTTTTTTATGTGTCTTCTTCATTGACTTTCATCAGTGTTTAATAGTTTTCTTTGTAGAGATTTTTGCATCTCCGGTTAAATTTATTTCTAGGTATTTTATATTCTTTGTGTCTAGTGTAAATAGTATTGGTGTCTTGATTACTTTTTCAGATTCTTTGCATATAAATGCTATGGATTTTCGTATGTGAATTTTGTATCCTGCAACTTTACTGAATTCACCTATCAGTTCAAGATTTTTTTGTTGGAATCTTTAGGCTTTTCTAAATGTAATGTCATGTCATCTATGAACAGGAATGATTTGTCTTCTTCCTTTCCAATTTGGATGCCCTTTATTTCTTTCTCTAGTCTAATTGCTATGGCTAGAACTTCAAATGTTATGTTGAAGAAAAGTGATGAATTTGGGCATCCTTGTCTTATTCCAGATCTTAGAGAAATGGCTTTCAATTTTCTGCCAAGCAGTATGTTAGCTGTGGGTTTGTTATATATGGCCTTTATTGTTTTGAGGTATGTTCCTTCTATACCCAATTTGTTGAGTGTTTTTATCATAAAAGAATGTTAAATTGTGTTGAATGCTTTTAAAACATCTGTTAAAATGATCATATGGTTTTTGTCCTTGATTCTGTTAATCTGATGTATCATGTTTATTGATTTGCATATGTTGAATCATCTTTGCATTGCTGGGATGACATTGATTATTTGATCATGGTGAGTGGTCTTTTTATTGTATCATTGAATTTGTTTTCTAGTGTTTTGTTGAGGACATTTACATCTGGGTTCATCAGGGATACTGGCTTGTAGATTTCTTTTCATTGTGTCCTTACCTGGTTTTGGTGTAAGGGCAATACTGGCCTTGTAGAGTGAATTTGCACATATTTCCTCTTCTTCATTATTTTCAATAGTTTGAGTAGAATTGGTGTTATAAATAGTTCTTTAAATATTTGGTAGAATTCAGCAGTGAAGCCATAATGTCCTGCACTTTTCTTTGATGGGAGATGCTTTATGACTGCCTTGATCTCATTACTTGTTATTGATCTGTTAGAGTTTTCTATTTCTTCCTGGTTTAATCTTGGTAGGTTGCATGTGTCCAGAAATTTATTCATTTCTTTTAGCTTTTCCAATTTGTTGGCATATAGCTGTTGATGATCCTTTGAATTTCTGTGGTATCAGTTGTTACGTCTTCTTTTTTTTTTTTTCTGATTATATTTATTTGGGTCTTCCCTGTTTTTATTCTTTGTCTATTTAAAGGTTTTTCAATTTTTTTATCTTTTCAAAAAAACTTTTGGTTAATCTTTTGTATTTTTTTAAGTTTCAATTTCATTATTTCTGCTCTGGTATTATTTCATTCCTTCTACTAATTTTGGATTTGGTTGATTCTCTTCTAGTTTCCTGAGATGTATCATTGTTTGTTTGAAATCATTCTCCTTTTTTGAAGTAGGCATTTATTGCTATAATTTTCCCTTTTAATGCTGCTTTTTCTGTATCCCATAGATTTTGGGATGTTTGTTTACATTTTCACTCCTTTCATGAATTTTTAGATTTTCTTCTTAGTTGCTTTATTTTCACATTGATCGTCTAAGAACATGTTTAATTTCCACGTGCTTGTATAGTTTCCAAAGTTCTTATTACTGATTTCTAGTTTTATTCCAATGTGGTCAGAAAAAATACTTGATATCATTTTTAGGTTTTTTTTATTGTTTTATTTTATTTTATTTTTATTTTTTATTATACTTTAAGTTCTAGGGTACATGTGCATAACGTGCAGGTTTGTTACATATGTATACTTGTGCCATGTTGGTG
>NW_012115821.1:3132157-3136135 GCF_000951035.1 Colobus angolensis palliatus
AGCTGTTCCTATTCGGCCATCTTGCTCCGCCCCCCCCCCCCGGGTTGTGTTTTTAAAAAATCTACGCAGCCACTCTATGTCTTTTAATGGAGAATTTAGTCAATTTACATTCAAGGTTGTTATTGGATATGTAAGTACTTACCACTGCCATATTATATTCTGGTTGTTTTGTAACTCCCCTCTTTCTTTGTTACTGTCTTCTGTGGCTATGTGATTTTTTTCTCTGGTAGTATGTTTTAATTTGTTGCTTTTCATTGTTATTGTATCTATTATAGGTTTTTGCCTTGCAGGGGTTACCATGAGGCTTACAGAAAACATCTTAGAGATATAACAAGTTATTTTAAATAAGGATAAGTGATCACAAAGAAAAGAAACCAACAAATGAAAAACAAAAACCCTGCACTTTAACTTAATCCCTTCCACATTTTGACTTTTTGTTGTCTCAATTTACATCTTTTAATATTGCATATCCCTTAATAAGTTGCTGTTGTCATTATTATTTTTGATAGATTTATCTTTTAGTTTTCATATTAGTGACACAAGTCGGGTTACACACTATAATTACAGTATTAGGATATTTTGAATTTATCTATGTACTTACTTTAGCTGTTAGTTTTTTACTTTCAGATGTTTTCTTTTTGCACACTAGTGTTATTTTCTTTCAGATTGAAGAACTCCATTTAGCATTTCTTGTAAGACAAGTCTAGTGGTACTGAATTCCCCCAGCTCTTATTTGTCTGGGAAAGACTTTATCTGTCCTTCATGTTTGAAAGAAAGCTTTTGTGGGTGCATTATTCTTGGCTGATGGTTTTTTTCTTAAGCAATTTGAATATGTTGTCCCATCTTTCCTGGCCTGTGTAGTTTCCATTGAGAAGTCTGTTGCCAGACAATTCAGAGTTCCTCAATATGTTATTAGCTGCTTTTCTTATGTTGCTTTTAGGATCCTCTCTTTTTCCTTGACCTTGGAGAATTTGATTATTATATGCTTTTTTGGTAGTCTTATTTGGGTTGGTTATATTTGGTGATCTCTGACCTCCTTGCACCTGGATATTTATATCTTGTTCTAGGTTTGGAAAATTTTCTGTTACTATCTCTCTGAATAAGGTTTCTACTACCATTTGCTCTTTCTCAATTCCCTCTTAGACACCAGCGATTCTTAGATTTGTTCTTTTGAGGTAATTCTTCATATTCTGTAGGTGTTCTTTGTTCCTTTTAATTCATTTTTATTTTTTCTACTCTGACTATATTTTCAAATAGCCTGCCTTTGAGCTCACAGATTTTTTTCTTGTTTTATTCATTCTGCTATTGAGAACTTCTAATGCATTTTGCAGTTCAACACATGTATTTCTCAGTTCCAGCATTTTTTTTTTTTGGTTCAATCTGTTAAATTTATCTGATACATTTCTGAGGTTTTTTTTGTGAGTTTGCAGAGTTTTTTTTGTTTTTTTCTTTTTTTAGAACTGCTATTTTGAATTCTTGATCTGAGAGCTCACACATCACCATCTCAGGGTTTATCACTGGCTGCTTGTTTTGTCTGCTTAGGGAGTTCATGATTCTTTGTTTGCTGTTGTTTCTTGTGATTATATGTCTATTGCTTTGCATGGAACAGTTAGTTAATTATTTCCGTCTTTGCTGCCTGGCTTGTTTTGGTCTTTCTGGGGTATGTTTTCTTAGAGGTTCTTTGCAGTTGCCTGTTGAGTTCCCTTAATCCTAGATTGCTGCTTCCTTTTTGGCACTAGATGGTGCCTTAAACCTAGATTTGCCTCTACTCTCACTAAGGTTCAGAGCTCTGCCAGTCCTGAAATGGGAGTATGGGTCCCAGTGGGGATATCCTGCCATGTGAGAAGTATAGTTAGGGGTTCATGCCCAGAAGAACCATGGAATGTGCCTTCCACAGTGTGGTGCTGCTGAACAGCCACTCTAGTTTGGCATCTTTTTTGGCTAAGATAAAGTGCTGAGTTTTGTGAGCTGAGGTTGCTAGTCTTACATCCTCTATTTATTTCTAGAACCCTCAGGGGATTTTCTCCTTACAGGCACTTGCTGTGCTTCCTGTGGGTTGAGGCAGGAATGGTTTTCCTACACAACAACCCAAGATGGTTTGGAAGCTGGCTGTCCACCTCAGTCTTAATTTTTTCCAGTGTAGAAATCATAAATCTGGGTAAATTTCTTTGCACATGGTGCATGGTAGATTTGAGGGAGGGGCATTGCAGATAGAAAAGTCCATTTCTCTTACCATCTGTCTGGAGTTTTTCACCTCTCTGTGGCCCTAGGGAACATTTCAGCCTCAAATTTGAGCTCTAGCTGGTGTGGTATGTGTCTATAGTTCCAGCTACTTTGGAAGCTGAGGCAGGAGGATCACTTGAGGACAGGAGTTTGAAGCAGCAGCACACTATGATTATGTCTATGAATAGCCACTGCATTCCAAACTGAGTGTATTCATTCATTTTCATACTGTTATGAAGAAATACCCAAGACTGGGTAATTTATAAATAAAAAGAGGTTTAATGGACTCACAGTTCCATATGGCTGAGGAGGCCTCACAATCATGGCAGAAGGCAAAGGAGGAGCAAAGGCATGTTTTACATGGTGGCAGGCAAGAGAGATGTGCCGGGAAACTGCCCTTTATAAAACTATCAGATCTCGTGAGACTTACTCACTATTATGAAAACATTACAGGGAAAAACCTGGTCCCATGATTCAATTACTTTCCGTCAGGTCCCTCCCATGACACATGGGGATTATGGGAGCTACAATTCAAGATGAGATTTGGGTGGGGACACAGTCAAACCATATCACTGGGCAATATAGAGATAGTCAGTGTTTAAAGAAAAATTGAAAAAAAATTAAGTTGTGGGATATTGCTGGTGATAATCTGAGTGCTGGATATTTGTTTTTGTTTTTTTGTGGAGTAGAGTGAAGCCAGATTGCTTCTGCCACTGTCAATGCACATATTTTATTTTTGTTTTTTAACAGTTGCATTAAGGTATAACTGACATACAATAAACTGCACAAATTTGAAAGTGTACAATTTGTTAAATTTTAACCTATTTACACCCATTAAACCATTTTAATGATAAAAGTAATGAATAAACCCTTCACCCCCCAAAATTTCCTTATGTTCTTTTGTAATCTGCTCGTCTTTCTTTCCCATCATCCCTAGGCAACCACAATTTTTTTTTTTTTGTCACTGTAGATGAGTTTGCATTTTGTAGAATTTTATTTGTGGTATCATCTTCTCCTTCATCTGGTTTCTTTCTGCATAATTGTTCTATGATTCTTCCATGTTGCTGCATGTATTTATAGGTTCTTTTTTAACTAAAACATTTTAAATTGACACAAGCTAATTTCTTTTTGTTGCTGAGTTGTATTCCATTATATGCCACACATTGTTTATCCATTCACTTGTTGATAGAAAAACTTGGAGTTTTTCTAACTTTGGCTATTACAAATAAAGCTGCTATGAACATTTTGTACAAGTGTTATACAGACATATGGTTTCATTTTTCTTTGGTAACTACCTTGGGAGAAGAATGGCTGCTTCATATGGTAGGTGTATGTTTGATTTTTAAGAAACTGTTAAACATTTTTATAGTGGTGTACTAATGCGTGCTTACCAGCAGTGAATGAGAGTTTCAGTTCCTTCATATTCTTGCCAGCACTAAGTATTGTCTGTATCTTTAATGTTAGCCATTTTTAATAGGTGTGTGATGATATCATATTGCAGATTTAATTTGCATCAACCTAATGACTAATAATGTTGCACATCTTTTCATTTGCTTGTCACCTGTCTATCTTCTTTGGTGAAGTGTGTTCAAATTATTTGGCCACTTTTTAAAGTCACGTTGTTTGTTTTCTCAATATTGAGTTTTGACAGATCTCTATATATTCTTGATACAGTTCCTTTATCAAATAACCAAATTGCAAATATTTTCTCCCAGTGTGTGAGTGTGTGGCTTGTCTTTTCATTCTCTTAACAAT
>NW_012115821.1:3143330-3144629 GCF_000951035.1 Colobus angolensis palliatus
CTTTTTACTGTGGAAAAGTGAAGTATCTTATCATTTCTTAGAAACCTGGATGCTGAAATTAGTCAATATTAAGATATTATACACATCCTGAGTGATGCCTGATTTAAGATTTTGAATAGCTATTCATGTAAGTTGACTTTTCTGTGCATTTGTATCGGGGAGAATCCAGTTCAGGTTGATGTCCTGGGAAACAGTGAGGCTCTCGCTTAAATCCTATTCAATTTACTTTTATTTGAGTTCCTTCTATGTGCCAGTCACTGAGTTGGGTTCTGGGAAGGCAAGGGTTTGGGCTGCACGATATTCCTCAGGTCATAACTTTCCTGGTTCCAGTTGCCCATCAGGGTACGGTTTGAATAGGCATTCTCATTAGTGGTGCATCTCCATCCATACTGGAAAAACTTGGACATATTATTCCAATCTGTCCACACTTCACCATGGCCATCTGCATTAATGATGCTGCCACAATGTGGGTTCGTGAGGAAACAGGCGAGGTCCTGTCTCTGGAGGAGAAATTTTGAGCAGCAGAGACACTGGGAGGCAGCCATTTCGGACGAGGTGAAAAAAGTTTCAAAACCTTCTGCGTCAAGAGCATGTGAGACACAGTCCAATCTCTCCTTGGCCTCAGCCCCGCCCCCAACAATGTTTTTTGAGGAGCAGAAGTTTTTGTTTTGATGAAGTCCAATGTACTAGTTTGTTCTTTTACATACTTTACTTTCGGTGTCTTAGAAATATTTGTTCCAATCCAAGATCACACAGACTGTTTTCTACATTTTCTTTGAGACTGTTTTTAGTGTTTGGTTTTATATTTAGGACTCTGATCCATTTTGAGTTAAGTTTTGTAGATAACACATTTAATGCATTTTTAGTAGGTAAAAAATTTCTCATTATAAGTTCTTCTCTTGTTAGGTGAAGTTACTGAGAATACTTGAAAATAATAGATTTATTTTAAAATGCCTTAGGCATTGTAATAAGTCAGACTGGTATTCCCAGACTAGTTTGAATTAGTGAATGAAAACAAAGGGTGTAGTAATTTCAGCCATAGAGCTTTTCAGATAAGAATATTTTAAAGAGATAACATCTGTGCAACTCTGAATAATAAGAATATCAACCCAGAAGCTGGAAGACAGGCATTTCTTCCACAATAGTTGTGTAGACTATTAAAAATTACTACAACAGCCTCTTTTTCCAGCTGGAACCATGGAGCGTGCCGAAGAGAAGAAGAAGAAGGTTCCTGCTGTGCCAGAAACCCTTAAGAAAAAGCGAAGGAATTTCGCAGAGCTGAAGATCAAGCGCCTGAGA
>NW_012115821.1:3146514-3161680 GCF_000951035.1 Colobus angolensis palliatus
TTTTTTTTTTTTTTTTTTGTAGAGATAAGGTTTTGCCATGTTCCCCAGTCTGGTTTTGAACTCCTGGTCTCAAGTGATTGGTCAGCCTTGGACTCCCACAGTGCTGGGATTACAGGCATGAGCCACTGCGCCTGGCCCATGAACTTTATTCTTACTAGTAAAATGTATTCTTACTGATTTTAGCTGGGGAACCTCCAGCAAAATGATTGTGTGTGTGTGTATGTGTGTGTGTGTGTGCAAATTCTTCTAAGCTTGGAGGCTGAATGAGGCCATGATGTAACAAATTGCTCAGCAGTTGTGGCTAGTGTTGTTTTTAGTAGCACTGAGATACATGTCAGTTTCCAGACATCTCAGATGGTTCTAGCCCAAGGGGTTTAAATGACTTGCCTCTGCTCCCAGGCCCTTGACAGTGGTCCTCACCCTGCTCAATCGTGCTGTTGATAGCTCAGAAGGTGGCAAGGCTGGTAGAGTGGTGCACATCACTATTGGAAATACGTTTGTAGTTCAGGCCTTCCTGAAGGGGTAGAAGAGGAATCTCTATCTGTCTATCCTATGTTATGTGCTAGCCTGGAAACGCTCAGGGACATGTTAATAAGCAGGTTAATTAGGCTAAAAAGAGACATCCTGTGAGAACCATTATGTGGTATGCTGCTAAATGCTTGTTGGCACGAACAGCAACACATCTGCACACCCACAATCACCCTATAAATGGCATTTATAAATTGCTTAGATTCTTAACTTGGAGTGTTTTAATGTAACCAATTTCCTTTTCAGTCCTGAGAATTTTGTTTTATGCACTTACAATATGTATTTTGAGAAGAAGTTCATAGGTTTCACCATGGCATAAAAAAATGAAGAATTGCTGTGAGTGTTTGCAGGAAATCTTAGTCTACCTGCCTTTAGCAAGTCCCCTAACTTGTTAAGTGTCAGTGGTGGCCCAGACATCTAGTGGCATCATCAGCAAACTATTTCCCCACAGGGAAAGCATGTGGTGGTCACTTGGGAAGCTGTCCTATCATAACCTCAAGTTCACCGGCTTATCTATGTGGCTGGAAAAAAGGTAGAAGAGGAAAATTTGGTCAGCAGGAGGCAGATGTGGAACAAATTGCATAATATTGCAGTGTGGGGACCTGGAGCTTGCATGTGAATGATTTGGGGATACATTAGTGAAGGTTTTGTGGCAATATCCCCTTTCCCCAACACTATGTCTAGCACATCACATGTCCATTACCCACATTTGTCTTCTCACTGTGCGTTTCCAGCCAGTGAGAATCCAATGACAGGTCACAGGAGGCTTGATTTTCCACTGCCTTCTACTGCCCTTTTCTCCCTGCTTGTGGGGTGAGAAGTAAGTGAATGAAGACTTCCAGGGCTGTTGTATTTCTCTCTGAGGGCATTGAGCGGGGCTGGGGAGGTTGGCTCACTCCCCTCTGTGGTGAGTTCAACCATGTCGTCCTCTCTGTGTCCTCTGGCACAGGTAGCACCTTGGGTGCTTTTACTGCATGGGTCCATGCATCTTTTGTGGTCTTTATTGTAATATTATATGAAAAAAATCATTTGTGTCTGTCTTCCTTCCTGTACAAGAGTTTCTAAAAGTTAGGAGCAGGTGTCTTAGGTTTGTTTCACAAGATACCTGGCAAAAGAAGATTAAAAAAATGAAAACTAACTGAATGACAGAATATTGAATCAAACAGGACGTTTTCTTTCCTAAAGTAATTTTTCCTGCAGCCTGTCATCTCAGCTTTTCATACACACGTGGGAAGGTTTTTCCAAGTTAGTTTTTGGTAGTGAGTGATGTACCAAGATTCCAATTGCTGCAGAATATTCCACAGTGAACACTCATCGCAGGTAACTTTTGGATTCCCTTAGCAGTGGGCACTTCGGTTGCTTTAGCTCCCCACTGCCCCCGAGAGAAAGACAAACAGAAGCAACGGCAACAACAAAACTGCATTGGTGATCATCCATTTAAGTGTCCCTTTAGGAAACTGTTCAGGAGTTTTCCTGGGAGGTACAGATGGGAGGGATTGCTGAGTCCTGGGGAGGGTACATATTTAACGTCACAAAATGCTAACAGATGGCTGACCACAGTGACCATTCCACTTTACAGTCTCAGAAACTGTGTGCGATTTCTTCTTTGAAAGGAAGAAATTTAAAGGCAAATATTTTAGAAAATAATTTTTGTGCTTTGCTTAGTTTTAGGGTCACAGCCCAGTGATGATGTGATTTAGCTTATTGAGTTAGGGACCTACGTGATAAAGAAGTACTGTGGACTTGAACTATCTTTTATTTTTATTTTAACATTTTCATTTAATTTTTAACTTTGAAATGCATTTTTTTTTTGATTCTTGGAATTCATCTTTCATGAAATTTTTGGGTAATATATTTTGGATTAAGCTCAAAAACATAACTGCAACCCAGTAGCAATACATATAAGTGGTTTTCCATTCAAATTTACAAAAACATTACTTGTTAGTAATAAAAATATAGAAGGGATTCAGTTTTCCTTTTAACCCAAAGTTTTTATTTTTAAAAGAACATTTACCAGCATGGTACTGTAGATAGTTCAACAGAGAGAGAGAAGAAAAGGAGCACTACCTAACAAAGATTATTATAGCTGCATCATCCAAGTTACCCAGAAGCTTGGTGGTTGGAGATTTCAGAGTCCACTGTGGTTTTAAATGTTTTATTAGCAAATAAATTCATTTGTATGCTAGATTTTAATGTTTTATAGGTGAAAACCTAAAGAGTGACAATAGTACACTTGATATTCATAACTAATAATGAAGTGGATAAATCTTTCTGTTCATTAGGTAGGAACCATGTGGAACAAACTTTCACCTCACCAATTTATTTTGTTTTCAGAGAAATAGATACACGAATGACACAGTAATGGGAACATTGCAGCAGGTTACCAGAAACTATTTCAAGGGAAAAGGAAATTGACAAACAATTACAAATTGACTCTGTCAAACTGTAATTTGACAGTTATAATTAACAATATCTTAGGTTAAACACTAAGTTGGGACCTTAGGTCCTAAGGCCGACTCCCGAGTCTAAGATGTTCAGGAAAGGTTCCACTTCCTAAAAGTCACAGGTACAATGGAGTACATGTTACTGAGAGTTGAACTATCTTGCAGAAAATTCATTAAAACCACAGGATTCAAGGATCTTACCTAAATATTAGGCATACAATTTTAGTTTTGTAGTATTCTAAGAAAACCTCTTGCTAGGTATGCAATTGGTGGATATTTACTACTTGTGTTTGAAACACTGGATCCTTCTTTTGTTAGCATTCTTGGTGTCCACACTTGTTGGTGAGCTCTCCTTGCCAAACCCCGGGACACAGCCTTAGTGCTGCTTTCCCTGCATGGCATTCAATTCAAGGTTGATGCATGGCTGAGAAGTTCTCAGCCTAAATTATTTCCATTATTTCCTGAGTCTCAGTCCATTAACCAACTTGGTCAAAAGGCCAGAAGAGAAATGGCATTCTTGAAATATTATTAGCATTTTGTGGTGAATGCTAACTACTGTACATTTATAGCTGATTAAGTTTTGCTCTCTCTATTTTATTATGTATTATGACAGGGATTTTGAGACTGAGTTCTGTTAAATAATAAACAGAACTAGCAAGGTCATTTTCTACCCGACCAAAGGAAAACTTTGCAGCAAGAAGACATGAATTAAGAAACAGGTTAAGTGTCTCGGGGAGGAAGGGATTCAGGTTTTTCAGAGCTGCTTAAGCAGATATTTGCAATGAAATGTGAATATTACCAATTATTTATTATCAGTGATACATAATTTTTCCACAAAACATTTGTTCAAGGCCTGGTTTGAAGTAAAGCTCTCAAATTGGTGGTCCATAGGTAATGTAGGCCCAGATATGTTTTGTTTGGCTCAGATTATGTTTAATAATTGTTTTTTGAGTTGGTTGCATTGTTTGAAAATCACAAGATTTGACATAATAATCCAAATTTGGCACAACACTGAAATAATAACAGCTTATTTCTTTTTTGTAGCAGTCTGCTGCAGTTGGCTTCTGGCTGCCCCCCTGCTCCCCACCCCAACTCTTACAGATGGGACATTTTTCATTCTCTGTGTCACCCTCAGGCCTGTCTTATTTACATTTACCCCTTGAACCTGCAGTATAAGTAAGTGAGTTTGAGACCTTTGACTTAGATATTCCAGAATGAAGATAAAAATAACTTGATTATAATTCAAATTTCAAGTTTCTTTGTCACCTTAGAACACAGTGGTTAAGAGTTTGGGCTCTAGGGTCAGAATAGCCAGGGATCAAGTGCTGGTTCTGCACAGG
Source organism: Colobus angolensis palliatus (assembly GCF_000951035.1). Taxonomy (NCBI): domain Eukaryota; kingdom Metazoa; phylum Chordata; class Mammalia; order Primates; family Cercopithecidae; genus Colobus; species Colobus angolensis. The sequence goes on from NW_012115821.1 coordinate 3,150,827, forward strand.
CTAGCTGAGTGACCTTACACAGGTTACTTAACCTCTCTGAGCACTAGTTTCCTCAGTTAAAAGGGGACAACAGTTGTACCTACATTTTTATGTGGTTGCTGTGAGAATTCTACTTGCATCTATGTGAACGTATACTCCTTAAACACACACACACACATACACACATGTCACTTGGAACAGTACCTAGTACATGCTAACCTGTCAAATATTTCTATATTTGGTTGAAAAAGAATTTTCAATTGGTCAAAAAAGAAAACTGGTAAGTAAAATGATAATTTCTCTTCCTTCAATTGGGAAAAGCAAGTAACATTTTGCTTTACATAGACATTCATCAAAATAACAGGTACACTGGGTTAATGGTGTTACTAATCTACATTCCAGCATTAGTAACTACAAAAAAGAAGTTGTGTAAGCTGATGGATACTATTCTGTTCTTGATGTTTTTCATAGCAGAGAGACTTGAGGGGATGGTGCATATAGAAAGGATGCCATGCATTTCCGCAATACATTTGCTCATGAGTGAGCCTTCTTTCTTATGAATGAATCAGATCACTTCACTTGATGTTAGCCAAAAGGTGGAGAAGCGATGAATCAGATGACTTAAGTGCTGGCTCCCTGGCTCCACCTGGAAGATGGCGACACTGCCATACTGCTTGCTGAAGTGAGTGGCATCTGACAGTCCACAGAGGGGAGGAAGAGCAGGGTCACTCTCGTTGGAGATTTGATGTTTGATAAGCAGATGGAGAATCAGAAATCAGATTTAAATTACTGAATGATGGGATGAGATGGAGGTCAATTGGCCTGCTTTAGGCGTTACATCCTCTCTTAACTAGAATCAGAGCTTAATATATTGTATTTCTTCAGGTAATATGGCTTTTTCCCACCTCCTCTTTTCTTTTCTTTCTTTTTTTGTTTTGAGTGATGTTAGTTTCCAAAGCTATTGGGTACTAAAGCCATGTCCAGTGAAATCTGCTTACATTCATTGGTCAGAACAGTCTTGACCACTTTGGAACAAATTACATTTCTGATGGCCAGTGCTAGGTCAGAGTGGTCTTCATCTCAGGAGTTGTAATATTCAAGGAAAATTAATAACACTTTAGTATATGTATTTACATCTCACAATGTATTTCTACATGTATCTTTAGATAATGATAAATTAGTAAAGTATTCATAGTTTTAAAAAGCTGATTGTAATTTCTATGATTTATAATCATTTTGATGGCAATTAAGAGCATTTTCTAGGTGATTAAACGTTGCCATCCATTGGTCCTCATTACCTAACACCTAACATCATTTCCTGTTTATCTTCTTTTCAAATTATCTCCATACTCTAGGGTACAGGCATTGTTTTTCTACGTTTGCAGTGCTCCTTGTGTACTTAATGTGCTTAGCAAATCAACAGGCCATGATAGTCCTTTATTAAGAGGAACTATTGTATTATTTAGGAAATAATGCTCTATTATTTAACATTTGTGCCACCCAGATAGCTGCATGGTTTCAGAAAGCCTACATGACAACGTTTGGCAGTTTGCACAAATTGGGAGAAATCATTAAATGCCATTGTGAAAGGGAATCTGAACATATACAACATTTTGAACATATAAGGATAACAAGGAATGCTCAGAAATATAAGTTTAATTCAAGAAAAGTGTTTTAAACATGATAAGTTTAATAGTAATTATTATTTTAGTATTATTAACAGGGACTGGGTCAAATCCTCTACCCTCCATGTTGTCCCATTTGACTTTATCCTTGATCCTGGAGGTCTGTTCTAATATCCTGTCATGTTTATGTTGAGGCGCAGACCCGTTCTGTGTGTAACTCAAGGTCACCCTAGCCAGCAGATGGTGGAGCTTGGATTCCAGGTGTACCCATTTCCTTCCAAAGCTTTGTCCTCCCCTTCCATACAACAGTGCTGCTCCAGTGATAGGATTTTTTCTGTGTTGTGGTTCCTACCTGCATGTCCTTGAGTAGGAGTGAGGTATAATTCTTGTTATTCCTTCCATATGAATGTGGAAGCTATAACTTGGGTTGAGTGACTTTCCATGTAATCATTAGTGCTAGAAATGAAAGTGGAACCTGTAATATCTGCTTTTTAGCTCAAGGTTCCTGCCTCATTGTCACTATTATGGAGCTAATTTAAAGATCACGTGAAGGTCATTGTACATATGGAGCCTGCTAAAGTTACCCCAAGAGGCTGCCTAATGGGTTGAAAATATAGGCCAAGATTAAGACTGAAAGACTTTGGAAGTCTTTTCTAACAGGTATTATGTAAAATGTTTGGGAATATAATCTTTGGAGAGTAATGTTGTATAAGGCAACTATGGTGCATTTCTTACACTTTTGTGCCATTTAGACATGGAATTTCAGAATAGCATGCCTATTTTATTGATTTAAAAATGACACAAATAATAAAGCATTCTTATTTTAAAACATTTTAGAAAGTAGATAAAGCTGCCTTAGACCTCTCAATCTTCCTCTCCCACCGTGCTCTTACCTAGTTTTCTCCTTAGGGATAACCACTACTCTGTTTGGATTGTTGATTAGTTAGGATTGTGTTCATCTGCATGGAATCAACTGAGTAGCTTAACCAAATCAGCATGTTTTTCCTTACACCAAGGAGTCTAGGGGAGGGTAGTTGTACCAGTTCTGGACAGGTAGTCCAGAACTGATACAAATATTAAGGATCCAAACACAGTCTTCTTTTCTGCCTCACCATCTTAGTTTGGGACTTCTGTTCTTGTGGTAGGAAGGCAGCTCTCTAGTTTTAAATATCGTGTCTGCATTCCAGGAAGAAAGACAGGAAAGGGCAAAGGAAAACAGGTACATGGCGGTGAGCTTGGCCCTTTCTGTCAGGAGAATGGTAGCTTTCAGGGAGCTATGCCCAGTGACAGATGATGGCATTCATTGGTCAGAACAGGGTTACTTGACCACTTTGGAACGAATCATGTTTCTGCTTGCAGGAAAGATGGGGAGAAGGGGTGTTGGGTTGGCATTTACCTGTATCTGTTTATCTACTCAGTCATTTTCAGTGAATTTATATACATGTATATATACATATAGAAGTCTCTCCATCTTTTAGGATACATGACATCTACTCTAGGTATTGTTCTACAACTTTTTGTCCCCTAATTATCAATTTGTCTTAGGGATCAAATGCTATGTCAGTACATGTTTATCAGTTTCATTCTTTTCAGCAGTGGCTATTTTTCCATAGTATGTGTGTCCTGTAGTGCATTTAACCTTTATTCTCTGGATGGGCATTTTGGGTTTGCTAAATTTTTACTATTATACAGAATGTTTGAAAGTACATTCTTATAACAGTTGTGGAATTAAATAAAAAGTTGACTCCCTGACATATGTTCTATGTTAGCAATTTATTGGGCTTCATTATTGAAACCAAATTGTCTTCCCATTATGTGTAAAGTACATGAATAAATCAAGCTGTTCTTATTGCATACCAAAACTTTGCTGATTATAACCATTTTGCATAGAAATAATCTAGATTATATTTTTTCTTTTTTGTAAATTAGAAGATAGAGAACATAGTTGAACTCTTTGGTGTTGGTTACTTTAGAAACATTTAGTTTTGAGTTGTTGTGTAAGCCAGTATAGTTCTGTTGTGACTTACATTTTTTATTTCTTACTTAGCTTTCATATAGTCATTTGTTATTTATCATTGTCATTGTTTCGGCTCCTAAGAGTTCCACTGGCCCCTATTATGATTTTTACTCTGCTGTGGGTTTGGAACCAAGGGTGTTAGAATTATGTTAACTAAGAGTCAACTGCTGTGTATCCAGACAGACACAAGTAAAATATAGAGGCTTTGTGTTGGGAAGTTGTGATTGATTTTTGGAGAGCTCAGTAAAATGTTTCTTTTTCTGTTTTTCAAGTCCATTTTCCAGAAGCCTCAGGTTGTTGGAAAGCATACTTCTGTGAAGGTAGAATTACTGTTCAACTGTCTTTTCAAATTGGTTAGGTAAAGAAACAAACACATAATAAAAAAAAAAACTAATAAAATATACAACCAGAGAGAAGAATGTATTAGAGGGTACTTGGCGATTAAAAAAATATAACAAAAACAAAACCAAGTCAAGTAAGAGGCTAAGGCCACTCATCCAATTTGTAAGGCTTTAACCGTATATTTGTTCTTTATTCTGTGGAACTGTATGACATTTCAAGACCCTTAAGACTTGGTGCCTTCCCAAAAAGGAGCTCAGAGAACTCACAAGAGCAGCTGTGAACACACGGCCTTTTGCCCATTAGTGAAAATGTATATGAATCTAGAACATTCTCCACATAGCTGATCATGTCACCTCCCCTGCTTGCAATCCTCTAGTGGCTCCCATAGTCCTTAGCATAAATTCTGTAGTCATTTCCATGACCTCTAAGGCCCTGTGCAGCTTGAGTTCTGGCTTTATCCCTGATGTCATTTGCCATTCTCTTCTTGATCACCTTGTTTCAGCCACACTAGCCTTCTTGCTGTTCCTCAGAGAACATTCTCATCTCAGGCCTGTGTTCCCTCTGCCTGGAGCACTCTTTCATGGTCATTCTTCCATTCCATTGAGAGCTTAGCTTAAATGTAAATGTCATCTCTTCAGGTGTCTCCTCTTCCACCAAGTCACTCTCCCATACTCATGCTTTATAATTCTTGATATAAATCATAATTGTATGACATCCTATTATATTTTCTTTTATTTTTCCAGTGAAAATAATTATGTTTTCATTTTTTAGTTTCTCATTGAAAGAGGATTTTCCTAATTATATTCCATGATGCCTCATACATAATAGGTGCTCAGTAAATATTTCCTAAATCAGTGAATGAGTTTGAAAATATGACAGATACCATGCCCTGTTTATTTCTGTATGCTCAGAGCCCAGGAATGTGCTTAGCAGTAATAATAACAGTAACAGCTGATGTTGATTGAAGCTTGCTGTACTCTAGACCCTGTTACAAGTGCTTTGCAAGTATTCATTTATTTAAAAAGCCTTTGAGGTGGGTCTTGCTATTATCTCTGTGTGCAGAGACAAGGAAACTGAGACACAGCAGTTGAACAGCTAGCCGAAAGTCACACACATAGGATCCAGAATGCCTCCAACTTGGGGCCTTTTTCCCTGCCCTTAGCTACCTTGTTGTGCCTTTCTTTGCCTTTAGCAGACAATCAATAAATATTTATTACATTGAAATGAATAATTAATAAAGGGGGCATATTGTGGAAAACAGATGGTAAGACACTGGAGGAAAATATAGATGGGTGCTAACTGTGTTGTACAAATGAGAAGCAGGATAGGAATTAGCAAAGGGAGTGACCCAGGGATGGTAGAGACCCATCCTCTCCTTCTTCCCAGACCCTCTTCAAAAGAGATATGGGGCTTGCCTGGGTTTTAAGAACAAGCATCTTCCAGTAGGCAGAGAGGAGGAAAGGTAGGCATCTCAGGGAAAATTAATCATAAGTGATAAACCATGCATTTAAAATATTACTTAAAATAGATTTGAAGGTAAGGGAAGGAAGATAGATATTACGGAGTCACACTTTCCCATATTCAAAGCACAACTGACTCATGTCTATTAACATTTGAAGATTTATTTTTAGAATACTAGCAGAGAAAAAAAAAGTTTTTTCCTTAACTCTATAGTAGATAATAATAGTAATTAAAGCTAATGAAGATATAAACATTGTGACACTCTAAGTTTATATCTATCTGACATCATAAAGTATAATTTACTTATTCAGGAATCATTGCTTTGTACTTTATTACTGTGTTCTTGCAAATGATTCAAGTGAATCACAATTGAACCTTTGCATTTCTTGTTTAAGAATGCTCAGTTTTCATGAGAAAGGAGAAGAGTTTATTAAGGAGGAATTATTTCAGAACACTATTGGGAAACATGCAGGATTTTAGATACAAAAGGATTAACTAGTCCTATCTTGAATATGAGATGAGGTAAATGAAATAGGTTTTCTTTATATTTTTTTCTTTTTCCAGTGTTCACAGGATCCCAGGGTCTCAGTCTCATTGGTTTGCTTTATTTATGTTTTATTTTATTTTTAGTAGGTGACGATGCTAAGGTAAGGGTGACATAATAATGTTTGGGAACTTTGTTAGTGAATTTCAATGACTAAGGATTTAAGGCTAGTAAATTGGAAAATAAATTGATCATGGGTGTGTATTGACTTTTAGGCTGACACTAAACTTGGCCAATTCAACTCAAAACATTTAATTAGGGTTTTGGGAGGCCTGGTAAATTATACCCCCTACCCTGGGTTCTCCATCCCCTGAGCTGGTTGAGACAGCCATGGAGTCAGGCACTTGGAGGTGAGTACATCACGTTAGGCACTGGTGAAACAGGCTGCCTTTAGGTTTGCAGCCAAGGAGACTTGCTAATTCTTCTCTCTGGAATTTGATGGACTTGTATACCCAGTTGCTGGTAGAGCTAGGCAGCCACAGGCCTCCGCACCAGAATAGGCCCCAGGTGGCTCAGAACTGACCAAATATAAGTATGCTCTGGGAATGCAAGCCCCAAAGAGGGAGAAGAAAGTCCTGGGCTCAGTTTATCCTCCAAATTCATTAATTCTGTCAGTCACTCCTCCTTTAGACCTCATGTCTTCATCCGAGAAGCACAGAAGCATTTGTGTCGATCTTAAATATGACACAATGAGTTACCACCTTTTACATCAATCTACTGGACAAAAAGAGTTTAAGAAATCTGAGAAGTAGGCAATATGTGTTATTAGGCAAGGATCTTACTGCTGGAAGAGCCAAAGAAAAATGTATCATAGAAAACTATATATTTATCATTATATTTTTATCAGCAAGATTTTTTTTTATTCCATTCTAGAAGGATAGCTTATGCTAGGTGTAGGAAATCTATTTATTTTAGGGAGAAGTTTCAGAGGAGTGTGTTTATTTTTCTCACTAGGTACATTTTTTTTTTTTTTTTAAGTTAGCATTCTACTTGGTGAAGCATTCCAAGGAATCAAGTTGATTTTTGTTGGGTGAGCTAATGAGGTGGAAAGGAGACAGCCTGTCACTTTGAATGCACCATGAGCTGTGCATGTTCCCACCCCAAGATGGTCATGCTGGAGGACATGGCAGAGCAGCTAGGGAGTTTATTTTGGTGTAGGGAGTGGTGCAGGACAGATTTCTATTCCTCTGGCCTTGGCAATGGAAATACTCTCTGAGCCACTGGTACTGGACATGGGAAATGTTAAAAGGGCATGAGACTACTGGGAAGAAGGTAATGATATTGAATATGCTTGTCCATTTATACCTTTAATCCAAGTGCATGGTATCATTGCCACCAAGGTGAGCTGATCTACCATGGTCCATGGAAAGGCTGTAAAGTAGATTGAAAAGGCTGCTGAAAGTTTTTACTGTATTGATTTAAGATACCTACTTCCTGGGGAAAAAGGCATATAGGTCACAGGAAACCCCAGTTATATCTTGTGTCTAAAGAACTAAAAAATAAAAGCAAGACCATCATTTTTTATTTATTGATACATAGCTATCTGAGAGCAGAGAAGACACTCCGATTCATTGTCTCTCATCCCATGCCTAGCCTTAGAGCCATGTGTGAGATAGGACATAAGGAAATGCTGGACAGGTTAATTTCATGTGTGTTCTACTTAAGTATGGAGAAGACAGATTCTCACAGGTGTTGCCAGGTGGTATAGTGTGACAGTTAATGTTACAGGCACTGGAGCCAGACTTTATGTTCCAAGCTTGGTTCTGCTATTTAATAGCTGTGGAAACTCCTCAGCTATAAATTGAAGATAAAAATAGCATCTACCTTTTAGTAAAGTTATGAGGATTAAATGCATTATTGTATGTAAAGTAGATATAGTAAATGCTACAAAAGTGATAGCTATTAGCAGCAGTAATATTTATCTTTTCGAGAGCTGTTCCTAGCATTAGGTCTTGACGCAAAGTAGAAATTTTAAAAGGTTTGATGAATGAATTCTGCATGGATTTATTTCACTTAACCTTTGGAGGGCATGTTCAAAGCAGGGATTGCCCATAAGGGTGGTAAATGTTTCTAAAACATTCTATACACCTGAGAAATTTCCATGGATTTTATGTCCAAGTGGTTTTACACCTTACTGTGTTCAAATCTGCTAATTTGGAACTGGTGGCCTTTAAAAAAATTTCGTGTTGGACAGTGCACTCTGGCCCAGATACTGTGGTTTTCCCATGGTCTTCACAACCTGCAGACCAGGAGATTCCCTCAGGTGCCTATGCCACCAGGGCCCTGAGCACAAAACTGGGCAGCCATTTGGGTAGACACCGAGCTAACTGCAGGAGTGTTTTTTTCCATATCCCAGTGGCACCTGGAACATCAGTGAGAGAGAACCATTCATTTCCCTGGAAAGGGGGCTAAAGCCAGGGCACCAAGTGGTCTAGCTCAGCAGATCCCATCCCAACGGAGCCCAGCAAGCTAAGATCCACTGGCTTGAAATTCTCGCTACCAGCACAGCAGTGTGAAGTTGACCTGGGATGCTCAAGCTTGGTGGCAGGAGGGGCATCTGCCATTACTAAGGCTTGAGTAGGCAGTTTTCCCCTCATGGTGTAAATAAAGTGGCCTGGATGTTTGAACTGGGCAGAGCCCACCGCAGCTCAGCAAAGCCACTGTAACCAGACTGCCTCTCTAGATTCCTCCTCTCTGGGCAGGCATCTCTGAAAGAAAGGCAGCAGCCCCAGTCAGGGGCTTGTAGATAAAACTCCCATCTTCCTGGGACAGATCACCTGGTGGAAGGGGTGGCTATGGGTGCAGCTTCAGCAGACTTAAATGTTCCTGCCTGCTGGCTCTGAAGAGAGCAGTGGATCTACCAGCATAGCACTTGAGCTCTACTAAGGGACAGACTGCCTCCTCAAGTGGGTCCCTGACCCCCATGCCTCCTGACTGGAGACACCTCCTAGCAGGGGTTGACAGACACCTCATGCAGGAGAGCTCTGGCTGGCATCTGGCGAGTGCGCATCTGGGATGAAACTTTCAGAGGAAGGAACAGGCAGCAATCTTTGCTGTTCTGCAGCCTCCACTGGTGATACCCAGGCAAACAGGGTCTGGAGTGGACCTCCAGCAAACTCCAGCAGACCTACAGCAGAGGGGCCTGACTGTTAGAAGGAAAACTAACAAACAGAAAGCAATAGCATCAATATCAACAGAAAGGACATCCACACAGAAAGCCCATCCACAGGTCACAAACATCAAAGACCAAAGGTAGATAAATCCATGAAGATGAGGAAAAACCAGTGCAAAAAGGCTGAAAATTCCAAAAACCAGAATGGCTCTTCTCCTCCAAAGGATCACAACTCCTCGCCAGCAAGGGAACAAAACTAGATGGAGAATAAATTTGACAAATTGACAGAAGTAGGTTTCAGAAGGTGGGTAATAACAACAAACTCCTCCGAGCTAAAGGAGAATGTTTTAACCCAATGCAAGGAAGCTAAGAACCTTGAAAAAAGGCTAGAGGAATTGCTAAGTAGAATAACCAGTTTAGAGAAGAACATAAATGACCTGATGGAGCTGAAAAACACAGCACAAGAACTTCTTGAAGCATACATACACAAGTATCAATAGCTGAATCAATCAAGTAGAAGAAAGGATATCAGAGATTGAAGATCAACTTAATGAAATAGAGTGTGAAGACAAGATTAGAGACAAAAGAATAAAGGAATGAACAAAGCCTCCAAGAAATCTGGGACTATGTGAAAAGACCAAACCTACATTTGATTGGTGTACCTGAAAGTGACAGGAAGAATGGAACCAAGTTGGAAAACATTCTTCAGGATATTATCCAGGAGAACTTCCTCAACCTAGCAAGACAGGTGACATTCAAATTCAGGAAATACAGAGAACACCACAAAGATACTCCTCAAAAAGGGCAACCTCAAGACACATAATTGCCAGATTCACCAAGGTTGAAATGAAGGAAAAAATGTTAAGGGCAGCTAGAGAGAAAGGTTGGGTTACCCACAAAGGGAAGCCCATCAGACTAACAGCAGATCTAATTGCAGAAACCCTACAAGCCAGAAGACAATGAGGGCCAATATTCAACATTCTTAAAGAAAAGAATTTTCAACCCAGAATTTCACATCCAGCCAAACTAAGCTTCTTAAGCAAAGGAGAAATGAAATCCTTTACAGACAAGCAAATGCTGAGAGATTTTGTCACCACCAGGCCTGCCTTACAAGAGCTCCTGAAGAAAGCACTAAACATGGAAAGGAAAAACTGGTACCAGCCACTGCATAAACATGCCAAATTGTAAAGATCATTGACATTATGAAGAAACTGCATCAACTAATGGGCAAAATAACCAGCTAGCATCATAATGACAGGATCAAATTCATACATAATAACAGTAACCTTAAATGTAAATGGGCCAAATGCCCCAATTAAAAGACACAGACTGGCCAATTAGATAAAGTGTCAAGACCTACTGGTGTGCTGTGTTCAGGAGACCCATCTCATGTGCAAAGACTCAAAGGATCAAAATAGGCTCAAAATAAAGGGATGGAAGAATATTTACCAAGCAAATGGAAAGCAAAAAAAGAGTAGGGGTTGCAACACTAGTCTCTGATAAAACAGACTTTAAACGAACAAAGATCAAAAAAGACAAAGAAGGGCATTATATAATGGTAAAGGGATCAATGCAACAAGAAGAGCAAACTATCCTAAGTATATATGAACCCACTGCAGGAACACCCAGATCCATAAAGCAAGTTCTTAGAGACCAACAAAGAGACTTAGACTCCCACACTACAATAGTGGGAGACTTTAACACCGCACTGTCAATATTAGATTAATGAACGAGACAGAAAATTAAAAAGATATTCAGGACTTGAACTCAGCTC
>NW_012115821.1:3161730-3162368 GCF_000951035.1 Colobus angolensis palliatus
ATCACAATTAAAAGAACTAGAGAAGTAAGAGCAAACAAATTCAAAAGCTAGCAGAAGACAAGAAATAACTAAGATCAGAGCAGAACTGAAGGAGAGAGAGACAAGAAAAACCCTTCAAATAATCAATGAGTCCAGGAGCTGGTTTTTTAAAAGATTAACAAAATAGACTACTAGCCAGACTAATAAGAAAAGAGGGAAGAATCAAGTAGACACAATAAAACATGATAAAAGGGATATCATCACTGATCCCACAGAAATACAAACTACCATCAGAGAATACTATAAATACCTCTACACAAATAAACTAGAAAATCTAGAAGAAATGGATAAATTCCTGGACACATACACACTCCCAAGACTAAACCAAGAAGAAGTTGCATCCCTGAATAGACCAATAACAAGTTCTGTTATTGGTCTAACAAAAATTGAGGCAGGAATTAACAGCCTACCAACCAAAAAAAGCCCAGGACCAGATGGATTCACTGCCAAATTCTACCAGAGGTACAAAGAGGAGCTGGTACCATTCCTTCTGAAACTATTCCAAAAAATAGAAAAAGAGGGACTCCTCCCTAACTCATTTTATGAGGCCAGCATCATCCTGATACCAAAACCTGGCAGAGACACAACAAAAAAAGAAA
>NW_012115821.1:3167328-3169030 GCF_000951035.1 Colobus angolensis palliatus
ATTACTGTGTATATACACAAAGGATTATAAATCATTCTACTATAAGGACACATGCACATGTATGTTTCTTGTGGCACTATTCACAATAGCAAAGACTTCGAACCAACCCAAATGCTCATCAATGATAGACTGGGTAAAGAAAATGTGGCACATATACATCATGGAATACTATGCAGCTATAAAAATGGATGAGTTCACGTCCTTTGCAGTGATATGGATGAAGCTGGAAACCATTATTCTCAGCAAAGTAACACAGGAAAGGAAGACGAAACAGTGTACGTTCTCACTCGTAAGTGGGAGTTGAACAATGAGAACACATGGACACAGGGAGGGGTACATCACACACCAGGGCCTGTTGGGGGTTGGGGGGTAGGGGAGGGATAGTATTGGAGAAATATCTAATGTAGATGATGGGTTCACGGGTGCAGCAAACCACCACAGCACGTGTATACCTATGTAACAAATCTGCACATGCATCCCAGAGCTTAAAGTATAATTTAAAAAAATCAGAAAAAAAAGTTGCTCTTAAACCCCTCTAGTAAATCAATTGGAGGTGACAGTGCATGAATTTTGTAGGGTGATACTCATATATTGTGATTTAGCTCTGGGGCAGGTGGCCTTGTCCTGTCAGGAAAGAAGGTAAGAACAGTGCCAGCCAATTGTGAAACCACAGGAACTTAATGCAAATTAAAAGTTTTGTGGAGAATGTGTGTGGGTTTTATTCTTTAATATCACCTTCTATTTAGCCTTGTAGAGGAAAGATGGAAGCCGTTTAATGCTGCTAGATTTTTGCACAGATTATAGTGCTATCGTATTGGTAGCAGAGGTGCAGAATGTGAGATAGGGTAAGTCCAGGGTTAGAAAGAAACTCCATTTAGTTCATATTACAGGAAATAATAGCTGAAGCAAGAGTGGTTGGTTAGTCTAGCCATGGGCAAGCGCAGTAAGCCCAGTGTGGTCTTTGGCAGACATGGTGCCACCCAAGGACGAATCACTAAGGGTTCCCCATGCATGAAGAGAGTTTACTGCTAAACTAGCTGTGGAACTGTACTTTTTCCATATGGGAGGGGCCAGGGCTTTATTCCTTCTCCATGGCTATATTCTATATGTGTGAATGTCATCAGCCAGCTTCTGTCTTTGGGTATTGAAGGAAACAACATAAGAGTTTTTATTTACCTTCTAAAGGCATGTGTTTGTATTTCTTAAGTATTTCTCAGGGAGACTACTTACAAATGACTTTTCTAAAACTAGTAAGTGGGCCTGGCATGGTGGCTTGTGCCTGCAGTCCCAGCACTTTGGGAGGCTGAGGTAGGTAGATTGCTTGAGCTCAGAAGTTCGAGACCAGCCTGGGCAACATGGTGAAATGTGTCTCTACAAAAAATACAAAAATTAGCTGGGCATGGTGGCACATGCCTGGGGTCCCAGCTACATGGGGGGCTGAGGCAGGGAGATCACTTAAACCCAGGAAGTCGGGACTGCAGTGAGCTGTGTTTGCACCACTGCACTATAGCCTGGGCAACACTATGAGACCCTGTCCTAAATCAATCAGTCATTCAATCATTCAACCAACCAACCAACCAACCAACCAACCAACCAAAAGTGCCAAGATCTTGATTTCTGTCCAGGGAATGCCCACTGCCATAGCGCACATTAGCCATGGGGTCCTTGAGTCTCACCATCTCCTTCTTTTCTGGTGACTTTA
>NW_012115821.1:3170755-3177691 GCF_000951035.1 Colobus angolensis palliatus
CATTTGGTGTTCAATAATTTCTTGAACAAGGAAATGAAAACATAAAAATGTATTCTTGACATTAAAAATAATAATTGTGGTAAAGTATTTTTGGTAGCTCAGTTAGTGCACTTAGTTAACATCTAGCCATGGAGGCACCATGAATCATTACCATATAAAATTTCAGTTAGACAGGAACAATCAGTTCAATAGAGCTATTTTATTAGGTTGGTGCAAAAGTTATTGGGGCTTTTGCTGTTGCTTTCTATGGTAAAAACTGCCATACTTTTGCACCAACCTAATACAACATTAGTTGTGAGTATATTAACTATAGTCATACAGTGACCATAGTTTATAACAGTGTATTGTATACTTGAAAATTGCTGAGAGTAGATTTTAAGTGTTCTCATCACAAAATAAGTATGTGAGGCAATGCATATGTTTTAGTGATTCCACAATGTATACATTTTTCAAAACATCATGTTGTATACCATAGATATAGTTGCATTTTTAAATTTAAAAAGAATTAAATAATAAACAGATCTTGAACTAAAAAAACCACAAACCAAAACAAAAAAGTAATTACTATAAACTAGTGCTGACAAATCTCCCATTGGTATTTTATATATCCAAAAGAAAAACATTAATAATGATGAACATGCAGAATATTTCTTAATTTTTGTCCCAATCCTAGAGTATATATAAGTGTACTTTTTAAAAACAGTATTTCTAAAGTGGTATCCTAGGGTCACTTGTGTTTGAATTTCCCTTGGGTATTTGTTTTAAAAATGTGGAATCTTTGAACCCCACCTCTGATTCACTGAATCAGAATCACTGGAGTGGGGTGCCAGGAGTTTATATTTTTAGGAAGCTCCATATGTGATTCTGATATTTACTAAGTTGGAAAACCATCATTGTTCTGAATTTAGCTATTGGCTGGAGTGGAAGGAAGGGGAGGGTTGAAATTGACCATTTTGGTATACAGCAAGATCAGTTACGTCCTCATGGGCACACTTCATGGCAGTGTTTCTCGGGCTTCCTGAGATCATATGGATCACACCTGAACATCTTGTTAAAATGTCGATTCTGATTCAGGTCTGGAGAGGGGCCTCAGATTCTGCAGTTCCAACAGGCCAGCTCGGTGACGCTGATGATGTCTATTCTTGGACATCATTTAGCATAGCAAGAGATTAGAGTCAGAGTTGGTAAATTTTATTTCTTCAAGGGGTCACATAGTAAAATTATTAGGCTTTGAGGGCCATACAGCCTCTGTTGCAACTACTCAACTCTGCCACTGTAGTGCGAAAGCAGCCGCAGATGATACATAAATGAATGGGTGTGCTTGTGTCCCAGTCACACTTTGTTTATTCAAACAAATGGGCAGTTGGATTTGGCCTGTGGGCCATAATTTGTCAATTCCTATGTTAGAGAACCATCCCGATTATCATCACTGTTCTCAGAGTTATCAATCATTTTCCACATGACAGGTAATTTGCTGGGTACTTTATTTCATTCATTCACATCCCAGTAGAATACACAAAACTAAAGGTCTGGGAGCAAGCATAGTCAAGACTTGAACCCTGACCCCCGGACTCTAATCCGAGTGTTTTTTTGCTATACAAAGTGGGTTCCAAATTAGTAATAAATCTTACTATTGTAAATAAATGTTCTTTTGAAGGACTACTGAAATGTAATTTCCATGAGGACAGGGATTTTTATATTTAATTCTCTCTGGATTTCTACTGCCTAAAAGAATTCCTGGAACATAGTAGGTGTTTAATGAATATCTTTGAATGAATGGTTATTTTATGATTTCTGACTTCTAGTAATAGCATTTTTCTACAAAAAGATTTCAGAGTAAAGTAATATAACCAATGATACAGTTTAGTGACCCTTAGAGTAAGTTCTAGAAGCCAGACTTTCGTATACACAGTCTTCCTTGTAGTCAGCAGTTCACTTAACTGTTTGATAAGTACCATTTGTAGGGACATAAATGTTACTTGTGGTTTCAAACAGCTATTATCCGCTGTTAATTTTGAGCCACCACTCTTTTCTCAGCATTTGGAGTAAAGTTGTGGTTTGGCAAACCATCCTGGTGACTGGAGGAATTGAAGATTATTCCCGAGGCAAAAGAATCCAGACAAAACCCCATCTCCTCGTGATGGGGAGTTCCTCCAAAACAGAACCAATATTCAATTCTTACGTCACCCACCAGAAAACATAAGGGGCCTGAGTGGGAGATTGGGTATTATAACTTCGTCTTTCTTCTCCGTAGTTTCTCATTTTAGAATACTTCGTGAGATTTAAAAACTGAAATCCACAGACCTAGCTGGGGTGGGTTTCTTCGTAATAATATTGCATATAATGAGAAAATGCACTGTAATTTGCACACAGTTCTGACACAAAGTGAAAGGGCAATTTGGTAGGTGTGTTTGAAACATCACACATAATTTTAAAGAGGGATATGTGAAGATGACAAGTAAAATGGCAGTCCTGAAGTGAAATTATCTAGAGGAAAGAGGCTGCAGAAAGGCTGAAGGTGGCATTTGATGCTTGGGAACTAAGAAAGCACATCTGCTGCAGCTACACAAAGACTCATTTGAGAAGTCATACAGATTTCTTTATCATTTCTAAGCATTCTTGCCCCCAGTGACCTAATTATGTCACCTGTAAGCTGTACAACTTTGTACTTTACTTTGTATGCATCTTAGACAGCCACATGGCATCTGGACTTTGTAGTGAAATTTTTCACAAAAACATCTATCTCTGCTCTACTTGAACAACTAACCCGACTAGTTTACCTTAGATGGAGAAATCATAACTCTACAATTTTGGGGTTTATTTATTCATGGCATGTATTATTTATTATGCCTTCTAGAAGCCAGCTAGCAAGGAAGAAATGCATTTTTTTATCATATACTTCTACCTCATTCATTCATTCATTCATCAAATAAATATTTGAATACTGACTGTGCATCAGGTACATACTGTTATTTTTCTGTGGAAACGTTTTGCCCTCAAGGAGTTTTTAGTAATAGTGAGTGGAGGCAGACAGTGAACAAACAGAAAAAAGTAAATGTCAGATGGTGATTAGTTCTAAGGAGAAAAATAACATAGAGTCAAGGAACTGAGGGAGCAAGGTGGGTGTAGGGGAGTTTGCAATTTCAAATAGGGTCACCAGGGAAGGCCTTACTAAGCAGATGCTATTTGGATAGAGACTAACGATAACTGGGGGCCAGGTGTTCCAGGTGGAGGGTACCGCAGGTGCAGAGGCCATGAGGGAGGAGGGAAAGGAGTAGGTGATAAGGCCAGAGTGTTAAGTGGAGTGAATACTGCACTTCCTGCCCCCACAACTGTAGGCCATTGTGAAGACTTTGGCTTCTATCCTGAGTAGGATGACCATATATTAGAGGGTTTTGAGCAGGGGGAGACATAATCTGACCTACACTTTACATAGGAGGGCAGGAGCAGAAACAGAGACTCATTGGGAGGCTTTGAAAGTAATACTGTCAGGAAGCGAGGGTGGGTTGGGAAAAGGGAATAGCAGCAGAGGTAGTAAGAATGGAGTAGACTGTGAAAATGTTGTGAAATAGAGCCAGTGCCATTCTGCTGACAGATGGGATGGAGAGTGTAAGAGAAAGAGGGGAATCAAGGAGGATGCCAGTCTTTTTGGCTTGAGCAGCCAGAAAGAAGGGGTTGTTGTTTCTGAGATGAGGAGGTGTAGGGGAGGAATAGGTGTGGGAGGTGAAAGAGGAAATCAGAAGTTTGATTTCGGATATGTTGGTTGAAATGCCTATTAGCTATCCAAATGAAGATGTCAAAAAAGATATAAGATGGTGAAGATCCAGTAGGAGGATACAGAAGATGATGATGATGATGATAATGATAGTAATAGCTATTGGTGTTTTGTATTGATTGTTGGGTTGTATGAGCACAATAAACGACACAATTTTCCATATCTGAGTTTAGAACCAACAGATAAATTAACAAAAAGTTATATAGATAGAGAGCTGAAATTTCAGCTGTATAATTGATAATAGCAGGAGTAGAGACAATGGCTTTGTGTCTGTGGGAAAGTGGACTTGGTCATTGTTTATTCTACCAGGCATGGCTAAAGCAGTTATTTTCAGGATGTTCCTAGCAGGGTAGGTTCATTGCTACATGGAACTGAACAGATCAGACTGTTGGCCTCTGCTCAAGTAGGCAGACCCTAAAAGGGATCCTACCAGGGAATGATCTTTGAATGCTAGATTCCTTTTCTCCAAACTTGCCAATCAACCAATTATATAAGTCATTCCTCTTACCCTGTGGAGGCGCTCCTGAGGTTTGGGGAGAGAAGTCAGGGTAAGCATCAACTCTGGCTAATGGAGCATGAAGAGTTGGGAATAGGTGTCTGCCTCTCCCCTCCAACTGAGTGTTAGGGGCTTTACACTAATTGTTTCACTGAATCTTCACATTTTGGTCAACATTTCACAGTTGAGACAACTGAAACTTAAAGAGAGCAATTTCCTAAGTTCTTCTAACTTGGAGTGGTAAGAGCACAGTATGACTTTGACACTGGCCACATGTTCCTCTGCTGTATTTTGTGAAACAATAAACTGAAAGGGGTGATCAGTTCAATTATTGATTTTTAAAACTTATCCATGAAAGTGTTTGTTGTTGATAGGGTGCTAAGAGTGGGTGTCAGTTAAGAAAAACTTTTATTCAAAGTTATGAAAAGAAAATGATTCTTCCAACCAAATTAAGTATTTATATGCTATTTAAATTTAAAAAGACTATTGACTGTTCATTCTTATTGGACTTATTTTTGGAAAAACTTGTTTTTACCTTTTATCCCTAAGTGTCTAAATACTTTAGGTAGTCAAAATAATCTTTATATTGGTCCTTTCACTGGAGCTCCTCAGACATGCTACAATAAAGTTAAGTGTTGTATTTCACGTAAACTCCATTTTCATGCATGGAAGATTCTAGACTCTGGCTGTATGTTCACTGAATCTACGTTCTGTGGTGCTTTGAGGAATAGGTAGCTTTCTTTAAAATAGGAATTTTTTATAGTCCCTTCCGAGATGGCCAAATAGGAACAGCTCCGGTCTACAGCTTCCAGTGAGATTGATGCAGAAGATGGGTGATTTCTGCATTTCCAACTGAGGTACCTGGTTCTTCTCATTGGGACTGGTTGGACAGTGGGTGCAGCCCACACAGGGCAAACTGAAGCAGGGTGGGACATTGCCTCACCTGGGAAGTACAAGGGGTCAGGGGATTTCCCTTTCCTAGCCAAGGGAAGCTGTGAGTGACTGTACCTGGAGGAACGGTAAACTCCTGCCCAAATACTACTCTTTTCCCATGGTCTTTGCAATAGGCAGACCAGGAGATTCCCTCCCGTGCCTGGCTTGGCAGGTCCCATGCCCATGGAGCCTTGCTCGCTGGTAGCGCAGAAGTCTGAGATTGACCCAGGATGCTGGAGATTGGCGGGGGGAGGGGTGTCTCCCATTGCCGAGGCTCGAGTAGGCAGTTCTATGCTCACAGAGTAAACAAAGTGGCAGGGAAACTTGAACTGGGCAGAGCCCACCACAGCTTAGCAAGGCCTACTGCCTCTCTAGATTCCACCTCTGGGGGCAGGGCATATCTGAACAAAAGGCAGCAGACAGCTTTTGCAGACTTAAACGTCCCTGCCTGACAGCTCTGAAGACAGCAGTGTTTCTCCCAGCATGGCGTTCAAGCTCCGATAACACAGACTGCCTCCTCAAGTGGGTCCCTGAACCCTGTGTAGCCTGACTGGGAGACACCTCCCAGTAAGGGCCAACAGACCCTCGTACAGGTGGGCACCCCTCTGGGGTGAAGCTTTCAGAGGAAGGATCAGGCAGCAATATTTGCTCTTCTGCAGCCTCTCCTGGTGATACCCAGGCAAACACGGTCTGGAGTGGACCTCCAGCAAACTCCAACAGACCTGCAGCTGAGGGGCCTGGCTCTTAGAAGGAAAACTAACAAACAGAAAGGAATAGCGTCAACATCAACAAAAAAGACATCCACACCAAAACCCCATCTGTAGGTCACTAACATCAAAGGCCAAAGGTAGATAAAACCACAAAAATGGGGAGAAACCAGAGCAGAAAGGCTGAAAATTCCAAAAACCAGAGTGCCTCTTCTACTCCAAAGGAACAAAACTCCTCACCAGCAAGGGAACAAAACTGGATGGAGAATGAGTTTGACGAGTGAACAGAAATAGGCTTCAGAAGGTGGGTAATAACAAACTCCTCTGAGCAAAAGGAGCATGTTCTAACCCATCGCAAGGAAGCTAAAAACCTTGAAAAAAGGTTAGACGAATGGCTAACTGGAATAAACAGTGTAGAGAAGAGCTTAAATGGCCTGATGGAGCTGAAAACCACAGTACGAGAACTTCAGGAAGCATACACAAGCTTCAATAGCTGATTTGATCAAGAGGAAGAAAGGATATCAGCAACTGAAGATCAAATTAATGAAATAAAGTGAGAAGACAATAGAGAAGAAAGAGTGAAAAGAAATGAACAAAGACTCAAGAAATATGGGAGTATGTGAGAAGAATAAATCTACGTTTGATTGGTGTACCTGAAAGTGATGGAGAGAATGGAACCAAGTTAGAAAACACTCTTCAGGATATTATCCAGGAGAACTTCCCCAACCTAGCAAGGCAGGCCAACATTCAAATTCAGGAAATACAGAGAACACCACAAAGAAACTCCTCAAGAAGAGCAACCCCAAGACACATAATTGTCAGATTCACTAAGGTTGAAATGAAGGAAAAAATGTTAAGGGCAGTCAGAGAGAAAGGTCGGGTTGCCCACAAAGGGAAGCCCATCAGACTAACAGCAGATCTCTCAGCAGAAACCCTACAATCCAGAAGAGAGTGGGGGCCAATATTCAACATTCTTAAAGAAACAATTTTCAACCCAGAGTTTGATATCCAGCCAAACTAAGCTT
>NW_012115821.1:3182706-3259263 GCF_000951035.1 Colobus angolensis palliatus
ATGTAAAAAACCTGCATGTTGTGCACATATATCCTAGTACTTAAAGTACAATAATCAAAAAATAGAAATTTTTTGAAATTATACAAGACCTGTTATTTCTTCTCATATCTGATTGTTCTCATAATATTCCTGAGTAAGAAAGAGGTTGGAGTAGAAAGGTATTAAACTTTCAGAAGGAATGTGGGTTCTCCTAATTCTTGAGCCTCCTTACATTGTTTATAATACGATTTTGTGCCTCTTCTTCCCCTTCCTGGCCAGGTGATCCTCTCTGCCTACTATCCTACCCTCAAATTCAGATGAACATTTGTGCATGCTCACTTACATTATTTTACTTATTTTTCATAATATCTTTCTGAGTTAACCTTCTTATTATCCCTTTTTATGCATAAGAAATCTTGGTGTAATCAAATACCTATGGTTACACAGGTAGTGGCAGAGCTGGCTTCTGAAATCTGGGCCTTCCAATTTATAGCACCTTCTCCCTTCGGTGCAAATAAGACTTTCCTGCCCTATGCCATGATTTCCAGCCTCTGTGCTTTTTAATTTTTATTTAATGCTCAACAGCCCTCGCTCACCTTGCAGAACTCACTTCATTCTCTAGAGCTCTCTGCAGCATTCTCACCTGTTCTGAGGGTCCTTCTAGTTTGGCTTCTTTTATTATGAAAAACCTTGTTGTGATGTTGACCTTTGGCCTGGGTAACTGACAGTGTTGCTCTCTCTGCCTGAATCATGTTTGAACTGATGAAGTTTTACTTATTCCCTCTCTGCATCCCTTAGGTTATAAACTGTCTGAGAGGAGGGATAGACACCTCTATTGTGTCTTCAATAGAATCCAAGATGGAGCCTTGCATAGAAGGGCAGAATATTCACAGATTTGACCTGAGATACCTTTTGGAAGGCCTCACACATAGGGAAAAGCTGTCCTTTCAAAGGTTGTATTTTCATTCTTATGAGTTATGCTGGAGACTAGGTTTATTAAAGAGTAAAGAAGCTGCTCAGTGAGCCTCTCCTTTTTACTCTCCCTATCCTGAAATGTGTTCATTAAGGTAAGGTTAATACTGGATAAATAAAATAAATACAATTCCGTGACTGCACACACTCTAGTGAAGGCCTCAGAAAGCCACTAAAGAAAGTGTTACTTTGCTTTTGTAATAGCGCTGTAATGAACATACACATGCATGTATCTTTATAATAGAATAATTTATATTCCTTTGGGTATATACCCAGTAATGAGGTTGGAGTCAACCCAAATGCCCATCAATGATAGACTGGATAAAGAAAATGTAGTACATATACATTATGGAATACTTTGCAGCCATAAAAGGACTGAGATCATGTCCTTTGCAGGGATATGGCTGGAGCTGGAAGCCATTATCCCCAGCAAACTAACACGGAAACAGAAAACCAGACACTGCATGTTCTCACTTATAAGTGGGAGCTGAACAAGGAGAAGAGATGGACACAAGGAGGGAACCATCACATGCTTGGACCTGTCAGGCAGCAGCGTGGGGAGTGTCTGAAGAAAAATAGCTAATGCATGTTGGCCTTAATACTTAGGTGATGGGATGATCTATGCAGCAAACCACCATGGCACATGTTTACCTATGTAACCTGCATGTCCTGTACATGTACCCCAGAACTTAATAAAAATTTAAAAAAAGCATTAAACTTTGCACCCAAGAGGTAAGTGAGAGTTGACCAAGCAAGCATTGGACAGCAAGTTTAGAAATTAAAGGTAAGAAAATCCTGTACGCATAAAATGCCGGATTCATAGTAGGTGCTTAAAAGTAGCTGCTGTTAGAGTCTGGTAGCTAAAATGACTGAATCCTAGTTCTGCTGCTTGCTGCCTGCATGACCTTAAATTCTGAAGTCAGAGCTTCAAAATTGTCATCTGTGAGCCTGAATATATTTCCTAAAACATTGCATTCTGTGTCACATAAAGCATAATTTCTAGTATTTAGTGTGTGGTAGGCTCAATAATGGTCCTTTAAGGAGATGCACATTTGAATCCTCGGAACCTATGAACATGTTTACCTTACATGATGAAAAGGGCTTTGCAGATGTGATGAAGGATCTTGAGATGGGGAAATGATCCTGGATTAAGTAAATGGACCCACTGTCATCACCAAGGTCCTTTTATATGAAAGGAGGAGGCAGGAAAGGTGGAATCAGAGAGGAGAGATGATGATGGAAACAGAGGTCGGAGTGATGTACTTTTAAGATGGAACAGGGCCACAAGCCAAGCAACATGGGCAGCCTGTTTCAGAAGCTGGGAAAGGCAAAGAAATAATTTTCCCTTAGGGACTCCAGAAGGCATGCAGACCTGTGGACACCTTGAGGTTAGCCCAGTTAAACCCATTCTGGACTTGTGACATGCAGAACCATCATAAATTTACATCATTTTAAGCCGCTAAATTTGTGGTAATTTTTTACAGCATAATAGAAAAAATTATAGGAAGTATTCACAAATGATCTATGTTGTTGTTTTTAGTATTTTTTTTTTTTTTTAAATAACTTAGGGCAGTTATTTAGCGTCTCCAGCTTTCTGCTTCCTTCCTAGTACTTGGGCATGATCACTGTGGCGTACCACTGGAGTTCTTTCTCTGACTCATGGATCCCTTTAGCAGGGTGGTGAAGCTGATGGACCCTTCTCATAATTATGTTTATAAAATAAAATCAGAAATAGAACAAAGGAGACCAATTATATTGAAATAAAATGATCAGATATTAAAAAGAAGTGTGATGGAGTAATATTTGTACTTTATTAACACATTTAAAAAGATCTTGTATATGTACCACATTTTCCTTATCCAGTCTATCATTGATGGTCATACTATGCAGCCATAAAAAGGAACGAGATAATGTCCTTTGCAGGGACGTGGATGAAGCTGCATGTCCTCACTTACAAGTGGGAGCTGAACAATGAGAACACATGGACACAGGGAGGGGAACAACATACACTGGGACCTGTTGGAGGGTGGGGTTTGGGGAGTGATAGCATTAGGAAAATTAGCTAATGCATACTGGGCTTAATACCTAGGTGAGGGATTGATAGGTGTAGCAAACCACCAGGGCACATGTTTACATATGTAACAAACCTGTATGTCCTGCACATGTACCCCAGAACTAAAAATAAAAATTAAAAAAAAGATCTTGCAGCAGGCCTCAAAACTACTATAATTTGAAGTAGTGATGAGCATTCAGTGACACTTCAACATATCTGCAATAATGGAGATATGAGGTGAAGAAAGTATTCGATTTCTTTTGATGACAAGTTTGTGGGTACTGCTACTACTGCATTTTAGTGCTTGTATTCATCGTCGAAAGAAATGTTAGATTATTGTTGGGGGTTAATGGAATAAAGATGTAATTTTTTATCTCATCCAAGTTCAGCACCCCACTTCCCCAAATTCTGTCTGTCGACCCCTTAAGGGGTCCTGAAACCTCAGGTTTGAATCCTGGGCAGGGGCATTGTGAAAAGACCACTAGAAATCATGGTGAAACCTCAAGATTTTGATACTTATATTAAGAGTCAATGTTGGTATTCTATAAATCATTAGGGGTTGAAGGGGTAATAGGACTGTTAGGAAGAGGAATGACTGCTCCTAGGCATTTGGGAAATGCCAAAGCCATTCTTGTAAACCCAACTGAGTTTATTTGGGCCTCATAGTTTGGAATGTTATTTGTAAAGCAGACTTAGCAGGAGAGAGGAGTTAGCCAATAAACAGTTTTAGAGTAGAATTGAGAGTGGTGAAGGTAAAATTCCATCTTAGAAAAGCATTAACACAATGAAAGAAATGTCATGATAAGAATTTGAGCAGCCAGGTGCAGTGGCTCATGCCTACAATCCCGGTACTTTGGGAGGCTGAGGCAGGCGGATGGCTTGAGTTCAGGAGTTGGAGACCAGCCTCCCTGAAACATGGCGAAACTCCATCTCTACAAAAGACAAAAATGAACTGGGCATGGTGTCACTCATCAGTGGTCCGAGCTACTCGGGAGGCTGAGGTGGGAGGATCACTTGAGCCCAGGGAGGTCAAGGCTGCAGTGAGCTATAATTGCACCCCTGCACTCTAGCCTGGGTGACAAAGTGCCACTTTGTCTCAGAAAGAAAAGAAAAAAGAATTTTAGCAACGTTGCCTCTTGGAGGTAATTTTGGATGAAAAAGAGTGGGTAAGACAAATTTCTTGTCCAGGAGTGAATAAGAAAAAAGGCCAAGTAGATTGTGCTGGCCATTGTCACTCAGCAGGACACACAACCGAGCTTCAGTCAGAGTTCATAGTAGAGGAGCTTATTGGAGAGCTTATCAAATAGCTCATTTGGTGAAAGTTTTAGGCTTACATCTGGCGTATGGCATTGCACATAGTAGGCATCCAAATGCTCGTTAAATTGTTTTGACTCAATAACATTTTATATCCCATTCACTGTTGGGGTTACTTTTTTTTTTTTCAAGTCAATATTTGTTTTCACTGGATAATTTAGAAAGACAGCTATGGCAGCCACAAGTAAACAAGTAGCTTTTCAAAGCCGTCCACACCTACCATATAAAAAGAGCAAGCATAATACATTTTTATTTTGTTAACATGAGGCTCAATAGGATTGCAAAATTAATACCAGTAGAGATTTTCTACAGGCGGTTTCCATTGCAGAATTACTGGAGAAGCATTGGCAAATACCTTTTTAAGTGATGGATTTGGCAGCACAGTCTTTAAATAGAAGACAGAGAGCTGTTAGGTACTTACCGTGGTTTAAATACGTCAATATTTTCTCATTTTTCTTTGAATAAAAAGTAACGTAAGGGTAAAACACCTGAAAGAAGTGTAGTAATTGGGAATGTGCCCTTCAGGCTTCACTCTTTATGGCAAGGTTGAAAATTCAAAGTAGCAGTCGTGTTTATTGCCTAGGTAGTGCCTTGAAGAACTCATATAATTCACAAAGCGTATCATTCAGGACTTGTTTTCTCTTAAAAAAGCAGGGAGGTTGTCTTCATAGTTTATAGATCTACAGCCATCATATCTTATTGTGGTTTTGATGCCGTGTTTGTATCTTAGGATTATCTCTAATAGCTGTGAGTCTGCACTTAAATTAACAGCATGGTGTATTTTGGCAGTGGTTCAAAAGTTATTGATTTTTGGTTATGTTTTTCATCAGCATCACTGAATGTATGGATGACATTATTATAGAGTTTGTGAAAGATTTTAACCTGGGAGTACTGGCTGTTAAAAGAAACAGCACAATAGTGATTAAAATGATTTACAGACTCCATTTCCATACTACTAAGTCCGTGGGTCTTTGTACACTACATCATTTGGTACCACCATGTGGTACAGTATAAACGCAGTTTGTAATTCCTTTGGTTTACCAATTTTGAAATCTCTGCATTTTAAAAAATTATGGCATATTTACATTTTTGAAATTTTGTGCATAACGCGAGACTTTAATAATTTGTTTAATTGACAAGTAAAAGTCATGTATTTATGATGTACAGATGATGTTTTGATGTAGCTGTACATTGTGGAGTGGCTAAAACAAGCTATGTAACATAGGTATTCCCTCACATACTTACCGTTTTTTTTGTGATGAGAACACTTAACGTCTATTCTCTTAGCAATTTTCCTTTTCTTTTTTGAAACAGGGTCTTGTTCTATTGCCCAGGTTGGAGTACAGTGGTGCTGTCATGGCTCACTGCAGCCTTGACCTCCTGGGTTCAAGTAATCCTCCCAATTAGATGGAATTATAGGCACATGCCATCATGCCTAGCTAATTTTTAATTTTTTTTGGTAGGATGAGGTTTCACTGTGTTGCTCAGGCTGCTCTCGAACTCCTGATCTCAAATTCCCCTGCCTCAACCTCCCTAAGTGCTGAGATTGCAGGCGTGAGCTACCATGCCCAGCCTAGCAATTTTCAAGACTGTAATATATCATTATTAACTGTAACCACCATGGTGTGCAGTAGATCTCTTGAATTTATTCTCCCTGAAATTTTATGTCATTTGACAAATATCTTATCCCCCAAACTCTAGCAAGCTCCATTTTACTCTCTGTTTCTGAGTTCAACATTTTTAGATTCCACAAATAAGTGAGATCATACAATATTTGTCTTTTTGTGCCTGGCTTATTTCACTTAACATAATGTCCTCCAGATTCGTCTGTGTTGTTTCAAATGACATGATTTTCTTCTTTTGTAAGGCTGAATAGTATTGCATTGTGTATGTATGCCACATTTTCTTTATTCCTTCATTCATTTATGTACACTTAGGTTGATTTCATATCTTGGCTATTGTGAATAGTGCTGCAATGAATATGGGAGTACAGGTATCTCTTTGACATGCTGATTTCATATTCTTTGGATGTATATCTGGTAGTGGGATGGCTAAATCATGGTAGTTCTATTTTTAATTTTGTCAAAGGAATGTCATACTATTTTCCATAATGGCTTTATTAATTTACATCCCCACCAACAGTGTGCAAGAGTTCCCTTTTCTCCACATCCTCACCAACACTTAGCTTTTGTCTTTTTGATAACAGCCGTCCTAACTGGTGTGAAGGGATGTCTCATTGTGGCTTTAATTTACATTTCTGTGATAATTAATGATGGTGAGAATGACTTGTCAGCCATTTACATGAGAAATATCTATTCAGGTCCTTTGCCCATTTAAAAAAATCAGGCTTATAGGTTTTCTTACTATTGAGTTGTTTGAGTTCTTTATGTATTTCGGATATTAGCTCCCTGTCAGGTTCATGGTTTGCAAATACAATCCATTAGTTGTCTCTTCCCTCAGCACAATAGAGGCCATAGATGACAAATACCCAAACTCAATGGTGAGAAGTTGAAAGCTTTTCCTCTAATCTTAGGAACAAGATAAGGAGGCCCACACTTACTGCTTTCACTCAACATAATACTGGAATAATACTGGAGTTGTAGACAGAGCAGTTAGACAAGACAAAGAAACACAGGCATCCTTGTTTTATTGCACTTTGCTTTGTTGTGCTTTGCAGATTTTTTTTTTTTTTTTACTTAAAGACAGGGTCTCACTCTGTCACCCAGGCTGGGGTGCAGTAGTACAATTTCAACTCACTGCAACCTCTGCTTCCCAGGCTCAAGTGATTCTCCCACCTCAGCCTTCAGATAGCTGGGACTGCAGGTTTTTGTCACCATGCCCAGCTGATTTTTGCATTTTTTGTAGAGATGAGGTTTCACCATGTTGCCCAGACTGGTCTTGAGCTCCTGAGCTTGAGTGATCCACCTGCCTTGGCCTCCCAAAATGCTGGGATTATAGGCATGAGCCACCGCACCCAGCCTAGATATTGCAATTTTTACAAATTAAAGTTTTGTGGCAACCTTATGTCCAGCAAGTCTATCAGTGCCATTTTTTCCAGCAGCATGTGCTTATTTCATGTATCTATGTCCCATTTGGGTAATTCTCATACTATTTCTAACTTTTCATTATTATGATTATCTGTTACGGTGATCTGTGATCAGTGATCTTTGACATTACTATTGTAATTGTTTTGGGGTACACCATGCCCTGTGCCCAGGTAAGATGGTGAACTTAATTGATAAGTTTGTGTGTATTCTGACTACTCCACCAACCAGCCATTCTCCTATCTCTCTCACCCTCCTTAGGCCTTCCTATTCCCTAAGACACAATAATATTACAATTAGGCCAATTGATAACCCTACATTGGTTCCTAAGTGTTCAAGTGAAAGGAAGAGTTACATGTGTCTCCTTTTGAATCAAAAGCTACAGATGATTAAGCTTAGTGAGGAAGGCATATTGAAATATGCTGGGATATGCTGAAAGCTAGGACTCTTGCACCAAACAGTTAGTGAAGCTGTGGATGCAAGGGAAAAATTCATGAAGGAAATTAACAGTGCCATACCAGTGAACATATGAATGATTTTTTTTGAAGCAAAACAGCCTTATTGAAGATATGGAGAAAGTTTAATCTGGATAGATCAAACCAGCCTCAACACTCTTGTAACACACCTAATCCAAAGCAAACCCCTAACTCTCTTAAGTTCTGTGAAGGCTGAAGGGAGGTGAGGAAGCTCCGGAAGAGAAGTTGGAAGGTATCAGAGGTTTGAGGATTAAGGAAAGAAGCCATTTCCATAACATGAAAACTGCAGGATGAAGTAGCAAGTGCTGATATAGAAGCTGCAGGAAATTATCCAGAAGATCTAGCTATAATCATTGGTGAAAATGGCTATGCTACACAACAGATTTTCAAGGGAGACAAAACAGATTTCTACTGGAAGAAAATGCCATCTAGGACTTTCCTAGCTAGAAAGTAGTCAATGCCAGGCTCCAAAGCTTCAAAGAACAGGCTGACTCTCTTGTTAGAGGCAAATGCAGCTGGTGACTTTAAGTTGAACCCAGTGCTTGAATACAACCCTGAAAATCCTCAGAATTATGCTAAATCTACTCTGCCTATGAGTAGAGCCAGGATGACAGCACATATATTTATAGTATGGTTTTCTGAGTATTTTAAGCCCATTGTTGAGAACTACTGCCCAGAAAAAAAAGAGATTCCTTTTCAAATATTACTGCTCATTGACAATGCACCTGGTCACCCAACAGGCCTGAGGGAGATGCACAAGGAGATTTAATGTTGTTTTCATGCCTGCTAACACAACAACCATTCTGCAGCCCATGGACCAAGGAATAATTTCAACTTACAAGTCTTATTACTTAAGAAATACATTTCATAGCATTATAGCTGCTTTATAGAGTTATTTTCTCTGATGGATCTAGGCAAAGGAAATTGAAAACCTTCTGGAAATGATTCACCATTCTAGATACCACTAGGATTCATGGGAGGAGGTCAAAACATCAGCATTAACAGGAGTTTGCAGGAAGTTGATTCCAGCCCTCATGGATGACTACGAGGAATTTGAGACTTCAGTGGAGGAAGTAACTGCAGATGTGGTAGAAATAGCAAGAGAATTAGAAGTCGAGTTTGAAGATGTTACTGAATTTCTGTAATCTTATGATAAAACTAGTGGATGAGGGGTTGCTTCTTATGAATGAACAAAGAAAGTAGTTTCTTGAGATGGAATTTTGTGAAGATTCTGTGGACATTGTTGAAATGACAATAAAGGATTTAGCATATTACATAAATGTATTTGATAAAACACAGAGTTTGAGAGAATTGACTTCCATTTTGAAAGAAGTTCTGTGGATAAGATGTCTTCAAACAGCATCACATGCTACAGAGAAATCTTTCATGAAAGAAAGAGTTAATTGATGCATCAAAACTCATTATTGTCTTATTTTAAGAAATTGCCACAGCCACCCCAGCCTTTGGCAACCACAACTTTGATCAGTCAGCAGCCACCAATATCAATGCAAGACCTTCCACCAGCATAAAGATTATGACATACTGAAGATTCAGATGATTGTTAGCATTTTTTAGCAGTAGTATATATTTCAATTAAGTTTTTTAGACATAAAGTTATTGAATAGACTACAGTAGAGTATAAACATAACTTTTATATGCACTGGGAAATAAAAATTGTGTGACTTGCTTTCTTGCTACATTTGTTGTATTCTGGTGGTCTGAAACTGAACTTGCAGTATCTCAGAGATATGCCTCTAAACGGTACCCAAGTCAGAAAGGGAGAAGTTAAATGGTCTCTGTTGGCAGATCACATGATGTTATATATGAAAAATCCTGAGGATTCCATAAAAACTATTAGAACTAATAATGAATCCAGTAAAGTTGCATAATAAAAATCAACATACAAAAATCAGCATTTCTGTACAATAGCAACACATCTGAAAAGAAATCCAGCAAACAATCCCATTTATAGTAGCTACAAAAATAGTAAGAATAAATTTACTCAAGTACATAAAAGATTTTTAAACTGGAAACTACAAGACACTGATCAAATAATTTGAAGAAGTGGCAAATAAATGGAAAGATATCCCATGCTCATGGATTGGAAGAATTACTATTTTTTAAATGTCCACATTACCCAAAACAATGTACAGATTCCATGCATTCCTTATCAAAATTCCAATTACATTTTTTATAGAGATAGAAAAAAAATTCTAAAATTCATGTGGAACCACAAAAGACCCTGAATAGTCAAAGCAATCTTGAACCAAAAAGAACAAAGCCAGAGGCATCATGATTAGAAAACCTGTTACCCGATTTGAAAATCTGCTACAAACAAGTAATTAAACAACCTGGTACTGGCATAAAAACAGATACATAGACCAAGGAAACAGAATAAAGTGCCTAGAAATAAATCCACACATTTACTGACCATTGAGTTTTGACAAAGGTGCCAAAACACAATGAGGAAAGGGCAATCTCTCAATAAATGGTGCTGGGAGAACTGGATATCCACATGCAGAAGGATGAAATTAGATTCTCATCTCACACTATGTACAAAAATCAACTCAAAATGGAGTTAAACATAAGACTATGAAACCGTAAAACTGCTAGAAGGAAAAACAGGGAAAAGCTTTGTAACATTGGTCTGGGCAATGATTTCTTTTGGCTATGACCCCAAAGTACTGGCAACAAAAGCAAAAATAAGAAAAGGAGATTACATCAAACTAGAGAACTTCTGCACGCCAACAACAAAAAATCAACATAGTGGAGACATTGATAATATTTTAGATTTCACTATTTAAAATTTGCATATTTCAAAACTAAAAATCGCAAACAAATCGTATTGGCAACAAATTATATTTCTAGACAAATAACTATTCCTATACTGTTATAGTGAACTTTAAATTAATGTTCAAGTTATTTTGTTATACTGGAATTCCATTGCATTGGTAAACCAAATTTAAAAACTGGAGGCTTCAATGAAACATTTATTTTTATTCATTCTGTGCTTTCAGTGTTTTGATCTGTACTTTAAGATGTGTAAGCTCACTTCTATCATCATATTTGAGTAGAATGCCTGTAAATGGATTGTTGCTAACCATGAAACTTGTACTGTGTTCTAGGGTATAAGGGCATTCCTTGGAAGCAATTGTTAACTATGAAGTTGATTTGATTATTATAGATTTCAATTTTGTTTGAAAATATTTGTAGCTCCTCCCTTCTCTGCCTCATTGACATGTTTGATCATATGAGTTGCTTTAACCAATGAAATCTGAGTGGAAGTAACATGTGTACCTCCTGGACAAAAGTGTAAAGTTAGTGGGGGTTTCTATGTTCTTTTCCTACTATCATGATAAACAGCAATATGCCAGGTAAAGCCTACTCCCTTAATTTGTATACCAGAATGAAGATGATCTGGAACCAGAAGCATGGCTGCTTTTCAGTAGACATTTGACATTAAGTCAGAAGTAAACCCTTGTTGTGAGCCACTGATATTTTGGGCTTTTTTGTTATTGCAGTGTAACTTAACCTATTCTGACTGCTGTGCCACACTTAATTGTTATCTCTAGGTTTTTAGAGGAAGAAATGCTAAGGGTGTGTGCACGTGGATATTGAATTGAATCATAAACGGAAGTCTAGAGTTTAGAGTATTAGAGATGAGAATGGAATTTGTCATGGGGAAATCAGAGAAGTCAAAGGCATGAAGATAGAATTGGGACTGCTCATGACCTATTAGGAAAAAAAGTAGGCTATGGTGGCTCATTCAGAGGGTTAAAGAAGGCAGTAAATTATTTTGTTAAGGTAGATGGGTTCTAGATTATCAACACTTGAAGATAATTTGAAAATTTGGAAAGCTTTTACATAGGATGAAGACATTAGTACTGCTTCGTTTTAGGACAATTGTTATGATAGAATGATGTATTAGAGAAGTGATGAGACAGGAAACAAAGGATGCTTTCCAATGAAAGCACTGGACTCAGGTGGGAGGGCTGAGGGCCCAGGACCAGCTGGAAGCTGTCAATGGAAGGGTCATTTTTAGGGGCTTGCTCATGTATGTGAACAATTCTGTCTTGTGAGACTCTGCTTTTCTTGTGTGTTCCTTCTTCTCTGTTCTGACTAGTAACTTAACCCCTTTCTTCTCTTTTCTGTCTCAGTGATTTTCAACTTCATCAAACCCAACCCCATTTTTTTCTAATAAACATTTTGTAGCACTTCCTTTACTGTGCTGTGCTAAATTTTACACATAATATAATCTATATGCGTACGTTAAACATCCTTCCAATACGATGCTCTTCTGTAAGGGAGACACAAAAGAAGACACATACAATAATCTGTAGTTCAATATGTAGATGCTCAGGCATGACAACATCAGAGGCTATATTGTTACCAGATACTTGCAATTATATGTCAAATCTTTGTGAATGACACAGCTTCAAATGCAGCTCAGCAAAGGTGTGTTAGGTTGGTGAACTTAATACAAAGCAATCTTACGTAGGTGATGGAGCTACATGAAATGGTGAGTGTCTCTTGATAAAGTTCTGAACAAAACAACTCTCTCTGGATTGACATAATTGCACTCCTAACTTTAATAGGCAGTGATTTCTATCTAACACTATATAAACATACTTTGCATTCAGGTGCAAAGTCAAGTCAGGCTCTAAGCTCTTATAATTACAAACACATTTTTGCCTATGTGAATGCCCTGCCGGTCATTAAGAATAGTGAAGATTTTGGGATGATTCTTCATTTTGCAGGACTCCAGGAGCATTGTAGGATATCAAATGTCATTGTCTACCCAATTCTTGTGACAAGCTACAATGCCCCATGTTTAAAAAATGTCTACTTGTGGGCAGTCTGGCTTGGATTTGGGAATTACTGTTCTTCATCATTGCTTCTGCTCTATGGTAACATCAGCTTGCCTATGCCTCAACAAGGCCTCACTGCCCTCACTAAAGATAGATAGACATGAACTATCAGCTTCAGCTTCTATTGTGAATTGCCTTTGTCTTTTGGTAATCTTTGTTCAAATTCTAAGCACTGGAAGAGGATGAACCCAATATGGTGAGTTGTTGTTTTGATCTTGTTTTTGAAACTTCAGGCACATGATCCAAGTCACTAGCCAGCCTGTGGATTAGCTGCCCTAGACTGATCAGCTGAGGCAAACAAGGGGCAGGATTGAAGAGAAAAGGAGTTAGCATGCTTCGTACTGGACATGTCTGATATGCTTAGTTATTCATGTTCATCAGTAAAGTAGAGGTGCATTGGCAGGACTTCATTTGGTTCATGCTTCTATTTCCAGCTCCTAGACTAGTTTCTGGTACATGTTAGCACTCAGTAAATGTCTTAGTCCTTTCAGGTTGCTGTAACATAATACCATATACTGAGTGGCTTGACAGAAATTGATTTCTCACAGTTCTGGAGGCTGGAAGCCAAGATCAGGGTTCTAGCATGGTCAGATTCTAGGTGGCGGACTGCAGACTTCTACTTTTTTCTCATGGCAGAGAGTAGAGAAGGGAAAGCAAGTTCAACCATGACTCCTATAAGGGCGCTGATCGCATTCATGAGGGCTCTATCATCATGACCTCATCTAATTCTAATTATCTCCCAGAAGTCCTACCTTCTACCACCATCATATTGCAGGGGCTAGGGTTTCAACATATGAATTGTGGGGGATATAAAGATTTAGTCCATAACAGTAAACAACTATTGAAAGAATGTTGGTGACATTTGTGTATCATTGCTATCTTATATACTCTTGGCCAACTCTTGTATGTAAAAGAGTTAGGGTAAAAACTCTTATTACAAAAAGCTTAACAACAGAGTATATAATATATGACATAAATATAGAACATAGAATGATAAACTAAATGGCTTGGGCTTACTTGTACTTCCTTAGAAACGTTATTTGAATTAAAACATTTTTCTTGTTTGTTGCTTTTGACAGTTTTAAAAACAGGCAATTAGAATGTGTGGAAACTGCTAGAAGAGTGTCTTCTACCTGCTAGTAAATTTGAGAAGAACTATTTATTCTCCTTACTTAACAAGAAAATGCCATATCACAGACTTCAGGGAAAGTTTTTTTTTTCCCCCCCTGCTTCTTGACTACTGAGGCATAAACTATAAAATGAAATACTGCCCAAGTTCTTGGCATATTGCTTTTTACAGTATTCACAATGTTGTCAGGTACTCAAAGTCACCCAAATTCAAGACCCAACTTTTGTACTCAATTTGTTGTTTTTGAGTTATTTCCCGATAATTTATAATGTTGTTTTATGTGTAACTGATACTTTTAATGTAATGATTTATTCAGAGATGCTTTAAAAGTGTGGATTGGTGATTTTCTTTTATGTTTTCCTTAAAGGATTGAATTGAATTCATGGTGTTTCCTGGAGCAGTGGGCTACAACTTGTTTTCTACTTATGGTTTAATTATATTAAGTTTGAAAAATAGACCAGGCATGATGGCTCATGCCTATAATCCCAGCAGTTTGGGAGGCTGAGGCAGGTGGATTACCTGAGGTCAGGAGTTCGAGACCAGCCTAGCCAACATGCAGAAACCCCGTCTCGACTAAAAATACAAAAATTAGTTAGGTGTGGTGGCACATGCCTGTAATCTCAGGCAGGAGAATCACTTGAACCTGGGAGTTGGAGGTTGCAGTGAGCCGAGATCACACCGCTGCCCTCCAGCCTAGGTGACTAGGTGGCAGAGCAAGACTCTGTCTCAAAGAAAAAAAAAAAAGACAGAGTCAGAGATGCAGAGATCCTTGGAGGCCCCGAGCCTCTTGAGGGCAGGAATCTTATTTGGTAGGGCTTTAGGAAGACAATGAGTTACATCCCTCTTTTTTTTTTTCCCCCCACTTACTGAAGCTGTTGAAAAACAAACACAGGGTCAGAGAGGAATCAAAACCTCAGTTTTACCACTGGTAAAATTGGGCTAGAGAATGAGAATCAACCCTTGAGCCTAGATGGACTTCTTAATACTTCCCTCCCTGCCTTGAGTTTTCTCCTTGGGACCTACACATGGCAAAACAGGCCCCTATGAACAATCATGTCTGATTATGGCTTTCATCATGCCCCTTGAACAAAGCAAGGCCACATAAACACAGCAACTGGGAATAAATCAGCCTTGCCCAGGACAGAATTATGGACATTGGATGTCGGACTCTTGTCATTTCACCAATCAAATCAAATCTCCCTCTTCCTATTTGGAGGAGCAAGTGCAAACAGGCAGCAGTTTCCAATTCATTCTGTAGAAACATACAGAAAGGGGAATTGTTCTCTTTAAATTATTCATTTATTTATTTCTCATTATCTGGCACAGAACATAATAAGCATTAACAAATAGATAGATGGTTCTCACATGTATTTATTTACTGAAGCCTGGTAACCACAAAATATTATAACTGGCTGCAGTAGATAGAAAATGAGCTATGTTTGTAATTTGGCAATGAAGGACATTTTCAGTAGAGATCATTTTGGATGGCATTTCAGGTACTCAATTAGGAAGAAGGGAACAAGGGAAAAAAAGCTAGAGCAAACCATCTTCTTAGAGTTCTCTCTTGCATCGTACAGCTCAACATCCCTGTAAGCTTGGATGTTGACAGCAAATTGCCAAAGAAGAAAGCACTGGAAGCTCCACTTCAAGTTCTATATTGTGAAAATATGGTAATTTAATTGAAAGGCCAACTTCCTCACCATGTAACCTTTAAAAAACGGGGTTGCTATATGCATTAATACTACATGGAGAAGCTAAGGTGATTTCTCGGATGTTCTATGCTTAGAAACGTTACTGTGTGGTGGAAAGATTCTCATTTCTCTATATGTGTCAGACAGTTCTCTGTGTGCTCTGTGTTGTTCAACACTATTGTGTTTTGGCTGCTCTACAATGCAGAGTACTTCTAGGGCTTACATATTTATGATAACTTCAGGCCATCTGCCGCTCAACTACTATCAGAGAATGAAGAACAATTTTCAACTTTAACAAAGCCGTACTCACCACACCAAAGCACTTCTCATAGTATTTATCTTCTAGTGCACTAAATTCTGTTGTTCTAAACTCACATTGACTTATTACTTGGTACTTTTTTTTTACAATTATCCTTCCTGCCAACCCCCCGCCCCCTAAAGAAATCAACATGCTACCTTTTATTTCTGGGCCAATGATCAAGGTTCTAAACATGACAAAGATTGATTTTGACCTTCTGATTTAGCATGTAAATTAGGATACTTGAATTAGAATGCTCCATATTTTCTTCCAGTTTGTGTGTAATGCCAACAGATTGGTATGAATCAAAATGGAACACTTAGAAAAAGATACCATTTATAAAATGTCAATTAGAGACGGCAAAACTGAATATAAAAGTTAGCTAACTGGTGATATCAATTAGGATAGTTTTTCCTATTGCTTAATACTACCATTATTACTTTGTAACAGAGTAAAAATTTAACCTCCATTTTGTTATTTTGAAAAACCTAGTGAACCTAGTTGTGTATTAATATTCCTTTGTTACATTTACTTGGAAAAAATCTGAAGATACCAGTGACTGGCTTGCATCTTGTACCACACTGTAGATTTCTAGATTCTGGAAAAAAAATGCATCGAATTTTGTGTAAATTATTTGAATGATTAGAGGACAAGTTCAAAATTCAAATTATGGATTTTTTTCCCACCTATAAATAGACTTTCTTAATTATCTTGATCAGAGGTTGGTAAACTTTGGTCAAATCTGGCCCACTGTATTTTTTTGTAGGGCACATGAGCTAAGAATAATCTTGATATTTTTAAGTGGTCATTTTAAAAATGATTGTACCAATATAACAGCCTTGATTTTGCAGTTTGGCCTCTAATGCCTGAAATATTTACTGTTTGGTCTTTTAAGAACAAGTTCACTAACCCTTGGTCTAGATTATGGTGATAAGACCTAAATGAATTGCCACGATAGACGTGTAATAGGTAAAAATGCCTTTCTGGGTCACATTCATGTTATGTCAACAGATATTTGTAGTAAGAAAAGCACCACTGCAATTTGTGCTGTGTGTGGAAATACTTTAAGAACTGAGAAGCTACTTAATCCCAGCTTTTTATGTAAGCCACTGAACAGCCATCTGGTGGAAAAGAGATTTGGGTGGTTCTTAACCTGGACCTATATATTTCCTCTAAAGGCTGTAGCAAAATTCACAGGGATTCTAGAGCTAGTTCAAAGCTATGATGGCCATTTAGGCAAAGACAGAATAAAACAGGGATGCATCAGCAAAACAATAATCCCTTCCGATATTTTGGCCCAGGGGGACATGGATGAGTTTAGCTTGGAAACCTACATGCCTATGACCCTCAGAAAAACAATATTTATTAAATCTTTTATCTCTATAAAAATAAAACAAATAGCCCTGGCATGGTGAGTGAACTTTCTTGGGATTTAAATCCAGAAGTCTGGCTGTGAAATTCTGGAGTCTGGAGGGAGTTGTGCAAGTTAATGATGAGCTTTTTCATCCAGGCAGCTGTTGGCCATTCAACACTTGAAAGCCCAATTAGCTTTGCCCTTTGTTGCAAATGGCATCTTCTCTCTTCTCAAATTCCTGCCTCTTGCCCACCGCTTTGGTGACAAAGCTGATGTCCCATCATTTTGATCTCATAGCTTTGCCTTTTCCTTAGCCTCATTTTCAATTCCCTGTCTTGTTAATAAAGATTCCAGCTTAGTTCTTCAAGTACTTCGGTTCTCATTAAATTTGTGGAATATGCACCTCGTAGAAGAACTTGACTTTCTTTTCTCCTAAGTTTTGACAAGCTTTCAAACGTGCCTTAATGAAATTCTTTAAGAGTGGCCTCCCTATTCTGGTGCCAGTCCCTGGTGAGCTGAGAAGCAAGTGTGGAGCAGACCAGTTAGGGAGGTGAGTGTGAACAGGAAGGCAGAGAACTCATACTCGCTAAGTTGGGGCAGTTGTCTGGCCACTCTGTGGCTCACTTTTCTTCATAAGCAAAACTGCGGGGCTGGGTAAGGTCCACTCCATGTTTCCATCTGTTTCGACAAGTTCGATTCTGTAAGTGACTGGGATAGAATGCCAGTGAGAAAATATGTTTTATACTCAGATTGTTGTTGTGCTCACTGGGGTTCAGGGTTGGCACTGTTATTCTGTATTAATTTCCTACTGCTGCTGTAACAGATGATCACAAACTGAGTTGCTCAAAACAACACAAATTTATCATCTCATAGTGCTGGAATATTGGCAGGGCTGTTTCCTTCTGGATGCTCTAGGGCAGTGGTCCCCAACATTTTTGGCACCAGAGACTAGTTTTGTGAAAGACATTTTTTTCATGGACTGGGGAATGGAGGGATGGTTTTGGGATAATTCAAGTGCATTACATTTATTGTGCACTTTATTTCTGTTATTATGTTGAAATATATAATGAAATATATTATACAACTCACCATAATGCAGAATCAGTAAGAGTCTTGAGCTTTTTTTCCTGCATTTAGTCCCATTTGGGGGTGATGGGAGACTGACAAATCATTAGGCATTAGATTCTCATAAGGAGCGGGCAACCTAGATCCCTCATATGTGCGGTTCACAATAGGATACACACTTCCATGAGAATCTAATGCTGCTGCTGATCTGACAGGAGGCGGAGTTCAGGCTGTAATGTGAATGATGGGGAATGGCTGTAAATACAGATGAAGCTTTGCTCACTCACTGGCCGCTTACCTCCTGCTGTGCAGCCTGGTTCCTAACAGGCCACAGACAGGTATCGGTCCATGGCCCAGGGGTTGGAGACACCTGCTCTAGGGGAGAAACGATCTCTCTTTGCCCCTTTCAACTTCTTTTTTTTTTTGAGACAGAGTCTCGCTCTGTTGCCCAGGCTGGAGTGCAGTGGCCGGATTTTGGCTCACTGCAAGCTCCGCCTCCCGGGTTTATGCCATTCTCCTGCCTCAGCCTCCCCAATAGCTGGGACTACAGGCGCCCGCCACCTCGCCCGGCTAGTTTTTTGTATTTTTTAGTAGAGACGGGGTTTCACCATGTTAGCCAGGATGGTCTCAATCTCCTGACCTCGTGATCCGCCCGTCTCGGCCTCCCAAAGTGCTGGGATTACAGGCTTGAGCTACCGCGCCTGGCCGCCCCTTTCAACTTCTAGAGGCTATCTTCATTCCTTAGCACATGGCCTCTCATCACTTTGCCTTTTCTCCTTCTGCTTCCTTTGTCACATTGCCTTCTTCCTGACTGATCCTCCCCTCTCCTCCTGTAAGGAGCCATGGGATTAAATTGGGACCACGTGGTTAACCAGGGACAGCTTTCCCATTTTGGGCTTCTTGATTTAATCACAACTGCAAAGCCCCTAAAGGTGCTGTGGTCTGAATGTTTGTGGCCCCCTCAAAATTCATGTGTGGAAATCCTAACCCCCAAGGTGATGGTATTAAGAGGTGGGGCCTTTGGGAGGTGATTAGGTCATGAAGGCAGGGGCCTCATCAGTGGGATGAATACCCTTATGAAAGAGATGCACAGCTAGTCTCTTCCACTGTATGAGGACACAGAGAGAAGGCTTTGTTCCAGGACCAGGAATCAGGCCCTCTGCAGACACCTTGGTCTTGGACTTCCCAGCCTCCAGAACTGTAAGAAATAAATCTTTGTTGTTTATAAGCCACTCAAATTATGGTATGTTTTTACAGCAGCCTGAATGAACTAAGATACCAGGTAAGGCAACACATACATAAGGTTCTGGGAATTAGGATGTGAACATCTTGAGGAGGGGGAGCATTATTCTGTCTACCACAAACTCCTGACACTTCACTGCTCAGAAACTCTTCATTGACTCCCTGTTGCCTAGAAAGTAAAGCATTTTTAAAGGTATGTCTTTCTTTTAACAAAAAACAAACCAGGACTACAATAAAACAGACTGCAGTTTCCTTTTCATCTTGATTTACCAGTGACATATTTAAACTTAATTGCAATGACCATGCTGAAATTTAAATTTGCATATTTTATTTTTTTCTTGTTCCTTTTAAATTTTGTATGACTCAATTTTACTAGTTCTGCTTCTCTTAAAAAAGTTGATGGTTTTATCTTGTATGTAGTTTTATTTTAGTAAAAAACAGTTTTATAAGTTTTAACAAGAATTCAAACATAGCCCGACTCCAAATATATCAGAAACTACTGAATTGTACACTTTGACTTAATTGTATGGTATATAAATTATATCTCAAGCTGTTATTTACACATTTATATGAATCTAAACAACAAATGATTTTATATTTTTCTGCTTTTGACGGTGTGCATACCGCAAATGAGCAATGTCCCTTGAATGCAACTAAATGTTCAACAGCTGCCATACACGAAGCTGGAACATATCCCTCTTATAAAAATTAATTCCAGATTCCAGATACGTTTCTAATAGGTTCTACTTATTACTTCTGGTTATTTTAATTTTGCTTGTACTTATATTGTCAAAACAACATACTTTTGAAAAAATCAGCAGCTTATAATTTTGTTGAAGAGAGGAAGCCATTTTCTTTGCTCCATAATTATAAGACATTTATATTTTTAGATTTATAAATACCAATTAACATGACAAATTGGGTGAATATTTTTTCATTTTTGCATTATCTCTTCCCCTCCATTCACCTTTCTATACATCACCTGCCTTCAGCATATCTCCATTTACCAATTGCATCAAGTAAATTTTGGTACATAGGCATCATAAAAGAGGAAAGAGTATTGCCATGCCATCTTTTAATAAAAACAGGATGGTCTAGATTTTTCTTGTGAGATACTGTGTAATGAAATTCTTGATGCTGAATGACAGCTGAAGATATACCTATATTATATCCTTTTTGAGAAATATGTTGTTCATTCATCCACTATTTCATTAAACATTTAAAAAAATTGTAGTGAAATGCACAAAGCATAGAATTTACCATTTTACCAATTTTTAAGTGTACAGTTCGGTGGCATTATGTATACTCACATCGCTGTGCTATAGATCCATCCATGGAGTGCTCTTCATTTTACAAAGCTGAAACTCTGTACCCATTAAACAATAACTGAGGGTGACAGTATCTGTCACCCTCAGCCTCTGACAACCACCATTCTACTTTCTGTCTTTATGAATTTGACTACTTTGGGTACCTCATATGGTATTTTTCTTTTTGTGACCAGCTTATTTCACTTAGATAATATCCTCATGTTCTTCCATGTTGTAGCATGTGTCAGAACTGTCTTTTTTTTTTTTTTTTTGAGATAGAGTCTCGCTCTGTTGCCCAGGCTGGAGTGCAGTAGCACGATCTCAGCTCACTGCAACCTCTGCCTCCCATGTTCAAGCGATTTTCCTGCTTCAGTCTCCCAAGTAGCTGGGACTACAGGTGTGTGCCACAGTGCCTGGCTTATTTTTTGTATTTTTAGTTGAGACGGGGTTTCACCGTGTTAGCCAGAATGGTCTCAATTTCCTGACCTTGTGATCCACCCACCTCGGCCTCCCAAAGTGCTGGGATTACAGGTGTGAGCCACCATGCCTGGCCCTGTCTTCCTTTTTAAGCCTGAGTGACATTCCATTGTATGTACATACTACATTTTATTCATTCATTCATTGGTTGATGGGCATTTGGGTTGCTTCCATCTTTTGGCTATTGCAGTAAGATCGCTATGAATATTGGTGTACAAATATCTGTTGAGGTCCTTGCCTTCAGTTCTTTTGGATATATATGCAGAAGTGGGATTACCAGATCATGTGGTAATTCTGTTTTTAATTTTAAGGAAATGCCATATTGTTTTCTACAGTAGTTGTGCCATTTTACGTTTTTGCCAGCAGTGCACAAAGGTTCTGTTTTCTCGGCAACACTTGTTATTTTCTATTTTATTTATTTACTTTTTTTGATAGTAGCCATTGTAATGAGTGGGAGCAGGTATTTCTTTGTGGTGTTGACTTGCATTTCCCTTGTGATTAGTGATGTTGAACATCTTTTCATGTGCTTGTTGGCCACTTGTATATATTTGGAGAAATGTCTATTCAAGTCCTTTGGCCATTTTTAAATTGGGGTGTTTGATTCCTTGTCTTTGAGTTATAGGGATTCTTTATATATTCTGGATATTAACCTCTTATCAGAGATATGATTTGCAAATACTTGCTCTCATCCTGTGGGTTGCTTTTTCAAGCTGTTAGTTATATCTTTTGATGCATGGAAATTTTAAACTTTGATGTAGTTCAATTTATTTTTTCTTTTGTTCCATGTGCTTTTGGTCATATCCAAGAAATCACTGCCAAATCTAATGTCATGAAGCTTTTCCCTGTTTCTTCTAAGAGTTTATAGTTTTAGGTCTTACATTTAGGTTTTTGATCCATTTTGAGTTACATATATAGATTTTAAAAATAGTGAGTAACAACCCTGCCACATTCTTTTGGAATGTATAATTCCAGTATATATATAGTTGTACCATGTCTTTTTGGCTCCTAAGGCCAAAGGATTTCTTCTGTCCTTTAAAAGTTGAGAGACGTTGTATATATTAAAATTATATATACTGTAGTAGTGTATAATTTCTTTAAATCTGAACCTTATAATCAGGTGTTTGTTATTCTACAGTTTGTCACTAATTTTTCATTTATTGCTTTGTTTCCTAATCATTGTTATATATGCCACTGCAACCAGCAAGTGGTTTATTTAGGGTGTATAGAACTTGCCCTGAGTTTTTAGCAACCCAGAGCAGTTCAGTGGTGATGGCCACAGGGGTGCTTGTGTCACCCCACCCCTAGCTCCAAGCAGCTTAGCATAGAGAGAGACTCTGTTTATTTGGGAGACAGTAAGGGATGAGAACAACAGTCTCTGCCTGGTAATCCAGAAATTCTTGCAGCTCTTCTCCATGACTACCAGGGTGATACTTTGTAAGTGTGCAAGAATCACGGCGTTGCTGGACTTGGGGTGCCCCATAATGCAGATATGGCTTAGAACACAATACCCACATCTGTTTGAATACCTGGAAAGCCTTCCCAAAAGAGGAAGGGTACAAACAAATTCAGACAGCAAAGACTACATTAAATAACTAACCCTTCAATGCTCAGACACCAACAAACATCCACAAGCACCAACACCATACAGGAAAACATGGCCTCACCAAATGGGCTTGAGCTTCAAACAGTAGCTTGAGTATTCAGTTTTTCTTTATCTTTTGCCTCTACTTTCCTCTGGTTTTTATATTTATTTTTGGGTTCCATTTGGTGGCAAGATGATCACAGTAGCTCAAGCATTACATCCTTGTAAATTTTGGTTTAGCAGGATAGAGCAATGAACCCTGGTCAATATGGTGGAACACCCTTCGTTAGTCCTAACTGGGGTCTTGCTTGGGTAAGCTTGAGTCAATAACTCGTGACTAAATCAGTGGTTGTGGCTGGGGTAAATGCAAGGTGTTGGCCATCTTAGGTTGGGGTCATATGATCTGTAGCTGAAGCTGGAAGGTAGGGCCTCATGTATACCTGAAGATTGAGAATGGGGGAAGGGTGTTTTACTAAAGGGAAATTGGAGGTGTTACTAGCATTGAGGGTAATGGATACTGAATGGCCCCAAACTAACAATTGTCAAAGCTCTCTCCATCTAGAATGTGTTGTACCCTCTCTGTTATCAGTATCTGAATCTCTTTAAGATCTAGCTAAGATCTTCACCTCTTTGAGTCTTTCCTGCTGAACTCCCAGCAGGAAGTAATCAAAGTAATCTCTAATTTATCTGAATAACTATGGAATCTGTCCTTTATTTTACAAACATCTAAAGTGTTATTTATCTCTCAGACCCTGTATGCTGAGGACAAAAAGACTCTGTGTGTGTGGTGTGTTTATTGAGACACAAATGTGATTCAAAAACAGGCTTAGATTAGGCTTCCTAACACTTGGGTGTAGGGTATGCTTTTTCATCTATATCTACTTTTGGTTCTGCAACAGCTGTATTTTTTTTTTTCTGTTTGTCTTTTTGATG
The DNA here is from genome assembly GCF_000951035.1 of Colobus angolensis palliatus. Classification (NCBI taxonomy): domain Eukaryota; kingdom Metazoa; phylum Chordata; class Mammalia; order Primates; family Cercopithecidae; genus Colobus; species Colobus angolensis. The sequence continues at coordinate 3,206,491 of NW_012115821.1, forward strand.
GGAGCAATTCCTATGGCTTATCTCTCTGCATTAGTGGTATTAATAGGATGGCTATTAAAAATAATAAAGAGAATCAGAATTGTTGGGTCATGTTAAATAATGGTGCTGCATCATGCTTTCTGAGGTGTGGAGTGTATATATTTTATCCCACCCAAAATGATTGACAGAGATGTCTTCTTGGCTTATTGGGCTGCAGGCAGGGATGCCAACTGTGGCATCTGTAGGTGGGCATAGCCGTTCACTAGTGAGATCACTACACAGTGTGGAATTTTGAAAGCAATACGATGAAAAGAGGAAGTCATAGGAAGTAGAAACGATATGAAAGTGCTAAGGAGAGGGGAGAGCTGAGCAGCTGTGAATGGTGTGGGGGAGAGAGAAAGTCATCTGAAGGCTAGAGCTGTCCCTGTTGTTTATATTTATTTGAAAGTAAGGGACTTTAAAGCCAGGTGTTAGGTTACTTTGTAATAATGCAGCATGTATTTAACATGAGTGAAATACAATGATCTTTATTTACCCTGTGGCTTTTAAAATTATGACACGAGAAATGAAAACAGCCAGAGTAGAAAACTAACCTCCCCATGTTAATGATTAGTTCCCCAGGAAGGGTAAGTAGAGGGGAAAAAAGTGACACAAATTAATTGGTGTAATCTTTCCTTAGCTTGGGTTCATGGACAGTGACTCCTTAAAACATGAATTCCATGTTCTCATCAAAATAAATCCTCATGTATCTACCAAAGCCTGGCAAAAACATACTAGAATTTTCAAGAATACCTTTTATTCTAAAGAGAAGGAGTTTGAAAAAAATCAGGATTTATACAAGTCAGGATCCTCGAAGCTCCTCAGGGAATAGAAGATGTTTATGTCCCACTGATTTTGACAACCTGCCCACTTTTAAATGAGTCATCAGGAATGGGTTGTACATGGAACAGCTTCAAAATTCCGGTGTCTTGACACATTTTTTGATTACACCATTAAACACAGTAAGGTTACATCTTGAGTTATTATATAGACCGGCAGATAAAGAGATGGCATTTTCTGAATTTCACTTTATCTCTATGGAATTCCTCTTTCTGCACCTACATTTGATTCATTGTTACAGGGTGAATTAAACTTGCATGCATGATGCAGTTTTTAAAGTCCGTAACTCAAGCACAGCAATAAAAATGGCAGCTCCCTTTTAAAAAAGCGGCTCAAAGTTTCACTCGTTCCTTTCATGAAAGATCGTAATTGTTACTCTTCATGAAGTTCAGCTGTTACAGGAGAGAGCGTTGGTTCATACTAAATGTTTTTAATGTTCTGTTGCTCAAATATAAGCTCAAAGTTAAAATGCCATTTTTGCAATTTAGCTTTATGACTAATTATTGCATAAGCGGCAATTGGATTTCCAAATTGGGCTGCCTAGCTATGAACCACCAAATAGGATTGCTTATCTGAAGCAGTTTTCTGCAAAACCAAACCCTGAAATGAATTACAAGCAAACAATTAAAACAGAGGGTGTTTTCAATAGAGCAACAGCCATCTGAGTGCAGTTATTGGCCATATATTCTTTTAATTATTCAGTCTGCTTGGTGGAACTTAAAAACAATATTCCATTCTCCTTTTCTATTTAGTAAATGTTGGGCTCATGCCAGTGGACCATCTTCTTTTTTTTTCTGAATGGAATCAGACGATCTCACTCAAAGATCCATCTCCCAGGGTGCATTTAGATAAATCAGTTTCTATGTCCCTGAAATCAGAGAGTGATTAACTGCCTATATTTGCCTGCCAAAATGGAGATGCTTTGCGAACTCAAGAATACTAAAAGCAGAAATACAGGAAAAATGTAATCCCACCACTAAGAGACAATATAACTCCTTGATCTCACGGAAGCAGTAGCACAGCTGTATAAGGATCATGAAGAGAATAAGAAGGCTTTTTACCTTTGTGTAGATGGCCATCAATTTAATAGAAATAAGAAAGTACCAAACTCGTTTTAGTGCTTGAGATTTTGCTTGAATTTAAGATGAAAGGTCTGAGTTTCATTAGGAATGGAAGCAAAGTTGTTTCTATCTTCAGAATATATTTTGTTCATAAGTGGTATTCTTTTAATCTAATTAATTTGAAAAGATCTTAGATGAAAATTATTGCTGCATGAACAATAATTACAAAATTACATGTGCAACTGCAGACCAATTTAGGAACACAGAAGATTTTTGTCAACCAACAGCAGGGCAAGAGATAGAATAAATCAATCTGTTCTGAAACTTTGAAAGCTTTGAGGGGATTATCTTTGGAGTATGTGTGTGTCATATTTTGAATCTGAAATAGAGAAAGAATACTATCCCAATGTTAGAAAAATTTCTTCTTTTTTTGTCTACTGTGGAGGCTTGCAAACTGTGCGGCATGCTAAGATACTGGGAAAGCTTTTAAAAATCTGAACGCCTAGGTCATATCCCAGACTACGAAATCATAGTATGTCCCTCCAAGTTTGAGATACCAATGATCTCTCTTCCAAAAATTTTCATTGACTCATTGAGGGAGAACATGATTGTCAATGGGTAAGTCCATATGTATAATCATAGCTAATTTTCTCAACCAAAAAATAGAAATAAGATTAATAATTGATGCTTTCCCTCCAATAATGACGAAAGGACTTTTTAGTCTGCTAACTTCTTATTCTTGATAAGTACTATTTAATAATATGGTATTAGTTCAGCCTTTCATTTTGCAAATGAGTGAAATGAGCTTGCAAACACGGGTGTTGATGGCATGTTTCTAAGAACAATCAGATTGTTTAATAATTTGAGAAAATCTAGAAAACTAATGAAATCCATTAGTAGGCCATTACATATTGAAAGTCCTCTGAATTTTCTGACTGTCTCAGAGTTTTTTTTAGAATCTGAATCTTTGCCTTAGGGTACAGGAGTATGCTTGAGAGCAGGGATTATAAACTGGTGGCCTATGGGCCAGGTTTGGTCCACTGTGCTGTTTTAGATTCTGGAAATACCACATCAAGGTCCTAATTTCTAGTTCCTAACAAAAGTTTAGCATATCTAGAGCTGAAAAGCTGCTGTTCCTCTGGGACAGGGCTCGCTCCCTTTTACTTCTGTGTCCCACTAGGTTATACAGCTGCCTTTCTTATTTACTTGTAGTCGCTGAAGTTTGAGATCTCTGCTTCATGATAAGAGAGTGAGGCATGGTATGGTTTATTTCTTGGGCTTCCTGACAGAAGCAAAGTCATTAATTTTCTTGTTTTCTTTTTCTTCATGTGATGATACATTATAAAGAGAAATACAGTCCTCTGCTGCATTAACTTCCTAAGGATGCCATAACAAAGTGCCATAGCTGGGTGGCTTAAGACAATAAACATTTATTCTCTCACAGTTCTGGAGACTAGAAGTCTAAAATCAAGGTGTTGGTAGGGCTACACTTCCTCAGAATCCTCTAGAGGAGGATCCTTGTTGCCTCTTCCAGCATTTGGTAGCCCCAGGCATTCCTTAGTTTGCAGTTGGAGCACTTCAATCTTGGCCTCCATTGTCATACTCTCTCTGCCTCTGTCTTCACATGACATTTTCCTCTTCTTACAAGGACACCAACATGTTAGATTAGACTTCATTTTAACTTGATTACACATGGAAAGACCTTATTTCCAAGCAAGGTCATATTTACAGGGATTAGGACTTAAACATATCTTTTGATGGGACACAATTCAACTTAGAATACTTGTGTTGTGCAGAGGCATGAACAGTGTGACTGGTGCCCCAGGACCATGTGTGGTCAGGTAGTTAAGGTGGTTCCCTTTTGTGGACCCTTTTTCTTCCTATTTGGTCACATGTGCTTATAAGAGTTTCTATCCATCCATGTTTGCCTTATCCTTCCACTGACCTACTACACACATTGGGGGTTGCCGTAAATACTTTGAAAGGAAATAAATATGTTGAGGAAGTGGGACAGAGAGCAAAAATGGCCAAAGTAGTGTTCCCAAGACTTGCTTCCTTCCTTCATTAGTGCTAAGGGTGGTACAAAAGGTAGGAGAGGTCCTTTCACTGCTCCTGTGTTCTCTCCACTTGGCACATTTTTCTTTGTTATTATGCCGATGTACCACTTTGTTCCCTGGTTGGGATGTCTCTGCACAAATGTCTGATTTGAGGTCATTTGCACTAGTAATTTAGGGGATTCTCATATCCGTATGAATAAGATGCTGACCTTCTACCTGAGAATTTACTGTATAACATGACTTATTTGAGTATACTCAGCATGGTCCTTTTTCCTCATTTATTTTGTTAAATTATGAGTATTCACACTTTAATCTGATAATCTCTTTTAATTTGTATGTATAGATCATTTACATTTAATGTAATCATTGAAATATTTGACTTAGGTTTACCATTTTATTATTTTCTGTTTGTCACCTTTGCCTTTTGCTTTTGTTCCCATTTCCTGCTTTTATTTGAATAATTTTTAGTATTTTATTTCAATTTATTTATTGGCTTTTTTATATTTCCTTTTTTTCCTTTTTTAGTGATTGCTTTAGGGCTTAAAATGTACATATCAGATCTTTCAAAATGTACATTAGAGTTAATATTTTGACACTGAGCAAAACATAGAAGCCTCACAAGCATATAGGTCTCTTTACCCTCCTCCCTTTATATGATAATTATATATATTACATCTATATACATTAAAAACTCTATTCAAAAATGTTATAATTTTTGCTTTCAACAGTTATACATATTTTTAAGAACTTGAGGCAAAAAATAGACTATGTTTACCCATATATTAACGATTTTTGTTGTTCTTCCTTCATTGATTTTCTTCCTTCAAGTTTCCCTCTGATGTGGTTTCCTTTCAGCCTGAAGAATATCCTTTAGCATTTCTTGTAGGGCAAGTCTATTGCCAGTGAATTGTATCCTCATTTTAGAGGTGTGAGGTTACCACGGTTTTATTGATGTGTGTGGGTGTGTGTTAAATGTGTGCATTTCTTTTGTTTTCTGATGAGAAACAAAGTTAATTCATCCAATGGGTATTTTTACAGTGGCTACTGCGTGTCAGGCACTAGTTGAAACTACTAATTATATGGCAGTGAACGAATCAGAAATGTTTTTTTGCCCTCTTGAGCATCATATATGGGGGATAGACAGTAAATAAGCAAATAAAGCATAATATGTCATGAATTCTATGGGGAAATATAAAGCTGGGGTCAGAGATGTGCTCTCCCAGCTTTATTAAGGCACAATTGACAAATAAAAATTACATATATTTAAGGTGTCTGTGATATTTTGATATACATATATGTTGTGAAATGATTACCACAATTGAGCTAATTAACATATCTATCACTTCACATAGTTACCTATGTGTGTATGTGTGTGGTAAGAATATTTAAGATCTACTCTCTTAGCAAACTTTAAGTCATTGAAACAGTATGATACAGGCATGAAAAGAAGTGCATAGGCCAGCAGACTAGAAAGCCCACAAACAAACCCTAGAATAAATGGTCAACTAGTGCTTGACAAAAATCAACTCCAAATGGATTAAAGATTTTTTTTTTTTTTGAGACGGAGTCTTGTTCTGTCACCCAGGCTGGAGTGCAGTGGCGCGATCTCAGCTCACTGCAAGCTCTGCATCCCAGGTTCACACCATTCTCCTGCCTCAGCCTCCCCAGTAGCTGGAACTACAGACACCCGCCACCACGCCCAGCTAATTTTTTGTATTTTTAATAGAGAGACGGGGTTTCACTGTGTTAACCAGGATGGTCTCGATCTCCTGACCTCGTGACCCACCCGCCTTGGCCTCCCAAAGTGCTGGGATTACAGGTGTGAGCCACCACGCCAGGCCCAAATGGATTAAAGACTTAAACATGGCTGGGTGTGATGGCTCCCACCTATATATAATCCCAGTGCCTTGGAAGGTCAGGGCAGGAGGATAGCTTGAGCCCAGGGGTTCAAGACCAACTGAGCGACATAGTGAGATCGTGTCTCTAAAAAAGTAAAATAAAATAAAAATTTAGCCAGGTATGATGACATGTGCCTGTAGTCCCAGCTACTTAGGAAGCTGAACTAGAAGCATAGCTTGAGCCCAGGAGTTCAAGACCAACTGAGCGACATAGTGAGATCGTGTCTCTAAAAAAGTAAAATAAAATAAAAATTTAGCCAGGTATGATGACATGTGCCTGTAGTCCCAGCTACTTAGGAAGCTGAACTAGAAGCATAGCTTGAGCCCAGGAGTTGGAGGCTGCAGTGATCTATGATCATGCCACTGCACTCCAGCTTGGGTGACAAAGTGAGCCCCTGTCTGTTTAAAAAAAAAAAAAAATATATATATATACACACACACACACACACACACACACACACACACACAAATACAAGGCCTAAAACTGTAAAACTCCTAGAGGAAAACATAGGTGAAAAGCTCAATGATGTTGGTCTTGTCAATGATTTTTTGGCTATGACAGCAAAAACACTGGCAACAAAAGCAAACGTAAATGACAGGAGACTGCATCAAAAGTTTCTGCACAGCAAAGACTTGTGCTTTTAAATAACATAGTCAGAGATGACCTCTCCGAGAAAGGAAATGCTGGAGTAAAGATTCAAAGAAGACGAAGGAGCCAGCCCTGACGATATCTGGGGGGGAAGAATGTTCCAAGTGAGGGGACAGTGAGGGCAGCTGTCCTGAGGCAGAGGTGATTGGCATGTTTGAGGAGCAGCAGTAGTGCGGCCAGGGTAGTGAGGGAGAAGGTGGTAAGGAATACAGTCAGATGATTGAGGCTGCAATGAGGTGAGAAAGTGTAGCCACGTGTTACACACCACTGCGCAAGATTTATGTAGAGAAATCTCTTATTTTTAAATGTTTACTCTTCTGGGGCTATAATGGATCAAAAACCTCAAATACCTAAAGGAACTAGTCTTGTCTCTTACAAAAATATGCAAATGCACATCTAGCATTGCAATCTTCCAATTTTGCTGGACACACTGGAGAGAGATGATTGAGTTACATCTCTTGGTTTTTAAGTACTAACGACTAAAACATTTTCAGAGCCTTGAGCCAAATGAGACACCTGTGGGTCGGAATCGGGTTATAAGTTGCTGGTTTTGAGTGCTGGTCTAGAAGCTTTATTACACAACAAGCAGCTCCGATCCATCATTCTTTAAGAGAAATAATGGTTTGTGCATAGATTGCTTTAAGTTTGATTTGTATTCTTGATGCCTTTTATTTAGTTTGATGCAGTCATATTCATAGTGTGACTATGGTCAGTGACTGGGAGAAAATAATTTTATTTGCACGTGTTGCTGCTTGTCGTGTAGATCAGATGTGACCTGGTGAGATGAGCCGAGGGGCTCCGATTTGTAAGTGGCTCAAGGTCGAGTTCCATGATGCTGATGGACATTCACCCTCCTCTCTTCTTTCCTCTTTACAATGGCAGACTTTGGATATTCATCTGACTTTATTGCCTGAGAGGTTTATTATACTTACCACAGCTTTCTCCACAGCCTGGTGATATAATTATGATTGTTATCGTCTCCTTATCTTCCATCTCTCTCCCCTTTATGAGATGAAAACCTCTGGTATAAATATGTGACAGCGAGGGCATGCGCTTTTTCTTCTTCTCAGCCTAATGGATGAACAGCTGGGAGTTAATGAGCTTTTAATAGTGAGTGTAGGGGGTTAGTTTGTTGCAATTTCAGTCTCCGCTGAATACTCTGAGGTCTCCTTGTTTTTCTGTTTCCCCTTAACATTAGCTTTATTGATACCTGCAAACACCTGTTTAAAATTCACTCAGCATGGAGGGGACATATTTCTCTTTGGATCACCTTGGCCTCAATTGACTCTTCTTTAATTATGAAGCTCCTGTGGAACTTCATGTGAGGTTTTATATCTTCATTTTTAAGGACCTAAAAATGTTATATAGGATTACATTTTTATTTAGCACAGAAATAACTTTCTGCATGAGCTTTGTATATTTTTTCCTGACTCTTTTTATTTTTTCTCCTCTGTCGTTAAAGGCAAAACAAGACAAAAACCTTCCTCCACAAATACATTTTGTAGCAATGTTCTTAGCCTTTATTTCTCATTTATCCTCCCCAGTAAATTAAAATTTTCTCAGACCCATCCATTGTAAATCCTGAGTCATAAAATGATTTCCTGTAGCTGAAAAAATCATGATTAGCAATAATACCTAACTTATATGCAGTTTGTGGATCACCCGTATAAAGCTTACAAATCATTTTCATGCATCTGTATTTTCTCATTTGGTATTCACAATTACCTTCTGAGATGAGCTAGACAATTATTACCATTTTACAAAGTAGAAAACCAAGATACAGTACATTATTAAGATTAAGTGATTATAAAAGCTAATACTTATATATGGTAAGATTTCCAACAGTACAAAGTATATATAAGTTTACCTACTTAGAGGTAACCATAGTTAACTCTTTCCTTCTTGGAAGAGATGCAGTCTTGCTATGTTGCCCAGTCTGGAATGCAGTGGCTCTTCTGCAGTGTTTACTCACGGTGTGATTGTAGCCCCCTGCAGCCTCGAACTCTTGGGGCTCACACGATCCTCCCATCTCAGCCTCCTGGGTAGCTGATACTGTAGGCACATGCCACTTCACCTGGAGTCATAGTTAACTATTTTCTTGTGTTTCCTCCAGTAATTGTCTTTTGTTAAAATTTAAAGTTTCAGGATACATGTGCAGGATGTGCAGGCTTGTTATAGAGATAAACATGTGCCATGGTGTCCTCTAGTACTTTTCTAAACTTACATCTACTTTTTTTAAAACACAAAGTAGAGAATACTCTCCATGTCATCCTGCAACTTGCTTTGTTAATTTAATTCTGTAGGATAGAGAGTAAACATATCTGATATCAAGCCATATAGATCACCTTCCTGCATTGTGGAGACTTAATGTAGTTTATTTAATCAGTCCCCTATTGATGGACATATAGGTTGTTTCCAGTTTTTGGTATTTTGAAAGAGAACTAAACAGCCTTGTACATGATTGTTGTGTATGTTTGCGAATACACCTGTAGAACAAATGTCTAGAAGTAGAATTGCTAAGTTAAAGAGTGTGTGCATTTAACATTTAGATGCCTATTAAGAAAAGTGCCCTAGTATTTTATTGCAATATGTTCACAATATAGCCATTTACATGAAAAGTTGTGCCTTCCCCTCACAATCTCTCTTAATACTTTGAATCATAAAGCTTTTCAAAATTGCCAGTCAGAATTATTTTAATTTTCACTTCTTTAATTATTAGTGAGGTCGAGCATCTTTTCATATAATGAAAAGCAATTTGTATTTCTGTTCATGCATGACCCTTTGGATTCTTAATGTTTTCTTAGTTGATTTTTAAAACTCTTTATATATTGAAGAACCATAGCTCCATCTGTCTTGTTGCACATCTTCTCCCTAATTTGTCATTTGTGTTTTGACCTTTTTTTTTTTTTCATTTAAGACTAGTATTTATTGCAAGAGTAAACAGGGTCATTATAAAAATAAACTTGGGAAAATCTGAAAAGCGAAAAGAAGAAAACTGAAGTCTCAACAATCTTATTATTTAGTGACAATCACATCTGTTATTTTGGTGTCTATTCAGTTCTCTCTTCTCCTCTTCTCTTCTCTCTCCCTCTCTCTCTCTCTTTCTCTCTTTCTCTCTCTCTGTGTGTGTGTGTGTGTGTGTATCTGTCTGTCTGTAATTTTTCTTTGAAGTTTATCTTTCAAACTCTGGAGCCATCTGGAGAGTCAAGAAAACTAAGTGGGAAACTCTGAAACAGATAGATCCATCATTTTTTGGATCACTGTCCCCTTTCCATTTTCTTTGAGAAAAGTCCTCAGTGTTTACAAATATCTTTTTCTTGTTTTCCTAAATTTATTCTTGGAAGGCCTCTCCCCATCTCAGTTTTGTCTTTGGTCACAGTGCTGAGGCTCCCAGGCTGGATGAAGCTCCTCTGTCTGTGCTTGTCTATCTGGTTCTGAGACTGTCTGCCTTTGTTTTGGATTTTCTGCATGAATGGCCATGTAACCTGCAAATAGAAACAGTGTTATTTGCTTTTTATTTCTTTTTCTTGCCTAATTTTCACTGGCCAGGACCTCTAGTTCAATGTTGAATGGAAGTGGTGAGAGCAAATATTCCTGCTTTGTTCCCAGTCTTAGGGGGAATGCATTTGATCTTCATGGTTGTGTATGTTTGCTATAGGTTTTCTGTATGTGCCTTTTATCAGGTTGAAGAGATTTCCTTCTATTTATAGTTTGCTGAGAGTTTTATTTCTTATGAATGGATGTTGAATTTTGTCAAATATTTTTTCTGCATCTATTGAGATGTCATATTGGTGAGTCACATTGATGTATTTTTTACATTAAATCTACTGCATTCCTTGGATAAACCTTACTTGGTCATTACATATTATCATTTTTTTATACTGCTGGAATTGATTTGCTTTTTCACTGTTGCAAAATACACATTTTTAAAACAACTTTAAGGTGTTCAGTTCAGTGGTACTTAGTACAGTCACAATGTTGTACAACCATCATGACTGTCTAGTTCCAGACTGTCTTCATGACCCCAAAGGGAAATCTCATATACTTTAAACTGCTACTCCCCATTCCCCCTCCCTCTCCTTAGCCCTGGCAATCACTAGTTTGCTTTCTGCTCTATGAATTTGCCTGTCTTGGTCATTTCATATAAGTGAAATTGTACAATAAGCCTTTTTATCTATCTTTTTTCTTTTTTAACTTAGCATCATGTTTTTAAGATTCATTCATGTTGTAGCATGTATCAGTACTCAAGTTTTTTCAATCTCTGGATAATTTACTGTGTGAATATATCACATTTTATTTATTCATTCATCCATTGATAGACATTTGGGTTGTATTCACCTTTTGGCTATTTTGAGTAATGTCACTGTAAACATTTATGTATAAGTTTTTGTTTGAACGTCTGTTTTGCACCATTTTACATCCCCTCAGAAATGTATGAAGGTTCCAGTTTCTCCATGTCTTTGCCAACACTTACGTTTTCCTGCTTACAGCCATCCTCTTGGGTGTGAAGTGGTATCTCACTGTGGTTTTGATTTGCATTTTCCTAAAGACTCATGATGTTGAGCATCCTTTCATATACTTCTTGGCCATTTATGTATCTTCTTTGGAGAAATACCTATTCAAGCCCTTTATAAATTGGGTTGTTTGTCCTTTTTTGTTGTTGTTGAGTTGTAAGAGTTTTTGATGTATTTTGGATACTAGACCCTTATCAGATATAGATTTTCCAGATATTTTCTCCCATTTTCTCTGTTGTTTTTCCACTCTTGGAATTGTTCTTTGATACTTAAAGTTTTACATTTTGATGAAGTCCAATTTACTTATTTGTTTTCTTTGCTTGTGTTTTTGGTGTAACATCTAAGAACTCATTGCCAAATCCAAAGTCATGAAGATTGACCCCCATACATTTTTCTAAGACTTTTGTGGCTTTAGTTCTTACTGATTTGCTTGTGTTTAAAAGGATTTTTACATCTATTTTATGAGAGATGTTGGTCTGTAATTTTCTTTATTTTTAATGTCTTTGGTTTTCATATCAGAGTAATGCTGGCCACATAAAATGAGGTAGTAAATGTTCCCTCCTGTTCTTTTTTTCTGGAAGAGTTTGTGTAGAACTGATATTAATTTTTCTTTAAATGTTAGGAAAAAATCAGCAATGAAGTCTTTAGACATGTGGTTTTCTTTGTGGGAAGGTTTTAAAGTATAATTTTAATTTATTTGATATAGAGATACTCATGTTGTCAATATCTTTTGGAATGAGCTTTGGTAGTTTGTTTTTCAGGAATTTTTCAAATAAGTTATCAAACTTATGGCATGAAATTGCTCATAATATACCATTTTTCCTTTTATTATCAATATAATCTGTAGTGATGTTTCCCTTTTTGTTATTAATATTGGCAATACATATTTTTTCTCTTTTGTTCTTGACTAATTTGGGGAGATTTATCAACTTAACTGGCCTTTTCAAAGAGCCGACTTGTTTTATTATTTGTTTTTAATTATTTTTCTCTTTTCTCTTTCATTGCTTCATGCTGATATTATTTTTATCCATTTTTTGCTTTGGATTTAATTTGTTCTTCTTTATATAGTTTTAAGTTATATGGAATCTGAAGTTTCTGACTTAAGACCTTTCTTGTTTTTGAATATAAGGATCTATTTTTGTAAATTTCCCTTGGTCACTGCTTTAGATGTGTCTCACACATTTTGATATGTTCTATTTTTATTTTCATTGTATTAAAACATATTCTAAAATACTTTTGTGATTTTTCCTTTGAGCCATGAATTATTTAGGAGTGTATTATTTACTTTTCAATAGTTTGGATTTTTCCAAATGCTGTTCTTTTGTTTACTTTTAGTGTAAATCCTTTGTAGTTACAGAACCTGCCTGGTAAGCCTTTTAGGTTTTTAACGTTTTTTAATATTCTAGAATATGATCTGTCTTGATGAATATTCCATATTGTACTAAAACATATGTATTCTGATGCTTTTGGGCACACTTGTTCCATAAATACCAGCCAGTTTCTGATTATTGTTTACTTGTTTTATCAATTACTGAGAGTCAAGTTTTAAGGTCTCTGTATTAGTCTGTTTTCATGCTGCTGAAAAAGACATACCCGAGAATGGGCAATTTACAAAATAAAGAGTTTGAATTAGATTTACAGTTCTATGTGGCTGAGGAAGCCTCACAATCATGGTGGAAGGCAAGGATGAACAATTCCCATCTTACATTGATGGCAGCAGGCAAAGAGAGAATGAGAGAGCTTGTGCAGGGAATGCCTCTTTTTAAAACCATCAGATCTCATGAGGCTTATTCACTATCCCAAGAACAGCATAGGAAAGACCTGCCCCCATGATTCAATTACCTCCTACAGGGTCCCTCCCACAATACATGGGAATCCAGGATGAGATATGGGTGGGGAAACAACCAGACCATATCATTCCACCTCTGGCCCCTCCCAAATCTCATGTCCTCATATTTCAAAACAATCATGCCTTCCCAACAGTCTCCCAAAGTCTTAACTCATTTCAGCATTAACTCAAAAGTTCACAGTCCAATGTCTCATCTGAGACAAGGCAAGTACCTTTGCCTATAAGTCTGTAAAATCAAAAACAAGTTAGTTACTTCCTATATACAATGGGGGTACATGCATTGGGTACATATAGTCATATCAAATGGGAGAAATTGGCCAAAACAAAGGAGCTACAGGCCCTATGCAAGTCCAAAATTCAGTGGGGTGGTCAAATCATAAAGCTTCAAAATGATATCCTTTGACGCCATGTCTCACATTAAGGTCATGGTGATGTAAGAGGTGGCCCTCACAGCCTTGTGCAGCCCCTCCCCTGTGGCTTTTTAGGGTGTAGCCCCCCTCCCAGCTGCTTTCATGGGCTGGCATTGAGTGTCTGAAGCTTTTCCAGGAGCGTGGTGCAAGCTGTTTGTGGATCTACCATTCTGAGGTCCTCTTCTCATAGTTCCACTAGGTGGTGCCCCAGTAGAGACTCTGTGCAGGGGCTCCAACCCCACATTTCTCTTCTTCACTGTCCTAGCAGAGGTTCTCCATGAGGGCCCTGTCCCCTGCAGCAAACTTCTGCCTGGGCATCCAGGCGTTTCCATACATCCTCTGAAATCTACGTAGAAGTTCTAAAACCTCAATTCTTGACTTCTGTTCAGCTGCTGGCTCAACATCATGTGGAAGCTGCCAAGGCTTGGGGCTTCAACCCTCTGAAGCAACAGCCCAAGCTGTACCTTGGCCCCTTTTAGTCATGGCTGGAGCAGTTGGGATGCAGGGCACCAAGTCCCTGGACTGCACACAGCAGAGGGACCTTGGGCCTAGCCCACAAAACCATTTTTTCCTCCTCAACCTCCAGGCCTATGATGGAAGGGGCTGCCAGAAAGGTCTCTGACATGCCCTGGAGACATTTTCTCCATTGTCTTGGTGATTAACATTTGGCTCCTCGTTACTTGTGCAAATTTCTATAGCTCGGCTTGAATTTCTCCTCAGAAAATAGGGTTTTCTTTTCTATTGCATTGTCAGGCTGCAAATTTTCCAAACTTTTATGCTGTTTCCCTTTTAAAACTGTATGCCTTTAACAACACCCAAGTTACCTCTTAAATGCTTTGCTTCTTAGAAATTTCTTCCACTAGATACACTAAATCATCTCTCTCAAGTTCAAAGTTCCACGAATCTCTAGGGCAGGGGCAAAATGCTGCCACTCTCTTTGCTAAAACATAACAAGAGTAACTTTTCCTCTAGTTCCTGACAAGTTTCTCATTTCCATCTGAGACCATTTCAGCCTGGACTTTATTGTTCATATCACTATCAGCATTTTGGGCAAAGCCATTCAACAAGTCTTTAGGAAGTTCCAAACTTTCCCACACTTTCCCGTCCTCTTCTGAGCCCTCTAAACTGTTCCAACCTCTGCCTGTTACCTAGTTCCAATGTCACTTCTGCATTTTTGGGTATCTTTTCAGCAACACCCACTCTACTGGTACCAGTTTACACTATTAGCCTGTTTTCATGCTGCTGCTAAAGACGTAACCAAGACTGGGCAACTTATAAAACAAAGAGGTTCAATTGGATTTACAGTTCCACATGGCTGGGGAAGTCTCACAATCATGGTAGAAGGCAAGGAGGAGCAAGTCCCATCTTACCCGGATGGCAGCAGGCAAAGAGAGAACGAGAGAGAGCTTGTGCAGGGGAACACTCTTTTTAAAACCATCAGATCTCGTAAAATTTATTCACTGTCATGAGAACAGCATGGGAAAGACCTACCCCCATGATTCAATTACCTCCCACTGGGTCCCTCCCATAATACGTGGGAATTCAAGATGAGATTTGGGTGGGGACACAGCCAAACCATGTGAGTCTCCAACTATAATTGTGTGCTTGTCTATTTCTTTTAGTTCCATTAGTTTTTGTTCTGTGTATTTTGAAACTCTGGTATTAGATACATACCCATTTTGGATTATGTTGTTATCTTGATATATATTGACCTCTTTATGATCATGAAGTTCCTGTTTTTACTTCTAGTAATAATCCTTTTTTCTAAAGTTTACTTTGTGATTTAATACTAATGTAGCCATTCAGAGTTACCTGTATGAGTGATTGAATGGTATATATTTTTCATTCTTTTGCTTTTAATTAATATATATCTTTATAGTTAAAGTGGGTTTCTTATAGACAGCAAATAGTTGGGTTTTGTTGCTTATTCATCCCAAAATCTCTGCCTTTCTAATTAGTGTGTGTAGATGATTTACATTTAACATAATTTTTGATATGGTTAAATTGAAATCTACAGTCTTGTGTTGCTTAACAATGGAGATGCTTTCTAAGAAGATATTGTTAGGTAATTTTGTCATTGTGCACATATCATAGAGTATAGGTACACAAACCCAGATGTTATAGACTACTATGCACCTAGGTTATATGGTATGGGCTATTGCTTCTAAGTTACAAATCTGGACAGCATGTTATGGTACTGATCACTGTAGGCAATTGTACACAATGGTAAGTATTTGTATGTGTAAACATAGAAAATATATAGTATTATAACCTTATACTTCCACCATTGTATATGTGGTCTGTCTTCAACAGATACATCATTATGTAGCACATGACTATTGCATATTACTATTTGTTTTCTACTTCTTTTATATATTCTCAATTTGTTTTTCTGCCTTCTTTTGAATTCAGTTTTTATGATTCAATTTTCCACCATTATTACTAATTATCTATACCTCCTAATTGTACATTTTAAAAAATGGTTATTCTCGGGCTTCACTATCCAGTAAGGCAGGCAGTATCCCTACGTAGCTGCTTAAATTTAAATTTTGAATTAATTTACATTTAAATGCTTGAAATTTCATATCCTTAGGTAAACTAATGACATTTCAAGTGTGCAGTATCCACATTTGGCCAGTGGCTACCCTACTGGACAGTATAAATATGGCACATTTTTATCTACACAGAATGTTTTCTTGGACAGTGCTACCCTGAAGCTGAAAATATGTCACTTTGTCTTACAGTCTACCTTCAAGTAATATACTACCTTATGTATATCATAAGTATGTTCCAGCAGTGTGCTTTTGTTTCATGCCTCTATCTACTGCTTTAAATTCTGTAGTATATTATTATTTTGCTTTAGACAGTGAGTTTTAGTATGAGGAGATTAAAAATAAGAAAAATATCTTTCATATTTTTATAATTTCCAACACTCATTATTTCCTTGTATATATATTGAAATGTCCATGCAGTGTCATATTCCTTCTTCTCTGCCTGAAGAAATGCCTTTATTATTTCTTATTGTGCTGAGTTGCTGACAATAATTTATTTTAGCTTTTGTTGGTGTAAGAAGGTTTTCATTTTCCCTTTTAAAAAATTACCATACACACCAAAATATGTTCTAATTTGTTATTCTTCTTTGACTTGATGATTATTTAGTAATTTGTTGCTTAGTTTCCACATGGTTTTTCCGATTTTCTTATTATTGGTTTCTAATTTAATTAAATTGTGTTTAGATATCATATTGTGATTTTAATAGTTTTAAATTTACTGAGACTTGTGATATGGTCCACAATATGGCCTATTCTGATAAACTTACCACATGTGCTGAAAATAATGTGTATTCTGATGTTGTTGGTTGTACTGTTCCATAAATAGTAATTAAGTTCTGCTGGTTGATAGTTCTGCTATAATTTATGGTGCTGTTGTTAATATTGTCTAGTTATTCTATTAGTTGCAGAGAGAAGGGGGAATCTCAGACTATGGATGTGGAATGGTCTCATTGTCCCTTTAGTTCCAACGCTTTTGCTTCACATATTTTGAAGCTTTATAGCATACACTTTCAGGCTTTCTGTATCTTTCTGTTAAACTGGCCCTTTTGTTACAATGAAATGTTCCTCTTTATCCATGATAATGCATTTTGTTTGGAACTGTGTTTTATCTACTACTAATATAGTGATTCCAGTCATTTTATGCTTACTTTTTATATGGTGTATCTTTCTTTCATCCATTTACTTTTAATTTTCCTGTTTCTCAAAGTGAACCTGTTATAGATAACATATATTTGGGTCTTGTTTTTATCTATTCTGACAGTCTCTACCTTTTAATTGAATTATTTAGTTTGTTACCATGTATTATAATTATTAATATGTTTAGGTTTGAGTCTACTGGCTTATTTTTTTGTTTTCTGCTTGCTGCCTCTCTTTTTATGTTCCTCCATTCCTCTGTTACTCTGCCATTTTTGAATACTTTTTGAAATTCTACTTTAATTTTTGTACTGTATTTTGCCTTTGTTTTTAAACATAAAATTTTGGGTTGACAGTTTTTTGCTTTTTCCCTCTTAGTACTTCAAAGATCTTGCTCCACTGTCTTCTGGGTCATTTTTTCTTGCTTTCTTGTGTGAGTCTCATCATTTTTAATTGAATGCTGGACAGTATGTGTGGAACAGGAGACTGAAATAAATATTATTTATGATTTATGACAGGAAACAGGCCTGTTTCTTCTGCTATCAGGCCAGGAGTTGGGTCAATCTAGCCAGCAGTTAAGCTGGATTTGTTTTTGGTTGTTGCTGTCATTGCCCGGGTCCCCTATAGCCTTCCCTTGCCTTCAGCTCTGGAGTGCTGCTACTTGTGGTCAATATGGCACTGGTATTACCAGAGCACTTTGTTGTTGTTGTTGTTGTTTTTGTTTGTTAAGATTTCCTGATTCTTAACCCTCAGCTTTGAGCAAACTCTGAACACCCTGCAACATGGAGGAAGTCTCCCTCCTTGCTCTTGTCACCTTCCCAAAGGTAGACTGGCATTGCTTGTGAATAAGTTGAATATTTGAATTGGGAACAGGGTATTATTTCTTGGCTCTTCTGCTTCCAAGGGTGGGGCTTTCTCAATGCTCTTGGTACTCTCTCCATGGCAGCTGAATTTTCCCTTGTATGTGTAAAGGTAAGGTGGTTTGGGGAGGGAACAGGTTTCCTGCCACATTACTCTCCCCAACATTGTGCTTTGTGCCTATTTCACAGTGACAGCTTATCCCCACTCTAAACCTACACTGCCTAGTGAGTCTCTCTGTCTTCTCTTGCCCTGTCCCCAACCTTTCTCATGAGCACCCAGTGAAGGAAATTGGAAAAGAGTGAGTACAAATTCCCCCAAATCCTATTGTGTCAGAGACTCCCAGCTCACATACGGCCTTTAACCAATAGCTAAAATTTGAGTTGTTTTCTGATTATCTGCCTTTATAGCAGCTACCTTTTCTTTCCCTGCTCTGACAAATGTCAAACAGTTAATATCCTCACATCCTTTGGAATTTAGTTCACTCGTTCTTTGTTACTTTCTGAGGGTCTCAAAGTAGTTAAGATTTTGTACATTATCTAGCTTTTGTTGTTATGATGGGAATAGCTTTCTTTTTTGCAGCTTTTTAATATCCCAAGAACAAATGTACAGCCTCCTCCTATGTTTTGACTTTATTTTTATAAATTATAGCTACACAATTTCCTTTACACAGTCTATTATAGTTTTCTTCCCCTATGCCTCTGATCTTATGTTTTGATTAGAAAGGGTTTCCTACTACTAAATGAAAGAATGAAAAGAGGATATCTCATTATTTTACATTAAAATTCTTGATTCACCTGGAGTGTATTTTGCCATATAGCATTTTATATAAATTCAAATTTTTTTCTTTCCAAGTGGCTACTAGTTGATCCAATACCGTTTGTTGATTAATTCATCTTTGCTCTACTGTTTTTCCCATACGTGCTATTAAAAAGTAAAAGGCAAGATTCAGGTTGAATGCCCAACGTTTACTGATATTCCATTTAATGGTATTTCTTGGTTTTCTTTCTGATGTTGCTTGAGAGTAGAGTGTGTGGAGGGAATTTTCCTTTCCACAAGCTGTGCCTCTGTGTTCATGGTCTTATCTTTCTTTCCCTCCAGTTCAAGAGCCGTTTCAAAGGAGATAATGTGTATTAAATAGTCAATAAAATGTATTCTCTTACAGAATTTCCATCTATCTAATGCTTGCAACAGAATGAAAGAATCCAGTAGTATTATAGTATTAACATACTATAAACATTTGGCCTTGTTTATAAATTCCGGGGTTTTGTTGCTATTGATCTTGGCAGGTATTTCCAGGAGTAAACTACTTCTTCCAGAGGTTACCTTTCCAAGTATTGCCACTTCTCCTAGAACTGGAGCTTGGGAGAAGATCCCTATTTTTATTGTTAGCCTCTCCAGTGTCTACCCCTAGGCCTAGCTTGACTGCTGTTGTTCATCTCCTGGATGAAGAAGCAAGGTCCATTTCTGTTTGGTCTCTTGCTCCAGAGGCTTTGTTTCTGAATGAAAACTACTCTTTTTATAAACATGTTGACAATATGGTTCTGATCTTAGGCTGTTACTGCTTAAGTTTCACGCTTGCTATAAGTTTTTTTATTGCTGTTTTCATCACACATTATTCCTTGTTTTCCTGTCTGTCTCATGTCTTCTTAAGCACCTTTGCTCTTAATCTTCATCTGTCAAGCCAAAATTTTATTAGAAATTTAACTAAATTGTCCTCATTCCACCATTTTAATTTATATGATGTGGCATAATAAATAATGTATCTGGTTCCTGGGACAGAGCTTTGAAAACCCTTGGAATTTGCTGAGTGACAGGAGTGTCTTTGATATGCCACTGAGGTGACTCATAGTGAGTCACATCCTTACATAGCTTCAGGTGGGGGCAGGTCATCAGAAAGAACAAGCACAGGATTAGAGGGATGGAACTTCCAATGTCTGGATGGGTAAAGGAGGGGAGCTGGAGATTGAATTTAGTCACATGGCCAGTGATATAATCCATCATGCCTAAGTAATGAAATCCTGATAAAAACTTTGGACACCAAAGCTTGGTGGAACTTCCTGTTTGGTGAACACATTGATGTTTCAGGAGGCTGTCGTACCCTGAATCCAAGGGGAGAGGGCATGGACACTCCACATCTAGGACCATTCCAGACCTTGCCTGATGTGTGTCTTTTATAATAAAATTGCAGCTGTACGTATAGAGCTTGCTGAGTTCTGTGACTCATTCTAGTGAATTATTAAAGCTGAGGGACTTGTGGGAACCTCTGAATTTGTAGTCAAGTTGGTCAGAAGTGTAGATGGCCTGACATCTAAAGTGGGGTCAGTCTTGAATATTTACACAATATTCAGTTAGGTTTCCTAATTCCAGCTGCTTATAACATCCCCTATTATAGGGGACCTTTTTGAGAATGACTGAGCTGGAGTTAATCATGACTTTTAATTTTAATGGATGCTCTCTCATATAGATGATTGAGATCAGTAGTTGTCTGGTTAACAGAAAAAGTCATTTGGAGAAGGAATTATTGTTTTAAAAAGATGAAACATGCAATATTATTCAGAGTTCTCTAGAGAGACAGAACCAATAGGATGAGTGAATGGATGGATGGATGAGAGGGGATTATTAGGGGAGCTGGCTCATGTGATGATGGAGGCTGAGAAATGACAGGCAGTCTGCAAGCTGGAAACCCTGGGATGCTGGTAGCATACCTCAGTCCAAGTCCAGCTACCCTCCCTCTACTGATCCAGACACTGGAAGTTCCAACCCTCTAATCCTGTGCTTGGTCCTTCTGATGACCTGCCCCAATCTGAAGCTATGCCATGGAACCAGAGAAGCCAATGGTGTAACTCTCAGTCCAAGGCTGAAGGGCTCTAGTGTTAAGTCCCCAGAGTCCAAAGACCAGATGGAGTTTTGATGTCTATAGGCAGGAGAAGATGAGTGTCCCAGATCCGGGAGAGTGAGGGAGAGAATTCACCTTTCTTTTACCTTTTTGTTCTATCTGGGCCTCCAGCGAATTGGATGGCACCCACTCACATTAATGATGGATCTTCCCTACTCAGTTCACTGACTCACATGCCAGCTTCCTCTGGAAACGTCCTCACAGAAACACCCAGAAGTAATAATTTACCAACTTTCTAGGTATTCCTTAATATCTACTTGGCACCTAAAATTAACCATCACACATGCCTTAATATTTTATTTGAACTTAATACCCATAAATGAACTCATTTACCAATCATTTGATGTAAGATCAAAGCTCTTCTTTGAACATGGATCCAAAATCTGAATTCCATATGGTCTTGCTTGCATAAAGCTCACCTATTTTATGTCATCCCTGAATTCCAAGTTTTCTGGTTAAAATAAAGTGTAGGCCTTAGACACTTGTGAAGCCTTACAGAATTAAAAAAAAATCTTTATTCCTCCCTTTCATACTTATTTTGCCCATTCCTCATTTGGTTGCACCTTTTTACAATTTGCTTTTGGGTCTTTCCAAGCATCTGGATTTCTTTTTGAAGAAGCAGTTCTCTTGGTTACACAATATTCAATTAGGTTACATTATTCCAGCTACTACAAATGATGTAAGCAGGTTTGGTAACCCACAATTTTGGTGAATATGAAGCTCACCTCTTGCTCTTCCTATATGAGAGCATTCATTATGCTGTGACATTCCATTAGAATATTCTAGAAAGGCATTGGGTGATTAATGGTCTTCACACCTCTGAATCCCTTTGTACATTTTAAGTTGACATCTAAACTTCTGCATTAGTAAAATTTTACTGGAGTTTCATCTTTTAATGAAATAATTTTTGGGGAGGTGGTACTTTTGATAACATGAATTTTTAAACTGTTTTTGTTGGGTTTTAATCTGGAAATCTTTACTCCTAGTTCCATAGTAACGAGATGGGAGTGTTCCCTTATAACCCTCGCAGGAAGTGTGACAGGGGTGTGGCTCATATTTTCAGTGTCCTGCTGCTCAAACCCCAAAGGGGAGCATGCAGATGGGCAGCTACAGAGGCCATGGGGAGCACTTTTTGGGCTCCAGTCCCATGGCAGTGTCTAGGGGTGTCTGCGATTCCCAAAGCCCCAGTGGATGTGTGTTACAGTGTGTTCTTTCAGCTTTGCTGTCTGCAGGCGGCTTGTGTTAATCAGCTCAGTTAGACATTCTGCCTTATCACAAGGATAGAGGGCTTTCCATATCCCAGGGTTCTTGCTCTAGTGTACCAGAGAAATTGGATCACACATGGGCTTGGAGGATGAGTACAAGGTTGTATTGAGTGGTGGAGGTAGCTCTCGGTGAGATGGATGGGGAACCAGAAGGGGGATGGAGTGGGAAGGTGGTTTTTCACTGGAGACAGGCCACCCAGGGGCTGGACTTTCCTTCAACCGCCCCCAGCCAAACTCCCCTTGTCGTCCGTCCTTCCACCCTTTCTTGTCTGCTGTCGTATTCTGCTCCTCTTGATGTCCAGCTGCTTGTGCGTGTGTGCCCTCTAGGTCTTAGGTTTTTACGGGCCCAGGATGGGAGTATGGCAGGCCAAAAGACAACTTTTTGGGCACAAAAACAGAAATGCCTGTCCTCATTTGGGTCCGTGGGCACAGGCCCGAGGGTGAAGCCCTCGCCGCAGACCCCAACCTTCTCTACCCAGCACTTCCCTGCCCTCCTCCTGTATCAGTAACATATGGGTTGCACAAAAAATTATTTTCTTTATAAAGTGGGAGAAGGTGAGGTGGGTCTTGAGAGCAGGCATGTGCCTCCCTTATCATCCCAATTTTTAAAAAATGTATGAAGGATGATCTGGAGATTGTTTCTAGGGGTTCACATACCCTAGTTTGAAAACTGGTGTTTTAGAGCATTGGTTAAGAGAGCTTCTGCTTTATTTCCATTTTTATAATTGCTTTTATTTTGCTTATTTCAGAAATTTTCTCCTAAGTCTCGTTCTTCACAGATAATCACTGTTATCATCAACAGTGTTTCCTGCTAGACTCTTTCTGGACATTTCAAAACATGCTATCATCAACCTGTCCTGAGCTGTCACAAACTTTTCTACCCTTATAATAGCATGTAAAATGCATAACCCCTACAACTGACCCAATTTTGGCGTCATTCCTAAAGCAGTCATGTTTTTAGGAGGGAGATACTTTTGACAAAGTGTTTTTCCCAAGAATTGTATTAAAAACAAACAGAAAACAGAAAATGAACCCACAAGCCAAATCTGGGATGTAACAGGTTCAGCATTTGGATGGGATTACATTTAGATTTTTTTTTCATGAATCTGATTTCCTGACTAGCTTGGAGGTTGGGCGTGGTCCTATACAGGGATGTTTTTCCTGGGTTTTCATGATAGTAAGGTACCCCTGGCAGTTCTGTGGCCATTGATATAGCTTTTACATGGCAGTTGTTTTCTGTGTTTGTGTAAGCCATGTATGAAAAAGAGGATTGAAAAAGATTAACTCCTGAATTCAAAAAGAATTACTGACTGTTTACTACAGGGATCCATCCACAAATAAAGGAGTTGTGTTCCCTGCCCTTATAGAGCCTATAGCCTAAGAGATGGTATGTAAGAAAAGATCGTTAATCAATTAAATATTATGAGAATGCTACTTGGTGGGATTTCTGCATTTGTTTTTGGGAATTTTTTGGCTTTTATTAACACACGATAATTTTACATATTTATGGGGTATAGTGTGATGTTTCAATACATGTATACTTTGTGTAAAAATCAAATCAGGATATGGTAGCATATCCATCACCTACTGCATTTATTATTTCCTGGCAGTAAAAATGCTCAAAATCTTTTCTTCTAGCTATTTTGAAATATTCACTGCTGTTAATCATAGTCACCGTACTGTGTGGTAGAACAGTGGTCCCCAACCTTTTTGGCATCAGGGACTGGTTTCATGGAACTAGATTTTTCCATGGACTGGGGTGGGAGGATGGTTTGGGGATGACTGAAGCATGTTACATTTATTGTGCACTTTATTTCTATTATTATTCCATTGTACTATATAATGAAATAATTATACAACTCACCATAATGTAGAATCAGTGGGAGCCCTGAGCTTGTTTTCCAGTAACTTGCTGGTCCCATCTGGAAGTGATGGGAGACAGTGACAGATCATCAGGTATTAGATTCTCATAAGGAGCATACAACCTAGATTCCTCCCATGTGGAGTTTACAGTAGGATTCATGTGCTCCTATGAGAATCGAATGCTGCTGCTGATATGACAGGAGGCAGAGCTCAGGCAGTAATGCAAGCGATGGGGAGCAGCTGTAAATACAGGTGAAGCACTTGTCTGCCACTTACCTCCTGCTGTGCAGCCCGGTTCCTAACAGGCCACAAACTGGTACCTGTTCATGGCCCGGAGGCTGGGGACCCCTGCAGTAGAACACCAGAATTTATTCCTCATCTCTAACTGTAACTTTGTAGCCGCTGACCAATCTCTTCCCCATCTCCTCCTCCCCTCTCCTATTCTTAGCTTCTGTTTCCCACTGTTCTACTGTTACGGGTTCAGCATGGTTAGATTGCACAATATGAGTCAGATCATGCAGGATTTGTCTTTCTGTGCCTGGTTTATTTCATTTAACATAATGTCTTCCAGATTTGTCTATGTTGTCACCAATGACAGGATTTCACTTTTTTAAATGACTCAATAGTATACCATCGTGTATATATACGATATTTGGTTTACCCATTCATCCACTGATGGACACTTAGGTTGGTTTCGTATCTTGGCTTTTCATGCTGCTGCAATAAACACTGCAGCTATTTTTTTGGCATATGATTTTATTTCTTTTGGATACATACCCAGTAGTGAGATTGCTAGAGCATGAGATAGTCCTCTATTTTTAATTTTTTGACGAACCTCCATACTGGTTTCCATAATGGCTGTACTAGTTTGCATTCCCACTGACAGTGTATAACCACTCCCTTTTCTCCACAGCATTTGTTATTTTTTGTCTTTCTGACAATAGGCATTCTAACTGGAGTGAGGTGATGTCTCATTGTGGCTTTGATTTGCATTTCCCTGATGATTAGTGATGTTGAGCATTTTTTCATATACCTGTTGGCCATTTGTATGTCATCTTTTGAGGAATGTCTGTTTAGATCTTTTGCCCATTTTTCAATGGATTATTTGCCTTTTTTCCTATTGAGTTGAGTTTCTTATATATTCTAGATCTTACTCCTTAGCAGATGTATGGTTTGCAAATATTTTCTCCCATTCTGCAGGTCATCTCTTCACTCTGATTGTTTCCTTTGTTACACAGAAGCCTTTTAGTTTGATGTAATCCTATTTATCTATTTTTGCTTTTGTTGCCTGTACTTTGGGGATCTTATATTTTGAAGGTTTTAACAATTGTTAGTCAGTATTCTTATAACAAGTTGTGTGTGCATGTGGGTGTTTGGCTGCTTAAGCAAATCTGAAAAATGTAGCAAATAAAGATCTGATTTTTTTAACCTGAAAATAACCTTAGCAGTATAGGAAAAAAAGTACTAAGGATAGAAAATGTACAGATTATTAGAAATATTTATCAAATGCAAAGGATTCAATTCTTGTGCGTGTATGCATATATGTGTGTGCACCTATGTATGTGTGATATGTGGAAATATATAAATATATATGTATACATATAAGGACTTACCTATGAATGTAAGATACTATGGCTGGCAAATCATCTGTCTGGTTAGCTTTTGAATTATATAATCGGATTTATCAAAATTATGCTGGTATGTATTTGAAAAATTAACTTCCTCATCTTTCTGTGTCCCCAATTCCACTCTTCAGTTGCAATTACTGCTCTCTTTTTATATATTTTATATTAACACCATATTTCTAATCAATATTATACACTGCAATTTATTGATACATCAGTTTAAGATTTTAATTATAACCGCTTGTTAATATGTAGTGTTTCCTTTCTTGGACAGTTTTTCTGTTTCTAACTGCTTTGTTTATTTGCATGTGTAAATGTTTCTAGTGTATGCATTGTATCAGATTTCCTGTTGTTCCCGAGATCATTTCCATTCTGACTTTCTTTTCTATTCTGGCTTTCTCTTTATTCTGGCTAGTTGAAAACCTGAGTCTGGGGCTTCCTTTCACCACTCTTTTGAATTGGATTCCTTGATTCCTGGGTCCCTTGTCTCTCTCTTTCTAACTCTACCCCTTTATTTTGCTATAGCATATCTTCTGGTAAATTCTTAAATAATTGTGTTAATGAAAATAAAGGTTTTGAGTACAGTACTTGGGTGACAGATGCACTAAAATCTTAGACTTCACCACTATACAATTCACCCGTGTAACCAAAAACCATTTGTACTCCAAAAGCTACTGAAATAAAGAAAATATTAAAAACAAAAACTATAAAAGTTTTTAGGCAGGATCTGATATATTTGCTAAGTCTCATGCTTTATTGATAGTTTTGTTGGGTGCGGAAATCTTTTTCAGACTTTTAAAAGCATGAGTCCATTGGTTTTTAACATACAGTGTTACTTTTGAGAAGTCTAATAAAATTGTTTTCTTTCTTTTTCCACATGTTAATATTTGTTTCCCCTGGCTTTTCAAAGCTCTCACAATTTTCTTTTAAAATTTGAATTCCTTGAGGAAATACTTTGGTGTAGGTCTGCTCTTCATCCCGTGTTTCTGGGCACTAATCGAATTCAAGTCTTTCTGATCTTGGATATGTATTATTTCTTTGGTGATATTTTTACTCTGCTTTTTGTAGTTGTTCTTTATCTCTGAAATAGGATTTGGACTCATCTGGATTGTTTCTCTAAGTATTTTCTGTTTGCTTTCATAATTTTCATCTTTGCTTTTGGAACTTTCTGAGATTTAAGAAAAATTGATTTTAGCTATTAAAAATTGGGCCGGGCGCGGTGGCTCAAGCCTGTAATCCCAGCACTTTGGGAGGCCGAGATGGACGGATCACGAGGTCAGGAGATCGAGACCATCCTGGCTAACACGGTGAAACCCCGTCTCTACTAAAAAAATACAAAAAACTAGCCGGGTGACGTGGCGGACGCCTGTAGTCCCAGCTACTCGGGAGGCTGAGGCAGGAGAATGGCATAAACCCGGGAGGCGGAGCTTGCAGTGAGCTGAGATGCGGCCACTGCACTCCAGCCTGGGCGGCAGAGCGAGACTCCGTCTCAAAAAAAAAAAAAAAAAAAAAAAAAATTAAGAATGCTTTTGTATTGTCCCAATGATTTTTTTATCATAGCATTTATAGTATCTTTACATACCTCTCTCTGAGAAGTACCATAGCAGAAAGGTTAACAGCATTATTTGAGAATCCTTATTACCTGGAGTTGATGTTTGGGATTTTTTTTTTTTTTTTTTTAAGTATTTGACGATGACCTTATGAAACTTTGTCTTGTTCCCTTACCGTCCCTATTATCAAAGACTTAATGAGATTATATATGTGTGTGTATGTGTGCAGGTGTGTGTATTCATTCTCTGTTTGAAGTATATATAAACTTTAGGTACCTGGCATATTGTAAGTGCTAATCATGATCTCTTTCTCTCCTTTTTGAATAGTACTACTATTATTGGAATGCTTAGGTGCTTTTCTGTTCCTTGTCATTGATTCTCCGTTCTCTAGTTCTACCTTTTCTGTTTATTTATTTTGGTCTCTTTCATATTGGAGACTTTCTGCCAGCATTGTACCTTTTTAAGGAAGCATGGACTCTCTGAATATGAACGGGAATGGTGACTTATGGACTTATTTTTGAGTACACTGATGGTCAGCCAGGCCTCTTGCTGTCAGCTCCCTGCACTGAAGCACTTATTGAGGTCTTTAAAGTGAGTAGTCTCTTCCCCTCAGTATCCACTTCTGCCTGTCTCAGTCAGTCACTCCTAATCCACCTGCTTTCCATCCTCCAAAAGCCTATTAAGTGTCTGTCAACAGCTGATGTGTCCACTTCTGTACTTTGCTCTTCTGAGTTCGGATCTTATGTCTTCCTTTTCTTTGGTTTTAGTGGGGTCTTTGGAAAGAGAGAAGATACCCACAGGTGGTTACTCTGCCATCTTTCACTGGAATTAGAAATTTAAAAATCAATTGAAATCTGGTTCTGCTAAGTGCTATTAAGGAGAGATCTGTGGTGCCACATAAGAGTAGCATTCTAATGTTTTAATTCTGGATTTCGATACTTAATGACATGTATAGTGTGTAAAGAAAAATAGCATTTGTAAGAGAGAATTTAACACCTAAAATATTGTTTAGATTATGATAAAAAAAATTATGCAGCTTATTGCTGGAGCCTATTTTACTTAGGGCTAAAATAGAACAAAATTTCCTAAGGGAAAATGTTAACAATACAAATATACTTTTTATATTTAAAATGTACAAATGGAAACTTATCACCAATTTCTATATTATACGTACAGAGATTTATTTATTTTTGTTCACTGAGATGGTCCTGCATACAAATTTAGTAGAAGAACAAATAAGAAATCTATCCAACTGCAGATGAAATGTTGTTGAAATCACAAATGCACATATTGAAAAGGACTTATAAGGACTAAAACAAGCCCTTCTGTTTATTTTTATCTTCTAACTCTCCATTTGGCTTTATTCTAAGTATGATATAAGTAGTTTTTTAAACAGTTCTTTGAAACTGAACACAAGCAATTTCACTGCTCCTTCTGGCTTCTTTGTCTTTTGGTTAACCACATACTTGGCTGTCACCCTGCTTTTGCAGGGATGCTGAGGAAGGGGGATGATTAGGGTAGAGGGAGGATGCCCGTGAAGGGCAGTGCCATGCTTGTCAATGGCCTCCAAATGGAGAGGTTTTTGCAGTCTTTTCTGTGTCTTTGCAACTATGTTCTCTCAGAAGCAGGGTACTCACTGTGATGGACTGAGCATGGGGAAACACTTCATTTGATTTCCTCTCCCCTAGTGACCCAGCTGAGTTTGAAACCTTTATACAAGCACTAGGCAATGGTAAAACCCGAGCCAGACAAACAGGAACTGGAGTGCCCAGTACAGTCCGCTGCAACAGGGATGAGAGTCATGACTCATACCATTGGAGATACCCTAAATTTGGCATGGGTTGGCTTCTGGTGAGAGAGCTGAGGGTTTAATTCATTGGCTGAATACCTTGGAGGGAAATAAAGGAAGTAATGCACCAGGTGGGGAAGAAATTAAAGATTGCCAGCTATCTCAAATCTTAAATTCAGTGAACAGCAGTTGAGTAAGGGGGCCATTGTAATATTGATTTTTTTTTCTCCTAGAAGGCATTTACTATTTCTTTATTCTGAGAAGTATAAACAACAGCAACTAATGGAATCAAATTCTTTTTATATTTATTTCCAGATCTTACCAGTTTAGTAGTTTAAATAGCTTGTAATAATAGTTGTCATATTTTTATTACTAATTTTATTACTATTTCTACTATTTATTATGCACTTACTACATACCAGGTGCCATTTCAGCATATTATCTATATTAGTCTTTACCCTCACATCAGACCTCTAAGGATTTATTATTTTGCAGCTATGGAAACCAAGGCAAAGAGAAGTGAAACCACTTGTGGAAAATCTTGCAGAAGTAGAGAGATGTCAGAGCAGCTATTTAAACAGAAGAGCCTGGGGGTTTTACTTTGATAATGGCTTCCAGCTATATTTTGTAATGTTAACTTTTCTCCACCAACTCCTTATTTGGAAATTTCTCAAATTTAAAGAAAACATTGAAAGTACAATGAACATCTTTATACTCCTTACTAGATTTGCCACTTGTTTACATTCTACCATATTAGAACTACTAATTACCTATCTGCCTATCTAGCTTTTTTTTTCTGAATGTTTTGAAAGTAAGTGACAAACCACATCTATTTTTCAAGAACAAGACCATTCTCTAATACAACTTGCTATTGTAATAATCTATGTTGATACAAACTGAGGCAGACTTGGTTTAAACAAAGTTCGTATCTTATTGATATTTCCCAGTGATCTACAATGAATTGGGCTAAAAAGCCAATTTACTATATATATAAGCACATAGAGACTTTTCAGAAACATGAGTGATGTGTTTTGTTCAACTATTTTTCCAGTGTGATACTCCCTAATACGAAGCATTTCACCTTTTTTCAGCCTATGAAGTTATAATTACTAAGTGACAGTGTATTAGTGGGGGCTTCCATAAATATCACAGTCTGGACAGCTTAAACAAAATAAATTTATTTTATTATAGTTCTAGAGGCTAGAAGTCTGACAGCTTCAAGAAGCTGTTGATCTTGGACCTCTGGCAATTCAGTTTTTGGTGGGGCTCTCTTCCCAGCTTGCAGATAGTTGTCTTTTTGCTATGTTTTCACATAGCCTCTTTCTCTGTGTGGGCATGGGGAAGAAAGAGCTCTCTGATGTCTCTTCCCCTGAGGACACCTATGCTATCAGATTAGGACCCCACCTTTATGACCTTATTTAACCTTAATTAGCTCCCTAAAGCTCTGTCTCCAAATACAGTCCTACTGAGAGGGCTAGGGTTTCAACATATGAATTTGTAGGGGGCAAATTCAGTGCCATTCATAACATAGTTTGATGGAATATTTACAAAATGTAAGTGGATTAGGTTCACTACGAAGTAAGTTGTATCTCAGTATAACATTTGAAAGTATACGTTATTTATTTAAATCAACTCTTATAAAAGGAGCTATTTGTAGTTTATGTGTATGCATACTTGTGTGTGTGTGTAATCTGTGTCATACATGCTAAAGACCAAGGTTTACCTAATGATGAGATCCGCTCAGAGCATTTATTCCATGGTGTTTATCATCTTGAGATATTATGAACCTTCAAATCTATGGTATTATTAGCAAAAAAAAAATGGTAAACAGATAGACTTCTGGTTAAGAAAACTGACAAAAGGAAAGTCCTGAGAAAAGGTATTGTTTTGAGTAGTAAGGGAATAAAAATTTTAAGACTTATTAGAAGTGATGAGCTTGGGAGGTTTTTAGATATCTTAAAAAGTAAGGTAAGCAACTGAGGAATGTTGGTTAGAATATAGTATTTTTTTGTGTTAATTTTTGACTCATTGAGTAACTTTTCTTGTAATATCTATTAGAATCGAACAATAATAGTTAATCTCACAAAGACAGCGTGTTCCAAGCAGATGAGACATTTTCCTTGGAATATATTAAAGGTAGGAAATATATTATTTCTTTTGGGTGTAGGAAGAAGGCTCTGAGTGGAAAAGGGAAAGAGAGCTGGGATATAATTCTTAGACTGGATTTTGCTACATGGCTTTTCAGGGGAAAGAATGTAATACAGTTTAAAATATCATCCTCCATTTTACAATTACCTTTTGCCACATGATCATAGATGTTCACAAAAGCATTCAAGGGCTTCACCAGTTTTCCTAAAGGTCTGTCTTTAGCCCTTTGCTACTTAAATCACTATCTTTTGAATATTTCAGTTGACTTTCTCATCTTCAATTGTTGACCTAAATCTGCCAAATTCTCAGTTAATAGCTATGAATGGTGTTCAAGCAGCTCTCAAACATCACTGTCTCAAAAAGAAAAAGGAAAAAAAGGAGTCTCGCTCTGTTGCCCAGGCAGGAGTGCAGTGGCACAATCTCGGCTCCCTGCAACCTCTACCTCCTGGGTTGAAGTGATTCTCATGCCTTAGCCACCTGAGTAGCTGGGATTTCAGGCATGTGCCACCACACCCGGCTAATTTTCGTATTTTTAGTAGGGACGGGTTTTGTCATGCTGGCCAGGCTTGTCTTGAATCCTTGGCCTCAAGTGATCTGCCTGCCTTAGTCTCCCACAGTGCTGGGATTATAGGCGTGAGTCACTGTGCCTGGCCCCAACATCACTTTTATTGACTTTATGAGATTCTTCATCTTTTGTAATATTTGTATCATAGGACATTTTAGGTAGTCACTGAGAGATAGACAGACTTAACAGGACAGCACCTGGTGTTGAGTGGGGACTGGTTTTATGTGGGCAAGGCATACTTTATTCTGATGAATTTAAGAAGTACATAGCAAAAACCATACCCTGCAAATAGACCATCCACTGCAAGTGTAATGTATCAAAAACTGGGGAGAGGAAGACTGTAAATGAGCCATCTATGCACCTATAAAGCCTTTCCTTTGATGCTCTACCCATTTCCTTCTACCTATTCAGACATCTCTATGAGCTTTTCCCCCATAGCATGCACACATGCCGTAATTCCCCACATCTTAAAAATGTTGGCTAACATCTGTACATCCTATTGGTGACATTCTCATTTCTCTCCTTCCCTTGATAACACCATTTCTCAAATAGTCACTATAGTTACTGTCTACAGTTTCTCAATTCTGCTCTCTCTCAAACCCATTCCAATCAAGATTTACCTCCATTCTTCTGCCACTTTTTCTTTTTCTAAATTAAGGCCACCAGTGGCTTTCCCAGCCTCTTGACATAGAGGTAATCTTTTTCTTTATCCTCTAGATTTATCTCAGATTTTATCTAGTCTCATGGCTTTAAGTACTAGATACATATGCCAATAATGAGCAAATGTCTTTCCTAAAGCTAGACTTCTCTCTTGAACTCCAGACTTAAATGTCTGGACTTCTCTCAGTTAAGTGTCTAATTAAAATATGAAATTTAACAACCAAGCTCCTAGTCTTCTTTGGTGTATTTAGGGGACGACCCCATTCTTCTTGTTCAAACCCGAAACTTTGGAGTTAGCCTCTTAACATCCAGAATCTCCACATCTAGAAGCCTCTACTTCCAGAATCCAACCTCTTCTTCCTACCTCCACTGCTACCACATTGGTCCAAGCCACCACCAGCTTTCCAGGGATTACTGTCTCTGCTGCTTCCATCCTGCTCTGATCACAGTAGATTCTTTTAAAATACATGTCACATTATGTCATTGTAAGCTCAAAATATCCAGTGACTTCTCACCCCACTTTGAGTAAAAGCCCAAGCCTCTATAGTGATCCATGGGGCCCATGTAATCACCCACACACCTTTTATTATCTTTCTGGCATCATCTCTCTATTGTCCCTTCTCTGACACAGCTCTAGTCACAAGGGCATTTCCCCTCAGATTTTGCAAGGCTTTTTTTCTTTTCAACAGCTTTAATGTCTCACTAAGTACTCTAATGTTAGTTTCTTAGGCTCTTCCTGTTTTAAATTGCACCTTTCTTGCCTTGTGATTTTTCTATCACTAAAATATGAAAGATCTACGAGGAAGATGATTTTTTTGCTCATTTTGTTCAGTGTTATATTAGCACGTGCTTGTCAAAGAGTAAATTTTTAGCAAATCATTACTGAATAAATATGTAATAAAAGCCAAAAGGCATTTATTCAGTATTTACAGCGTTTCGGGTAGTTCACTGTGTTCATTAAGCACTTTATTTAAACTTCATAATTGTCATATATTACTTACATATGCGAAATACAAGACTGAGAGACTTAATCAAATTACCTAAGTCTGGAAGCTAGTATTCCAGCTCCTAAGTTCAATACCCTGTCTTTTGTTACCAGCTGGTAAAGATAAATCCACTTCCATCTTAGGAGAACAGTCAGGTAATTCCATTTGGCATCTCTACTTGTTGAGACCACAGCTGTCTCTCTTTTTTACTGTCCTATCCTCAACACCTGGCAGAGGCCCTGGCACATAGTGAGAGCTCAGTGGATATTTGTCTTCACAACTAAACTACCAAGTTTGTCCATCAGTTGGCTACTATCATCTTCTACACTGCGATGTCTTCCTTATTGATTAAGAGCCAAGTTGGGATAGGGATGGGAGAAGAAAGTTGAGAATTACGAGAGAACTGCAACTAGCAATACTGGGCATGTTTGCCAAGGGAAGCAACTATCTGTGGCCTCATTTTCTGCTTTCATTTCATGAAATCTTGTATTTAGCCTTCTCTTTCCTCTGTTCTGCTCCCATGGAGAGATAGGCTGAAAATGCCATACAGAAAATCACACTCAAATCAAACAAATGCCTTCTAAGAAGATCAGTGGAGTGGGAGACTTCTCTTTGAGGGTGTATTTTCTAGTGCTGGGCAGGAGGAGGAAGGGGAAAAAGGATTTGAACCAAAGGAGAAGGATGCAAGGGAAATAATAGCATAAAGAAAGTCTCCCTAATCTGATGCTTTGCGTGTCTATTAGCTTTCAAGTAGTTTCAGCTGGAGAACTTCTATTGCCGATGTGGTTTTGTAGTTTATCCCTTTCACGAGAGCAAAGTCCTGTCTGCACTGGGACAAATGGGTATTTTTTCTATTGTTTGAAACTTTTCTTGAAAGTATATTTAATAAGAAAAAAATGATATGTATTTAAACTATTTACTCTTCAGATAAAGTTAATCTATCCTCTATAGCAATCCTGAGGCAATCAATTTTTGTTGTAAGGATTATCATAACACTTTTAATGGTGTCTACATCAACTATTCTGGTGAATGAGGAAACAGGCATCTCACATGTTACAGCCCTGCCAGTATTTTAAGTCTTCTTTTTTGAACAGAAAATATGCAACCCGATTGCAATTTCAGAAGTGTGGAAAGGAATCGAGTAACAGTTTCAAGTTTCCCCACTTAAAAAATGTGTCTCAAAGAGCACCAAGAACAGTCTCCGGCACATAGCATGCTGTACGTAAGAGTTGGTGAAATAAATAGAAATAAGTACCTACCCATCTACCCCCCATCTGCCCACCCAGACAAAGCCAGAAGGGAAGTAGCTTAGCCACTGAAAGGATTAACAGACAGTATGAAGGGGACAGTGTTTTGTTTTTTGCTTTGTCCAGTTTCCCTCCTAGGAGCAGCCCCATTTCTGGATAACGCAGTCTTGCCTCCTCCAATTCACACTTCAAAACTTTAACGTAAACTCCATATGAGAAGCTTCGTCTGCAACTTCTCACTTATTGCATGGGCCTCATGTTATGTTCTCAATATTTAGCTTCAGTTTTCAAGATGGATCGCCCCACCATTATGTTCCCCTGCTGTTTAAGAGGAAAAATTCATCTTTGTTTTAAGTGAATTTACTTGAAGTGGCCACTCTCTGGTACCAGGCTTATTGAACAAGGCATCCCCCCGTACCTTTTTGGAGAATTAAGTTTATAACAAAAGCTGCTAGTTTCTTGTCTGTTTCAGCTTTCATTTTTCTCCCATCCTATAATACTATATGTCATACATAGTTATAAGATATCTGTGATGGTTACTTTTCTGTGTTATCTTGACTGGGCCATCAGGTACCCAGATACTTGGTAAAAATTATTCCTAGTGTATCTGGGAGGATGTTTCTGGCTGAGATTAACATTTGAATCAGTGGATTGAGTAAAACAGATGGCCCTTTCAAATGTGGGTGGGCCTCATCCAATCTGCTGAGGACCTGAATAGAATAAAAAGGCCGCTCTACCCCTGAGTAAGAGAGAATTCTTCCTGCCTGACTGCCTTTGAGCTGGGAGATAAGTCTTTTCCTGCCTTCAGACTTGAACTGAAACATCGGCTTTTGCTGGGTCTTAAGACTGCTGACCTTCAGATGGGAAAGACACCATTGGCTCTCCTGGTTCTCAGGCCTTTGGACTTGGACTGAAACTAGACAAATGGCTCTCCTGAGTCTCCATCTTGCAGACTGCAGATCTTAGGACTTGCCTACTACCATAATTCCATGGGACAATTCCTTAAAATACTTCTCTTTTTCTCTATGTGTACATTCAATTGGTCCTGTTTCTCTGGAGACCCTTAACTAATACAATGTTATAACATGAGCTGCTCAAACAATTATAAGGAACAATTTCTATGTGCCATTCACACTGGATCCTTATTTTCTGCCATCAAGCTCCGAGCAACTTTAAGTACCTGTTGCTGAGTACCTACCTCCTGTGCCAGGAAATTACAAAGAAACAAAAATATATCCTTATTCAAAGATCATAGTTGTATTAGTTCATTCTCATGCTGCTAATAAAGACATATCCCAAACTGGGTAATTTATAAAGGAAAAGAGGCTTAATGGACTCACAGTTCCACAAGGCTGGGGAGGCCTCACAATCACGTCAGAAG
Organism: Colobus angolensis palliatus; assembly: GCF_000951035.1. Classification (NCBI taxonomy): domain Eukaryota; kingdom Metazoa; phylum Chordata; class Mammalia; order Primates; family Cercopithecidae; genus Colobus; species Colobus angolensis. Next base: position 3,242,309 of record NW_012115821.1, read on the forward strand.
GCAAAGGAGGAGAAAAGTCATGTCTTACAAGCAGCGGGCAAGAGAGTGTGTGCAGGAGAACTCCCCTTTATCAAACCATCAGATCTCACGAGACTTTTTCACTATCACAAGAACAGCATGGGAAAGACATACACCCATGAGTCAGTTACCTCCCATCAGGTCCCTCCCACGACACGTGGGAGCTTCAATTCAAGATGAGATTTGGGTGGGGACGCAGTCAAACCACATCAGTTGTCCACTGTCACCAATACACAAATTCCTAACGACTGTATGGAACCACACAAACACTGTCATCAAATAGAAAAAGATGTTTCAGTGGGAAACTGAGCTATGTCCCATGACTTGCTGAGGTAGAGATGCCATTTTTGGCTCTACCTGGTAAAATATAAGCTATAAAGCAAGAGGTGAACCTTTCCTCCATCTTTGGGTTTGAGTCTCACCTCTTCTCAATCTCTAATTATGAGGTCCTGGGTGAATTAGTTAATTTCTGTACATTTTCTTAAAGATAAAATCAGAGTAAAAAATAATACCTACCCCATAGCATTTTTATAAGATTGCGCAGGATGATACTTGTTTAAAAAAAAATTCAAACAGTACCTAAAACCTGGATTTTATCAAATCTAAGACGCCATCAGTTGCGAGATATACCACTTTTGTGTGTATTCCTAAGAAGGAAAAGCCGTGCCAATTATAATTATAAGGTGCTATTAGTTATGTCACCTCCTGAAGTGTTAAAAGGTGAAAAAAATGTATTTTAAAATCAGTGAAGTACAATAGTTGGTGCTGTATAAATAATTAAAATTCTGGTTCAGGCAAGCTGATAATTCAGGGCAGTGTGGCCCAGTCCTAAGTTTGAAGAGAAAAGAATCCATTTGTACTTGTGGATGGTTATATAGCAACAGAGTTCTAAGTAAATCATAGCATTACTGAACGTCCAGATCGTTTCTTGACTGCTCCGAGAAGTTACTGACACATATATTTTTCATTTTCTTAGTGGCGTTTAAAGCTGCTTTCATTACAGACTCAAGGGTCATTTAGTAATCTAACCAAGGCATGATGGTTTGTTATGGACTGAATGTCTGTATCCTTTCAACATTCATATGCTGAAGTCCTAACTCCAAATGTGATTATATTTGGAGAGAGGACCTGTGAGGTGGTAATAAAGAGTAAATGAGGTCATTTAAGGGCATGGCCTTAATCTGACAGGACTGGTGTCCTTATAAAAAGAGGAAGAGACACCAGAGCTTGTTCTGTTCTCCATGTGAGGACACAGCAAGAAGGTGACTGTCTGCAAGCCAGGAAGAGAGCTCTCACCAAGAACTGTACAGGCTGACATCTTAAGTTTAGACTCCCAGTCTCCAGAACTGTGAGAAAATACATTTCTGTTGTTTAAGCCACCAAGTCTATGGTATTTTGTTATGACAGCCCAAGCAGACTGAGACAGTGACCAATGGGAGGACATTTCCTGAGAGAGAACTGTGAATGACTCCTCCTGGCCCTTGCTCATAGCTAGTCATTAGCTGCCAGGGAATGTTTGACTGAAAGTTGCTGATTTGCAATTGGAACCAAAGACAGGATCTCCCCTCCAACCTTTCCCAGCCCTTACTTTTCTGCTCACTCAGTGCTAAAGTTTCATAGTATTTTACTGACATTATAATTACTATTTATTTAATTTTACAGTTGTATACAACTACCTATGGGAAATCAATGCTCTTGTTATGAACATTTGATTAGGTTTATCATTTTAATCACTTCTCCATATTCATGCTTTCTTAAGTAGTAGATTGAAAACTTTCTCTCTTGCTGGTAGTTTGATTCTCTGGGTACTGGTTCTGTCTGCCTTAGCATTTGTTCTCACCAGTAATTGAATTTTCCTGCCATCAACATTGAAGATGGCGTGACAAGATTAGTCCAGAAAACATTCAGAATAATATAGAGGTTGTTGTTTGGAAAGCCTGTCTTTATGGATAAAAAGTCTGAATCATGGAATATTTTGAAATTGGTTTTATTTTGAAACATGTGCATCAACAGAAACCAGGCATGTACCGGTGGGAATCCTCAGGGAGACCTCTTTTAATGTGTAGATGAAATTGCTTACAATTCACATAACAATTTCCATGTAAATGGATGTATCTGAAAATCATGAGCACACTTGAGGGTACTTGAAAAAGTTGTCTTTCCTTAATAATTTCTGAACAGAACCTCTACAATCTTGTTTATGTTATTTTTATTAGAGCAAAGGTAAGTCTCTCCAGCCTGGTATAGCCAGAGTTGGTGTATTAGTTATCTACTGCTGTGTAACAAATTACCCCAAATCTTGAAAACCTGAAACAATCAACAGACATTGTTATCTCACACACAGCTTCTGAGCATCAGGAATCTGGGAGTGGCTTGGCTGGGTGGTTCTGGCTCAGGATTTCCCATGAGGGTGTAGTTATGCTGTTGGCTGGGCTGTAGGATCCACTTCCACACTTACCCATGTGACCAATGGCAGTAGACTGTAGTTCCTGGCTATGTGGGCCTCTAACTAGAGCTGCTCACAACATGGTTTCCCCAGAACAGATGAATACGTGAGTGAGCGTGCCATTGTCTTATCACCTAATCATGTACATGGCAAACCATCACTTCTGCTGTGGTATTCTGTTGTCACACAGAATGTTTGTGAATCTGGTTTAATGTGGGAGGGGCCCACGCAAGGGATCTGTTTGTAAGTTTACTGACACGGCTGTTGTCAGGACACTTCCGTTTCTCACCACCTAGGCCTGTCTGTAGGGCTGCTCATGCCAGGGTTTCCCCAGAATGAGTGATCTGAGGGCCTGGAGAGGACAGCCACCTAATTTTGGACAAACCAGCACATCTGCTGCATGCTTTTGCTCAGACCAACCCTGGTACCATGTGGGAAGGGACTGCACAAACCTGTGAATACTTGGTGGTGGGGATGACAAGGGAGCATCTTAGAGGGTGGCTGCCACAGTTGACATGTGACCTAAGTCAGGCCAGTCAGATGCACCCTTTCCTAGAACTGACTTGTGGAGCAGCATGACAGATTGAGTGGAATTACTTACTCAGGTAAAGCCATGAGAGTAGTTCCACTTATGGTTAGCTACACTCTTCGTTCTACAAACTCCTGATCTTCCAGTAAAGCCTCTTTGCATTACGTTAGCTCAAATCAGTTTCTGTTGTTCTAACAAAAGACTCCTAACTGATAAATGGATTCCAATGTAAATTACCCTTAAGTACATGTGCAATACAGAAACTCCTTTGTTTATCATAGGATGATGGAATTCAGGTGGTTGGTGATGGGAGCGTAGCAAGAAACTGTGGTGCTAGATTGGAACCGGAGATGTCAGTGTGTACTTATGCTGTACCTGCACACATACTTCCTTGACCTATTTGCTGAAAGGGCCTGAGTCACTCCCTAATTGTGATGAGTAAACCTACACACTGAGATTCAGGTTTCTAAGTCTGAAGCCCCATGAAAAGTAATCAAGGATTCTTGAAGAAATTATGGGGGCAGGGAAAATGCCAGGTAAGTCTGGAACTTCTTGAGGGTCAGAAGGTTAGTAAGTTCTCAAAGAATATGAGAATATGACACAGCTCCTCCTGCCTAGATCTGAGACAATTGGAAGGGTCTCCTCCTGCCCAGATCTGGGATGATTTGAACATTAACATAGAATCAGTCTTACAACTATCATATTGATAATGGATTCAGGTGGAAATCATCAATGGATACTAAAACTAGTAGGTGAAAGTTGGATAAAGAATGGGATATATTCATAGTCTCACTAATATATTTCCCTCAAAATGCTTACTAACATAAAGGGAAAATTAATACCTTTACAATGGAAAAGCCTGACAGATACCATCCTAACCATTTAATTAAAGGTAATAGCACTGATGATGGGATGAAAGGACCTTGGGTACTTCCTGATATGATGCACTAAGAATATAGAATCACTTCTGGGACAACCTGCTAAAGATGCATTGCTTGAATCTAATCAAGAAGAAGCATCATACAAATCCAAACTGAGAGACATTCTGCAAAATAATTGGCATGTAACTCTTGAAAAATGTCAAGGTCAAGAAAGAAAGACTGAGGAGGAGTTTCTGAATAAAGGAGGCTAATGAAATGTGACAATTGAATGCAATACATGCACCTTGATTGGATTCTGAGCAGGGGGAAAATAGCTATAAAAGGCATTATTGGGATATTGGCAAAATTTGAATATAGATTGTACATTACATAGTAGCGTTGTGTCATGTCAAATTTTCTATCTTTAATCATTATGTAACCTTATATCTTTGATTTTAGAAAATACACAGTGAAGTAGTTAGGGGTAAAGGGGCATCATGTCTGAAATTTACTCTCAAGTGGCTTAGAAAACCATGAGAGAGTGAATGATAAAGCAAATGGGGCCACATATTAGCTGGTGAACCTGGGTGAAGTCTGTTACAGCAGCAATTGCCAACTAATAACCAAGTACCACACATTTAGGAGCATGTTTCTGCAGGTCAGAAGCCTAGCACTGCCTGGCTGGAATCTCTGCCCAGCATCTCACCATCTGGTTAAATTCAAGGTATGAGCAGGCTGCATTCCTTTATGGGGAGGCTCTGGGGGAGAATCAGCATCCAGGCTCACTCTGGTTATTGGCATTTCTTGAGGTTGTAGGACTGAGATCTCCATTTCCTTGACGTGTGGCCCCTCCATCTTCAAGCCAGCAATGGCACCTGGAGCTCTTCATCTGTTTGCTTTTCAGGGCTCATTTGAGCCCTGAATGGCCTGATCTGGATAATCCAGGCTATGCTCCCTCTCTTAAAATCAACCAGTTGGCCAGTCATGGTGGCTCACGCCTGTAATCCCAGCACTTTGGGAGGCCAAGGCAGGCAGATCACTTGAGGTCAGGAGTTTGAGACCAGCCTGGCCAACATTGTGAAACCCTGTCTCTACTAAAAATACAAAAATTAGCCAGGCATGGTGGCACACACCTGTAATCCCAGCTACTCGGGAGGCTGAGGCAGGAAAATCGCTTGAACCCAGGAGGTGGAGGTTGCAATGAGCCGAGTTCACACCACAGCACTCCAATCTCAGTGACAGACTGAGACTCCCTCTCAAAAACAAAAAATCAATTAATCTCAGTCACATCTGCAAAATCTCCTTTGTCATGTAATTAATGTGACATAACCATGAGTGTGACCCCAGGGGTTGATGATCCTGGAGGCCTCATTTCTGCCTACCACAGGTTCACAGAAGCTTTTTGCATTCTTCTCACCACCTTTATATAAATTTGAAATGACATGTTATCAAAATAAAATGTTATAAAGACTCATAAGCATAGCCCAGGAAGCTGGAAAATGTCATCATAGCATCGTTCTGGTTTTGGTGGTGTCATTTCCTTCTAACAGCACTGGGTTTATTTTTCTCCCCCCATTATCTACTAGGTCACCACCAAATCAAGCAGGGTACCTGTGAGGTGGTCGCTGTGCACAGGTGCTGCAATAAGAACCGCATAGAAGAGCGGTCACAAACGGTCAAGTGCTCTTGCTTCCCGGGACAGGTGGCCGGCACAACTCGGGCTCAACCTTCTTGTGTTGAAGGTAAGACCTCTCTGGTCAGTATCTCTGATATTTCAAAAAGGTCAAAACCCCCCAGGAATTTCCCTACTTTGCTGCCTTTGCAACCCAAAGAAACCTAGGGTTGCTTTGAGATCAGTGTCAATCCAAAGTGAACATAAATACAACTCCAAAAATGTCTTGATGGTAAGGTAAGTCTTCAATAATGTCCCTCAAGGGGTACCAATGGAGAGTTGTATTATACGGCAATTGGGAAGACGTGCATCAATTCCTTTTGCTCACCTGTCTCCAGATCTCACTCACCAAAGCAAATGTTTCCACAGATGCCCTGTTCTCCCTCCTCTTATATTCTGTACTCAAAATTAGCAGCATGACTTTCTCACTTCATGCTTGGTGTCATAGATTAGTATCCTCTCTTTTATTTCTAGTTTATCATTTTAACAGACATTTATAGGACATTCTCTTTGGAACAGCTTCCCTGGGAATAGTTTGGAATCATGTATCATTCATTTGTAATCTCCAAATCCCCTAGCACAGTGCTGTGCCAATGGTTGTAGATGGAAGCCTGGGACTGATTTCTTTTGATACCCCTGGCTTCTTCCAGCAGACGCCATGTTAGAAACAAGTGTCAGTCCCCAGGGGAACAGATACACGGGGTTAGTCTGTATCAGTTGCTCTGCAGTGTCACAAACCTTCCTGAAAATGAACATTTCCAGTCTCATTTGATGCATGTCTGAAGGTCAGCAGTTAAAACACACACACATTCTTAACTCCAGATCATATTGCACAGTGAACAAGAACGGCTGATTTACCTGCATCCCATTCCCCCTACCAAACACACACATAGACATTACACAACTATATGGGCTGTGTGGTTACAGTGGCATATATGTATCAGCACCATCTCAGCCACCTTTAAAAGCAGGAAAGTGAAAGTGGAACATTTTCACCTACAGTTCTTTATCAGAAACTTTGGGGGCCAAATGTGTTGCTGAATTCAGAATTTGCTCATATTTCTTGTGGGTAACATAGCACATATACCATCTATTACCTTACAGACCTAATGTACTCTCCACTTGCCCCCCATAATCATAGAAATATTACTATATCTGCAGTGAAATGTGCAGATATTCATGCAGGATGGGATAACGCTGGATAAAGAACTTGTTAATTCAAGTCTGGTTTGCTGTCATCTTACAGAAAACCTTTCAATTCCCAGAGCTTTTTGGATTTGGGGATTATTGATAAAGGATTGTGAACCTATAAGAAAAGATGAAGATCTTTAACATTAAAAAAATGGCATTTTAAAATTTCCTTTAAGAAATACACGGAGTTTCTACACCTCCAGCTGGGGAAGTCTAATGTATTTATCATCTCTATTAATTGAATCCAAATCACAACCATTCTTTCACCTGGCTGTCTCTCAAATCAGCCCACTTTTCTCCATCCCCACTGTTATCTCCACAGTCTAGGGGTCACCCTTAGATCTTGCTGAGTGTGCCACATCTCTGCTTCCACTTTCAGTCCTGTAGCCAGAATGATCTACACAAACAGAATGGATTATGTCACTCCCACACTGAAGACCACACTTTAGTGTCTTCCCATTGTCTTTAAGATAAACTCCAAGTTCTTTACCATGGCTTGCAGAGCCCTGCAAGATCTGTGTCTCAGTTCTCTTTCAAGTACTCTACCCTAGGCAATCCAGAGTTCTTCCCATTTCTTTTCATTTCTGCACATTACCAATTTACATCCCTTGCCTGAATCATTGCCCTCCTCCCCATAAAACACACCTGGTCTGCTTAATTCTTCTTATTCTCCTTTCAAATCTCTTGTAAGTTCTTGTATCAGCTTGGATTTCCAGTTCATGACATTCAGCCCATGTTATTGTAAAAACGTATGCCTTCCAGTTAGTATGTAAACAGTTTGTGGACAGAGACATGGTCTCTTACTTTCATCTTTCCCCATTGGCTGGCCCATGATAGAAGTTTTAGTACAGTGGAGAATGGACTTTGCTAATCACAGATTGTTCTCTACGGGCAATGTGTTTGCTTGCCTCTGTAGGCCTTAAATGTCTTCTAACAAACTCTTTTTATATTCTGTCTAACCCAGAATAATGTTTTACAATATTCAAAGCACTTAAAAAGTACTGATAGGGCAGTGATGACTATTAGTATCTTTATCTTAATAAAGAAAATATGAATACCTTACCCCAGACTATCTTGTTTTAAATTTATGTATGGGCAAATCCCCTTTGGCCACCACCCTAGAAGTAACTACATTTATGTGTTTGGTCAATATATTTCTGTATATTTGTGTATTTGGAGCTAGGTTTGTAGGAAACAGTGGTAGATTTCAGTGTGAGTGTGTGTTTTACACAAATGCTATCACATTGGATATTTCACTCATCCTGCTTTATTCCTATCAGTATTAGGTTGCAGAAATCTTTGTGTGCTGGTACATATTGATCTAACTGGGCGTTTTCAATTGCTCCGTAGCATTCCATGTATGGATAGGCCATCATTATTTAGCCATTCTTCTTCCTTTTTAAAAACTATGGGGTCTTGCTCTGTCATCTAGGTTGTAGTGCAGTGGCATGATCAATCATAACTCACTGCTGCCTTGAACTCTTGAGCTCAAGCAATCCTCCTACCTCGGCCTCCCAAAGTGTTGGGATTACAGTTGTGAGCCATTACACCTGGTCACTATTCCTTTATTGATGGACATTTTGGTTGTGTTTATGGCAAAACAGACTCGCAGGTTAACTAAATGGTTTCCCTAGTGTCATAGGAAGTGTGATATGGACCAATCATGGAGCATCTGAGCAGAGTCTATGCAGCATATGTTGTATATGCTGTCTACTAGAACTCTCTGTGATGATGCACTTGTTCCCTCTATATATATTTACGGAGATAACCTGTGTAGATGGATATCTATATCTATATGTGATGATGTATATGTCCAGTGTGGCTAGTAGCCATTAGCCACCCATGGCTATGGAGCATTTGAAATGTGGCTAGTGTAAATTTAGATTTAATAGGGACTTGTGGCTCAAAGCTTCACAGTGGACAGTGCAGGTTATGCTTGATGTAAACATGTAACTTGTGTGCAACATTTGTGGTCAGAAAGTACCAACACCCTGAAAGGTGAGACTAGGTCTTTCAACTTGTGTCTCCTATACCTAACATTATCTGGCAAACAGTCGGTGTTCAATAAATGTTTATGGTATCAAAGTCACTGAGAAGTGCAGGCAGTTTAAGCTTTGGTTGGGATGTATGTCTGATTTCATCTCTCTTTGATCTCTTCCTTATCTGAATATGTTTCCATTAGGGCTTTTTAGCTTTGCCTGCTTAATCTTTATCCCATAATAATTATGCAGTATCATGCCCTTAATTGGCATGTGGAGAAGACCTATCCTCTGCTGATATGTTCCTCTTATCTTATTTGTCAATAAGAATAGAAAGGATCTAAAATATAAAATTCACCTGAATTTACATTTAAATTAAAACAAAGGCAAGAAGATGTTGGCATGGGGCACTAATTAATGCTGACATAGGAATTGGAATGTCCTTTTGCATTTCTGTTAATCCACACCACAGATACTTATCTAGTGTTTTCATTGCTTTTCTGTAAAACCATAGATTATGTTATATAAACAGGGAAAAGAATTAGCTGTTCCCCTTCTACCAAACTTTTTTGTTATAATTAACTTATGAAACCTCCCCTGAGTTATTGAAGTGGGTCTTTAATATACATTGGGGATTTGGGAGATGGGACAGGGAATTATTTGATTGTAAGGCGATGGTTACTTGGGTCCTAAAACAGACAGCTATTCAGCTGGTAAGCTTTCTTCTTTTTGAGTCTTCGGCTGGCATACACAGGTCTGTTTTACGGTGGAAACTATCTTCCACACATTTATCAAAATACTGCTCTATGGAGCTAATGCTGAATGGTTTTATGATAAAATGAGACAAATGTGTAGTACAAGGAAGTTTATTTTGTCAAAACGAATGGTTTCTAAACATTGGGTTTAAAAGATTAATAAAACAAAAGCTCGGAAATAGAAAGTAGTTACTTTTCAAAGCTATTTAAAAATTTTTTTGATGCCCCATCACTTTTTTTTTTTTTTTTTTTTGAGACAGAGTCTCGCTTTGTCACCCAGGCTGGAGTACAGTGGCATGATCTTTGCTTACTGCAAACTCTGCCTCCTGGGTTCAAGCAATTCTCCTGTCTCAGTCTCCCGAGCAGCTGGGACTACGGGTGTGTGCCACCATGCCTGGCTAATTTTTTTGTACTTTTAGTAGAAACAGGGTTTCACCGTGCTAGCCAGGATGGTCTCGATCTCCTGACCTCATGATCTGCCTGCCTCAGCCTCCCCAAGTGCTGGGATTACAGGCGTGAGCCACTGCACCCAGCCCACTTTTTCAAGACGTCAGAATTCATTTAGTTAAGAAGGAGAGTTACTGTTTGGACTGCAGACAACTTTCATGGCTTTATGGGCTGTGTGATGAGACATAGGGTCTGTCTTTACAATGTGTTTTCATTGGGATTTTTTTACTGGGCATGTTCTCCTTCCACTTAAAAGATATTTTTCTCAGTGCAGACATGTGAATGACAGAGAGAGAGGATTTTACCAAAACACTTTGGGAGTTGGGAGGATATGTATGTTGTATATGTTGGTTCATTCATCGTTTTAATTTGGCACCTTTGTGTCTGACCTGTCCTACATGCCAGATGGAAGTATGAGAAAGAGACTGAGGTTCTGATTTCAAGGAACTCTGAGTTTACTAGTTCAGAGAAACAAACTTTTATTAATGAAGGACTCAAAAGGAGAAGAGAGAGGTGGTCAGGGATGCTGCCCCTTGAGAAGCAATGGGTCTGAATTTAGTAGGTAGAAGGATTTGATGGTGGAGGGAGTTAGGCAACGAGGCAGCACAAAGCATATGAGAGTGAGTGGGGCTAACTCGGGAACTAGAAGTAGCTTGGTCTGGCTTGGAAACAGTAGAAAACAAAACTGGAAAGGTAAACCGAACCCTTGATATGAGAGGCCTTAGAATAAGTCAAATTTTAGGATTTAATTCCTGCCTTCTGGGAATTTGCATTTTAAGAGAGTGTGCCAATAAGAAAGAGTATGAAGTGTTATGAACAAAGTTTCTATAAAGTACTGTAAGATTCCCGATAAGAAAAAATGTGATACCTAAATTTGACAGGTCACCTTGTCAGCATAGGTTTCATGGTGAGCTCACAGTCAGTCAGGATTTGTGTGTGTGTGCATGCATGTGTGTGTACTATTCTGTTCTCACACTGCTAATAAAGACATACCCGAGAAGGGGTAATTTATAAAGCAAAAGAGGTTTAATGGACTCACAGTTCCACGTGGCTGGGGGGGCCTCACAATCATGGTGTAAGGTGTAGGAGGAACAATGGCATGTCTTACATGGCAGTAGGCAGGACAGTGTGTGCAGGGGAACCGCCCTTTATAAAACCATCAGATCTTCTGAGATTTATTCACTATTACAAGAACAGCATGGGGAAGAAAAAAAACCCACCCCCATGATTCAAATACCTTGCACCAGGTCCTCCCATGAAACATGGGGCTTGTATGAGCTACAATTCAAGATGAGATTTGGGTGGGGGGCACAGCCAAACCGTATCAGTGTGTGTGTTTGAGAGACAGAGAGAGAAAACTCACAAGTGGGTGTGCAAAAACTTTAGATTCATGGAATCACCCATAGTAGGGGCAGGGAGGAAGACATAAAATAGAGGTGGCATGGTGTTTATGATGGATTAGAATTATTTTCTTAAGTCTGAGCTTTGAGCAGGTCTAGCACAACCTGCTAGAGAATCTAGCACAATCCTGCGAGAGGATGAACTAGCACAACCTCTCATTTTGAGTTAGTATTTCTTTAAACTGTAAATCCATGTTTCTCAACCAGGGGTGATTTTGCCCCCTTGGGGATATGTGACATTGTCTCAAGACAGCTGGGAGAGGGTGCTACTGGTGTCTAGCATGTAGAGGCCGGAAGTTCTGCCTTACATCTTACAATGCACAGGACTGACCGCCATGATAAATAACCAGGTTGAAATGTCAATACTGTTGAGGTTGAGAAACCTTGACTTAGAGGTCCTCAATATATGTGGATATGCTTGTGTGGGTCTGCATTTAGTAGAGAGGACAAACCTGGATCACAAAAGATCAGTGTATGTGTACTCATGCACTGACTCAGTACTCTGTGTACTTTGTGGAACTAACAATATTGTGTTGTTTGCAGAATGTGTGAACAAGTAAGATTCCTTGAAAAAAATAGTACTCTAACTACTGCTCTTATGCCTGTTAGCTGGGTCAAGTTGGTGTGGCTTCTTTTCTTAACACGACATATAAAAGTTAATGGCTTAATTTTTAAATAACACAGAGTCTTAAAATAGTAATATGATTGAAATAACTGAAGACAAAGTGTTAAAATCTTGGAGCATATTCTATAAGGCATATATTCTAGGAAGATGTTTTCTTAATTTTTCTGTTCATAGTTGCAGTAGAAACATACACTTTTCTTTAGAATATCCTTCACCACATGTAGTAGGGTTCTCTCGAGGTACAGGACTAATAGGATAGATGTATATATGAAGGGGAGTTTATTAGGAGTATTAACTCACACAGTAACAAGGTGAATTCCCACAGTTGGCTGTCTGCAAGCTGAGAAGCAAGGAAGCCAAAACCTCAAAAATAGGGAAGCCAACAGTGCAGCCTTCAGCCTATGGCTGAAGGCCTGAGAGCCCAGAGCCCCTGGGAAACCACTGGTATAAGTCCAAGAGCTGAAGAGCTTAGAGTCTAATGTTTGAGGGCAGGAAGCATTCAGCACAGGAGAAAGATGGAGGCCAGAAGACTTAGCCAGTCTAGCCCTTCCACGTTCCTCTTCCTGCTTTTATCCTAGCTGTGCTGACAGCTGATTAGATGGTGCCCACCCAGATTAAGGGTGGGTCTGCCTTTCCTAGTCTAATAACTCAAATGTTAATCTCCTTTGGCAACACCTCACAGGCATACCCAGGAACAATACTTTGCATCCTGTAATCCACTCAAGTTTACACTTAATAATATTAACCATCACACCATGTAAATACAGCTAAACTAAATCAACAAGTAAGAGTCCAACTCATGAAAAGTGAGCATGTTCTTGGTTATAATTTGAAGTCTGGCTTATCTAAGTAACTGTATATATATATAATTGTGTTCTGTTTAACCAAGTGATGTTTCTTTGGGACAAGAGATACAAAATAAAACTCATTTTATACAGTAGAGAGTAAGGATAATGTACCAGAAGCAAAACAGCTAATTATCACATGAAATGTTCACCTCGACAGCAGCATTGTAGAATATACCAGTCGCTACCACAAAACCAGGGAGGGCTTCACTGTCTTTTTATTTTTTTTTTTTCTTTCTGCATAAAACTGGAAATTCATTACAGGTTGGCAGCTTGAAGATAGGGGTATTATGTGTTTTCGTAAGTCAGGAAGCATGGGGCTTTTAAAAGAATTTTACTTTAAAAATAGAAGTGACAAGACACTTTCTCATTTAAAGTGTATTATGATATTTTTTAAGAGGAAAAAAATATCTATGCCTCCTACAAACTTATTTTCCTGTGGATACAAGGCTCAGTAAAGTGGGCAGATGTTCTTACCAGTAACTTTAATAAAAATCCTACTTCTGAGTCCTTTGTCCCTGCTAGTGAGGCTGAAGGTGCACTCGAAGCTTACATTTCCTGGCTGTTTAATCACCTTATTCTCTGTCAGGTCGAGCTCTCAGTGGGTTCTTACCTTTGCTGTCAGTTTCTAAGGATTGTCAGTCAATCCTTAACTCATAACGGAATTTGCAATGTGTATTTTGATTATTGTGGTGTTTCCTTTTACGTCTGTCATTTCTGAGAGAGCACTTGCCATAAAGCCTTTCACAAAGAAACTCCATCATGGGTAACACATTGACGAATAGGGGCACCTCACAATGTATTATTCTGTGAGACAGGAAAATGTATATTTGCAAATAGGACTCCTTTACATTTCAGGGCAGCTTGCTATTTTAAGGAGTCTGAGGCAAATCTGTTTTTAGAAGAAAGCATCACTCCATATTTTCCAATTAAACGAAAAACCTGGTAGATAATCTCATAAGAGTTTTGTCTTGGTCTTTCGTGCTTCCTTTTTAAATTTTTTAATTTAAATCCCTAAACACTAGGTAAATGCTGATTTTTTTTCTGTAGTTAAGAAGTGGCATATTTTTCTGTGATATACATCCGGATCTGTCATTTTTATTCCCCCCTCCAGCTCCTTTTCAAGGTTTTGGCATCGGAAGTACCTTGTGTCCCCACGGGGTTCAGTAAGTAAGTGCTGTCTGGCATTTCTCTGCTGAAAGGTTGAGATTATCTGATTCATTCTCTTTCTCCACAGGGAATTTATTCCGCAATTTCTCACTTCACTCCCACCTCAGTTGCTCTTCTGTTTTAGAGTTCGTTCTTCTCAAACTCTTCTGGCACCCAGTTTTCTCTACCTTATTGCACTACTTGGCTCAGACTCCTTCCCTGGCTCTCTGCTGCTGAGAGACCAAGTCTAATCTTGAATTTTCCTCGAGAGTCCCTAATAGTTCCTTCCCAGACACCCTCCTAATCTGAGCCTGATGATCTCTCACTTCAGCCACATGCGTCTGCTGGCTTCCAGGTGGAACCATCACTGTTGCCCCTGTCTTCAGTTGTGGACCTCTGGCCACCTGTCAAGACGGCTTTTGAATCTTTCATGAAGCTCTGATACCTTTCCAGAGTACATGGGTTCTCACTCCTGAGTGGAAGAAAGTTAGTCTAAGGAAGAGGTTTGAAGACAAAGTATTTTAAATTCAGCTCTAATTCTATGTAAATACAACTAAGCTCTGTCAACATTTATGTAACTTTTCTAGTCCTGCAGATGGTATTTTAAATTGAGGGCTGGGGACCATCTCTTATTTATTTTTATATCCACTTGGAACCAATCCATGGTACTCAGACAAGAATGAATGGTCAGCACTATGAGTATAGTAAAACTCTGTGTAGTACTTCCTAATCTAAAATATTATTGCAAATTGTGATACAGTAGAAAGACTACTGGATAAGAAGAAATTCTAGTACCACCCTCCACCCCTTTCCTAACTCTGGGGGAAGCCCTGGTTTTTATTTGTGGCACTATCTGGCTCCCCCTTCTGGCTTCTGAAGGTTGTTGGGACAATCAAAAGAGGAACGGTACGTAAAAGTGCTTTGAAAGTGACACAGCTCCATGAAGTTGCAAGGGGAAACTGAGGCTGCAAAAAATATAACTTTTTTTTTTTTGAGACAGAGTCTTGCTGTGTCACCCAGGCTGGAGTACAGTGGCGCAATCTCGACTCACTGCAACCTCTGCCTCCCAGGCTCAAGTGATTCTTCGGCCTCAGCCTCCTGAGTAACTGGAACTACAGGTGTACGCCACCATGCCCAGTGAATTTTTGCATTTTTAGTAGAGGCGGGGTTTCACCACTTTGGCCAGGCTGGTCTCAAACTCTTGACCTCAAGTGATCTGCCTGCCTAGGCCTTCCAAAGTGCTAGGATTACAGGTGTGAGGCATCATGCCTGGCCAAGAATATAACTTTATTAGGCTTTACCTGCTATGTACATCCATCCCAGTTTCATGGCAGTCTCTGGCACAATAAATAACCAATTTGGCTAGATTCCTTTCTTGGTGTTGGCAATGCCTGATTTAAATAGCAAGTGGTTACCCGAGATCACAAATCCACCTGACTTAGGTACTATTTGTTTTGATGGATATCACTAGATAGTAGCTCAGTATATTTGGCCAGAATCAGGGACAATGTGGCCACTTGTGGAGAAGATTCTACAATGTCTGGCCCATTCAATGAATAATGAAATTATCCTGTGCTCTCATCATGCCACGTAATGTTTGTCTGACTGGGAGACTGTTTGAATGCACTGGCTTGCCTCCTTCCATACAAGGATTTGTTTCTAAGTAGATGCGTAAAGGAGGCAGGTATGAATATAAGTGTTATCACTTGGGCTGTAGCATTAGACTGCCCCTCTTCAAGTGCTTGTTTGACTGTTTTCAGACTGTGTGACCTTGCTCTAGTCACTTAATGCCCCTGGACCTCAATTTTTTCATTTCTATGAAGTACAGGAAAATGTTTTTAAAAATATTTTTTATTTCAACAGTTTTTGGGGAAAAAGTGGTCTTCTATTACATAGGTAAGTTCTTTAGTGGTAATTTGAAATATTAATGCACTCCTCACCTGAGCAGTATACACTGTACCTAATGTGTAATCTTTTATCCCTCACCTCCCTGCCCTGAAAAATAATTTTTAACCTCAGGTTTGTAGTGAGGTTTAATTTAGAAAATACAGGAAGGAAATTAGCAGGGTGCCTGGCCCTCAATAAAAAGTAGCTATTAGGATTTGTAAAACTTTGTTTGAACTTGAGTTTCTGACTTCACAGGCAGCCTAGTTCGAGTCAAATCTATCAAGAAAGTCTTCAGGGCTTCCTATATATAAGACCATGTTGTCTGCAGAGACAATTTAACTTCTTCCTAATTTTAAGTGCCTTTTATATTTTTTTCTTACCTGCTTGCTCTAAGACTTTTGGTATTCTATTGAATAAAAATGGTGAGCGTAGATATCCACGTCTTGTCATATATGGCCTTTATTATGTTGAAGTACATTCCTTCAGTACAAAATTATCTTTGTTAAGAGTTTTATCATAAATGGATGTTGAATTTTGTCGAATGATTTTTCTGCAGGAGATGACCATATGATTTTTATCCTTCATTCTGTTAATGTGGTGTGTCACATTTATTGATTTACTTACATTTAATCATTCATGCAGCCCAAGGATAAACCCCACTTGATCATAGTGGAGGATCCTCTTAATGGGCTGTTCAATTCAGTTTGCTAGTGTTTTGTTGAGGATTTTTGATCTACGTTTATCAAGGATATTGGCCTAGAATTTTCTTTTCTTCTAGTGTCCTAATCTGGCTTTGGTATGAAGGTAATGCTGGGCCTTGTTAAATGAGTTTGGAAGTGTTCTCTCTTCTTCGATTCTTTGGAAGAGAAAGTGGAGCATTAGTTCTTCTTCTTCTTGTTTTTTTTAAGATAGTCTCGCTCTGTTGCCCAGGCTGGAGTGCAGTGGTGTGTTCTTGGCTCGCTGCAAGCTCCACCTCCCAGGTTCACACCATTCTCCTGCCTCAGCCTCCCAAGTAGCTGGGACTACAGGCGCCTGCCACCATGCCTGGCTAATGTTTTTTTTTTTTTTTTTTTTTTTTTTTTTTTTTTTTTTGTATTTTTAGTAGAGACGGGGTTTCACCGTGTTAGCCAGGATGGTCTCGATCTCCTGACC
>NW_012115821.1:3259313-3295048 GCF_000951035.1 Colobus angolensis palliatus
TTTGTATTTTTAGTAGAGATGGGGTTTCACCTTGTTAGCCAGGATGGTCTCGATCTACCTGCCTCGGCCTCCCAAAGTGCTGGGATTACAGGCACGAGCCACCACGCACAGCCTAGTTCTTCTTTAAATACCAGGTACTAATAAATTCAGTAAAGCTGCAGAATATAAAATCAACATCCAAAACTCAGTTGCATTTTGCTAACAATGAACTATCCAAGAAATTAAGGAACTGATCCTATTTTTATAATAGCATCAAAAAGAATAAAATACTTAAGAATCAATTTAACCAAAGAGGTAAAAAAATCTGTACACTAAAAACTGTAAGACATTAATGAAAGAAATGGAACAATATCCTGTGTTCATAGATTAGAGAAATATTGTTAAAATGTCTATACTCTCCCAAGCAATCTACAGATACAATCCCTAACAAAATTCCAACATAATTTTCCACAGAGAGAAAAGCAGTCCTAAAATTCATATAGAACCACAAAAGACCCCAAGTAGCTAATGCAATTTTGAAAAAGAAAAAGAGTTGGAGGCACACAGCCCCCGATTCAAATTATATTACAAAGCTATAGTTATCAAAACAGTATGGCACTGGTATAAAAATAGACACATAGACCCATGTAACAGAATAGACAACTCAGAAATCCATGCATTTATAGTCAACTAGTCTTTGACAGGGTGACAAGACTACACAATGCGGAAACAATAGTCTCTTTAATAAAGGGTGCTGGGAAGAAAATTAGACATTCCCATGTAAAAGAATGAAGTTAGACCTGTGACTTAAACCATATGGAAAAGTTAACTTGAAAAGGATGTAAATGTAATCTATGAAATGAAACTATGAAACTCCTAGAAGAAAACATAGGGGAAAAAGTCCTTGATATTGGTCTTTGCAATGATATTTTGGTTATGACACCAAAAGTACAGGCAACAAAAGCAAAAACAAACAATTGGGACTACATCAAATGAAAAAGCAACCTACAGAATAGGAGAAAATACTTGCAAATCAATTCTGATAAGGCGTTAAGATCCAAAATATAAAAGAAACTCGCCTGCTCAATTGCCAAAAATTAATACCCTAATTAAAAAGTAGGAAAAAGAACTGAATTGATATTTTTCCAAGGAAGACATACAAATGACCAACAGGCATATGAAAAGGTGAAGGAATGCCATGCCCTCCAACTTTCCTATGGCTTTTTGTAATTGACTTTAAGTGGTTGCTGGCCACTCACTAGAATGGCATGGAGAGCTGAACACCATGTGTGATGGAAATTTTTAGTGCTTTTAGTTTTTGCTATTAACAGAGACCATCAAACATAAGAACCAGTTGCAATACCATTGTAACCTGCAATCGAAGATGACCATAATAACAGCTGACATTTTCTAAGACTATTGTGACTGGCTCAAAGTCAGCAAAGATTTTCACACATGGATTAACTTTATCCTCTTAACATCCTAGGGTGAGGATCTACTTTTCAAATGAAAAA
This sequence comes from Colobus angolensis palliatus, assembly GCF_000951035.1. NCBI lineage: Eukaryota > Metazoa > Chordata > Mammalia > Primates > Cercopithecidae > Colobus > Colobus angolensis. The sequence continues at coordinate 3,260,807 of NW_012115821.1, forward strand.
ACTGACAGAGAAGTCCGAGAACTAGTCTAATCTAGAGGATGGCACAGTCCGATTCAAACCCAGGCAAGCCCACCACAAGGCCCAAGAGCTCATCAGCTCTATTTTACAATTGGGCAGTCCACTGCAAAAGTGATCTATTTTTTATTTGTATAAACTTAAGGGTACATAGTGGTGAAGTCTGGGCTTTCAGTGTAGCCATCACCCAAATAGTGTACCTTGTACCCCTTAAGTAACTTCTTGTCCTTCCCACCCTTCCAAGTCTCCACTTTCTGTTGTTCCATGACTATGTCTCTGTGTACACATTATTCAGCTCCCGTTTATAAGTGAGAAAATGACTGACTTTTGACTTTGACTTTGTTTCTGGGTTATTTCACTTAAGATAATAACCTCCGGTTCCATCCATGTTGCTGTAAAAGACAGGATTTCATTCTCTTCTGTGGCTGAGTAGTATTTGATAGCATATCTATACCACATTTTCTTCATCCAGTCTTCCACTGATAGACACATGTTGATTCCATGACTTTGCTATTTATTACTAGTGCTGCGATAAACATGTGAGTGCACGTGTCTTTTTGATACAACAGTCTCTTTTCCTTTGGGGAGATCGCTGGGGGTGGGATTGCTGGATTGAATGGTTGTTTGATTTTTAGTTATTTGAGAAATCTCCGTACTGTTTCCCACAGAGGTTGTACTAATTTGCCTTCACACCAACAGTGTATAAGCATTCCCTTTTCTCTATGTTGTCACCAACATCTGTTGCTTTTAAATTTTTTAATAAAAAAGAAGTATTTTGTAGAGTATATGCCTGATGGGATTCCTTAAATTTACTAACAGTAAATTTAATAGCAATCTTTGAACTCAGTGTACCACTCTGTAGGAAGAAACAGTGTCACAAATATTATTTGGCCTTTGTTTTCCAGCTTCCATTGTGATTCAGAAATGGTGGTGTCACATGAATCCATGTTTGGAAGGAGAGGATTGTAAAGTACTGCCAGATTACTCAGGTTGGTCCTGTAGCAGTGGCAATAAAGTCAAAACTACGAAGGCAAGTATAGACAAAATGCAACTACAATTTACAATTTATCAACCGTGGGGCTTCCTCCCCTTGATTTTATTCTGCCATCAAGAAAACATTATTATGTGTTGATAAACCTGCTTGGGCAGTGCTACGTTAGGGCTTTGGCCTTTTTGAAAAGTGCATTTCTCAGCATCATTCTGTAGATTTTATAGAGCAGTGATTTGGTGGGAGAATTCATTATTTTAGGCAGGGCCCCTAAATTCATTTCAGCTTCTTCACAAGCCCGATTTAAAGTAAAAGTTTCAGAGCTGACAGGCCAGTGTATCAAAACACCATGGCAAGAATCCACATCCAGATGATTTACTCAAGTAGAAATACCTATTGCTTTAAAGGAGATTTAATGGTTGGAGATTCTTATTCAAGACTTAGAAGTCAACACTTTTCTCCCCAAATGGTCCTCTTTTTAATTCTCACTGTCACTGAAGAACACCATTGTCTACCCAGTTCTCCAGCCAGAAACCGACCTTCTTCCTTATCTTCCCATGATCAGTTGGTTATACTGTCCTTAGGATTTTTACTACCCAACTTTTCCATGATTCTTCAACACTGTGCTTACTCCTCTTGTCCAATCGGCCATCTCATATGGAGATGCATCTAGATTGCTAGATTGCTGCCTTCCAGTCTGGTCCCTACACAGTGACTACAGTAATTTTGTAAAATCCACATCCTCTAAGCTAATCCACCTCAAAATATTCCACTGGTACCCTCTGGTAATTGGTCCACTAACCTCTGCCTGGTCTTTAATGAGTAACATGGCCAAGCCACCTCTGCTTCCTTCTCGCTGCTCTAAACATCCTGGCCTTTTGTCAGTCCCTCTTACCCTGGTCCTTTTGCACTGGCCTGTTCCCTCTTCATAGAATATGTTTCCATTCTTTCTTTTCTGGTTAATCATCATTTTTTCAGGGACCTCTTTCCTGATTGAATGCATGCTCCCTGTATCTTTGAGCATTTATTATGGTTACATTTTACATAGATTGCTATCCATATTTTGCTTAATACCTAGAACTTTCTGTCTGGTGGGAGAGCTTTGATGTTGGGCCCTGGCAGTCCCAGAGCCAGCTGAATGCCTTGGTAACTATTTCTTGAATGAAAATTGACATGACCAAGGTCATTCTAAGATCATTAGACATACCGGAATGGAGTGACTCTAGTTCTCATTGCTATTGAACTTTGATCCCTTAGGAAGTACATACAGTGAATGGCTTCTTGCCTTTCTTATGTCGTCTCCTTTATGAATACTTTGAATGAGAACTCTAAATGCTTAATAATTCATCTTCAGCCATGGAGGTCAAAAGCAGGCCAGTTCTTCTAAGTGTGAACATGAACTATTAAGATTTTGTAAAATATATTAAAACATAAGATAGTAAGTCTAAAACAAAATATTAGAAAATATGATTGTACAAAACATTTTAAATGGGAACTTTAGCTGATATTATACCCCAGATTATCAATGGAATAGTTGCCAGTTGATTCTCTAGGTAAAACCAGAATGTCGAAATGAAGACCATTTTCAACATTAATTGCGATTGTCAACTAACTTACCCTTGTTACTGATATTGAGATGACTGGGATAATGACCTGATATCTGCTTTTATATCCAGGGCAGCAGAAGTCCATGGAGTCATTTACTGGTGGTGCAAGGAGGTCAACACTCATATCGTTCTAAGCCATTCCCAATAAACTTCCATCCTATATAGACCCAGCATGCTTGCTAAGCAAACCCTGCCTTAAGATAGTTTCCTTATCTTTCCCTTGGGCCGTTTCACCTATTTTTTCCTAATTCCTTCCTAAGTAAAAATCTTGGAGTAACACATGAATTAGGGTATTACATCCATCAGTGATAAAAATTTTCTTTCATCATATTTCTTGTAGGCTAAGGAATAACATTTTGGAAGATTCTATTTGTATTGATTTTTATATATAAATATAAAACAAGATCATGAGCAGAAGCCAACTATAGTTCTCTTGGTAGAATGGCTCTCTATTTATGTGTAGTTAGAGAAGGCATTTGCAGGAAGCAAACCTTTAGGGACATTTTGGCTCAGTGCTGGGAATGTAAGTTTGCTCTAGCTAAATCCTCAATGGTAGTGACATTTCATTTAGCACTTTGAAAAGTTGTAGAAAGATAATACAGTTCCCCAAGCCATCATGATACTTGGGCTGCTTTTTTAGTGATATGTCACTTGAGAATAATCTTGAAGTCATAAAACTTTGTTTCCTTTATTAATCCAAGTCAGTGTGACTTGAACTGCATAAAACATTTTATGTCTTTTATGGATCTTATGCACATAGAGTAAATTCATTTGTGGGTCTGTGACTAGCTTCCAGTTGTATCTTTTTCTTAAAATTGTTACTGCCCTTACACCACAGGTAAGACAGAGGTCCTAGAAAAGCAGAGCAATTGTCTCCCTAGAGGATATGTTAACTAAACTATATAACAAAATAGTTTCAATTTTCTTTAAACAGTTCATGCACAGCAGCATCAAAACACAGAAGGGCTAAAGTAAGATGGTCTCCAGTAAGCCAGCTATGTCAGAATTTTATTTTCCATTTAAATGCAAATATGAAAATAGTTGGCAGTTAACTTGAATATTAATAGCTTTAGATGAAGATATGAAAAGAGAGAGGATAATTCCCTAACTAGTCATCTTTTCCAGGTATAAAATATTGGCATTGAGTTTACTCTGCCAACATAGTTTTCAGCATCTCTAGAGCTACTGCTTCTTGTGGGAAAATATGACCCTCTCTATGGACCTACCTTAATTGAAATCTGGGTTTTGCTGCATTCGCTGTGCTAAGGAGTTTTTCACTCTCTGGGGTTGCCATTGTTAAGCCTTCTAACAAGGGTATGATGTCTTCTTAGCATTGAAGCTAAGCATTTGCCATATCTTGTTTGTGAGTAGAAGCAAATCACTTTGAATCTTGAGACATTTTAGACTTTTTAATGTTCTTATTTTTGAATCCTCTACTAAGGGTGAAAAGCTATGTCTTTAGAGTAGTAGTTCTCATCCAGAGGCAGTTTTGCCCCTGAGTCGACATTTGGCAATGTCTTGGATATTTCTGGTCATCACACATTGTGAGGATGCTACTGGCATCTTGTGGGTAGAGGCCAGGGTACTCAACATCCTTCAAAGCACAGACAGCCTCTACAACAATTATTTGACCCCAAATGTCAATAGTATAAAGGTTGAAAAACTGCTTTGGAGAACAGTATATTTTTTTCAGTAGCTCTTTGCAGACTTCCTACTTGATTCTTTTACTTCGTTTTTCAAAGTTTCTATTGTCTAAATATTTCCAATATTTCATATTGGAAAATTTCTACAGAATGGAAGCAACAGTTTTGTCTTCAGTATCTTCCTCAAATGGCTCTCTAATCTACCTGTCTCTTGGGCCATCACCACGGGTCATTGTCAGTATAATGATAATTTAATGCTATCATGGGAACGTGTAAAAAACACAGTTTTGAACTCTAGGATATTCTGGTATAGTAAAAGTCTAGGATAGGGCTTAGAAAACCATGCTTATAAAACAGTTATTCTTAGGATGATTGTGATGAACAGGCAGTATGAGGGAACCATTAGTCTAACTGAGCTCTCTACCTGTTCTCACCCTTAGTTGACTTATACCTTGCTTTCTCTGCATCAAGGGTAAACTCCCTGCCCAGGTTCCCTCCCTGTTGAGAGATCATCAATGGATCCCCCTTGGAAACTGATGCAAAATACAGATTATAAGCATTTTATATGGGCCTTCACTGCCAATCATTGTACAGGCCATGTACTTCCCCATATCATTGTTGCCTCCTTTTTCCTCTTCCTCTTCTAAAATTCCACTGGTCTTTTAATGTCCAGCTCAAAGGACTCCTTTACCCTGAAGTTTTGTCTTCCCTGATCTCTATAGTCAGACTTGAAATGCTCAGGGTACCCTGAGGAATGGGAGTAGAGCTAATATTGGCATCTTAGTAGCCCTGTATCCATCAAAATTCAGAAGTAGCAATGAATCTTCCACATGTAATCAGTACAATAATAATGTTAAAGGAAAATAAATCTAAGAGCATTTGATCATCCAACTTCAGTGAAGTTGTCCAAAATGAGCTGGGCATGGGGAATAAGTTGCCTTTGACAATTACATCCTGGATGTACATTGATAGATCCAGAAAGAGCTAACATCACAATAGCCACCATTCCCTGAGTACAAACCGTGTGTCAACCACTGGGCTGTGTCATTCAAGTCACATATTTTATTCACTCTTTACTACAACTGTAGGGGGCAGGTACTATTATCTTTATTTTACAGATGAAGAAACTAAGGCAAAGAGAGACAATCTACCCCATCACAGAACATGGCCAACTCATCTTGGAATTGTCCTTGATTCCTCTTTTTCTTACATCTTTGTCCTATTTGTCACAACTCTTTAAGTTGATAATTCAGTCTTGCCATGCATTTCTCATCTCTTCCTTGAACCTCAGAAAAAGGCCAAAGTCCTTTCATTTACCTCTTCCTCTCTTCCCAGTGAGTCAGGCCTCCCTCACTTCCTTCAACCTTCCTTGACATCCTGTATAGAAGAGCAGCCCTCTACCTTCCCTTCACCAGCCTTTCTGTCCTCTACTATACTACTTTACTTTTCTCCATAGCACATATTATTAATTTTACCTGTTTGTCTAATCTCTTCCTCTGGAATAGAGATCAGCAAACTGTGGCTTACGGGCCAAATCCAGCCCTTGGCCTGCTTTTGTATGGCCCATGAGCTAAGACTGGGTTTTACATTTTTAAGTAGTTGGAAAACATCACAAGCAGAATATTTCAGAATGCATGAAGATTATATGAAATTCAGATTTCACCATCTATACATAAAGTCTGGAACAAAGCAATGCCCATTCATTTATTTATTGTCTATGGCTACTTTTGTGAATGAAATAAAGGCAGAGTTAAGTAGTTGCTATAGTGACTGTATGGCCATCAAAGCTGAAAATATTTACTGTATGTAGTCCTTTCCAGTAAAAGTTTTCCAGCCCCTGTGCTAGAAGGTAAGCTCCATGAGGGCAGGGTTTTGTTTAGTTTGCTGTAGTCACCCAGTACAAACAAAACGGGAGTAATATTGTTGAATACATAAAGGCCATATGTCAGTTAATAGCAAGGCTGAGGTTTGCATACCTAGCTGATTGGGTCTAAAGCCCAGGTATGGTGACTGTACTATCAAATAATTTGCTTTGAAAAAATATTTTTGTGGTGTAGGCATGTTAAAGTCTTATGCTTTTTTTTTCCACCTGAACTGGTATATTGGCTAACACATAAAATTTCTTATATGACCAATCAACTATAGAAACTGCTGTTCTATTTTCTTAGATCATAAGCAATGAGCCTGGATGTTTAAAAATGAAAAATACAACCACTACCTTTTTAATGGATAATACAGCAATTTTATAAAATAACCTATTTTCAAAAGTGAAAGTTAACTGCATAAAAAAAAAAAGGCAACATTTTTATCTTGACATGCACTGATTTTAATCAACCATTTGAAAAATTTTTAGTGCCATTAACAAAGCATGCTCAGTATGCATGAATTGATGGGCGATGAGTGTACCTAATCAGATGGGATTTTTATAACCTCACAAATACAAAGCCAGACTGCATAATACCCTCTTATGGAAGTCTTTGTGCATGTATTCTTTGTATTTCTTGCTTTTAGGCTGCAAAGCAGAATTTGAACAGTTGATTTGGTGAGGTCAGTTATAGGTAAATGCACAAACTGATAAACTATTCACAGTCAGGACCTTATTGGTCTAGGGGGCAGGAATGGTTATTTTGGTGGGTATGGATTGTTGAATGCTCCCTCATTTGATTTGTTTTAGGTAACGCGGTAGCAAAGAGAGAGGTGTGCTTCAATCCTGGAGGGGCAGCAGGATGCGGAGCACTTTTGATTGGATTCCCATCCTGGCCCCTTTGCAGAAAATTGTCTAGGATTTCAGCAACTTCATATTTGTATATGAGAGCTGTGAGAGGTGGCATTCACTTAACTGGCCCAGCCCTCTCTGCTTCGTGATTTTATTTCATCGAATTATGACCACAAGCCACCACACACTTGACATCCTATCTGGATTCCCAAGGAGCATACCTCCAACATCTGAGAAGAGCAAATTCGAGTCTTCAAAATGGATCACCACTAAGGGCAGGTTCATTCTTCACTTTCTTTCTGCCTTTACAAAAGAACTTAGATGTATGTTTCAAAGGGTCCTCGTTCTGTTCCTCTTTTGAACTTTTCTTTTTGCCCTTGTATTAAAGTGGTTTTAAAGGGGTCTAAAAAGATTTTGGCAAAACATATTTGCAGATGTAGATTAACTGGTGAAGAAAATTACTGCTAGAGATCAACTGGTTAACTGGTAAAGAACATTTATTTTATAATCCTTGAAGAATAGAAGGATGTAGTTGGATTATTGTGTGTATTTTTACTTTCCATTGTCCAGTTAGCAGAGATAAAATGAAAGCGTTTTAACTTCAATGTACCATTTTACTGAGTGCTAAGGAAGCATATTAATTCCAATATTTTATAACCAAAGCTCTATCAGAACATATTTATAAAACTTGTTGGAATTTTTATGGCTTTTGTGTAGTCATGTAGGTAACTCATTTAAAATATAAACAAATCTCAATTTAGATCAAGGGTTATTTCTTAGATCAAGTTTATGCCAATTATATGAAAATATTTTAACTCCTAGACAGGAGTCTTTCAGTGCTGAATTTTAGAGTAAATGAGTTCTTCTTAACTTGGCTGTTTCCCTACTTCTGTGTTATTTCTTATTTCTTTAAAATCTGAGTCCTGATTGGCTTAATGATTTTGCAGCAGACATGTCTCCACATATTCTCAGATGCTGTCACGTGGAAACATGAAACAGATGAAGAATGACTGACCCAGATTTTAAATGTATAAGGTACATACTACTGTAAAAATATGGGATGAATTTTATATATTAAGAAATACCAAAAACATAGTTTGTGCACCAAGTTAATTATCCCTGGCCTTTCACATTTATGGGGGGAAAATAAATCAATACTTTAATGTTGTTTATAGCATAATGGTTATTTGATTTTATTCTTGCAGAAGGAATGGAAAGATTTGTTGGCTAAATTTTTGAATTTGACTAGATGCTTACTACATTTGTTATGATCGTATGAATAAGTAAAAAAAACATCCTGCTGATGGCATACATGTTTTTGTGATTATTATATGCCTTAAGACTTTGTGTTAACATCCTACCTAGGCTTGCAGATTTTAAACATGAAAAACTCCTTTTAAAAATAACACTTAACTTTGGGGATGTGAACTATATCGCAAAGTTGGCACATAACATTTGGGTGGCTTCGTTTCTTCTCCCAAACCTATGTAGCATTAAGCTTAGGTACACTCATGATGTTTTATGCATACTTTGCTCCCTTTAGTATTGAGATATATATATATATATATATATATATGGAAATTTTATGATACATGAAACAGTGACTTAATTTTTTAGCCCATGTGTCTGATCTCGTATCCCAAATAAGATCAAGTAACTATGACAGTACTTCACCTTTAGGTACATCTCTGGTGAGTAAACCACTTCCAGGGAATCAATGGTCCATTTGGGAAAATGGCAGGCCTCAAAGCTGCCATTTCATCCATTGTTGTTTCAACGTGTACTTTTTACTTCAAAAGTAAGGCCTGAAATGGGGCTTGCTTTGAGAAGCATTTTAATGTTATCATTCCCATTCCTTTCCTATAGGGAAATAGGTAAGAGAATTTTCGGTATTTTTACAGAATTTAAAACAAACATACCAGGACAGTTTTGAGGCTGTTGGTCACAGCATGTCATCATAACAATGAGGGTCATGATGAGATACAGAAAATTCTAGATTTATTTTTCTTTGAGAGTACTTTTAAAATACTATTCTGTATTCTAGGTGTCCAGGTGATGGGCTAGCCTTAAATCTGTAGCCAGATTCTGTTTGCATCCAGCACCTGCAGTCTTTGCCACTATCCCAATGTCAACAGACTGATGAAGAATATCATGTTGCTACCCATTTTTTTAAAATGGGTAAAATAATAACTGAATTTCTGCTTGAGTTTAAAAGAATATTTGTATTTTAAAGAATTTATTTAAAGGAAACCTGGCCAGGAACAATATTAAAAATATTGAACTGCTCTGTAGTTGGTCTTGGACTATAAGCTGACTGTAAGTTACATATACCACTGTGCTCATTGGCAGATCACTTGCCCCTCCTCATGCCAGAGGCTACCTGAGAGTGTAACTGAGCAGTTGAGCTTGAAAATGCACTTTTAAACTTTTTTCCCCTCCTTTCTTCCAAGTCTCAAGATGTAACCTCAAAACAAACTGTAGAAACTTTTCCTTAGTCTTAAAATAGAGCCTCAAACATACTTTGAAACTCCATTCCCTTCCTTTTACCACTATGTACTCCTTCTTTCCCCCATGCACATTTATCTAACTGTATGCTTTTATCTAATTATATGCTTACTTAGAAGTTCCAGGGGCTAATGTTGAGACAGACCAAGCATGGAGACCCAGCTGCAAAATTCCAGAAATTACCTCAAGGTGGTTAGTCCACACCCCAGCCATTTTAAGATGACAGCCTTCCATGCTCCTGGTAAACAATAGTTTGAGATAGCCACCAGAAGAAGACATGTGGACCTTGTATTCAGCACCATTCCCCCATGCCTCCCATTCCAAGTTCCCTCTTTAATCTCTTCTCCGCAGCCGAAAGTTTGAAGTGGTTCTGGAAAGGGTGAGCTGGCTGTTTCCCCACAGCTAGCTCTGGAAATAGAATCACTTTCCTTTCACTACTCTTCATCCTTGTTATTGGTTTTATAAGTGGTGAACAGCTAAGCCTGCACTTGATTACAAGAGCAGATACAATCTAGCATATGTTATGTGGATTTCCAAGGTTGCTTAAACAAGCCCATGTGGCAACATTGAACAGCCTATGTTCTCTCACATCAACACTACTGGATGCGGAGGAGAACCTACCCCTTTTATGGGTCTATATATACTCCTTCATCCACCACCATCTCTACTTGGCCAGCTTTTTGCATTTGAATTTTTGCAAGAACTTGTGGTGTGTATACAAGGTTGAACATTAACTCCTGAAAGTGGCAATGGAAACACCATACCAAAAATGCCTATTTCACAGATAAACTGGAAAGTGCTTCTGCACAAAATTCTTTGTGCACTATTAGGGACCCACTGACCAAGGATAAATCCAATGCTAGTCTGTTGACTAACTTTGCCATTTAGTGAAGCAGTCTAGCCTGAACAAACTGGTGTAGTATCTGCATATAACCTACGCACATCCTCCCATAAACTTTAAGTCATCCCTAGGTTACTTATAATACTAATACAATGCACATCCTATATAAATAGTCGTCATACTGTATTTTGGGAATAATGACAGGAAAAAAGGTTTGTATGTGTTCAGTATAGCTATAACCATCTTTTTTCCCCCCAAGTATTTTTGATCCACACTTGGTTGAATTTACCAGTGCCCATGGACTGTAATCAGTTCTTAATAAAGTTGTGTATCATTTATGAATAACTTGTAGTCCAACTGGTCATTTCATGCCAAAAGAAAAACCAAAAAAACCTTGCCTGAAAACTGGGGCTTAAGGTTTAAGTGCATGCTGCTGATAGAAAATTGTGAACAGGTAAGACTACATCTTTTCATGTTTTTTCCTTGTTTCCAAGTCAGTGAGAAATTTGAAAGGACAAAAGCAAACACTCAAGCATTGCTTCCTGTTGCCCTTAGCTGTCAATTTGGCAGAATGTTGAAAACCCATGTGCTTTCTTCATGGACAAGTAAGTGCCTTGGCCTGTAATACCTATCTGGTGGACATCAGAGCACCACTGGAAAGAAAGATGCAGAACATGGGTTATCCCAATTTAATCCGAAACATGAGATGACAGATGACACACACATACACATACACACACACTCTTTCAGGTTCATCTTGTAAAAAAACTCAAGCCCCATTCAGCAGCCATATTAAAGGAAACAATCATTTCAAATTACAAAGTAATCTTGTAAACAGAAACTTAGAACAAAAGAGCCCAGTAAATAATTGATGAACAGTTACTGAAGCATGTTGGGCGTCTCTGTAGTATTGATTTTTGGCTATGAAGAAAGCAGGGCTCTGCAAGCTCCTACTTTTGTCTCTCCTATTTGGTACTATCAATATTCATAGCCCACTTACATGTTAGGAATGTAAAATGATGCATCTTTTATGTTGTTCATTTGGGCCCTTGCTCTCTGTGGATGAGGTCTGTGACTCATTCCTTAATTATCAGCTTTGATTCTCTTAATGAGAAGTTATCAAAATAGTTCAGGACACTGAATTATTAATTGAATAACTGTAATTAATGATCAAGAAATGGAAGCAAGCAAATAAACTTTGGTCTTCTACTTCCAAGTCTGAAATACTATTCTCAGAAGTTCAGTTGGGTCTCTGAACTTCTCTGCCTTCTCTTTGAATTGCATCTTCACCATTGCTTTGTTACATGTATTAAGTTCAGTGCTCAGTGTTTTATAGGCCATTCACAGCATGGAAAATAAAAATCATGCCCTTGCTATTTTAGCATTGCAATAACTGAAAAGAAAACATAAAAAATAATCCATAGTTTCTCTATCACACACAAGTCAATAGAGTGGAATGCTTAGGTCAGCTCAGCGGGGGCATGGGTTGAAATAGGAATCAGGACAATACTTTGGAATATTTAAATATGTATGAGTGCTATATATCTGACAGAGGACTGAAACTGATTGAGCGCCACAGCAAAGAAACTATGGTAAAACCACTAGGTTTCAGCTTGAGAGAAAGTTAGCGACAACTCTTGAAACTGTCAAAGTCAGAAAAACTGGTATTTGATGCTGCCATATATTATTTAATCACTGTCTTTCCTGATTCACTACTAGAGCACAGACAAGGAGTAGGAACTGAGGAGGGAATCTGTGAAAGATGCTGTGTCTGACATTCCCAAGGGAAATGGATATTGCCTATGGAAAGTCAGTGCGGATGGCTCTGATTTGGCCATGTATGCATTTGGCTTAGGTCAGACTGAGTGAAGTAGTGAGGGATTTGCATGGGTTTTTGGAGGGCTCTTATTTTACAAAAAAGATTAGGAAAAACTAATCTTAAAGACCTTTCTCCTGTGTTACTCCATTCCTGTTCTTTAAAAAGAGCTATGTTGGTTTGTCTCTTCCCTCCTGACATCTCAAACACAAAAAGGGGACAGAAGAGAGTAGGGAACTATTCAGGTTCAGAATAGGGCTTGGAAGGAAGATCTGCCCAATAGCTAATTTGGAAAAATTGATAGATTTGACTACAGAAAAAATAAAACTTTGTACATGGCACAACCACATAAACCAAACTAAACTCAAACTGGCAATAGTATTAATAGCCTATATGACAGACAAAATACTGATATTCATATATGGAAAGTTTTTACACATCAGTAAGCAAAAGATGAACATCTCAATAGAAAAGTGAACATGAGAGGGGTCGAGATGGCTGATTAGAAGCAGCTGCAATCTACAGCTCTCACAAAACGGTGAGTGAATTCTGCACCTGAGGTATCTAGATTCTCACACTGGGACTGACTAGGAGGATGGCTCAACCCAGAGCGAGTGAGGAAAAGTAGGGTGGGGTGATGGTCCACCCATGAGTGGCAAAGAGCCAGGGGAACCCCCACCCCCAGCCACAGGAGGTGGTTAATAACTGCATGACCCTTCCTGGGAAACCATGCTTTTCCTATGGATCTTTGCAACCAGTGGATCAGGAGATCCTTTCATGAGCCCACATCACCAGGGCCTTGGGTCCAAAGCACAGAGCTGTGCAGAGTCTTGGTGGAGTGGCTGCCTACCCACTCACGGGGGCATTTAGGGAAACCTGGGAGTTTTGCATGCTCCAACCCCAGGAATTCCAGCAAGGCAGGAGATCCTGTGCATTTGCCTAGGAAAGGGGCTGAATCCAGGGAGCCAAGCAGCCTCATTCCGTGGGCCCCACACCCATAGCACCTCGTAAGACTCACTGGCTTGGAATTCCAGCTGGCCAGCAGTGGCAGACTGGAAATGGCCTGAGATGGATGGAGTTCCCAGGGGGAGGGGCAGCTGCCATATCTGCTGTTCCAGTTGGCTGCTGTAACCTGCCAGTATTGGGGACCAGGAGGAATTCCCCACAACACAGCACAGCTACTGTGTCTGGTCATGGCCAGTCTGCTTCTTTAAGTGGGACAACAATCCATCTCTCCTTACTGGGAGGGGCATCCCTGTGGGAATTTCAACAACTGCAGCCAGGGTTCTAGGGACAGAACTCTCATCATTCCCTGGTGCTGCCACTCCCAGTGGAGAGGGGCAGCCACTATGTCTGTGGTTAGCAGACTTAAACTTTCTAGGCTCCTATCTCTGAGGAGGCCGGGTGGTCAGTGCAATGCACCTGCTCTGCCAAGGAGTAGCCAGACTGCTTCTTTAAGTGAGTCTCTGATCCCATTTCTCCTATTTGGGCGAGACATCCCAACAGGGGTCTCCACACACCTCCTACAGGAATGTTCTGGCTGGCATCAGGTTGGTGACCCCCTAGGATGGTGCTCCCAAAGGAAGGAACAGGCTACCATATTTGCTGTTTCGCAGCCTTCACTGGCGATACCTCCAGGTATAGGAGGGACCAAGGCAACTATGGTCTGGAGTGAACCCCCAGCAAGCTGCAGCAACCCTACAGAAGAGGGGCTTGACTGTTAAACAAACAAACAAACAAATAGAAATTAACAACATTAACAAAAAAGACCCCACAAAACCCCATTTGAAGTTCAGCAATCTCAAAGATCAAAGGTAGATAAGCCCACAAAGATGAGAAAGAATGCAAAAATGCTGAAAACTCAAAAAGCCAGAGTGCCTCTTCTCCAAATGACTGCAACACTTCTCCAGCAAGGGCACTGAAGTGGGCTGAGGCTGCTGAAATGGATGAATTGACAGATGTAGGCTTAAGGAGGTAGGTAATAATGAACTTCACTGAGCTAAAGGAGCATGTTCTAGCCCAATGCAAAGAAGCTAAGCATCATGATAAAACATTATAGGAGCCAATAACCAGAATAGCCAGTTTAGAGAGAAGCATAAGTGACCGGATGGAGCTGAAAAACACAATATGAGAACTTCACAATGCAACCACAACTATTAACAGCTGAATAGACCAAGTGGAGGGAAGAATCTCAGAGCTTGAAGACTATCTTCGTGGAATAAGACAGGCAGACAAGAATAGAGAAAAAATAATGAAAAGGAATTAACAAAACCTCAAAGAAATATGGGATTATGTAAAAAGACTGAACCTACGACTGATTGGGGTACCTGAAAGAAATGGGGAGAATGGGGCTAAGTTGGAAAACATACTTCAGTATATCATCCAAGATAACTTCCCCAACCTAGCAAGATAGGCCAACATTGAAATTCAGGAAATCCAGAGAACCCCAGTGAGATACTCAATGAGAAGATCAATCCCAAGACACATAATCATCAGATTCTCCAAGGTCAAAATGAAGGAAAAAAATGTTAAGGGCAGCCAGGGAGAAAGGTCAGATCAACTACAAAGGGAAACCCACCAGACTAACAGTGGACCCCCCAACAGAAACCCTGCAAGTCAGATGAGATTAGGGGTCAATGTTCAACATTCTTAAAGAAAAGGATTTCCAACCTAGAATTTAATATCCAGCCAAACTAAACGTCATAAGCAAAGGAGAAGATCCTTTTCAGACAAGCAAATCCTAAGGGAATATGTTACCAGAAGGCCTGTCTTGCAAGAGCTCCTGAAGGAAGCACTAAATATGGAAAGAAAAAACCATTACAAGCCACTAAAAAAGCACACTGAAGTACACAGACCAGTGACACTATGAAGCAACCACATAAACAAGCCTGCAAAATAACCAGCCAGCATCATGATGACAGGATCAAATTCACACATAACAATATGAGCCTTAAATATAAATGGGCTAATGCCCCAATTAAAAGACACAAAATGGCATGCTGGATAATGTCAAGCCTCATTGGTATGCTGTCTTCAAGAGACTGATCTCATGTACAGACACACATAGGCCCAAAACAAAGGGATGGAGGAAAATTAACCAAGCAAATGGAAAACAGAAAAATGTAGGAGTTACAATTCTAGTTTCTAATAAAACAGACTTTAAACCAACAAAAATCAAAAAAGACAAGAAAGGGCATTATTATAATGGTACAGGGTTTAATTCAACAAGAGCAGCTAACTATGCTAAACACATATGCACCCAATACAGGAGCACCCAGATTCATAAAACAAGTTCTTAGAGACCTTTAAAGAGACTTAGACTCCCACAAAATAATAGTGGGAAACTTTGACACCCACTGACAATGTTAGACAGATCGAGAAAGAAAATGAACAGATATTCAGGAGCTGAACTCAGCTCTGGATCAAGCAGACCTGAGAGATATCTACAGAACTCTCCACCCCCAGACAACAGAATATACAATCTTCTCATCACCACATGGCACTTACTCTAAAATTGATCACATAATCGTAGGTAAAACACTCCTCAGTAAATGCAGAAGAACTGAAATCATAACAAACAGTCTCTCAGACCACACAGCACAATCAACTTAAAACCTAAGATTAAGAAACTTACTCAAAACCACACAACTACATGGAAATTGAACAATCTGCTCCTGAATAACTCCTGGGTAAATAATAAAATTAAGGCAGAAATCCAGAAGTTATTTGAAGTCAATGAGAACAAAGAGATAATGAACCAGTCTTTTTGGGATGCAGCTAAAGTAGTGTTAAGAGTGAAATTTACAGCACTAAATGCACACATCAAAAAGCTAGGAATATCTCAAATTGACACCCTAACATCACAACTAAAAGAATGGGAGAACCAAGAGCAAACTCCAAAGCTAGCAGAAGACAAGAAATAACCAAGATCAGAGTGGAACTGAAGGAGATAGGGACAGAAAAATCCCTTCAAAAAAGAAAAATCAATGAAGCCATGAGCTGGTTTTTTGAAAAAAATAAAATTGACTGCTAGCTAGATTAATAAAAAAGAAAAGGAGGAAGAATCAAAGTGACTCAATCAGAAACAAGGAGGATATCACTGTTGACCCCACAGAAATACAAACAACCATCAGAGAATATTATAAACACCTCCATGCACATAAACTAAAAAATCTAGAAGAAATGGATAAATTCCTGGACACCTACACCCTCTCAAGACTGAACCAGAAAGAAATAGAATCCCTAAATAGACCAATAAAATGTTCTGAAATTGAAGCAGTAATAAATAGCCTACCAACCAAAAAACAGCCCAGGACCAGACAGATTTACAGCTGAATTCTACCAGAGGTACAAAGAAGAGCTGGTACCATTCCTCCTAAAACTATTCCAAAAAATTGAAAAGGAGGGACCCCTCTCTAACTCATTTTATGAGGCCAGCATTATCCTGAGACCAAAACCTGGCAGAGATGCAATAATAAAAAAACACTTCAGGCCAGTATCCCTGATGAATATCAACGCAAAAATCCTCAATAAAATTTTGCAAACCAAATCTAGCAGTCCACCAAAAGGCTTATCCACTGCAATCAAGTTGGCTTCATCCCTGGGATGCAAGGTTGATTCAACATATGCAAATCAATAAATGTGATTCATCATATAAACAGAACTAGGGCAAAAATGACATAATTATCTCAATAGATGCAGAAAAGGCCTTTGATAAAATTGAACATCCCTTTATGTTAAAAACTCTCAATAAACTAGGTATTGAGGGAACATACCTCAAAATAATAAACCCATATATGACAAACCCATGGCCGATATCATACTGAATGGACAAACCTGGAGGCATTTCCCTTGAGAACCAACACAAGACAAGGATGCCCTCTCTCACCACTCCTATTCAACATAGTATTGGAAGTTCTTGCCAGGGCAATCAGGAAAGAGAAAGAAATAATGAGTATTCAAATAGGAAGAGAGGAAGTCAAAATGTCTCTGTTTGCAGATGACACGATCTTCTATCTAGAAAACCCCATCATCTCAGCCCAAAGATTCTTAAGCTGGTAAACTACTTCAGCAAAGTCTTGGTATACAAAATCAATGTGCAAAAAATTGTTAGCCTTCCTATACACCACCAACAGGCAAGCAGAATGCCAAATCACGAGTGAACTCACATTCACAATTGCCACAAAAAGAATAAAATACCTAGGAATACAACTAACAAGGGAAGTGAAGGACCTCTTCAAGGAGAACTACAAACCACTCTCAAAGAAATCAGAGAGAACACAAACAAAAGGAAAAACATTCCATGCTCATGGATAGGAAGACTCAATATTGTGAAAATGGTCATATTGTCCAAAGTAAATTAAAGATTCAATGCTATTCCCATTAAACTACCATTGACATTTTTCACAGAATTAGAAGAAACAATTTTAAAATCCTAAGGAAAAAAAAAAAAAAGCTGGAGGCATCCTGCTACCCAATTTCAAACTATACTACAAGGCTACAGTAACCAAAACAGCATGGTACTGGTACAAAAATAGACACACAGACCAATGGAACAGAATAGAGAACTCAGAAATAAGACTGCACACCTACAACCATCTCATCTTTGACAAACCTGACAAAAACATGCAATGGGGAAATAATTCTCTATTTAATAAATGGTGCTGGGAGAACTGACTAGCCATATGCAGAAAATTGAAAGTGGACCCCTTCCTTACACCTTATGCAAAAGTTAACTCAAGATGAATTAAAGATTTAAGTGTAAAACCCAAAACTATAAAACCATAGAAGAAAATCTAGGCAATAACATTCAGGACATAGGTACAACCAAAGATATAATGATGAAAACACAAAAGGCAATAGCAACAAAAGAAACAATTGACAAATGGGCTCTAATTAAACTAAAGAGTTTTGCACAGCAAAAGAAACTATCAGAGTTAACAACGACCTACAGAATGAGAAAATATTTTGCAATCTATTCATCTGAAAAATGTCTAATATCCCAAGTCTACAAGAAACTTGAAAAAACCACCTCATTAAAAAGTGGGCAAAAGACATGAACAGACACTTCTCAAAAGAAGACTTCATGTAGGCAACAAACATGAAAAACAAGCTCAATATCACTGATCATTAGAGAAATGGAAATCAAAACCACAATGAGATACCATCTCACACCATTCAGCATGGTGATTATTAAAAAGTCAAGAAACAACAGATGCTCATGAGATTGTAGAGAAAAAGGAACACTTTTACACTGTTGGTGGGAGTGTAAATTAGTTCAATCATTGTGAAAGACAGTGTGGTAATTCCTCAAAGACCTAGAGGCAGAAATATCATTTGACCCAGCAATCCTATTACTGGTCACATACCTGAAGGAATATAAATCATTCTATTATAAAGATATACACATGTATGTGTTCATTGCAGCACTATTCACAATAGCAAATACATGAAATCAACCCAAATGCTTATCAATGACAGACTGGATAAATAAAATGTGGTACATATACATCATGGAATACTATGCAGCCATAAAAAGGAATGAGATCATGTCCTTTGCAGGGTCATGGATGGAGCTGGAAGGTCTTATCCTCAGGAAACAAACACAGGAACAGAAAATCAAATACTGCATGTTTTCATGTATAAGTGGTAGCTGAACCATGAGAACACATGGACACATGGATGGGGGAACAACACACACTGGGGCCTGTTGGGGGTGGGGCAGCGGGAAAGAGTGCATTATGAAGAATAGTTAATGGATGCTGGGCTTAATACCTAGGTGATGGGTTGATCTGTGCAGCAAACCACCATGGCACGTGTTTACATATGTAACAAACCTGCACATCCTGCCCATGTATTACAGACCTTAAAAGTTAAAGAAAGAAGAGTGAACAAATGGTATTAATAATTCACAAAAGAAATAGAAAAAGGCTAGAGGTTTGCAGTTCTTGATGAGTAATCCAGGCTGAACAGTCTTTCATGTATCAGCTTGGCCAATATTAAACAGAAAGATAATATCTAACAAGAAATTACAGGGGTACAGTGTTACATCACACATAATATGTATCAAGAGCTGTAACAATGTATTACCTCTTGACTTCAAGATTTCTACCTGCAGGAATTTATCTCAAGGAGTTAAGAGGCCAAGTGGTATCTGCGAGAATGTGAATCACAGTATTGTTCATAAGACCAAAAAATCAGAAATCCTTAATAGCCATCCCAAAGGAATTGGTTGTACTTCCAGTTCTAGGCAAAGTGAATTCTATTTTACTCCTTCTGCTTATCACAACCAAGGTCTCTGGACGAAATACATAAGTTACCCAGCAGAGGACTCTAAAATGTGGAGGAAAAGCATACTGCCTCAGGTTGTTGGAACTGAATGAGGCCCTGGGTTTTGTTTTCTTTTCTCTTTTTCTCTCATCTTCTGTATATCTCAGATTGGGCACTAGAGAAACCTGAAACTCAGCAGTGTCAATAGGTGCAGACAAAAATATACCCTCAAGAAAAGCCTGTTTTCTCTTGCTGAAAGAACTGGGAAAAGTGCAACATAATAGTCCAGAAGCCTTTAATGAACATCTATCTGTTCTCGAGGTAAACACCATGAAAAAAAATCTACACCTACCCTCTGCCACAACAGGTGTTGCAGCAGTAGAGTTTGTGGATGGAACCCTTTTTTTCTTCCATCTCCTTGCTCTGTGTGTGAGGCTGTATCCTTCCTACATAGAGCCTGTAGGTCAACTTTGACTTCCACCATCCTGTTACTCACCTCCCATGACACCACAGATATGAAGAAGCACCCTTTCTCTCTGGAGCTGGTGGGCAGAATTGTAAATCCATCTCCTCTGCAGGAAGAAGATGACTCCCCATGCCCAGCTGTGTCAGTGCATAAAACCCTGTCTTCTGTTCCCTGCAGTAATGAGTGCCCCTGCCTTCCCTACTCTAGCCATTGCTAAAAAGACGATAGAGTATACTTCTGTATCTAGGTTGGTACACAAGTGCGGCCAACCAGAACAGCAGAACTGCAGACTTATAAAGTAGATTGACATTTGAATCATGACCCACAAAAGTGAGCTGGACATGCAGTTTGAACTTACAGGGTTGACTAGCTGCCAAAATAGCTTTACATAGGAATCAGTCTGACAACATAATATTCCAAATATCTAGAATACAGCCCCAAATTACTCATTATATTAAGAAATAGGACAATCCCAAATCATATACAAATGTGATTGACAGATGCCAGAGCTGAGATGACACAGATGTTGGGGTGTTTAGATAAAAATTTTAAAGCAGCTATCATAAAAATGCTCCAGGAAGCAATTACAAATGCTCTTGAAACAAATGTAAAAATAGACCAACTGAGCAATAAAATAAAAATACAAAGAACCAAATGAAATTTTTGAAATGAAAAATACAATAAATAAAAACAAAATTAAAAACCTCACTGGAGGGGTTTGATAGAAGTGAGACGAAATAGGAAGGAATCCGTGAACTTGAAGATAGACCAATAGAAAACATCCAGTCTGAACAATTGAGAAAAAAAAATAGATGGACATGAACTGAGCCTCTAGGACTTGTGAGATGATAACAAAAATCTAACATTAATGTCCTTTGAGTTCCGCAAGGAGAAGAAATAGAATATGAACCTGAAAAACAAATGGCCCAAAACTTCCCAAATTTACCAACAAGACATAAATCTACCATTTAAAGAGCGCATGTAAGTAAGTTTTCATTTCTCTGGGGGTAAACTCCCCAACGTGCAATCACTGGCTTGTATGGTAAATGTATCTTTAACTTGATAAAACGAGTTGCCAAACTTTTTCAGAGTTGTTATACCATTCTACATTCCCACCTGCAATGTGTGACAGATCCAGTTACTCTGCGTCCTCACCAGAATTGTACAGTCAATTCTTGTTATGTTTTATAATGTTGCCACAAACACTAAATTAATGAATACTGAATCAAGGCTCCTAGGGGAAATACAGGGTAAGTTTCCCACCAGCCTCTGGTCAGAATATTTTCAACCAAATCGATACATAACCTTGTTTTATGTGTGTTTCTGTTTAAAGGCATCTTATTTCAGACATTACTGTTGATTCGTTAGCACTGCACTCATGGCCAATAGCACTATAACTCATGTCTGAACAAAGCTTGTCTAACATAGACTTTTTTTTTTCCTCTAAGCCTGTTTGTTATTCAAACTAACCAATACTAAACTATTTACCCTGGCTTGCCTTGCTGTTGAAGAAATCCCAATAAAGTCTCTTGTCTCAGATTTTTCTCATCCCTGCTTCTGTCTCCTGACCAAAGCTTGATGCTCCCGCTGTGGCCTTGCATGGCATGGTATTCTCTCTTCCCTTGGGAAACATAAGTAATCAGTTCTTCAATGGCATTAACATCCTCATGTCAGGCATCTCTGTAAATTACTGTCTCTCTGGTACAAATGAAGTTGGTTTAACTTCCTTGTTTAAACTGTCTCTTTGAAACAGGTTCACCAGTATATTTAATCTCCAAACTGAACTCCCTTGAGATACTCCCTTGGCTTATCTGGTCATCCTAACTTGGACTGAAGTAGTTCTCTTGAGGAGGAAGAACAATCCAGGGAGCTAGAAATGTCATTCTCTTTGACTGTCAAAACTCTCAGATTATAACTCACTCTTTCCACTTGATCTCTTATATATAAGTCTTGCCAGCCCGGAGATTCCATGTATCAGAATGTGTGGGAAGAGATTTGTGTATTCATCAGAATCCATCTATTACTTTTTCCTCTGATCTCCCACATTCCAGGTTTCAGTGTAAGCCTGAGACATCTTTGACTTCCCTGTGCAGAAATCACGACAGAGAGAAAACTAATGTTTCCTGAGCACCCACTGTAAGTAAGGTACAATGCAGTATTTCACCAGTATTTCCCAGATGAAAATCTTAGTCTTAGAAAAATTCAAAAGCCAGGCTGAAGACACAGATAGTAAGTGTTAGAGCTGGAATTCATACCACTTGTCATGTTTCTACTTTGTCTTTCTCAGAGATTTGCAATTTGAGAGTAAATGTTAGTAAATAGTAATGTCAGCAACCACAATTCATTTTCAAGGCCTTAAAGATTGAGCAAATAACCCCAGAGAAGACATTGTAAAAATAAAGCCTTATCAGGGTAGTGATAGTGGAAGTCAAAAGGAGATTTAGACTCTAATGCTATAATAAAATTTGTAATTACACAAGACTGTCCAGAATTGGGAATATGAGTTCTTAGAAAGTAAATAGATTTAAATGAGAATTACTTAACTAAAAACTAGATAAGACACTAATTGATTTCAGCAATGAGACATTATGTAAAGTACAGTCAGCAAGACTGCTAAAATGAGGAAGCACGTGTCTTGGAGTTTAATGGAATATTATCCCAATTGCCAAGACGTCCTCTCAGCAGAAAATAGGAGGGAACAGGATGCTATTAGATAGGAAAAGGTTGTTTTTTATGGCTAAAAGGAGGGGTGAGCAAGCCCTGGTGGAATACTTCTGGCTTTGGCTATGCATGTGATAACTATTTTCTGATCTGACTTCCAAACACAGAATTTTGTTGGCTGGTCCAAAGTTTCCCTGGGTTAGAGATTCACGTCTCTTAAGCTATATGGATTTTTCCATAAATGTCTTCATTCTACTTTCTTACAACCTTTCTCTGAGAAAGGAGAACTCCCTTTAAGTTTCCCTCTGAAAAGGTCTGTCAGAAATATAGTAAGAATTGTGCTATCATAAGCAATATCAAAATCAGTTCCAATGACTGTATTTTGAATAAAATATAGATATTAAAAGGACAAATTATAAAACCAAGCTCATTTTATGGCATCCCTTTGGGAGAACCCTAGGGGATATTGATTTACTGAATCAAAGTAAAGCCTTTGCTGTTAAAAGTGTCTAATGATATAACTAGACATTTGATCATTTGCAATATTAGAGCTGATTTAGTCTTTCAATGAACAAGTGAAAACAATATCAACTCTTTAGTTCACATTAAAAAATAGGAAAGGCCAGGAAACAAAAAGGTTTCTCTTTTTTTTCCTTTTGCTTTTTGCTTTCTTCTGCTCTTTGGGATATCTGTGATTTGGTACAGATCAATTGCTAGAGATGACTTTATAAATCAGATGTATTCAACAGGTAAATTGATCCAGTCATTAAGAACATATCTGTGCTCATCTAATGGGAGGTTAAGATACTCCAGGGTATCAGCTTCAATTTTCCTGTTTTCATCCTCCAACTGTATCTGAACTATCATTGCCTAGACAGCCCCGAGACACTGAAGGAAACATATATTTTGTCTATTAGAATCTGAGGTATTTTGAAGGGTAGGCAGATTATCCTCAGGAAAGTTGACTCTATAAATAATAGACTTGTTGATAAAATAGCATGTTTAAAATCTATTTCCAACAGGATCAATGGTTTTCCCTTGGATTTAACTTTTTATTTTGAAATAATTACAGGAAGTTACAAAGATAGTACAGAGAGATAGAGCCCCGTACCTTTGACCCAGCTAACTGGTTACATCCAACATAACAGTAGCATAATATCAAAACCAGGAATTTGGCCTTGATACAATGTGAGTATATAGTTTTACATATAGAACTATCCTATTACTACAAAATTCTCCCTTATGTTAAGCCCTTTACAGTCACACCACCACCCCTGCCACCCACCATTGCTAACCAATCCTTAACAACCACTACTCTATTTTTCATCTCACTAAAAACTCAGCAAAATGTCCTGAGATCCGTCTAAGTGGCACATGTCAATAGTTCATTCCTCTTGATTGCTAAGTAGCATTCCATGGTATGTAAGTACCACAGAGATTTACCTTAGCCATTTACCTATTGAGGCACATTTTCATTGCTTCCAGTTTTGGCTATTATAAGTAAGGTTGCTCTGAACAATCATGTCCAGGTTTTGTGTATACATGGTTTTCATTTCTCTGGGATAAATGCCCAGAAGTACAACTGCTGCGACACCTAAGTGTATTTGCAGTTTGTTTGTGTTTTTAGCTGCCAAACTTTCTGAGAGTAACTGAGCCATTTTTCATTCCACTAGCAAAGTATGTGTGATCTGCTTTCTCCACATCCTTACAAGTCCTTTATCAGTGTATGTTTTTAATTTTGAGTTCTGAGAACTCTTTATATATTCTAGTTATGAATCATTTGTGAGCTATGCGGTTTGCATTTTTTTTCCCCAGACTCATCTTATCTTTACTGATCTTTCACAGAGCAAAAGTTTTAAATTTTGATGAGGTCTAATGTATCTATGCTTTTCTCTGATAGATTATGCTTTTTGTGTTATGTCTAACAACTTATCATCAAGCCCCTGGTCCTGAAGACATTCTCCCATTTTATTCCTGTGAATTTTATAGTTTTACAGTTAAATCTATTTGTATAATATGTCCGGTTTAAGCTGAAGTTCACTTTTTGCCTATGGATGTCCAATTACTCCAATACTATTTGTTGAAAAGACTATCCTTCCTTCGTTGAATTGCTTTTATTCCATGGTCAAAAATCAGTTTGCCATGCTTGTTTGTGTCTCTGAGTTCTCTATTCTGTTCCATTTATCTATGTGTCTACTACTCTACCAAACATGCAGACATGGTTACTATATAATAAATATTGAAATTGATAGTGATTCCTTCATTTTTTAAGAATTATTTTTGTGATTCTATTTTCTTTGCCTTTCCAAATAAGTTTTAAAGTAGTCTTGCCTATGTCTACAAAAAAAAACCTTATTTAGGTTGAGTAATCCTAGAATAATTTTAAGATAATTAATGTTTACTAAATTGTATTTTTTAATCCATGATCATGGAATATTTCTCCATTTATTTAGATATTTGATTGCTTTCACCAGCATTGTGTAGTTTTCAGCATACAAATCTACACAGGTTGGATATATTTACACTTGAGTATTTAATATTTTTGGAGTAATTTTAAGTGGTATTTTATTTTTAATTTCTTTTTATGTGCTCACTCATTGATTTTGTATGTTTATCATGTACCTTGAGACTTTACTGAACTCATTTGTAAGTTCTAGGAGGTTGCTTTTTATAGGTTCATTGGGATTTTCTATATATAAAATAGGAAAAAAGCAGTTTTATTTCTTCCTTTCTGATATGTGTGTCTTTTCTTTTCTTTCCTTATTGCACTGGCTAAAACTTTTAGTTTCATTTTAAATAAGACCGGTGAGAGCAGTCATTCTTGCCTTATTTCTGATTTACGGGGAAAGCACTTAATCTTTTACCATTATGCTTAATGTCACCTGTAGGTTTTTTTTTTACAGGTGCTCTTTATCTCTATTTCTATTCTTCTGAGTATTTTTAGTATGAATAGGTGTTGAATGTTGTCAAGTGCTTTTTCCTGCAATAAGTAAATGATCTTGTCATGCTTCTTCTTTAACCTGTTAATGGGATGACTCATATTACTGATATTTGAATATTCTAAGAACCTTGCATCCCTGGCATAAAGTCCATTTTGTCATGATGTATATTTCTTTTTATATTTTACTGATTTTTTTTTTTTTTTTGAGACACAGTCTCCCTCTGTCACCCAGTCTGGAGTGCAGTGGCACGATCTCAGCTCACTGCAAACTCTACCTCCTGGGTTCAAGTGATTCTTCTGCCTCAGCCTCCCAAGTATCTGGGATTGCAGGTGTGTACCACCATGCCA
This sequence comes from Colobus angolensis palliatus, assembly GCF_000951035.1. Classification (NCBI taxonomy): domain Eukaryota; kingdom Metazoa; phylum Chordata; class Mammalia; order Primates; family Cercopithecidae; genus Colobus; species Colobus angolensis. The sequence continues at coordinate 3,286,623 of NW_012115821.1, forward strand.
AGCTATTTTTTTTTTTAAGTAGAGATGGGGTTTCACCATGTTGGCCAAGTTGGTCTTGAACTCCTGACCTCAAATGATTCACCCACCTCAGCCTCCCAAAGTGCTGGGATTACAGGCGTGATCTATAATAAGCACACTTGGCCTATATTACTGAATTCTGTTTGTAAATATTTTGTTAAGGGCTTTTGTGTGTGTACTCTGGTGTGTAGTTTCCCTTTTTTTTTATTGTCCTAGTCTGGTTTGTTATTAAAGAATGCTAGCTTTATAGAATGAATTGAGAAGTGTTCCCTTCTTCACTGCTTTCTGAAGAGATTGTTTAGAGTTGGTGTTAATTCTTCTTTAAACAATTCTTTTGATAGTCTTCTCTAGTGAAACCAAGTGGGCCTAGAGATTTCCCTGTTTCTCACCATTGATGTTCCTAGGTTGCCAGTTTCTTCAGCACCCAGTCTGAGATACATGAGGCAGAACCAGGGAATTCACTATCAAGTTGTTCCCTGGATCCTGAGCTTCCTTGCTAGTCTGCCTTCTTCTACCGCTCAGACTTTTATTATATTTGTTCAGAGATTTTATTTGTACTTACTGGGAAAAATAAGGAAGAGTACATATGTTCCGTCTTCCCAGGAGTGGAAGTTCTCCACAGGATTTTAACATGTTGCCTAGTGAGTAGCCAAGAAGAAAAATGTTTAGGAGAAAGGGGAAAGGACATCAAATTCTTGAAATGGAATTCTTGGAAAAATGAACAGTGAGGGTTTGGGTTCTGATGAACAGACTACTTTTGTTTTGTTTTCCTTTCTACTGTGATGTAATTCCAATACCATAAAATTTATTCTTTTAAAATATACCATTCAGTGTGTTTTTTTAAAAGTATATTCAGAAATTTCTGTAACCACTACCACTATCTAATTATGGAACATTTTGGTAATTCTAGGATGAAACCCCATGCCCACTTAGAGTCATACCACATTCTCCACTAATATACTTTCTCACTAATATACTTTCTGCCCTATAGGTTTGCCTATTCTGAACAATTTATATGAGGGGGATCATAAAATATGTGGTTCTTTGTCTTAAGGTTCTTTCACTTAGCAATATTTTCTAGGTTCATCCATGTTGCAGAATGTATTAGTACTTCATTCTTTTTATGGCTGATTTATTAGTATACTCCATTGTATGGCTATACCAAATTTTGTTTATCCACCCATTACTTGACAGACTTTTGAGATGTTTCCAGTTTTCGACTATTATAAATGATGCTACTATGAATGTGTATTCACACAAATTTTTGTGTGAACCTATGTTATCAATTCTTTTGGGCACATACCTAATATTTGAATGGCTAAATCATATGTTAATTCTATTTTTAACTGTGAGGAAAGGTTGCCGAATGTTTTCCAAAGTGTCTGCACCATTTTACATTCTCACTAGCAATGTATTAGGGTTCCGATTTCTCCATATCCTCATTCTAATTTTTTTACATCATAGCTCTCCCCTAGTGAGTGTGAAGTGGTATCTCACTGATTTTATTTGCGTTTCTCTAATGACTAAGTATGTAAGTACATTTTCATATGTCTATTGGCCATTTGTATATTTTCTTTGGCAAAATGTCTGTTTAAATAGTTTGTCTATTTTAAAACTTGGTTGTCTTTTTATTGTTGACATGCAAGTGTTCTTTATATATTCTGGATATTAAAGTCTTATCAGATATGTGATTTGCAAATATTTTCTCCCATTTTGTGGGTTGTCTTTGCACTTTCTTGATATTGTCCTTTGATGTGTAAAATTTTTAATTTTGGTAAAGTTCCACTTAATCTATTTTTTGTTGTTGATGTTTGGCTTTAGGTGTCGTATCTAAGAAACCACTGCCTAATTGAAGGTCATCAAAACTGACACCTTTTTTTTTTTAGTTTTATTTGTACTTACTTATGAAGCATAGTGTGATGTTTTGATATATGTATATATTGTGTAATGATCAAATCAGCATATTTAACATCTCTATCACCTCAAATATTTATCTTTTTTGTGTGTGTGGTAAAAACATGGATGGGAAATCCTCTCTTCTAGCTATTTTGAAATATACAACACAATATTAACTCTAGTCACTCTACTGTGCAACAGAAACCCAAAATTTATCTTTCCTAATTAACTGTAACACTGTCCCTGTTGACCAATGCCTCCCTATGCTCCCCAAACCTTCCACTGCCAGTCTCAGGTAACCACCATTCTACTTTCTATTTCTATGAGATCAATTTTTTTAGATTCCATTTATGAGTAAGATCATGTGGTGTTTGACTTTCTGTGCCTGGCTTACATCACTTAACATAATGTCCTCTAGGTTGATTCATGTTGCTGCAAATTAAAGGATTTCATTCTTTTTTATCCTGAATAATATTTCACTACACACACGCACACACACACACACTCTTATCCATTCATTTATTGATGTACACTTAAGTTGATTCCATATCTTTGTTATTGTGAATAGTGCTGTAAGATAAGCATGGATGCTTAAAAACACAGTATGACTGTTACTCAAAATATTAAAAAGAAAACATATGATATGAAAATCTCACTACTAGGTACATATTGAAAGGAAATCAGTAAGTCAAATAGATATCTTCCAGAAAATTGAAGAGAAGGGAATTCTTCCAAATCCATTCTGTGAGACCATCATTACTTGATACCCAAACCAACCAAGGACACAACAAAAATGAAAATGTCACGCCAATATCTCTGATGAACACAGATGCAAAAATTCTCAATAAAATATGAGCAAATGAAATCTAGCAGCACATTAAAAAGATCATTCACCGTGGTCAAGCGGGATTTATCCCTGGAATGCAAGGATGGTTTGACATATGTAAATCGCTAAATATGATTCACCACATAAACAGAATTAAAAACAAAAACACTATGAACCTCTCAACTGATGCAGAAAAAGCATTTGATAAAATGCAATATCCCTTTATGATAAACTTCTCAAGAAGTTATATATAGAAGGAATATTAAATGCCATATATGACAGACCATGGCCAGCATCATACTAAATGGGGAAAAGGTGAAAGCTTTTCCTCTAAGATCTGGAACAAGGAAAGGATGCCCACTCCTGTCATTTATATTCAGCAGCGTACTGAAGTCCCAGCCAGAGCAGTTTCACAAGAGAAAGAAAAAAACATTCAAATAGGAAAGGAGAAAGTCAAATTGTCTCTGTCTACAAATGACATGATCTTAAATATAGAAACCCCAAAGACCTCACCAAAAACTCTAAGAAATGATAAAAAAAAATGCAGTACAGTTGCAGGATACAAAATCAACATGCAAAATTTAGTAGAATTTGTCTATACCAACAATGAACTAGTGGAAAATGAAATGAAAACGGCAGTCCCATTTACAATAGCTACAAAAAAAATAATAAAATACCTAGAAATTCTCCAAGGAGAAAGTTTCTGTGAGGAAAAATATAAAACGCTGACAAAAGAAATTGAAGAGGACACAAAAAATGGAAAGACATCCCATGTTCAAAAATGGGAAGAATATTGTGAAAATGACCATGCTACCAAAGCAGTCTAGAGACTCAATGCAATCTGATGAAAATATAAATTACATTCTTCAAAGAAATAGAAAAACAATCCTAAAATTTGTATGGCATCACAAAAGGTCCTTAATAGCCAAAGTAATCCTGAGCAAAAGGAACAAAGCTAGAGACATCACATACCAAACTTCAAAATATTACTGAGGTAACCAAAACAACATGGTACTTGCATAGAAATAGGCACATAGACCAATAGAACAGAATACAGAACTCAGAAATAAATCTACATATTTACAGCCCACTGATTGTTGACCGTGTCACCAAGAAAACTCACTGGGGAAATGACAGTCTCTTCAATAAATATTGCTGGGAAAACTGGATATCCATGTACAGAAAAGTTAAACTAGGCTCCTATCATTCACCATGTACAAAAATCAACTCCAAATGGGTTAAAGACTTAAACATAGGACTTGAAACTGTGAAATTACTAGAAGAAAACAGGGGAAATGTTTCAGGATATTGGTGTGGGCAAAGATTTTATGGAAAATACCTCAAAACCACAGCGATAAAAGCAAAAATAGATAAATGAGATCATATCAAACCAGATAAGTTTGATAAGGCCCTTTACCTTTTTACTTCTGTAAGTTTTATAGTAATAGTCCCTATTTCAGTCACGATTTCAACAAGTTGAGTCTTTTATTTTTGCTAAACCAAGTGTTTTTCAATGTTGTAGTTAATCTTCTCCAAGAACCAACTTTTGATTTTGTTAAATGCCTCTATATTTTTTCTATCTATTTCACTTATTTTAGCTCTAATCATGATTCTTTCTTTGGTTGCACTGAGTTTAACTTGATCTTTTTTTTCAGCATCTTAAGATGTAACATTAAGTTTATTGATTTGAGAACTTTAAAATAAATTATTGGCATTTGTAGCTATAAATTTCCCTTTGAGCACTACATTAGTTGTAGCCCATAAGTTTTGGTATGCTGTGTTTGCATTTCTTTCTCCTCAAAGTATTTTCTAATTTCCCTTGTGATTTTTTTAACCTCTTGGTTAGTTGGAAGTGTACTGTTTAAGTTCCACATATTTGTGAGTTTCCCAAATTTCCTTCTGTTAATTATATATATAGATGAGAGAGAGAGAGAGAGAGTCTTGCTCTGTCACCAGGCTAAAGTTCAATGGCATGATCACGGCTCACTGCAGGCTCAATTTCCTGGGCTCAAGAAATTCTCCTACTTCAGCCTCCCAAGTAGCTGAGACCACAGGTACATACCACAATGCCCAACTAGTTTTTTACTTTTATGTAGAGATGGGGTCTCCCTGTGTTGCCCAGGCTGGACTCAAGCTCCTGGGCTCATGAGATTCTTCTGTCTTGGTATCACAAACTGCTGGGACTACAGGTATGAGCCAATGTGCCTGGCGTACAGCAATATTCTAAATGTATTTTGTATTTATCTTTAAAAAGGTAATTTAAAAACTACTGTTTCAGATCAGGGGCCAGGAAAGTTAATTGCCAAAGACCAAATAATATTTTAGGCTTTGTAGGTCATATGGTCTCTATCACAATGGCTCAACTGTCCACTTATAGTGAGAAAACAGCCATGGCTAATGTGTAGACAATTGAGTGTGACAGTGAGCCAGTAAAACTTTGTTTACAAACATAGGCAGTGTGCTGGACCATATTTGCCAGCCTCTGGTCCACATGAATGTTTTTTCTCAGTGTGATTTTTTAAGAGAGTTATTTTATCAATATTATCCTCTGCGCTCTTTTGGGATATTTCCTCTGCATAATTTCAGCAAGTAATTTGATTTTATAAACTTTACTAATTTTACAAAGATTCTAGTCTACCAATCCATGATGTGTTTATTTTCAAGAAATAATTCTTTCTTTTATAATGTCTTCAGTTCTGAAACACAGATATGAAAATACCTTCCCATTTTCTTTACCAGTCATGTCTGTGTTGCTGGAAACTTTAATGTTGACATTTGACACATAATGAAACAGAAACAGTGTAATAATCTCATCCCAAATGCAAACAGTCTGACACATGGACTCAAATGAGTCACGTCTGTGTTCAGAGCAAATCCCTGCAAATCAATTATAAAAGAGCATCCTAAGATGTATCGTATTTGGTTGAGAATACATGAAACTATGTCTTAGAAAATATTTGGCAAGTACCAAATCTTCAAGATTCCAAGAACACTCCTGAGATTTCAGAGGTCCAGGGCAGGGAAGCTGTGGCCATTCCAACATACAGGTGTGACAACAGAAAAAATTGAGCATTAATTGATTAGCGGCTGCTCAGTGGTATGAAGCAGTCTGTAGCAGAGTCTAAATGAATAAATAATCAAATCCAGGCTATAACGTAATGGAATGATAGACGGCTCAGGAAGGTTCTGTTACCAAGACATTTTAGTAAGAGCTGCAAGAACACCCTGAAAGGAGATGAGAGACACGGATGTAAGGTATTTATCACTGTATTATTACCCTATGGCACATTTCTTCTAAGAGCCTTGAATTACTGCCACAAACTCCCCCAGTAAGGGAAAGCAAATGGGGAGGTTATCTCAGTTTAACAGACTCAGAAATGATGGCCCAGAGTGGCTTTGTGACACACTGGTGAGCTTGTTTTCTTCAGCTGTGGAGCCCTCTTGGGACAAAATCTGGACAGCTTCCCAAGCTGCCTGCCTTCAGCTGTGTTATAGCAACAAGCATTTATCTAGCTCTGGCTGTGCCTGGTGAGGAGGATAAGAATAGCAGCAGCTACTGTTGTTGTAAGCATACCAGGTACCAGACTCTTTGTTAATGGTTTGACATACGTTATCTCATTTATTCCTCACAAATAACGCTGTGCAGATGATTATAATGATCTCCAATTTAAAGATGAAGAAACTGAGGCTGTGAATGGTTAAGGGACTCAACCATACTGAACCCTGTCTCTGATTCCAAAACCCTCTATAAATATTTTCTGTAGTTTCCTCAGTCAACACAATGGTTCTGGTTGGCCTGGTAGCTAAACTTTGTGTCCAAAAATAGTGATGTCCCTCTGGCTCCCTGACCAGTCTTTTGTGAATCTGGGCAGCCTGAATTAGGCCCTCAGAACTGAATATATGCCCAAATTAAACTCAGAAAATGATAGATTGTGGCTCACATGAATCAACTGGCTCTTAAGGGCAACAGTGCCTACTTCCGGTTCATTCTTCCCTCGAGTACAGATAATAACTGCTGTGGAAGGTTCTAGGAGGTCAAAAGCTATGTGAGCTGGGAAAGCCAAAAAAGCTGTGGCATGCAGAATTCTTTTTCTTTTTGAGATGGAGTATCAGTCTGTTGCTCAGGTTTGAGTGCAGTGGCACAATCTTGGCTCACTGCAACCTCTGTCTCACAGGTTGAAGCAAAGGCAGTTTTTTCTTTTTTTTCCAACTTTTAAGTTCAGAGGTATGTGTGCAGGATGTACAGGTTTGTTACATAGGTAAACACGTACCATGGTGATTAGCTGCATAGATCATCCCATCATCTCGGTATTAAGCCCAGCATACATTAGCCATTCTTCCTGATGATCTTCCTCCTCCCACCATCCACCCTCCAACAGGTCCCAGTGTGTGCTATTCCCCTCCCTGTGTCCTCATCTTCTCACCATTCAGCTCCCACTTATCAGTGAAAACATACGGTGTTTGATTTTCTGTTGCTGTGTTAGTTTGCTGGGGATGATGGCTTCCAGCTCCATCTATTTCCCTTCAAAGGACATGATCTCATTCCTTTTTACGGCTGCATAGTATTCCATGGTGTATATGTACTACATTTCTTTATTTAGTCTATCATTGATGGACTTTTAGGTTGATTCCACGTCTTTACTATTGTGAATAGTGCTGCAATGAACATACGTGTGCATGGATCTTTATAATAGAATGATTTATGTTCTTTTGGGTATGTATGCAGTAATAGGATTCCTTGGTCAAATGATATTTCTGCCTCTAGACCTTAGAGGCACACTGTCTTTCACAATGGTGGAACTAATTTATACTCCCACAAACAGCATAAAAGTGTGTATTTTTCTCCATAACCTCGCCAGTATCTGTTGCTTTTTTGATTTTTTGATAATGGTCATTCTGACTGGTGTGAGATGGTATCTCATTGCGGTTTTGACTTGCATTTCTCTAATGATCAGTGATGTTGAGCTTATTTTCATGTTTGTTGGCTACATGATCTGTTACCCAGGCTGGACTGCAGTGGTGCAATTTTGGCTCACTGCAACCTCCACCTCCAGGGTTCAAGTGATTTTCCTGCCTCAGCCTCCCAAGTACCTGGGACTATAGGCACCTGCCACCACACCTAATTTTTTTTTTTAATTTTTAGTAGAGACAGGGTTTCACTATGTTGGCCAGGCTGGCCTCAAACTCCTGACCTCGTGATCCACCTGCCTTTGCCTCCCAAGGTGCTGGGATTATAGGCATGAGTCACCATGCCCAACTGAATGTCTTCTTTTGAGAAGTGTCTGATTATGTCTTTTGCCTACTTTTTAATGGGGTTGTTTTTTTCTTGTAAATTTAAGTTCTTTATAGATGCTGAATATTAGACCTTTGTCAGATGGACAGTTTGCAAAAATGGTTTCCCATTCTGTAGGTTGTCTATTCACTCTGTTGATAGTTTATTTTGCTCTGCAGAAGCTCTTTAATTAGATCCCATTTGTTAATTTTTGCTTTTGTCACAATTGCTTTTGGTGTCTCCATGAAATCCTTGCCTGTGCCTATGTCTTGAATGGTATTGGGTAGGCAGAATTCTAAGGTGGTCCCTGAAATTCCTGCCCCTTGGTGCTCAGGCTTTGTAATCCCCTCTCCTTGGGCAGGAGCAGGACCTGTAAATATGATATCACTCCCATGATCAGGGTATATGGCAAAG
>NW_012115821.1:3295099-3304117 GCF_000951035.1 Colobus angolensis palliatus
CTCCTGCCTCAGCCTCCCAAGTAGCAGGGACTATAAGCACCCACCACCACACCTGGCTAGGTTTTAAATTTTTCTGTAGAGACAGAATCTCACTATATTGCCCGGGCTGGTTTTGAGAAAGGGTCTTGCTCTGTCACCCAGGCAAGAGTGCAGTGGCATAATCTTGGCTCTGAGCTCAAGCAATCCTCCTGACTCAGCCTCCCAAGTAGCAGGGACTATAAGCACATACCACTATGCCTTGTTAATTTTTGTATTTTTTTGTAGAGACAGGATTTTACTGTTTTGCCCAGGCTGGTATTGAATTCCTGGGCTCAGGCAATCTGTCCAGCTTGACTCCAAAGTGCTGGGATTATAGGCATGAACCACCGTGACTGCTCTCAATTCAGTTTGTCTTGAGTTAATCAAAAGGGAGATCATCCTAGGTGGGCCTGAATAACCAGATGAAAACCCTTAAAAGCAGATCAACTTGTTCAGAAGAGACTGATTTTCTTGCTGATCTCAAAGAACTGCCATGCTGCAAGAGGGCCACATAGCAAGAAACTGTGGGCACTGAGAATGACCCCTAGCTGACACCTATTAAGAAAACCGGGACCTCAATCCTATAACCAGAAGGAACTGAATTCTGCCCACAACCACGTGTGCTTGGAAGAAAACCCTGAACTCCAGGAAAGTGTGCAGCTTGGCCAACACCTGAATTGCAGCCTAGTAAGATCCCTGAGCAGAGGACCTAGTGACATTGTACTGGGACTCCCCACCCATGGAAACTGTGAGGTCATAAATGGGTGTTGTTTTAAGCCACGAAGACTGTAGTAGTAGCAACAATAGAACTAATATAGGAGACTTCCCAGAGGAAAAGCTTTCCCACTTCTTCTCTCTTATCTTCTCCAAACCCTTGTCCAAGCAGCAGCTGGGGTGATTTTTTAACACTGTACATGAAATCATGTACTCTTCTTGCATCAGACTTTCTAAGGGCTTCCCTTTGATGAGAGTCATCTCTACACTCCCACCAGAGCTCACAGGGTTGCATATGACTTGGCCTTTGCTCTGCCTGCATTCACTGTGCCACTCTTCTCCCTAGGTCTACACTCCATCCAGCAGGGCCTTCCTTTACTTCCCCGAAGACACCACCAGGTGCTTCCCAAATCTGGAGCCTTCACACATGCTTTTGTCTGGAATATCCTTTACCTCACTCTGCACCACTTCATACTCATTATTTAGATCACATGTTCATAGAAGTCTTTCCTAAGTCCCTAAACTACAAGCCTTGATTTCCGAAAGTTATTCTACCTTAAAGGTCTGCAGCCATGTATTCGTGTATTTTTGATGATCATCTCCATCCTTCCTTCCCTATTAGACTCTAAGCTCCTTGAGGGCATGGTGCAGGTCTATTTTATTTCACACTTAATATGTAGAACCCTGAACAGTGGGTGGTGTGTAATTCATTAAAGCTACTTACTGAGACTTTTTATTCTCCTTCTGTGAGATCAAGGTAGAACTGCTCTACTTGACCCGTGAAGGCTCGATGTGGACACATGATTGACTTTCACCCATTGAATGTGAAAGGGCATGATGATTATTACCTCTGGGTAGAAGATTTTTTAGCATCAGTATATAAATGTCCATGCTTCTCTCTCCCTGGCCCAGCAACACATGATGTTCTGAATCTGTCTTGTACAGTACGGTAGCCAGTGGCTACTATATTGTAGTATTTTGATTATTGATATTTATACTAATTAAAATTAAATAAAGTAAAAATTCAGTTCCTCAGTCACATTAGCTGCATTTGAAATACTCAATTGCCACCTGTGACTAGTGGGTACCATTTCGAGCAGTACAGATATAGGTCATTTCCATCATTACAGAAAGACCTATTGGCCAGAACTGCTGTGGATGCTGGAGGCTTGTGTTTCTGAGTAAGGAAGACATAGAAGAGAGCCATCAGTTGCTTTAATAGCATATTATTTGAGGGTGAAATAACCTGTGTGTCAGCAACTTATATTTCAGGTTTGTTTGCCACTGTAGCAAAATCCAGCCTATCCTGACTGTTGAATGTAGTCACTAAATAATTACTTGCTAAGTAGCTTAAGGATTAAATTTCACAAGGGAGATTTGCATGAAGGATGAGGAAGGAAGATCTCTTAAGGGGGCTGAGCAACCTCAGCAAAGGTTTGGATCTGGGAAATTGACAGGACCTCTGGGAATCATAGGGTTTATGTGAGGAAGTTTTAGACCTGAGAGAGGCCTGGAAGAAAGCAGAGAAGCCAGAGTTAAGAAACAGTGCACAGAGCATGAGGGGAAGGTCACTGGTAGACCAAACCCTCATCTGACTCCTGAATCTCTTCAAGCAGTTGTGATTTTCAGAGCCTACAACCTGCACTCACATCTGATGCTGCTTTGCCCATTTAACTGCTATGATATGCTACCTCCCCAAATCCCACATCTGTCAAGTGGGGTATATTAGCCTATTCTCATACTGCTGTAAAGAATTATCTGAGACTGGGTAATTGATAAGTAAAAGAGGTTTAATTGGCTCATGGTTCTGCAGGCTGTACAGGTAGCATGGCTGGGGAGGCCTCAGGAAACTTTCAATCATGGCAGAAGACAAAGGGGAAGAAGGCAAGTCTTCACATGGCCAAAGAAGGAGGCAGAGAGAGAAGGGGCAAGTGTTACACACTTTTAAACAAACAGATCTCGTGAGAACTCACTCACTGTTACTAGAACAGCTAGGGGGAAATCCACTTCCATGAGCCAATCACCTCCCACCAGGCCACACTTCCAACGGTGGGGATTACAATTCAACATGAGATTTGGGTGGGGACAAAAATTCGAACCATATCATTGAGATGACAAGCTTAGTTCAGAGCATTATTAATTAACTAAGCAGAGCATATATGAAGAACCTGGAGGATGGTTAGTAGCCAGGAGGCTGTTCTTGTTGTCCCAGAATTGTGGGTAAGGCCCACAGCCAAGGAAGAAGCTGGAAATACACTATGTGCTAGTCAGAGTGAAAATGGCAGCCATTCCTGGTAATGCTTGCTTAAAGATACCATTGAAGAAGGACTAGTCCCTTCTCTCCAACTTGACCTTGCCACCCTATTAATAAGAGAAATGTGCAAGAAGAGCTATTACCTCTACTTCCCCCAGGGACATGAGGTGGGAGGTACTCCCTATCCCTGGAGTCTAGAGACAGTCCTCCAGGAAACTCACTCCTAAAACTGGTGAGTGGCGCTACTCCCCTCATGCACCTGCCAGGTAAGGGACAGGAGATTGATTCCTTCTTCGTGGTGGTGAAATTTAGGACTGGGCATTAACATGGTAGAGAGGGAAAAAGAATGACATTTAAAAGCAAACAGGATTGAATCTCAAAATCTAAAAGAAACAATTGGAATGAGGAGAAAGCACCTAAACCTCATGGAATTGGGCTAAAATACAAAGGGGACTGCTCCTTGGCTTGGAAAGAGCTGGGGAGGCTTGACATGTGCTCCTTGAAGGATATTATTAGGAAAATGTTTTTCTTGTTTCTATTCCAATAGCTTGGAACTTCTCCATGAGCCAGTTATCCTAAGGTGATGGCTGGCACATAACAAGCCCCTGATGACCTTCCCAGGTGCCACAGCTTATGAGATGTTTTAAGAATTGGCTCTTGAGTGCCCTTCAATTCCCACTTTTGATCTCCAAGTTGATGAAACATAAAGTAATCTTTAAAAGAAAGTATGGGGGATACAACTTGATATTCTTAGAGTATTTCTAGTTTTATAATTAATTCACGGATGGGAGAGCCATTATCTGATAGCATCCAGAAATGTGGAAATTATTCATTTCAGACAAGTAACTCTGGTCCTGTTCTAGTTTTTGATTAAAATGAAAACTTACCAAGTTTTATTTCTCAAAATATGATAGCTTCACAGGCAATTGAAATCAGCTAGTTCCATTGTTGGGTTTCTAATTCCAGGGCTTATAATAATATTTTTTTGGAGTCAAACATGACATAATGCTAGGACTCCTGGAGCTAGCAAAGATGATAAAGTATTTTTGCCACAGCGGGTACTCTGCAAAATCCTTTATTAAAAAGAGCTACCACACACACGCTCAGAGTGTGATGGATTGTACAGAAATGAAGAGTGACATGCTATGAATTTACAACATTAATTTTTTCCCCCTAATTAAAGCAATGGGAATGGCCTCCAAACAGAAACTGGCTGGAGCTGGACAGGAATGATTGTATTCCCTAGCACTCCAGAGGATGGATTCTTGACCCAGTGTTCTCACAACAAGAGTGCTTGAATTAAACTATGAGCTGATGGCAAAAGGTAACTGACATTATTTAATTAAAAAGCCTCTCTACCCTGTTATACCTGACTTCTACTTCCACTTGATATGTGGACACTTTTTCTTTTTTTTTTTTAATGTGTAATTAGACTTGGTAATGTAGCTGTCCTATTGACAGAGTCAACTCTCCTCATAGTAAGAGTGGCTGACTTCTAGACATCAGAAAGGTTCATGGAGTAATTCAAACTGTGATGATGTGTGCATTAGAAGCAGTGAAGAAAATCTTGACAAACAACATCTACTAACAACTCTGATTGCCAGGGAAGGTGTGAATGACTTTGCTTTTTCTGCATGTTTCTTGCACTGAGGGAAATGAAGGCATACATATGTCTCCAGTAAGAGGTATTTAATGAGTCACAATGATGGTGCAGGAACAGACTTAGTATGTTCTCTTCAAACCACTGTAACTTCCAGTCCACAGCCCAAAGATGGCAAATAGAGTTCACCTCAGGTACCATCTTCCATGGACTGGTTATGATCACTTGCTAAGCTATGTTAAAAAGATTATCAGTCCATGTCTGAGTTCAGCAGGAGAGAGTAATTCATGCCATGTCTCCTTCAAGCATGAGAAGGGAAAGTGGAGGTTCAATGCCATGTATTCCTTCAGTTACTTATGACTTTCCTCCTGCCTTGAGTTCACTCTTGTGCAGGATCATTTCACCTATCTCTCAAACTTTCTGAGGAATTCAATCACAAGAAGTTATTTTGTGTTCTTCCTTCTATTAATAGTTCCACATGAATGCTTTGCATGCTGTAAATACTTGGTAGTTATACATCAAACGATTGACATCCAGGAGTAGAAATTAAGGTATTTGAATGAATAGAGACAGGCCCCATGACATCTCTTTCTTCTTGAAATTTGGCTCTCTGAACACCTACAATGTAAAAACCTCATCAGCTCCTTTGTGCTTTTCAAAGGAAAATACTCATACATTTCCCATACCTGTAAAGGAAGATGTGTCTGGCACAGTCTGCAGAATTAGTCTCTGGAACACAGAATTACTCGATTTCTATTATTCAGTATCATTTTCTCTGTCCTGCAAACCACTAGGAATGGCAGGCCAAAACAGCAGGCCTATTGAAAGTAAACACATATCCACTCATCTCCACAGGAACTACATTGAAAAGGGTGTTCAAAGCCAGGGCACACAAGAGCTTAGCCTTGGCAAAAATCACAGCTAGCTTGGAAAGAAAGTGACTACTCACAGTGGTGCCACTGAACGTTCCCTGTTCATCATTGCTTCCCTCATTGGGTTCATGAAAAAGCCGTAAAGAACCAACATGGCAGGGCATGCTGTCTGCGAATCAGAGTAACTATTGCAGTTTTTGGGCTGCCTGGATATACGTGAGAGAGACAGGTTCTATGTTGGGGTACACAAAGTGAGCGGATATATGCGTGTGTGCATGTGTGCCTGTGATGGTGCAGATGGGATTAGCTCAGTCAACTCAGTTTTTCAGGACCATTGCTAATTCATTTAGTTAAAGTTAGAGAAGTATTGAGGTATTCACCTATCAATTAAGCAGAAGAGATGTTGCTTGGGTAGCTGTGACAAGCACTAACATAGCTAGAGAAACATGGATGTCCACACCAAAGGATATGAAAGGGCTTTACATTCACCAGATTAGACCAAGGTTTCCCAATCTTGGCAATATTGACATTTTGGGCCAGATAATTCTGTGTTAGAGAAGGGGGCTGCCCTGTGTACTGTAGAATGTTTAGCAGCATCCCTGGCCTCTACCCACTAGTGGCACCCACTCCCAGTTGTAACTACCAAATTGTCTCCATATATTGCCAAATGTTCCCTGGAGGAAAATTCACCCTTTACTGAAAAGTATTGGACCAGACCTTTTTTTTTTTTTTTTTTTTGAGACGGAGTCTAGCTCTGTCGCCCAGGCTGGAGTGCAGTGGCGTGATCTCGGCTCACTGCAAGCTCCGCTTCCCGGGTTTACGCCATTCTCCTGCCTCAGCCTCCAGAGTAGCTGGGACTACAGGCGCCCGCCATCTCGCCTGGCTAGTTTTTGTAGTTTTTAGTAGAGACGGGGTTTCACCATGTAGCTCAGGATGGTCTCGATCTCCTGACCTCGTGATCCACCCGTCTCGGCCTCCCAAAGTGCTGGGATTACAGGCTTGAGCCACCGCGCCCGGCCGGACCAGACCTTTCTTTTAGTTTCATGAAGTTGAGAGAGACATCAGATCAACAGAGAATCCCTTGGTGATACAGTTTCACAAATTATACACATGTACCTTGTGTTTTATCACTCAGCACTGACTTAAGAGAAATTTGTGCATCCTGGCCAGCAAGTGTGTTAAGTTTCTTTAACATATTAAATAATTTTAAAGAACATAGATTTTTAATTTGAAACATTAGCCTACATTAATCAGCATATTTTTATGCAGATAGAATTATATATCCAAAGACAAACTAGCTATAATCATTCGTAAATCATGGCAAAGCAGGGAGTATAATTAAATTGGAAATGAATCTACAAAGAAAATACAAACACAAAAACATATAGAATAAGTAGGTCCCTTGCTGCATCCTTTTTGGTATTGCTCTAAATTGGGGGAATAAAAGAAATATGTAGAGTGCAAGTTGGATATACATTTTGCTTGTCAAAATACACTAGCACAAATAGATGAGCAGGTATAGTTCACTGCTATCATCACTAATCCAGATTTACAAACATCTTGGTTTCCCAATGAAAAGGTGAAGGAAAACAAATACAACCTCATTGGCATTACTTGAATGACAAAACAATGGGAAAGATACACTGTATTACAAGTGTTGACTAAAAATCTTCATGCCATTCATTCATAGGAATTCCTTCTACTTAAGGTTGGCTACTATTCATTAACTTATTAGATAAACATGGTGTGAAGAAAGGAAAACCATCGGCAAGTGACTTTTTTTGTTATTGTTGAGATGGAGTCTCTGTCACCCAGGCTGGGGTGCAGTGCCATGATCTCAGCTCATGGCAACATCCGCCTCCTGGGTTCAAGTGATTCTCCTACCTCAGCCTCTCAAGTAGCTGGGACTACAGGTGCCCACCACCAGGCCTGGCTAATTTTTGTATTTTTATTAGAGATGGGGTTTCACCAAGTTGGCTAGACTGTTCTCGAACTCCTGACCTCAGGTGATCAGCCTGCCTCAGCCTCCCAAAGTGCTGGGATTACAGGCGTGAGCCACCATGCCTAGCCAACAAATGACTTTAGGCAAATTTTCCAATTCAATATTTTTTCCAGCACAAAGAGAAGCATTCAATCAAATTGTTTTTGCCAAGCAAATTGACTATTAACTTATCAGATCCAAGGCTTGATCGAATAAAGGCTGTTTTAAGTGTAGTTCTTATCACTAGGAAAAAGAGTTGGAAACACATACAGTCACCTCAGCATTATACTTAGATTGGATAAGTTAACTGAGTAAGTACTATTTTAATGAAGTTCAGTCATTATATTATCCTTTCCCATTTTAAAAGCAAAGAAATTTAAAAATCAAACTTATTTTTAAACTCCTGACAGCTCTCTTTTGCTCACCGTTTAAGTCTTTTAGTTTAAGGGAAAGGCTTCCTACTTCACTTGATAAAATTTGGCATGTTTTATTCTTAGTGTATTTTGTATTTTGCTTGATAACCAGGCATCTTCAAAGGAAGAAAGTCATCCTTGAACTGAATTGGCATTCTGTTTACACTTCTATTGTGAAAGACATTCCTTTGTTTGCTGAAATATCTTCTGTGTCTCCATTCTAAGAGTCACCACATGAAAATACTGATGAAGTTTGCTCTCTGTACAAAATGTAGCCAGCTGGTACAAATCAACTGCTAATATACGTATGAAAACATGAAGCATTTTATTTTGCACACTGATATTAACATCTATGAATCTACACAGGTAATCAAATGACTGGAGTTAAAAACAAAAGCCAATCTTCCAGACTCAGCCCAGAGAATACTGCCTCTAGAAGCCACCAGGGGCAGCCAGCCCCTCTTTCCTCTGTGCTATAGTATTTTGAACACAGTTGCTGTTAGCATTCATCCTGCTGTATTAGGATGATTTATTTTCATGTCTTTCTCCCCTAGCAGACTGCACTACTTGAGAGCAATGAACACTTCTTATTCATTGGTCTAACTCTCAGAGTTAGTCTCCTTTCATGATACTGAGCATATTTACAGTAACTTGTCTAGTGCCTGCCTTCCCTGCTGGACTGTTAGTAGGTAGCAAACACTGATAATAATAATGTACATGGAACTGAAAATGTGCTAGGCCTTATAAAATCCTTTTTATTACTTACAACTTCATGTGAAGTAACTACAACTATTATTGGTGCAAATGTAATTGCAGCTTTTTTCACTACTTTCAATGGCAAAAACTGCAATTATTTTTGTACCAACCTAATATAATCTTTATATTGTCACTGAGAAATCCAATAACTGAGAGGTTAAGTAACCTGCCTGAATAAATAGAGCTGTTAAATCAAGAGCAAGGATTTGAACCCAGACAGTCTGGTCAGAGGCAATTACTCTAAATCATTATATTATACTACCTATACACTACCAGGGCCCTCAACAATATTTGGTAAATGCAAAAAAGGAGGAAGAGAAAAAAATGAAGAAATGAGGAAAGAAATGAACAAGGAACATATAGTCATTACATTTTTTTCTGAATAACTGAGGAGTAGAATCTAATTTTTA
>NW_012115821.1:3304912-3310966 GCF_000951035.1 Colobus angolensis palliatus
GCGTGAACCCGGGAGGCGGAGCTTGCAGTGAGCCGAGATTGTGCCACTGTACTCCAGCCTGGGCGACAGAGCGAGACTGTCTCAAAAAACAAAACAAAACAAAAAATTATGAGGTATTTTACATGTTTTAATAATAAATGTTATAAATCTAGAGTATATCTTCCTCTTATATAGCACATCTCAAAAAAGACTATATTTTAAAGTCTCAATAGCTATATGTGGCTAGCAGCCACCATCTTGGATTGACCCCAGGAACTCAAGATTGGTTTAACCCCAGCAACTCAAGATTGGTTTAACATCTAAAAATAATTAATGTAAATCATTGTATTCTAGTATACAGAAGAATGGTCATCTTGATGCATGCAAAAATATATCTGGACATTATTCAATGTCGGTCAATTATAAAAGCTCTTAGCATGCTAGCTAGTGAAGAAAATTCCTTCAACCTGATAAAGGGAATTATGAAAAAAAAAAAAAAAAGCTCTTAAATAACCACTGGGTCAAAGAAGAAATCACAAGGGAAATTAGAAAATACTTAGAGATGAATTTAAATGAAACACAAGAAACCAAAGCTAACAGCATGCAGCAAAAGCAACACCAAGAGTGATTTTTAGAGTTGCGAATGTATACTTTAAAAAAAGATCTCAAATCAATAAACTGTATACCTTAGAAACTAGAAAAAGAAGAGCAAAGTAGACCTAAAGGTAGCAAAAGGAAAAAAATTAAAAGATTAGAGTGGACATAAAATAGAGAAGAGAGAAACAACAGAAAAATCAAGGAAACAAAGTGTTAGTTATTTGAAAAGATCAACAAAATTGAAAAACTTAACTAGGCTGACAGAAGAAGAGAAGAATGTTAGAATTACTAAAATCAGAAATGAAAGTGGAGGCATTCTCACTGATTTTACAGAAATAAAAAGGATTAGGCTAGCCTGGGCAACATAGCAAGACTCTACCTCTAAAAAAAATGTTTTTAATTAGCTGGGCATGGTGTCATGTGCCAATAGTCCTAGCTACTTGAGAGGCTGAAGTGGGAGGATGCTTGAGCCCAGGAGTTTGAAGCTGCAGTGAGCTATGGTTGTACCACTGCACTCCACCTGCAGTGACAGAGAGACTCTTTTTAAAAAAAGAATGAAAAGAATACAACGAACAATTGTACACCAAAAAATCAAATAACCTAGATGAGATGAGCATATTGTTAGAAAGATACAAACTTCCAAAACTGACTAATAAAGAAATAGAAAATCTGAATAGATATGTAACCTTTAAAATAACTGAATAAAAATTTTCCCAACAAAGAAAAACCCAAGACTGGATGGCTTCACTGTTGACTTCTACCAAAAATTAAGAAAGAACTAATGCCAATCTTTCTTAAATTCTCCCCCACAAAAAATGGAAGAGGAGGAAACACTTTCCAGTTCTTTTTGTGAGGTCAGAAATACCCTGTTATCAATACAGCAAAAAGATACTACAAGAAGAAAAAAACTCTACAGACTAATATCCCTTGTAAATATTAATGTAAAAATACTCAAAAATATTAGCAACCTGAATTCAGCAGGATGTCAAGAGTGAGATACATTTCTGGGACACATGGATAATTCAGCATATAAAAAATTATAAATACAATACGTCACATGAACAGAATGAAGAAAAAAACATCTCCATTGACACAGAAAAATCATTCGACAAAATTTAGCACCCTTTCATGATAAAAATACTCAATAAACCAGAAATAGAAGGAAACTTCCTCAACATGATAAGGGCCATATATGAAATAAATCACACCAAACATTATACTCAATGTTGAAAGCCTGAAAAAGTTTCCTCTAACATGAGGAAGAGAAGGGTAGCTTTTGCCACTACTATTCAATATAGTACAAGAAGTTTAGTCAGAGCAATTAGATAAGAGAAAAGGGCATACATATTGAAAAGGAAATAGTAAAATTATCCCTGCTTTCAGATGACATGATTTTATCCATAGGAAACCCTAAGGATTCCACAAAAACTTTTAGAACCAATAAATGAATTCAGCAACGTTGCAGGGTGCAAAATCAATTCACAGGAATTAGTTGCATTTTTATACACTAGCAATGAACAATCCAAATAAGAAACTAAGAAAATGATTTTTTTACAGTAGGATCAAAAAGAATAAGTTAACTGTGGAGACAAAAGATGTGTACACCGACAATTATAAACTGCTAAAAAAATTAAAGATGACATAATTAGGTGGAAAGACATTCTGTGTTTATGATTTGGAAGAATATTGTTAAGATGACAATATTACCCAAAGAAATCTACCAATTCAATGCAAGTCTTATCAAAATCACAATGGTGTTTTTTGCAGAAAAGAAAAAAATGCAACCTAAAATTCACATGCAATCTCTAGAAACTCCAAACGACCAAAACAATCTTGAAAAAGAACAAAGTTGGAGACATCACACTCCCGGATCTTACACAAAGCTATGCTGATCAAAACAGTGTGGTACTGGCATAAGGCACAGACTAAAGGGAAAAAAAAACAGCCCAGCAATAAACCCTCATAATTATGGCTCATTTATACACACACACACACACACACACACACACACACATATATATATATATTTTTTTTGTGGGGGGGGAATGCCAACACCACTCAGTGGGGAAAGGAGGATTTTTTTTTTTTTTTTTTAATTTGAGATCATCACCCAGGCTGGAGTGCAGTGGTGCGATCTCAGCTCACTGCAACTTCAACCTCATGGGTTCAAGTGAGTCTCCTGTCTCTGCCTCACAAATAGATGGGGTTTTGCCATGTTGGCCAGGCTGGTCTCGAACTCCTGGTCTCAAGTGATCCACCCGTCTTGACCTCCCAAAGTGCTGAGATTACAGGTGTGAGCCACCGTGCCCAGCCCAGGACTTGTCTTTTCAACAAATGGCACTGGGAAAACTGGATATCTGCATGTAAAATAATAAAGTGGGACCTTTATGCCACATACAAAAATGAACTCAAAAGGAATCAAAGTTAATAGCTACAACTATAAAACTCTCATAATAATACATAGCAGAAAATCTTCATCACATTAGATTTGACATTGATTTTTTAAAATGTGACCCCAAAAGCACAAATAGATAAATAAATAGCAACAAAAAAGCAAATAAATAAATAGGACTCCATCAAAATATAATGCTTCTGTGCGTCAAAGAACACTGAGAATGTGAAAAGGGAATTCAAAGAATGGGAGAAAATACTTGCAATATTACTTGATAAGTGATTAATATCCAGAATATATAAAGAATTTCTACAACTCAACAACCACACAATTTAAAAAATGAGCAGAAGACTTCAATAGGTACCTCTCCAAATAATCTATACAAATAACTAATAAGACATAATATGCTCAACATTATTGGTCATTAGGGAATGTCAAAATAAAAATCACAGTGAGATATCACTTCACACTCATTAGGATAGCTATTATAAAAAACTGGAAAATAAGTATTGGTGACATATAGGGAAACTGGAACACTTGTGCATTACTGTTGAGAGTGTAAAATGGTGCCACTGCTTAGTGGCAGTTTGGTGGTTCCACAAAACCTTAAATACAGAATTACCATTCTATTCCCATACAATTACCATATGACTCAGCAATTCTACTCCAGGTATATACACAAAAGAACTGAAAGCAGGAACTCGAACAGATATTTGTACATAAATGTTAATAGCAGGATTATTCAGAATAGCCAAAAGGTGGTACCAACTCAAATGTCCATCAACAGATGAACGGATAAACAAAATGTGGTATACCTATACAATGGAATAGTATTCAGACATAACAAGGAAACAAATTCTGATGTGTGCTACTACATGAATGAACCTTGAAATTATCATGTTCAGTGAAATAAACTAGACACAAAAGGACAAATATTGTATGATTCCACTTATTTGAGACACTTACAACAGGCAAATCCAAAGACACAGAAAGTTAGAATTTACCAGGGTCTTGGGGGAGGGACAGATGGGGAATTATTTGATGGGTACAGAGTTTCTGTTTGGGATAGTAAAAAAAGTTCTGGATAGAGATGGTGGTAATGGTTACACAATATTGTGACTATATCTAATGCCACTGGGCTGTACACATAATCAGTTAAAGTGGTAAATTTTATATTAAATATGTATTTTACATGACAAAAATAAATTTAAAAAATACTAGCACAAACATAATAAAGATTAAAAACTAAATGCTCACAGAAGGATGTCCAGTATTAAACATGGTACTGGAGGTCCTAGCCAGGGGAAAAAAGCTATAAATCCCTTTTGGAGACCTAATGTACAGTGTGATGACAATAGTTAATAAAAATTTATTAAATCTGTGAGGCTGGCAAGATGGCTGAATAAGAACAGCTCCAGTCTGCAGCTCCCAGCACAATCAATGCAGAAGGTGGGTAATTTCTGCAATTCCAACTGGGGTACCTGGCTCATCTCATTGGGACTGGTTAGACAGTGGGTACAGCAGCCCAGGGAGAGTGAGCAGAAGCAGGATGGGGCGTCACCTCACTCAGGAAGTGTAAGAGGTTGGGGAACTCCCTCACCTAGCCAAGGGAAGCTGCAAGGGACTGTGCTGTGAGGAACAGTGCATTCTGCCCAGATACTATGCTTTTCCCATGGTCTTTACAACCTGCATACCAGGAGATTGCCTCGGGTGCCTACACCACCAGAGTCCTGGATTTCAAGCACAAAATTGGGCAGTCATTTGGGCAGAAGCCGAGCTAGCTGCAGGAGTTTTGTTTTTCATACCCCAGTGGCACCTAGAACGCCAGCAAGACATTCACTCCCCTGGAAAGGGGGCTGAAACCAGGGAGCCAAGTGGTCTAGCTTAGTGGATCCTACCCCCATGGAGCTCAGCAAGCTACCATCTACTGGCTTGAAATTCTCACTGCCAGTACAACAGTCTGAAGTTGACCTGGGATGCTGGAACTTGGTGGGCGGAGGGGTGTCCACCATTACTGAGGCTTGAGTAAGTGGTTTTCCCCTCACAGTGTAAGCAAAGCTGCCAGGAAGTTGGAACTGGGTGGAGCCCACTATAGCTAGACAAAGCTGCTGTAGCCAGACTGCCACTCTGGATTCCTCCTCTCTGGGCAGGCCATCTCTGAAAGAAAGGCAGCAGCCCCAGTCAGGGGCTTATAGATAAAACTCCCATCTTCCTGGGACAGGGCATCTGGGGGAAGGGGTGGTGGTGGGCGCAGCTTCAGCAGACTTAAATATTCCTGCCTGCTGACTCTGAAGAGAGCAGCATATCTTCCAGCACAGTGCTCGAGCTCTGCTAAGGGACAGCCAGCCTCCTCAAGTGGGTCCCTGATCCCTGTGCTTCCCCCAGAGAGAAACATCCCAGCAGGGGTTGACAGACACCTCATATAGGAGAGTTCTGGCTAGGATCTGGTGGGTGCCCCTCTGGGACAAAGCTTCCAGAGGAAGGAACAGGTAGCAGTCTTTGCTGTTCTACAGCCTCTGCTGGGGATACCCAGGCAAACAGGGTCTGGAGGGTCCTCCAGCAAACTCCAGCAAATCTGCAGGAGAGGGGCCTGACTATTAGATGGAAATCTACCAAACAGAAAGGAATATCATTATCATCAACAGAAAGGACATCCACACAAAAAACCCATCTGAAGGACACCAACATCAAAGACCAAAGGTAGATAAATCCATGAAGATGAAAAAAAAAAAAAAAAAGTGCAAAAAGGCTGAAAATTCCAAAAACCAGAACACCTCTTCTCCTCCAAAGGATTACAACTCCTCACCAGCAAGGGAACAAAACTGGATAGAGAATAAGTTTGACAAATTGACAGAAGTAGGATTCAGAAGGTGGGCAATAACAAACTCCTCTGAGCTAAAGGAGAATGTTTTAACTCAATGCAAGGAAGCTAAAAACCTTGAAAAAAGGCTAGAGGAATTGCTAACTAGAATAGCCAGTTTAAAGAAGAACGTAAATGATCTGATGGAGCTGAAAAACACAGCATGAGAATTTTGTGAGGCATACACAAGTATCAATAACTGAATTAATCAAGCAGAAGAAAGGAT
>NW_012115821.1:3318566-3359934 GCF_000951035.1 Colobus angolensis palliatus
GCTATCTGACTTCAAACTATTCTACAAGGCTACAGTAACCAAAAGAGCATGGTACTGGTACCAAAACAGATATGTAGACTAATGAAACAGAACAGAGGCCTCAGAAATAACACACATCTACAACCATCTGATCTTTGAGAAACGTGACAAAAACAAGCAATGGGCAAAGGATTCCCTACTTAATAAATGATGTTGGGAAAAGTGGCTAGCCATATGCAGAAAACTGAAACTGGACCCCTTCTCCTTACACCTTATACAAAAATTAACTCAAGATGGATTAAAGACTTAAACATAAGACTTAAGCCATAATAACTCTAGAAGAAATCCTAGGCAATCACTCAGGACATAGGCATGGGCAAAGACTTCATGACTAAAACACCAAAAACAATGGCAACAAAAGTGACAATTGACAAATTGGATGTAACGAAACTAAAGAGCTTCCGCATAGCAAAAGAAACTATCAGAGTGAACAGGCAACGTACAGAATGGGAGAAAATTTTTACAATCTATCCATCTGTCAAAAGGCTAATATCCAGAATCTACAAGGAACTTAAACAAATTTACCAGAAAAAAAAAAACATCAAAAAGTGGGCAACAGACATAAACAGACACTTCTCAAAAGACATTGATGCAGCCAACAAACATATATAAAAAGAAAGCTCATCATCACTGGTCTTTAGAGAAATGCAGATGAAAAACAAAATGAGATACCATCTCACACCAGTTAGAATGGCCATGATTAATATAGGTCAGGAAACAACAGATGCTGGAGAGGATGTGAAGAAATGGGAATGGTTTTACACTGTTGGTGGGAGTGTAAGTTCAACCATTGTGGAAGACAGTGTGGTGATTCCTCAAGGATCTAGAACCAGAAATACCATTTGACCCAGCAATTCTATTACTGGGTATATACCCAAATAATTATAAATCATTCTACTATAAAGACACACGCACACGTATGTTTACTGCAACACTGTTCACAATAGCAAAGACTTAGAATCAACCCAAATGCCCATTAATGATAGACTGGATAAAGAAAATGTGGCACATATATACCATGGAATACTATGCAACCATAAAAAAGGATGGGTTTACGTCCTTTGCAGGGACATGGGTGAAGCTAGAAACCATCATTCTCAGCAAACTAACACAAGAATAGAAAACCAAACACCACATGTTCTCACTCATAAGTGGGAGTTGAACAATGAGAAGAGATGAACACAGGGAGGGGAACATCACACACCAGGGCCTGTCAGCGGGTAGAGAGCTAGGGGAGGGATAGCATTAGGAGAAATACCTAATGTAGATGGCAGGTTGATGGGTGCAGCAAACGAACCTGGCATGCGTATACGTATGTAACAACCCTGAACGTTCTGCACATGTATCTGAGAACTTAAAGTTTAATTTAAAAAAGTATTCAATCTTTGTAATTTGCTGAGAATAGATTTTAAGTATTCTTACTGCCAAAAGAGAGATGACTGTGAGGTGATTAATATTTTGATAGCTTACTTTTGTTAATCATTTCTCAATGTCTCAATGTATGTGTATATCAAAATATGTTGCAAACCTTAAATACATACTATTTTTATTTATCAATTATACCTCAGTAAATGTGGAAAAAATAACACTCTGAAATAAGTGGTAAATTTCTTTTTGAAAAAAATATAAGACCTTATAGGAAAATTGAGAAAATGGTGAGATGATGCCAAGAAAATTGCCAAGTATTTTCAATGGTGGGAAAGAAGGAGAATCCAGGAACACAGCTGATATTTGACCAAGTAGAGAGTTTCACCAAACACTGACATGTGCATATATTCCATTCTCGGTTGCCCTTGAAATGGCCCATGCTTTGTGATAATGATACAATTTTAAGAAAATTCACAGCAAGTTATGTAGAAAACAAATCAAAATCAGCATGAATCAAATTCTTATTGCCAGTAATTAGAGGTTGAGTAACCCACACATTGAGATAAATTGGGGACGTCTTTGGGCTGCATACAAAGAACCTGAGTTTATAGACAGGTTATATTAAGTCTGTATATCTGAGTATTGCTGGTTATTTCACGTGTTTCCCCCGCACTGACTCAATTACAACCAGAGACAAAAAGTTGAGTACCTATAAAGCCATTCTGTTATATTCCTACAAATAACCATCACTGCAAGAAGGCATTTGGATGGAGAATGAGAAAAGATTGTCTTGGTGGTCTGTAGAGACTAGCCCCTTGAGTCTGCACAGAGAAAAATAGAGGTATTACACGCAAAGAGACAATCGAAAATTTTCAAAAAGTCCCTGAAGCAGAAGCAGTGTAAGACACATCTAAGAGTAACATAGTAAAAGTTTAACCTATTGGAAATGAAACCTTCTAATGAATCTTAGGGCAAAGAGTCATCATTTATAGGTAACATGAGAAGCGCAGCCATTTCAACAGTGAAATCACAGACCTTTGGAAAGTACTGTTAATGAGACTTGTACTTAAAGTGTGTAGTATGCAGGAATAGAAATCTTCAAAAGAAAAATAATCCTAGTCTTCAAGAGTTCCACTGAGAAGCAAAAAATAGCAACAAATAAACATTCAGTTCAATAATATAAAAAAGAACAGACAAGAAATTTGAAAGAATTAAGATTAAAGAATTAATTAAAAAGCAAAAACGGAGATTTGAGAGAAAACCATGAGAGTTGGATACATATAAAAGGACAAATAAAATAGATTTTTGCTAGTTTGAATTACAAAAAAGACAAGACAAGTTTGGAATGAGAAGGAGCTTATTAGTATATCTGGAAAAGATTTTTAAGTTATAAAAATATGCTGTATACCCAGCACTTTGGGAGGCCGAGACAGGCGGATCACGAGGTCAGGAGATCGAGACCATCCTGGCTAACACGACGAAACCCCGTCTCTACTTAAATACAAAAAACTAGCCGGGCGAGGTGGCGGGCGCCTGTAGTCCCAGCTACTCGGGAGGCTGAGGCAGGAGAATGCCGTAAACCCGGGAGGCAGAGCTTGCAGTGAGCTGAGATCCGGCCACTGCACTCCAGCCCGGGCGACAGAGCGAGACTCTGTCTTAAAAAAAAAAAAAAAAAAAAATATGCTGTATAAAGCTCATGTATATTTAAAAATCTAAATTAAAGAAATGATTATTGAGATAAATAATTAAAATAGATTCATGATCAGCATACTCACAAAGTAAGTTGAAAATGGTAAAACAGATCTATGTCCTACAAAGGAGAGGAGAAAAATATTATGTTGCTGAGTCTACAAAACTACTTAATATGTTTTAAAGAATGTGTGAGGATGATGCTGTTGACTAATTTTGTTTTTCTGCCACTTCATATGTTGAAGCCCTAATCTTCAGTGTGAGTGTATTTGGAGACAGGATCTTTCAGAGGTAATTAAGATTAAATCAAGTCCTAAGGGTGTGGCCCTAATCCAGCAGGATTAGTGACTTTAAATAAGAAACACCAGAGGGCTTTCTTTTTCTCACTGCCACGTGAAGATATAATAAGGAAGCAGCCATCTACAAGCTGGGAAGAAAGCCTTTACCTGAAATGAAATCAACCTGTGCCTAGACTTTGGATTTCCCAGCCTCCAGACATGTGAGAAATGAATTTGTTGTTTAAGCCACCCAGTCTGTGGCAGTTTGTTATGGCAACCTGAGCTAACCAATTACAGATGGAAACCTTCCCAATTTATTTTTATCAAAGTAACAAAACTAATTCCAAAGCCTACAAATAGTACTGAAAAATTATGGGCCAGTCTCCTAACAGTTTAAAAATCCAAAAGAAAATATTGAATGAATTCAGCAAAATATTCAAAGAATTAACTTGACATTGTAGTTTTACATTAAAGCAGGATCAGAATAGTTGAACACTTGTAGTTTTATTAATCTCATATGCATATAAATAGGCTAAAACAAGGGTCAAAAACTTCTTTCTGTAAAAGACCAGTGAATATGTTAGACTTTGTGCAAAAGCAGTCTCTGTTATAAGTACTCAGTTCTTTCATTGTGGCTCCAAAGTAGCGTTAGGTAATATGTAAATAAATGGGTGAGGCTGTGTTTCAATATAACATTATTAAAACAAGAGTGGGTTTTGCTAACCTCTGGGACAAGGAAGAAACAAAAGATTTTATATCTCTAGAGGCTAGAAAGGGATTTGATAGAATTGCACATATAGTCTTTAAATAGAAATCCCAGTAAAACAATGAATAAAATCAATTTTATGAACATAGATAATCTTTTATAAGGAAACATGAGAGATGCAGCTTTTACAGTCAGGAAAGAATTACTGATGCCTAGTATTTTATTGCTATTATTCAGTGTTGCACTAGATGTCTTAGCCAATGCAACAAGACAAAAAATAAATGACAGTCTAGCAGAAAAGATAACTTCTATACAATAAATTTTTTTCTATCCTAATATGCAAGAAAATCAACTGAAAAATTATTAGAATGGATGCAGATTTGAATTGTGTGGTTAGATAAAAGATAAATATACACAAAAATCAATAGTGTTCTTTATTAAAACTGAAGAAGACTCCCAAATATTATTTTCCTGAACAGTGACATATCCTGCTAAGTGATTAGGCCCTGCTGAAGGAAACATGGCTGTTGTGAGCCACTGTTAGGGATGGGAGTTGATGGCATCATTGGAGTGGGATACATAAAGAAGTAACTATTGAGTCTCACTGAAGAATGTAAAGAAGCCATGAATCAAGGGAAATCTATATGGTCCCCCTGGATGAAAAAGTTGGTCATTGTCTGAATACTTAATCTCCAATAAAATAAGAAAAGCATGAATTTTAACTAGAAAAGTCATTCACTCAGTCGTCAAATAAGTAGTCTGGCCACCCTTCTAAGGGCTTGGTTTCATTAAAGAATAAAATGCAAAGGTTCTTGTCCTTGTAACTTCTTTCTGGCCCTTATTGAGATTACATTTTAGCCAGGCAAGATAGTCCATAAGCTATAAGCCTAATTACATATTTTAGAAGGTGGTTAAAGAGGCATAAAAGCGAGAGAAGGAAGATCAAAAGTTGAGTAGCAGTCAATTTTAAATAGTGGGGTTAGGTGTGCCCTTACTGACGAGGAGGTGACAGTTAAGCAAAAGCCCAGAGGTCCAACAGGACTCCTTTAAGTCTGTCTGGGGGAGAAACATCCCAGGTCGAAGTCAGTGCCACGGCTCTAAGGCATGGATAAGAATTAGAAGAAGGAATAGAGGTAAGAGCAAGGAGCCAGCCTGACTGGAGTGAAATGAACATGTGAGGGGGTAAAAAGTAAGACATGATGTATGACAGGTACAGGAAGAGGTCATGTAGTTCCAGCATTCATTGTGTGAATCTACAGTAAAATGCTAATTATTAAATAGTACAATGTTAGTATTATTGGAATAGGTTTCTTCAATTGTATAATAATTGAACCTGCTATGTAGCAGTTCAATAAAACAGCCTCAATAAAATAGAAAAAATCATTTAGAAGAGCTAAATATTTGATAATTCATATAAGATAGGTTTGGTGTTCCATATTTAGAATAGCCACCTTGGGGGCAGGGGTGGTAAGGGAGGGGAATGATCTAGTTGAATCATACCATGGAAGAAGAGGCAGGAGATTTGGAGTGCAAGATGGACTTGGCCTGTTAGTGCTAGCTTTGAATACAGAGGAAGCAAGCCCCGGCAGGAGTCAGAAGCCTGGAATCAGTCTTCATGTTGTCACTGGTTGATCCTGTGAAAGTTATGTAGCCTTTCTGGGCCCTGATTTCCTCAGTCCCGGTCACTGTTTCCTTTCCAGAGTGCCATTGAACACTTATCAGTGCACAGTAGTGGATAAGACCCTAGGGGTATGGTGTCCAAACTTTAGTTCAAATCCTGACTTGACTAGAGAGTAGCTGTGAGATCATGGCATTTATCTAACCTCTGCTTTTCATTGTTCCCATCTGCAAAGAGGACACAACCCCTATTATACGGGCATGAATGGAATAGATATATAATACACATTATGTAGTTTGATACTTAGGTGCTCAGTAACTTTGTCCCCTTTTGTTTATCAGAAGTAAAATATTCTTGAAATAGAAGAACAATAGTAATACAAGTTTACTATTTGTGTTCTGGGCACTTGTTATTACCTAAAACTTCATAAGATCAGTGTTATTATTCCCATGTTACTTATCAGAAAACTGAGGTTGTAAGAGGTACAAAACTTGCTCAAATATTAAATAGACTATTTAGTAAATAGAATAAGTCTAATAGTAAATAGAATAAGTCTAACTTATTCCAGAGCTCAACTTTTAATCACTACTATTTAATGCTTTAATAATTACCCATATATGTAAGACATTTTGCATACATTACATATTTTACCTAAAAATGACTCTGTTAAGATAAAGCCTCAATTTTCCTTTCTGATCTTAAATTGAGGCAAATAGTTTGGTGGAATATCAAGCTGTTTCCTTAGAGAATTAGAACAATTATCAGCTTCTCAGGAATCAGTAAATGGTGACATTTGTCAAAAAGTGAAATATTACAAAGGCAGTTGCTATTAATTTTTAAATAACCGCTGGAGCCTAGTCCTGACAGCAAGAAGCTCCATATATATATATATATATATTCTGCCTAATTTGATGAGGATGAACTTCAAAAAACAGATGAAATCTTTTTAGTTTTTCACCTCAAAGATAATTAGCTTGAAATATAAGAGATGAGAGTAAATCACAAATACTGTTATTTCAAAGACATTTCCTTCCACTTAATCCTGATTTGCTTGATGCCTTGATTCATAAAAAGTAATATTCCATCTGTATGTAAGTTTTGCACATTTTGTTCAGGAATACCATTCTTGTATTTTAGCCCTTCAATGGTAATTTCCAAGATTTCAGCTCCTCTCATTTGACAGCTATTCACAAATTGCTTGAAATCTCATGAGTATAAACAACAAATAAATATGGTAAAACTGAGAAATATCAGGAGGTCAAAGATAAAGTGAGGACATTTTTCTTTACAAGCCTGAAAGAAGTAGTTCATTCAGTTCTCCTTGCTGCATTGAAAGATCAGGAGTCATTCCTACGTCCTTTTCCTGTGGCTTGGTTATATCAGCTGGAGCCCTCACTAGCCTGGAAGGGACCTCAAGAAGACATATATTCTTGCCTGATAGTTTCAAGCAAGGTTTTACCCAATATAGCAACACAGGCATCTGGGCAGTGCTTGTAAAACTGAAATAAACATTTGTCGATCAAACCCAAAGTTTGCCCTAAAGGACTACATTTTTTAGTATTATTTCATTTCTAGCAAAACCTCTACCTTGGGTTCATGTCTAGAGGCCTAAACAAGGGCCAAGTCAATTTCCTTTTGTAACTTTGGCTGACTTTCATCATGCATCATGTCTTCTCCTAAGTTGTTTACCCTGAGTTATCATTTATTGTAACCATCTAAAAAATTACTCCTCATGCTACTCAGATATTTGGTTCTACCGATCAATATCAAAAATGAAATTCTGAATGGAATAATTTTCTTATTTTCTCATTCCCATTGGATCCACCAGCCACAGGAGACAACGTGTTGGTATTTGGGTGCCAGAGTAGACAAGAAAGGGAAAGAACCTGTATTTGCTTTGGAAAATTACTCATCCTTTTACACATCATGGACTCTGACTGCATATCTCTTAATGAAATGTTTCTAAACCTAACCAAACTGCCAGAAAGAAATTTGTAATAAAACCTGGCCTTTTGTATCACTTTCTATTTTCTTTTTTTTCACCTCATTACTATGACAAAAAGTATATTAGTGTCTGAACATTTCATCAGTTCCAAGAACTGTAGTTGTACGCACTTCATAAAACGGAAATTGGTGACTGGTTGGGTTCTTTATTGCATGTCTACCACACCCATAATTGTTTAATTTGCATTGCATGTGCACACTCAAATCTTATACATGGTGTACCAGGCCTGGGGAGCTCGGTTGGTGATAGCAGAAGTTACCTTAAAATGGTTTGAGAGGTGATTTTGGTGATTTGGGTTGTGCAATAGGTAAAAAACCTAAAACATTGTAGAATATTGAATTATTCTAAAATAATATCTTACATATCCCCTTCCAGTGTCACTGGTATTTGTATCCTATGGTTCAGGAACCATTTGAGCAACCAGAGCCAATTCTCCAAAACTGACCCCACAAAACAACTGACTGGGGCAGACACAAAAATCCACGTGTCCCCTAGGGAGCCAGTCTCCTCTGCTTCTCAAGCAGTGCAGGAAGGTTCATTGTTGGGCCACATATGACAGTGATGGAGAAATTTGTCAGAGGGGGAGTTCTAAGCAGCTGGGATCTTCATCATGGCAGATGAGAACAGGATTGATATGCCAGTAATAAATCTTCTATCATTGAAGAAATTGGTGATCTGTTCTGCTATATTTTGCTTTGACAAATTTTCAAAAGGGGAAAAATCCACCTTAATAAGAGGACTGTTTAAATACTAGGATTCGACTAATAGATTTAAAGGAAGAGGACCAGGGTCCACCTGGGACTCATGTTTAGATAGACACCAGCCCACTGTTTATCTTAGTGTTGAGAAAAATTGATTTGTTTCATAGACTGTGTTGCTTCCCCGCCCCGTGCCTTTCAATAGTCAGACCACAATCCTGGCTGACTGAGCCCTTGGCAGACCCCAGAGACACACCAGGAAATATGAAGCCATGATACTCTAAGGGATTACATCTAGATGGAAAGGGAAAACCCTATTCTCAGAAACAATTAGTGAACAATTATGTTTTATGAATATTTTAAGAGATCATTGCATTGTCGGGTAGCCAAAGAAATTTCACATAGTGGAAGGATTAAGCTTTACAGCTAAATTGAATTTAAATAGCATTTTATCTGTTTGAATATTGGGCTGGTTATGTTGTAATTCGTATGGTTTCTCTTACCTCCTGAAAAAGTGAGCCTCAAACTTTGCGAGTGTTCAGATCACCTGGGGAATGCATTAGAGGTACAGTTTTGGGTGCTCTCTCATACACATATGTGCCTTCAGACATTCAGAACTGAGCCTTTCCTTAGGTTATATCTTTTTTTAGAACAGAGTCAGGTATAGTTTATAAATTGTAGCAATTTCTCTTCCTGTGAACATTTAGAAATACTAATTTATCTCTACTTCTAACAAATGAATTGGAAACCTAACAAGGATTCAAATAAAGAGCCAGACTCAAGGCTGGCCACCTTGGGCAGCTGGCACAGGGCTGGGGAGGGGTCTCTGAGTGGGTACCTGCTGAGAACAAGAGGAGATGGGATAACTGTGGACGGCGGGATCTGGGAGAGAAGAAAAGGGAACAGAGAGATTTGGTAGGTTTCCCATTATGTTGGGAAGTGTGGATACTGCGGTTTCTATGGGGGTTTGGGTCCTGATTCTGCCACATCCCAGCCACGTGAACCTGTGCAAGTTCCTCGGCCCCTGTAAATGGTAGGTCTTCAGCTAACTTGGATATCAGTGCTGCTTATCTGAACTGGTATTAATATGAGCAATATTTATTTACTCAAGGGGGTTGTTGTGTGTGTTAAATAATTTAACATCTGTGAAGCTTGGTAGAATAAAAGTCAATTAATTATTCTTTGTGCATTTAGTTTATTTTAAAATTTTGAAATATTCCATATCATTGTTTATATTGTCTTGTTAAAACAGTTTATATGGTATGTAATAAATATGTTGCATTTTTTAATAGTTCAGACTTTTTAAATTTTAAAATGAAGAAAAATTGAGTACAATTTCTTGGGCCTTATCCTGAGAGATTTTTAGCTTAGGAACTGTGGGGTGGGCCCCAGGAATCTGCATTTTGGAAGCACTCCTAGGGATTGTATTATAGATAATACCTGAGCTACCTTTGGAAAACTAGTGTATATACTCAGAGTTCCTTATTGCAAAGAGAAATATTCTGTATATTCTGTATATATATGTGGGGACATCACACATTTATGGGTGCTCAGTAAATGTGTGATAAATGAAGGAATGAACACGTAAATGAAAAGGAAGACTAATTCTATATTTCTCACCTTCAGTACTGTTGACATGTTGGGCCAAATAATTCTTTATTGTGGGAGCTGTCCTGAGTATGGTAGGATGTTTAGGAGCATCCCTAATTTCCACCTACCAGATGCCAATGGTACCCTCTCTAGTCATGACTAAATTATCACCAGATAACCAAATGTCCCCTGCAGGCCAAGTCATCCTGTTTGAACCAGTCTCATAGGTTGATGCAACAGCATAAGGGAAGACCCCTAGCACGTGTGGGGCACATAACATGCATTAAATAAACATTCGCACCATCGTGTAAATCATAGCCATTTCTTAAGACCATTTTGGATGCTGAATTTTTAAAATGACCTTCAGATGAACTGAACAAAGTACAGACTAGATGGAGCATTCCAACAGGAAGGTTTGTTTGGTGGTTCTGCAGGCCTTCTTATAAGGTTAGATAATTATTTTCTTTTTCAGAATATCTGAATATGAACACAGGAAAAAAGTTAATTTAATTTTGAGCATCCCTAGTGGATGTCTGGCCCTTAATTTTAAAAACAATGTTATGAGTTGTAATTTACCAGTGTGATTCCCATTAATCCCATAGGGAGTCAATGAATAAATCCATACACAAGATTTGAAAATGTAACCTTGGATAGGATCTGCTTGTTATATTCATGAGAATTATGATTGCCTACACATGGACACATTTCTCTTCTCCCTCTCCATTAAAATTTTAAAGCCACACACTTAGCAAAAGGAACTCATGTTGTCAAGAAAGCAAATAGAAAAAAGAAATTAAAAACGTTACTGTGATAAACATTATCTTTACTTCATTATTTAAACATTTGGCCATTCTTATAGCTTTAACCAAACAATTGAGTTTCCCTGGGGTCAGAGGCAAGTGAGGCTGTGGTGTGAACTAGAAGTAGATGACTTTGTGCTTTCTTGCATCGCAGGAAACAATGAGGATTAGTATCCTCATAGAAGCACACAAGGATGTGTATCATCTCAGACTGAACTCTGCCTTTTACCGGGGGTTCAAAATAATGAATTAGGAGCTTTAGTAAGATAGGTAAAATGAAAGAAATACTCAATAGGCATCTTACCTTCCTTCTGCCTGAATTCTACCATGTCAGTAGCTACCGCTGTAACAGCTATGGCAACCGCAACACAACCAACGCCACAAAACAATGCCTATTTCTACTAGCAGAACTGTTACTACTGCTACAAACCTCTTCCCTACAACTGCTCTTACAATGCAGTAACAACTACCATTGCTACCACATAGCCACAATGCTAATAGCTACAATGACAACAAGAACACTACTACTATTACTACTGCTACTCTTTTACTAATTCTGGAAAATAACTGTGTTGAGAACTTACCATTTCATGGATTTCACCACCATCCTCTGACGTAAGTATTATGACCCCACTTTGACTAATTAGTTTGACTCAGGTGCTCATAGAATGTAGTTTTAGGGTCCCAGAAGGTTCACTCAAGGTGTCACTCTGGATCTCCTGTTCAATGATGTGATGCTTTACATTGTGTCCCAGGTGGCCATACAACCTTGGGCAAGCAGCTTCACCTTCCCGGAACTTGGCCATCATGCTTATACAATGCAGAGGATGGATTAGATCATTCACAAATAGGTCCCTCTATTCCCTCTCAGATTGATTGTATCACCATATTATGTGAGCTGGGAGCACTGTGGCATCACACAGTGACATATAACTGAATGTTCATTTTGTCCTTTGGGTTCTCATGGGGATGGCCGCCTAGAGCTGTGGTCTAGCCAACAGGCGATAATTGAATTTGTCCTCTCCTGGCCAACAGAACAACATTAAGATCAGGATCCCCAGCATCTACACCAGGAGGGGCGATGGCGTAGAACATTTTTATTTGAACTTTGCCTTTCTTTGCGGTTCAAAAAATGATGACCATGGAAACCCCATAAGTTAGACATCCTTCAAAAGCATATTAACTCAAGAGAAAGACTGAGGGAGGATTAGTAAGTGGGAAGAACAAGGTCAGGCCTTTCTGTGAATAACAGAATTGTGAATGACAACAACATGCATAGTTTTGTTATTCATAATAGCAAAAAAGTGAATGTCATATATATGCCCATGAGAAGGATGCTGGTTAAATAAATTATGAAACCCTTCTACAACATGATACCAAGCAGCCATTAAAAATGATTCCATATTTGATACAGAATGATACCCATTTGAGTAAATGACAAAATAAAAGTGCTATATAGCATAATCCCATTCCTCCTCAAATTTTCAACATTTCAAACTCTACAAGTACAAGCAAACTTTAAATATATACAAAAATATCAGTCATAAGTATCTCTTGGCAGTGGGTTTAAATACATTTTTTATGTATAAATTGTTGATAATAAGTAGAAAAACATAAAGCTATTTCTAATTAGGGAAAATTTAGATGTGGGGGTTATAAGTATACTCTAGTGATAAAGCCCTTCTTTGAAATGATTTTCCTCTCAACTTTGCAAATTGTCTGTAGATTTAATTT
Organism: Colobus angolensis palliatus; assembly: GCF_000951035.1. Classification (NCBI taxonomy): domain Eukaryota; kingdom Metazoa; phylum Chordata; class Mammalia; order Primates; family Cercopithecidae; genus Colobus; species Colobus angolensis. Next base: position 3,331,092 of record NW_012115821.1, read on the forward strand.
TCATGCTACATTGGAAAATCAGGCCTCTTCTTGTTAGAAACCCAAATCCCCTACCTGATCAGCCATGTTATTTGGAAGCTTTGATTCTAAATAACTTGTGGCTTCTTATGAAAGTTAAATCCTCCCAGATGGAAATGGGACAATACTGACATGTGCAAAAGGATGCTCCATGAGTTCTGACAGCACCTCCTGTGAACACTGCTAGAACAAGTGCCAAACTTCAAAGACAACTATTTTAAAGGAAACAATGCTCATTCAGACATATACATTATAAGGTGCGAACTAAGAAAAGTACTCTTTAAAAAACACATAAATGAACACACAGAAAGGCAGCCCTCTTTTTAGCATAAGTTCATGCTAAAATTATATACAATTTTCAAATTAAGTCCTTTCAATCTCTAGTCTTGCCTCTCAGATTCACTTTGGTTTGCTAATCTATTTTCCTCCATCAGTTTTCTCTTTGTGCACAGTGCATTCTGGGCTCTTTTTTTTTTTTTTTTCCCTAGAGACCTGGAGGCATTTTAATAGGCTATGTCAACAAATGAGCTTAATTGATCCTGTTGGGCTTTCATTTAGGCAAGGATGGTAAGGAGTGGATGGCTCAGTGCTCTTCTGAAAATTGTAGTTTTAGAAAAATGCATTTCCATCTGATTTTATTTGCTGAAGGAAATATTCACTTCTGTGTTGTTCAATATATATTAATCACTATATTGCAAGCATCCGCACTTTATTTTTTTTGAGATACTCTGTCACCCCTGCTGGAGTGCAGTGGTGCGATTTTGGCTCACTGCAACCTCTGCCTCCCGGGATCAAGCGATCCTCCCACCTCAACCTCCTGAGCAGACAGGACGACAGGCATGCACTACCATTCCTGGCTAATTTCTCGTATTTTTGGTAGACACAGGATTTTGTCATGTTGGGCTGGTCTCAAACTCTTGAGCTCAGGTGATCTGCCTGCCTCAGCCTCCTGAAGTGCTGGGGTTACAGGTGTGAGCCACTGGGCCCAGCCTATCCCTACTTTAAAAGACACGTTTCCCCAACTCTGCTGGTATGGTCAACTCTGTTAGACCACCATTTGGTAATTTATGATAGCTGTTCTTCAAAGAAGTTCAATGGCTATCAAAGACCTTCTCGCAGTCTTCCCTCCCAGAAAACCCTGGTGGGGTGAGACTGAGAAGTAAAAGACCAATTTACCAGAGGACTAAGAACTAGCCCAAGAGCCATATCAAACTTGGGTCAAACATTTTTCTCGAGTACCTCTCAATTCTCCCAGCCTGGGTTTGTCCTCTCCACTATCCTCTTAGGCTGCCCAAGACTCAGTGATTTAGCATTCTTCCTGTCTGACTGTCCTAAACACATTCCTTAAAACAACGTCCAGTGCTAGCAACTTCATTCTGCTGGTCACCTCCCAACACACATGCTGCAGAAAGTGCTTTGATCATATCATTTTCCTATCCTCTGATCCACCTTCTGGTGTTCAGCGGTGCTGCTTGGCATTATTAACACATCGGTTCAGTCTCCCACATGCTTCCTGACACCTCCTCCCTTCTCAAAATGCTAACATCTCCTTCTGCTCACCATTCTTTGATGACTTTGCTGTTTCCTTCAGAGACAATTACAGCAATAACAAGAGAACTTCCACAAACTCCCATCTCCACAACCACTTACCTTTCAGCAGGTGTGTCTTCCTTCTTGTCATATGCTGTGTCTTCCTTCTTGTCACCGTAGGTGAACCAGCCACATTTCTCCCCAAAGGCCTTGTGTACAAGAGCTCATCCTCTCTGCTCCAAAACACTGCTCCTGCAATTAATTCCCTGCTCTCTTCCCCCCACATCATCAATTCTGGCTCCTCTACTAGATTGTTCCCAGCTGTGTAGAACACGTTGCAATCTCTGCCACCTTTAAACAATCTTCCTTGATTCCATTGCTCCCTCCAGCTGAAGCTTCATTTATCTGCTCTGCTTTTACAAACCTCCTCTAAGAATGATCTATGCTAATGGTCTCCACGTTCTCCCTGAACTTATTCAACCAGTTTTTTTTTTTTTCAGGTGTCTCTACAGAACCCCCTGAAACTACTTTCAGCAATGTCGCCAATGAATTCCTTGTTGCCAATTATAATAACCACCTGTCTCTTTTCTCGTTTCCTCCCATTGAGTATTCTAAATACAGCAACCAGACATCCGTTAAATCATGTCATGCCTCTGCTCAAAACTCTTTCCTGGCTCCTCTTTGTATGAAGTCCTGATAATTTTAGACAATATCTTGCATGACATGGCCCTCATTACCTCCCAGCTCTCAACTCATCTTCCTCTTCCTCTTGCTCACTCTACCTCACTCAGTCACATCATCTTCTTGCTACTGCTTGAATAAGTCAGGTGCACATCCATCTCAGGGCCTTTTCATGGGCTATTTTCTCTCTGTTACATGCATGACACACTTCCTCAAATCCTCCAGGTATCTGCTTATATGTGACTCCATCATTGAGGTTAACTCTGTCTACTCCATTTACAAATTTACTTTATCCCTGCTCTTGTCACTCCCTTATTCCAATTAGGCTTGTCACTTATTTGTTACTTATTTATTATGTTTCTTGTCTGTCCAGTGTGAAAGCTCTTTGAAGGATATGATTTTGTGTACCAGCTTTGAGGACCACTCTTGGCACAGTACACACTCAGTATATCATGTCTTGAATGAAGGAACTAGTGATAAAATGACCAATAGTACTTTTTGAAGCTTGGTTTCAAAAGACTTATAAAAATGCACATTTTTGGCTTCACATATGGCTACTTAATTATAGTCTCTGGAACTGGCCCTGAGAATCTAGTTTATTCTTATGCACAAGGATTCCTTGTAGTAGGAATCAGAGTGACAGAATACTGAATGGCTATTTTGTAGTAAACCAGTAACAGATAAGACTCTCAAATAACTAGGCCAATGGTTTTGAAGCTAGGGCTATTTTGATCCCCAGGTGACATGTGGCAATGTCTGGAGACATTTTTGGTTGTTCACACTTGGGGAGAGTGGGGGTGGAAAGGGTGTGCTGCTGGCATCTGGTGGGTAGGACACTGCCAAACAACCTACAATGCACGGCACATCTCCCAAGAATAGAGATTTGTCTGGCCCTAAATGCCAATAGTGGTGAAGTTCAGAAGCTTGGACTAGGCTCATTTTCTGTCCTGGACAGCTTCTGATCCCTAGCTCCAAACAAGAAACTTGTCAAAGATTTACAGAGCAAAGAGAACATTGTTTTAGGAGTTATGATGAGATTTTCAGCCTCAGCCCTGCTTTTAATTATATTATCTGGATTATATCACTTATTCTATTTAATTTTATGACATTAATTGTTATCTCACTTATTCATTTTATTTAGGAACTTAATTTTGTCCCCTAAGGTGCATAAGTTGAAGCTGTAACCTGTAACATGACTGTATTTGAAGATAGGACCTTGAAGGAGGTAATTAAAGTTAAATGAGGTCATAAGCCTGGGGTCCCAGCTGATAGGACTGTTTTCCTTATAAGAAAAAAGAAGAGACCTCAAGAGTGTATGCACACAGGAAAGAGGCCATGTGAGGACACAATGAGAAGGGAGCCATCTGCAAACCAGGAACAGAGACCTCCCTAGGAACCAAGACCCCTATCACCTTGATCTTCTTGCTTCAAATTGTGGGAAAGTAAATTTCCGTTGCTTAAGCCACCAGTCTGTAGTATTTTGTTATGGCAGCTTAAGCAGACCAACACATACTGCAAATGGGCTTTGCTGTTCATGCTGCCCTTTATTTTTATGACAGCATCTTGATTTTCCTTTGGAGGAGACCTTATCTCTTGCATTGCACACTGGAGTTCAGGTAGGTTGACCTCACCTTCCAGCTCTAAGGACAGACCTATGAGCTAGGTTTGACCAATCAGAGTGCCTTGGTCTTTTCACCCCAGTGACGGAAACGAAACCTGTAGAAATTATGGGATTTTATTGGATCTACTGGAGAAGAAGATCTTCCTTTCTGCCAGCTTAATGTTTGGAAAATGTGATCCTGTAGGTGCCAGGCATCTTCACTGGCTACGGGAAGCTGCCTGAGAGTGAAGCCAACACTAAGGAAAACAGAACCAAGTAGTGGAGAGAAACTGAGTCCCAGTGATGTTCAAATCTTTAGATCTAACTTTGCATGGGGGCAGATGGGAGGGAGGAGCTGGAATTTTCATTCACAGAAGTCAACAAATTCTTATTTCCTTAAGTCTGTTTGAGTGAATTGTAAAACTTCCAACAAACTACGTCCTGTTTCAAATTTCCTTGAATATAACACAAGGAGCTGGATTTGCCTTATAGCTAAGAATTTGTAGTATGCACAAAATGGTCTCAAAAAGCCAATTTTTTACATCTGATAATAAGCAGTAATGATGAAAACATGCAAGTTAAACCTTTGCCCCTAAAGAAATGTTGCCTGTGAATCGAGTTTGAGGAATACAGTGGGGATCAGAATTCATCCTAGGGTTCCTCCCTTTGGTAAAAGTTAAATTGGAAACAGCAGGAGCCTTATCACATTTGGGAGAAACTGAAGTTCTGGTGGTGAGGCAGGCCAACTCTGGCCTAGTGGAAGAAGAGGAGAGGAAGAAGTACAACTGTAAATCAGTTTTTAATGTGTGCAGGCCACTTGGCTTTGCTGGTAAGGAATCATGTATTACATACATTCCATAGTGCACCCAATGTGGAAATGGGGTTTATCATTCCTGGGAGGAGATAGTCATAATTCAGAGCTATTAACAAAAACAATAGGGCTGAGGCCCCGAGAAGCTTTTCTTAGAATGCAGTCACACATTCCACCTAACCCAATTTATGCAATGTTATGAGTCAGAACAGATCCCCATCAGGTCTGTCATGCTTGTCATAACATGGCATTTAAATAGAAGACATCCCTTCCCAAGAGAAATTCCTGCTAAGGAACTGTGTCATTTAATGGGGTTTAAAGATATCCTTTTAAGTTTCAGGGCCTGTTTGTATGAAATTTACACGAGAACAAGCAACTGTTGGCTGAGCTCCATTTAAAGGGAAACAAACTTTCTCCAGGCAAGGATTCAGAGGGTTAGGCTCTGTGGCTATAATTAGCTAGTGATGGCAATGGAGCATAGCAGAGAAAGAAGGTGGGGGGTGGGCTTTGGTTTGAATTTGGAATCACAGATATGTTTGTTTGTTTTTTTTTTATAAGCTGCCATCTGTGAATCTGAGTTACCTCCAAAATAACCATGTGGCTATTAATGACAATGTTTTTCATCCATAGTGTCACTGTTTTGGCTGAGCTAATTGGACCAGAGGTGGACCCCTGGCTCAACACTGGCCATCACATTCTCTTGGGATTTGAAAATGAGGCACAGAGACATTCTAGTTGGTTTATGGTTGCCGTTGGTTGTTTTTTCTTGAACTTGGGACATATATATTTTAAGAGACATAGGTTGATAGGGCAGGACTGTCTCAGTCCTACATTTTTATTTAGCTTGGAGGAAGGAACAGAGATAGCTTTGAATCCTTTGGAGGAAGCCTTGGGAAAAACAGCAAGTGATTTAGAAAAAAAGGATCCGGTGAAGTCTACAGTTTCTAGACCCTTGGCAGATTCCTTAACAGGTTATTAATTTCAAGACTAGGTGGTGTTAAGAAAGAATACAGCTCATTATATAATCCACTTTATGTTTTTATTTCAAAAGTAGCATTTCAAGCTCTTTGAGCTCCTACAAGTTTAATAGTGACAGAGTAATAATGTTGCTGGAATTATTTAAGCAGAAAATTATTAAGGCATTGAGAATATTGGAATAAAAACCAAACCAAAGTGCTTTTCCCATTCTCTCAACAATCAACACAGGAGACTTCTGTGACCAGAGGTGTGGGCTTCTTTTTACCCCTACACACCAAGCAAACAAGCAAGCAATTTTGCAGCAGACACTAGCTGGGTGTTCTCTAATTCAATTCAATTCTGACACTATCTCTAGGTAGATAGTGTCAGAATATCACAAGTTGAGGACTTAGTCCCCAAGACTGGCCCGCACTTCTTCTGATGACAATCACAAGCTCCAGGTTGTTTAACCTGTGCTTCTGACCAACTGGCTATAAATCAAGGTTTTTTCCTTGGGCTTAATTAATTTCCTAGAGCAGCTCACAGAATTCGGGTAAACAGTTAAACTTACTGGTTTATTATAAAGGGTATTACAAAGGATACAGATGAGGAGTGTATATGAGGGAAGAGGTGCCGAGCTTTCAGGTCCTCCCTGGGCTCACCACCCTCAAGCAGCCTCCCCGTGTTAAGCCGTCCAGAAGCTCTCTGAACCTAGTCCTTCTGGACTTTCATGGAGGCTTCATTATGTAGCCATGATTGATGAAACCATTGCCTGTTGGTGATCACCTTAACCTTTGGGACCCGTTTCCTTCCCCTTAAACTTGCCTTGGTCTTTTGGTGACCAGCTCCCATCCTAAAGCTACCTAGGGGCTGCAACCCATCAGTCAACACATTAGCATATGAAAAAACACATCAGTTTGAGGACTCCAAAAATTTTAGGAGTTGTATGCCGGGAGATGGGGACAAAGACTCAATATGTTTTACGATATTACAGGCATCTTGGTCTTACCCATCTTTAAATTATTTCCTTCTTCATTGTAGACATTTTCAAATAATAGTTACACATTCATAGCATATTTTTTAATTGAAATGTAGAGAAAGTAATAAAAGATATACCCAAGTAAGACATATTGCCAAAATGGCACAATATGATTTACCTTATGTAATTCATAGAGAAGGAGATCTTCTCACAGAAAAGTAGACATACAAAAAGGCAAGGTTGGTGTGTCAATCATATATCCAAATATATTGCTAATTCCTAAATATCTGCACTGATCTCGATGCCATGGGTTAGGTCAGTGTATCCAAGTGATTCATTATTCCTATGAATATGTTTTCCAAAGTTTATTTTGCAGTTAACTAGCAAAAGAGAGTCACAGTTTTTCACATCAGGAAAAAATTTGCAAATAAAATGAAACCTCTCATTAGTGACATTCCTTTCTAAATGCTGTGTTGCCACAAATCATGACAGCAAATCATTCGGACCCTACACTTATACTTCGACCTCCCTTGCTTTCTCTTCCTGCCTACTGTTATCTCCTTTACTTCTCTAATTAGAAAAAACTTGTCCAGTGCTATTTTAGTAAAAGTGCTGGTTGAGCCTTTTGGAAGAGAACATGGCCAGGGTAAAGGGAGAGAGTGAATTAGCCCTGTATGTTTCATGTTTGGGGGACTTCAAGCAGCAAGTAACAGCTGGAAATTTTGTAGCTGGATAAAATTAGATTCTCCCTGAATTCCTCACTCAGTATCACAAGAAATGGGGAAGGATTATCCCTGCCTATTATGAAGGGATGGCTTAGTTCTAATAGTTTCAGGAAGACTGAGGCATTGTTTCTTGTTTGGCTGACAGTGAAACAACTTTACAGTTAGCTTCAAGACAATGGTTGTGGTCAGACTCCTAGGTGTATGCAAATGGTGGTGGCAGCTTGGACTTCTGTAAACCTACCCAACATATTAGTCCTGGGATGGTTCAGATGGCATTTGACAGCAGCTATAGACTCTCTGGCTGGGAAATCTAATTCATACACACAGGTAATTTCACCCCAAGGCAATTTTCAGAAAGACTTAAGGGAGGATACATTTATCAGGAGTCTCTCTGTAGGGAATAAGAGACACCCCATTATTCTGGTTTAAACAGAAAGGGATTTATGACTCACATCCCTAAGAAGTCAAAAGACCTACTAGCTTCAGGAATAGCTGAATACAGGGGAATTGTTGTACTCATTCTCTCTCCATCTCTTACCTCTGGTTTCTTCTGACTTTTAGTTTCATACAGGCCTTCTCATCCTGGTGGTCCCTCAGAGCTCTGGAATTACACTACATTGCAACCACAAATCCCAGCAGAAAGTGAACTTCTCCCTCCCCAGTAGTTCTAACTATTGCTGAGATTTCTGAGATGGATTCACTTCGGTCTGGGGTGGGTATTGGTTAAGAAATTCATTGGCCAGACCCAGGGAAGTATTCTCTCCTGGAGTCAGGTGTGTGTGTATGTATGCGATGGGATATCACTGACCCCCACTGGAACTCATAGACTGAGCATAGACAAGAGGTGATTTCCCAAAGGAGAACCAACATGCTCTTACTAGAAGAATGAGGGCTGGAAGGTGGGTTTACAAAACCAGTGTTTGCAGATGTTTACCACAAGGAGACTCCTGCAAGGACTAGTCTTCATACTTGAGTATGTAAGGGCTGGTGATTTATCTAGATGAGGCATAAATGTTCACATGTCTTCATTCACACTCACAGGCTAGTTAAATCTGACATGTTCAGATTTGACTCATTTTAAACTGACCAGGATGAGATTAGATGGGAGGGGACTTGAGAATAGGAGGGGAACTGACTTCCCTTTATACCTAGTACTTTCACATATGTCATATATGTATGGTTTATTCTCTTCTTATATTATTTCAAGGCAGGTGTGATTGCCATTTTAATATGGAAACAAACAAAATATAAAACAAAGAAACCTGTCTGCGGTTATACAGCTGGTAAGAATCTAGCTCCTGTCTTCAACCTAGCACATTATTTTCAGGTTTATATAACTCAAAAAAATGATTAGTAAGCTAGAAGTCTTGTGTTTGTGGTGCTGATGAGGGAGGTCACTCCCTGATGCTCAAATGTGTTAGTATCTTCCTACCTTTTGATATATAATTTCTGTGGTTTGGTTGCTCATCTGTCAGTTTGTGCTGCTATAAGAGCATATCCTAGACTGAGTGGCTTTAGGCCACACACATTTATGTCTCACAGTTCTGGAGGCTGGGAAGTCCAAGGTCAAGGTGCCAGCATGGCTGGGGTCTAGGTGAGGGCCCTCTTCCTGGTTTGCAGATGGCCACCTTCGTTACTATGTCTTTGAATGGCAGAGAGTGAGTAAGCTCTGTCGGGTCTGTTCCTTCTTTTACAAGAACACTAATCCCATCATGGAGGACTTGCCCTCATGATCTCATTTAAACTTAATTACTTCTCAAAGTCCTACCTCCAAATAACACACTGGGAGTTAGGGTAGCAAGATATGAATTTGGGGGCATACAAACATTCAGCCCATAACATCATCCTAGCCTTCCATCCTAGATAATCTTAACTCATGGTCATTTATTTGCTTATCCTTTTCCCAGTTCTGCCTGCCTTACTGCCTGCAGTGTCTCTTTTGCCAAACCTGTTCATGCCAAAATAAGAGTTTCTTTTGGAAAATGAGCTTGAATCTCTCTCTCTTTCTCATTCTTTTGAATTTAGGCATCCTTTGGCTGGCACATTAACTCAGAGAAGGAAAAACTTGGCTTATAGAGGCTGCTTTTGCTCCCATGCCCAATAACACCCATATCTTGGAACCAGGGAAGGCACAGAACTCATCCTTCCCTTCAACCCATGCTTCACTGCATTTCATTCCAATACATATTGTGATTTTTGATCCAGTAATAATTATGAATAGGAATCCCAGTTAAATTATCCAAATAAGGAAGGGGGGCAAGAAGCTATCCCACTCAATTTGATATAATGTTTTATTTGGTATCTACTGAGAGTAACAGGCATGAGGTACTAGCTGGCTGGGCTGAGCAGATTAGTAACTTGCCTTGGGTTATCAGTTGAGTTTCATCCAGAAATAAATCCTGTCTGATCTCTTGGTAAACACCATGAGATTTTTCCATCTAGTCTGGAGGCAAGGATTTTTTGCCTCATAATTGAGCGGCAAAATGACACTGACTAAAGCATATTTTGTGTGTCTCAGGATTTGACTAATTTATGAATTAGGATCATGGGAGAAAGATGGCCTGCTCACTGTCATCAGAAATTTTATAACCAAGGAGGATATGATCATACTGGAGCAATGGTTCTCAGCCTGGGAGCAATTTTGCTGCCCTTCCTTCAAACAGGGGACATTTGGCAATGTCTGGAGATAGGGGGGTGGGGGAAGGGCTCCTGGCATCTACTGGGCAGAGATCAGAGGTGCTGCTGAATATCTACAATGCACAGAACAGCCTTACGATAAAGAATTATCTGACCCAAAATGTTAATAGTGCTGAGGCTGAAAGACCTTAAAGTAAATCAAAAGTAGGCAAAGGTAATACTCAGACTTCTAAGCAGGTAGAATATTTTCTTGGACTCATATAAGGAATATTTCTCTCTTTGGCAGAAGCTGCTGCTGAGGAACTTAGTCCTTGTGTTAGTTTCCTATTGCTACTATGACAAATGACCACAAACTAGATGGCTTAAACAATACAAATTTATTATCTTACATTTCCAGAGGTGAGAAGTGTCACTACATCCCTTCTCTAGACTCTAGGGGAACATCTGTTACCCACCATTCTCAGTTTCTAGAAAGCTGAGGCATCTAGCTGCCTGAATTTCTTGGCTTGTAGATCTCTTCCATTTTTTCAGAGGAGCAATTTTATCACTCACCTCTGTTTCCATCACATCTCCTTCTCCAACTCTCTAGAATGGGAGTCCCCAACCCCCAGGCCATGGACTGGTACCAGTTCATGGTTTGTTAGGAACCAGGCTACACAGCAGGAGGTGAGGAGTGGGTGAGGGAATGAAGCATCATTTGTATTTATAGTCACTCCCCATTGCTTGCATTACCACCTGAGCTCTGCCTCCTATCACATCAGTGGCGGCATTATTCTCATAGGAGCACGGACCCTATTGTGAACTGTGCATGTGACAGATCTAGGTTGTGTGCTCTTTATGAGAATCTAATGCCTGATGATCTGTCACTGTCTCCCATCACCCATAGATAGGACCGTCTAGTTGCAGGAAAACAAACTCAGGGCTCCCACTGATTCTACATTATGGTGAATTGTATAATTATTTCATTATATATTACAGTTTAATAATAATAGAAATAAAGTGTACAATACACGTAAAGTGCTTGAATCATCCCCAAACCATCCCCCTCCCCAGGCCCATGGAAAAATTGCCTTCCGTGAAACTGGTCCCTGGTGCCAAAAAGGTTTAAGACCGCTGCTCTAGAACATGACTACCTCTCTCTTACAAGGATCCTTGTGGTAACACTGGGCTCACCCAAATAATCCAGGATGTGCTTAACAGAATCGCACTTGCAAAATCCCCTTTGCCATCTAAAGATAACACATTTACAGGTTTCAGGGGTTAGAACATGAACATCTTTGGGTAACCATTATTTTCCCTACCAGAGTGCCGTTTCCTTACTAGAAAAATCTATAGCCTATCCCTGTTTTCTGAGATACTTTCTCCCCAAACTCCTTTATGTTACTAGAACCCTGTGACCAAAGAAAAATAAAAATCAGCTCTGGAAAATCAAAATAAAATAACATCCCCAATCTTAAAGAAAGACAGTTCTCTTTAAAAAGCTCCTAGCCACTTGGTCAAGCTTCTAAGCTAATTCCATGTAAAGGTGAATACAACAATTATAATAATCTCAAGATTCCAAGAAGACTGGAGAGTTGAGCTATTTTGGGGGGCTTTCATTATTTTTTCTTTCTGTGTAGAACTCAATGGGATCTTGCTTTAAGAATATGAATCCATAATCTTTATTTCCTCAATCCTGCTCAGTCAAAATTTCTAGGAATTCAGCTACCATTTTGTTCTAGATCCTTGTCAATGTCCAACTCTGTTCTTAACAGTCCCCCAAAATGCTGATGCTGAACTTGAAGGTCACTATAACAGGTTCTCTGTGGGGGCTGTGTTTATTGCATTATTTGAGCACCTACCTGGTTACCATTGTTTTTTGGAGGGTGAAAGTAGGTACCCAAAACTACCAGACACTCCACCAGGGTTCAATGAATTTAAAATGCATTTGGCTCCATCTAAGTGATTTGGGAACTAGAAGAACACAATTCAAGCAAATTGAGTGAACATCTATGGAGCATGTACTCTGTACCACGCTGGCATAAAACACTACCATATAAAGATAAATATGCAAACACTTCGACTTAGTACCTAGGAAGGATTTGCCATAATCTACCTTTTTATAAGTATTTCCACAATAGCAGGACTTCAATTTGTTCCCACCTCTAAAAAAAAATTACATCTCTACCTATATATGACATTGTACAAAGAAAATCAAAGTTATTTCTTTATAACTGAGTGATATTTTTTCATTAGTGTTTTTGAGTGTCAAATAACACAACGAAAAGCACATTGGCTCTCCAGTACACAGGCCTCAGTATGAACCCCAGTTTAGCCCCCTTTCTAAGAAATAGGAACCTTGGACAAATTGCTTACTATCTCCTCGGTTCAGTTTCCTCATTTGTAAAATGGGATTAATGAGGGTCCCACCAAACCACTTTACCAAGAACCAGAAAAAAAGTATGCGGGGTTTACACAGGTGCAGTGGATAGGTGTGTGGCTGATGAATGGCCGCCATGATCATCACCCTCCTCCAGTGACCTGGTTATCAAACATGCTGCTCCCAATTGGAAGTACCAAGTTTCAGATGGGATGCATGCTTATCCTATATAGCTCCTTCACCTCCCTCATGGATTTGGAAAGAGCTTAATATGAGGACCAATTAAAGTTGATAATACTCTTCAGTTCATATTTGGAATGATTTTTTCAATACCTTTAAATGTAACTCACTTGTCATATAATTGGATGTTATAAAAGTTTCCATTTTTTAAAAAATTACCTAGTTGAGTATCTTCTGCAAGATGCTGACTCTATAATTTTTACAACCTATTACTATTCCAGCCATTTTTCACTTTGGATATAATCCCTCATTTTCATAGAGCACATAAGGCTGACCATTCAGCCAATTGTGAGCTTTTAAAACTCTCCATTCATATAGCTCCCATTTGGAATCATATTTCTGAGAGGAAGAAATGATATCAATGTTTTTTATCTATCCTATGCTTCTAGAAAATTTGAACACTGACATCTTTGTTTTATGTGATTTTGAGTTGGTGGGCAATTGAGAGGTTGGGACATGGTATCAGGGAGGATGAAATATGAATCCCAGCTCTGTCACTTACTTGCTTTCACAGGAGACTTAACTTGTTGTGCCTCAGTTTATCCATCTGCAAAATGGGGATTATAATAGAACCTCCGTAATAAAGATGTTGTGAGATTTGACAGAATGCTTAGTATACTGCCTGTTGCATATATTATTGCCATCATTAACATTAGCAATATTATTATCATACTACTGTACTTCACTGATTTATGGTTGGAATAGATTTAGCTGTTATATGTAAAGTGCTTAGCATAAAGTCTGGCAAAAAGTATATTCTTAGTAAACGGCAAATACTGTTCATTATCATTCATATTTAAGGGTTTCATAAACATTAACTCATTTAATAATTATAATAATTCTATGTGTTGATTCTATTACTCCATTTTATATATGGATAAACTAAAGCACTCAAGGACAGGAAAAAATATATAAGGGCTTTTATACAAGCGCAGTGGGTAGATGGGTGACTGATTAGTGGGTGGGTGATGAGTGGCTGGCTGATGAGTGCTGATCATAATCATCACCCTCTCCCAGTGCCCAGGTTACCCGATGTGCTGCTCCCAAGCATAAGTATTAAGTTTCAGACAGGTTGCACATTTATCCTTTATGGCTCTTTCACCTCCCTCATGGGCTTGGAAAGAGCTTAAGGGTTAAATATCATGCACAAATCACATAGGTATTAAGTGGCAAAGCTGGGGTTTGAACCCAAGAGCCATTTTATATCATTTGGCTATAAGATTCTGTTCCTGGACCAAACTGAGGGTTGGGTTGCTATTTCTTGTGGCCCAGTAAAGAGATGCAGATGAACTGGGGAGGAAGAAAGTTTTTATTTCTGTAACCGGTTACAGGGAGAAGGCCTGGAAATTATCGCCAGACCAACTCAAGATTACAAAGTTTTCCAGAGCTTATATACCTTCTAAGCTATACGTCTACATGTAAGTGTGCGTTTATCTAAAGACATAAGTGGTTAACTTCTTTTAATCTATAACTAAGGTCTGAGTCCTGAAGACCTTCCTCTGGAGCCTCAGTAAATTTACTTACTCTAAATGGGTCCAGGTGCTGGGGTGAGTATCCTTATCTTGTCTCCTGCTAAATCACAGAGGTTTGGGGAGTTCCTTTAGACTCTCAATAAACTTGTTTGTGGGAGGCCTGGGGAGTTTCTTCAGACCCACAGTAAAACTTGTTTAATCCTAAATGGTTTCTGTTAAGAATTCCTTCGTTATTTTGTCATGCTTTAAGGCCCAGGAAAGGCCTAGACAAAACTCTTGGTGGGCTTTTGTTACATTCCAGCCTTTGTATAAGGGCACTGGCTTTCAATATTGAACTTAACCACTCAGTCAGTTCTGAAACTGTTGTTATGGAGGCCTGCGTTAGTGAGCCCTGGCCTGCCACAATCTACTCCATTTAACTTCTATCACAAAAGTGGCACTGCTGTGTCACTCAAGTCATGCCCTTGCTGAAAGACCAGTTACATTATCTAGAGCAAGGCCAGATAAATAAGACTACAAAAGTATTGCTGGACTTTGTATGGTGGTTCTCCTTCTAACGTAGCATACCACCCACCCAGATGCCTGAGAAAAGGTAGGAAGTCACATTTTTTTATTAAATGGCTAAGTGGGAACAGCCAAAAATTAAGCATGGTTGGAAATGAATGAGACACCCACTGATTCTAGAAGAGCTATTCTTTAGCAGAATGACTAAACTTTTTCATTGTTCTGATGGTGATTAAAACAACCTAGCAACAGCAGTATCACCCCCTTAAGAAGAAAGAAGACCTTAACAGGGAGGATGTGGCTGAGAAACACAGCTTCTCATAGGAAGCTGAAGTGTGAGATTACCTTATAATGCTGACCCTATAATAAGATGCTGTAGTTCAGGTGTGAGGCCAAGGTAATTCAGAGGGTCCTTGGAAATAAGCAGGCTAGATTCAGTGCATAACTGAGATACTGCTTCTCCTAAATAACATGCTCGATGCAATCTGCTTTGTGTAGATTGCATTTTACAGACAGTAGTGCAGGGGTAATGATGTGATGAATTTGACAATATTCTTACTATACAACTTATTGAGCATTTACTAAGCACTTCATTATTTCCATACACATTTTCACTGGAATGGTGTGAATTCTTACATCAGCCAACTAAAGTTAGTAGTGCTGTTTCACCATTTTACAAATGAGGAAACTGAGGCACACAAGCTTGAAATGACATGCCCTGTGTCTTACAGCTAGAGTGTAGTACAGTTAGAGTTCAAACCCAGGTTTGCCTACCTCTATCACCTGCTGATCTAATCACTTAGCCTCATGGGCAGCCAAGAATGGGAGAAAGAACCAGACCAGAAGTATTTTAACCAGTCAAGAGACCTACAGGAAGGCACTTGGTTTTCTCATCTCATCAAAAACCTGGTTTTAGAGGTTGAGAAAGCAAGGGTCCCTCTTTTCCCAGGAACACAGCTTTTCTGCTAGGCTGTTTTCAGTATCTTATTGATTCTGATTAGTCAGGTGCTCTTCTGTGACCCAAGGCCTAGGTAGAAATGGCTTAAGTCAATCAGAAACTCTGGAAATAAAGATGTGAGGTTAAAATACATGGCTAAGAAGGGCTGAGAGATGAATTCCACAAAGAGAAATCAGAAACCTGATTTTGGGTGGGATTAAATAGATATTGGAGAGAGAAACAACATATTCTCCCAATTTTATAACATGATGAGATGCCTTGTTACAGCCAGTGCTGTGGCCAGAGCCGGCTTTTGCCTGAACAGTTATTTCAGGACAGAAATTCTTCCAGGAGACATGTCTGACTCCTCTCAGAATCCTAGCTGTGCTCCAGTGGGGTTCTGCTCCATTTTTCTCACTTATTAAGTGACTATCATATGCTCGAGATACATTTTCTCTCTTCCTGCTTGCATGGCTACAGAGCACTATGAAAAATAGAGACTTAAAAAAATCCTGGCAGTGCAACCAATCTTTATGCAAAAAAAGTCTCAGAGTCTTAAAGCAGTAGCCATAGCCCTAATGGAGGCTGGGTATAAAGGGAACTCATTGCTGAATTCCAGGTAATTATTTAGGCAACAGGCATCCTTACCATGCGGCACAGGAATGTCCACAAATCTCCAATTCACTGTCACAGCAAGGAGAAAAAATACTTCCTTGTAGACAGGGCCTTGGGTAAAAGGAAGGATTGCAGTTTGCTTTCTATATACATTGCACCTGAGGTCAGCCCCTCAGGGAGGGGGCCCTGGTGGGAACAGCTCAAGCCAGCAAGGGCTAATTGTTGCTCCATTTAGAGAGCACCTGAGTTAAACAGGTGAAAAGCCTTTACTGTAAAAGGCCTCAGGGTCAGGAAACAAATAGCTGAGTTATATCACTGTGTGTGGGTGAAATGGGAGCAAAGGAAATGAAGGTGATGTGAGAGTGGGATATACACACACACACACACACACTCACTCTGGTACTGGGTGCTTGAAGATTTGTCAGCCAGGACTGATGCCTTCTAACAGAGGGTCGAAGCACTTCTGCCCCCTAACTTACCCAGTGTCCCAGTCTCTTAGGCTGACCCTGGCTGGTGCTGGGAATTCTGGTTACATACCTGATCCCCCAGCACCTAACATGCTGCTAGATACAAGCAAAAACTCAAAATAAAAAAGTACTTGGAATGTTTGGCCATTTGGGCTGGACTTGTGTCTCTGGTTAATATTCTTGTGGACTCGTCATACATTTTGATATGTAAAGCACTCATCAGTCTGGCAGCTGCAAGTGTCATTGACCGACAGAACTTAGGAAGCATTCTTGGGGCTTTAGTGTGATTAGTAGGAGGAACAACCTCAGGGGAGGGGAAGGAAGGCATCCTCTCAGTAGGAACCACTGTGTGTCACAATTATTCATTTGCATATCAAAGACGTAACCTCATATTAGACCACAAACTGGTGAAATCATGTTAGGAAGATAAAGATAACAACAATAGCAACACTTATTTGGGATTTTTTTTTGAGTGCTCACCATATGCCAGGTACTTTTAAGGGCACTTAACACATTTTAGCACTTGCTCATCTAACAAATAGTATGACTTTCCCTGTTTCCCAGATGAGGAAATTAAGGCAAAGAATTTAGGTTACTTGTTGAAAGTTACACAACTAGTAACAGATTGGTGGTTCTCAGACTTTGGCAAACAATAAATTCCCCTGGAGAGTTTGTTAAGAAGCACAAGGCTGGGCCCCAACCCCAGGGTCTCTAATCATGTAGGTCTGGGATGGGGCCTAAGAATTTGTAGTTCCAAATTCCCAGGTGATGCTGATGGTGATGGTCCAAGGGCCACACTTAGAGAACCAAACTCAGATAGGCTCTAGAGTTTACACTCAACAGATCTTGAGTGCAAAGAATATTCATGGAGAAATTGTGGCACATGTCACTTTGACTTTACACGTTACATTCTTGTCATAGGATCCAATTTTTGTGCCCAGATATGGGATATTTTCTCTCTCACCTCCAAAACCATGAGCATCTGAATGGTATATGATGAGCATTTTGTGTAGATTTCCCACAGCTGCTGGTGTGGAGGTTGACTTTTCTTCTCCTTATTCCTTCTCAGAGTAATTTGTTACCATGGCTTAAGGAGCCCTATATCTGGTAGCCATCATTTAGTGATTGGCTAAATAAAGTATATACATTGAAACAAAACACTTACAAAGTTATAGGGAAAAAATGGTCGTCCTCATAAAATTTATTTTCCCCTTTTTATGGCTGGCCAGTTAGAGAAATTATTTCCCAGCTATCTATGCAGCTGGGATGTTGTATGAGTCCATTCTCATGCTGCTAATAAAGACATACCTGAGACTGGGTAATTGATAAAGGAAAGAGGTTTAATGGGTTCACAGTTCCACATGGCTGGGGAGGCAAATCGTAGTGGAAAATGAATGAAGAACAAAGTCACCTCTTACATGGCAGCAGGCAAGAGAGCGTGTACAGGAGAACTCCCCCTTATAAAACCATCAGATTTCATGAGAATCATTCAATACTACAAGAACAGTATGGGAGAGACCACCCTTATGATCCCATTATCCAATACCTTGCCCTGCCCTTGACATAAGGGGATTACTACCATTCCAGGTGAGATTTGGGTGGGGACACGGCCAAACCATATCAAGTGGTGATGTGATTAATGTTTCCCTAAATGAAATGGACGCATTTTTCATTTTACTTTCTTCATAAGAAAATTTCTTGTCTTGAATATCCTTGTTTTTTCCTTTCTGTGAGCTGGAATACAGACAGGATAGCAACCCAGCTTTGATCTTACAGGTGATGACAATACCTTAGGGATAGTGAACAACAAGATGGGAGAAAACTGGGTCCCTGAAAGACTGTATGGAGCAGAGCTTCCCTGCCATCCTGCCAACCTCACATCTCTAAACTATTTTATGGGAAAGAAACAATCTTATTTAAATCAGTAAATTTTCAGATTGTTCTTTGCTACAGTATCTTAGCCTTGGCAATAAATAATACAGATAACATATGATGGTATACATATATTGGTTATCTAAAATTACACCCCCAAACTTAGTAGCTTACAGCAATGAACATTTACTATCTCTTTTGCTGGTCAGGAACTGGGAGTACGTTAGCTGACTGGATCTTGATTGAGGTCTTTCATAATGCTGTAGGTAAGATGTTGGTTGGGGCTGCAGTAGTCTGAAAACCTTATTGGAGCTGGAAGATGAATTTCCAAAGTGACTCCCTCACATAGTCATTGACAGGAGGCCCCAGTTCCTTGCCTTTCCATACAGCAACTTAAGTGTCCTTAAAACATGGCAGTTGATCTTATGAGTGATCTGAGGAAGAGGAAGGAGGAAGCCACAGTGCCTTTTGTGACTTCACCTTGGCAATCACACTGTCACTCCTACTGTATTCTATTGGTGTGCTGAGCAGCCCTATTAATGTGCGAGGGGACGGCATAGGTGCGTGAATACCAGGAAGAAGTCAACCAGATGGCTGGGGGCCCTGTTGGAAGATTGCCACCACATGGTATGAAACTAGTTCCAAGGTGAACTCTTAGCTCGGAATGGCAGGCACAGGATGTTTAGATTGTTCAGGTTTTATGGATATGTATACATACTTATGCACACATACACATGTGTATGCTGAGAGTCTTACTGAAAGGACACTTACCAAACTGATAGCAGAGAAGGTGAGTTAGGGTACTAGGGTGTGAAGAGTAATGCCTTTTATGATATATCCTTTTGTAGAGTTTGACATGTATATTTGCTTTTAGCTAATGTTTAGTCAAAACATGATTTTTTTTTCCTTTCCAACTTTTAGGTTCAAGGGGTTACACATGCAGATTTGTTACATGGGTAAATTGCGTGTCACTGGGGTTTGGTGTCATCAGTACCTGGATGGCAAAGGTAGTTTTCCAATCCTTACTCCACTTTCACCCTCCACCTTCAAATAGGCCCCTGTGTCTACTGATCCCTTTTTTGGGTTCATGTATACTCAAAAAACATTACTTTTGTTAAAAAGCCAAACAAAATTAAAAACTAAAACCAAAACAAAATGACAAAAGAAACCGAAACAATTGTTATACAAACTTGAGTCCAACATACAACCAATCCAAAAAAAGCAAGCTTGCATTAGAATTTGATATTGCTTTTGCTTCTTAGACTAATAACTGACTATGAGTTAAACAGTGTTTTTTTTCCCTTTGTAAAAATAAATTTTCCAAAGCAACAGTTTTTATGAATAGTTAATATCTTTTCTGGGATGCACAAAATTTGGAGGTTTAAGTGGGAAGCTCAGGAAAGTACATAGTGTCATCAATAGCAAATGTATTCAGTAAGCAGAAATAACAAAGAAACATAATGAACTCCATTTTTCTCTTTTAGAAGAGCAACTTCCTTTATGTAACCAAAGGCATTTAAAATACTAATTAATATGGCTTATCTCTTGAAACAAAGCAGTCAATGACCACAGAATTGTAAAGTTGTTTGCAAACAATTAACAAATCCTGTTCCCTGAAATGTTTTACTGAATATCTAGACTGTGTTCTTCAAAAGGAAATGGGAGAATTTTTATGTTAGCTAGAATAATTGTTTAACAGAAGTACTAATACTTCTTTGCTTAGGACCCAGAGATTGGAGCAGTGAATGGGGTTTATGTAGATAACTATCGAAAAAATGGGAGGTGGCAAACTTTTTCTCCATTTTTGACCATTCACAGCTGGTCATCCACATCAGTGCATCTCAGATGATGCATGGTGACCAAAGTTTTAAAACTTTCCAATCTATGGTATGACCAGTATGCAACATGTGACTCATCGGATGAGTTAGACAACATCCGAACTAGTCTTTTCCTTTTAAACAAGGTGAGTCAATGGAATACATGCTTGGATATTATGGCAATTTCAAATTGCAATGGAAGTTTCTAAAACTTTCTTTCCATTTTTATGTTTATCCCATCCCAGACCTATTCAGATAGTTCACAAAAGGCATTAGTCACCAGGTCAGACAAATAATACTACAGTAGATTATAGTTAATGGGGAGGAAGTGATTTGGGACAAATAAAGTATGATTGGAGGTATTTGTTTTCTTTTCTTTTCTTTTTTTTTTTTGAGATGAAGTCTTGCTCTGTTTCCCAGGCTAGAGTGCAGTGGTGTGATCCCAGCTAACTACAACCTCTGCCTCCCAGGTTCAAGTGATCCTCCTGTCTCAGCCTCCTGAGTAGCTGGAGCTGTAGGCACCTGCCACCATGCCTGGCTAATTTTTGTACTTTTAGTAGAGATGGGGTTTCACCATGTTGGCCAGGCTGGTCTCAAACTTCCGACCTTAAGTGATCTGCCTGCCTCAGCTTCCCAAAGTTCTGGGATTACAGGCGTGAGCCACCACACCTGGCCCAGTGTTTGTTTCATATGTATTGTTGTGGGGTTGAATTGTGTCCCCAAAAAAGATATATTCCAATCCTAATCCTTGGTACCTGTGAATACGACTGTATTAGTCCATTGTCAAATTGCTATAAATACTTGAGACCAGGTAATTTATAAAGAAAAAAGGTTTGCTTGGCCCATGGTTCTGCAGGCTGTACAGGAAGCATGGCAGCATTTGCTCACCTTCTGGAGAGTCTGTAGGAAACATACAATCATGGCAGAAGGCGAAGGAGGAGCCAGCACTTCATGTGGCCAGAGCAGGAGGAAGAGAGAGGCAGTAGGTGCTACACACTTTTAAACAACCAGATCTTGTGCTAACTCACTCACTATACAGTACCAAGGGAGGCTGGTGCTAAACCATTCATGAGAACTCTGCCCCCATGATCCAATCACCTCCTACCATGCCCACCTTCAACACTGAGATCACAAGTAAACATGAGATTTGGGTGGGGACACGGATCCAAACCATATCGACCTTATTTGGAAATACGGTCTTTGCAGATGTAAGCAGGTTGAAATGAGATCATACTGGATTAGAGCGGGTCCTAAATCCAACAACTGGTATCTCTGTAAGGTGAGAAAGAGATGAAGACCAAAGGAGACACAGGGAAGAAGGCCATTTGAAGATGGAGGCAGTGATTGGAGTGATGCAAATTTGCAGCTGCAAATCAAAGGAACACCAAAGATTGCTGGCAACTACAACAGGGTAGGAAGAGGCAAGATGGATTATCCACTTCTAGAGCCTTCAGAGAGAGATAGCCCTGCCATTATCTTTTCTTTTTTTTTTTTTTATGATGGGGTCTTACTCTGTTGCCCAGGCTGGAGTGTAGTGGCATGATTACAACTCATTGCAGCCTCGTCCTCCTGGGCTCTGATGATCTTCCTGCCTCCCCTGAGTAGCTGGGACCACAGGCAGATGCCACCACATCTGGCTAATCTTTGTATTTTTTGTAGAGATAGGGTTTCTCCATGTACCCCAGGCTGGTGTTGAACTCCTCAGCTCAAGTGATCCGCATGCCTTGGCTTCCCAAAGTGCTGGGATGACAGGTGTGAGCCGCTGCACCTGGCCAACACCTTGGTTTTTAACTTCCAGCTTCCAGAACTATAAGAGGCTAGATTTTCATTGTTTTGACAGTCTGTGGTACTTTTTTTAAAAATAGTAGCCCTAGGAAACTATACCAGCAGTGGTGTATTAGTCCATTTTCACACTGCTATAAAGAACTGCCCGAGACTGGGTGATTTGTAAAGAAAGGAGATTTAATTGACTCACAGTTCCACATGGTTGGGGAGGCCTCAGGAAACTTCCAGTCATGGCAGAAGGGGAAGCAGGCACATCTTACATGGTGGTAGGTCAGAGAGAGTGCAGTGTGAAGGAGGAACCATCAAACACTTACAAATCAGACTTCATGAGAACTCACTATCACGAGAACAGCATGGGGGAAACCACTCCCATTATCCAATCACCTCCTACCACGCCTCTCCCTTGACATGTGGAGATTATGGGGATTACAATTCAAGATGAGATTTGCGTGGGGACACAGAGTCAAACCATATCAAGTGGATACTGTGGAACAACAATATTAAGAATTAATACGTACTAGGTAATAAATGGTTTTTATGGCTGAATAAGTTTAACTTGAATAAAGTTAAGTATTTTATCTCCATAAAAATTTCTAAGGGCTTTTGACCTAAGATTAGCAGCTACGGTTGACTAAACACTTCCCTTCTTTCCAGAAAGTATGTTGAAGACATTAGGCACATTAATGCAGTTGATTATCACAACAACTCTATGAAGCTGGAGAATATTACCCTCCTCATTTTAGAGATAATAAAACTGAGGCACAGAATGGTTAAATACTTGCACAATGGGCAGATAAAAGTGGAGCCAAGATTCAAGGCCAGATAGTTGAGTCCAGAGCCTGAGCTGTCCTGTTATGTAAGGAGCCCTGGGGATCTTTAAGATTTCCCATCATGATGGTGAATCTATTTTTCGTGTGTGCAGAGAATTCATGGGATGAATGTTCAATGGAAGAGGACTGCTGACCTGTCACTGGCCACACATTCTACTGCTTAGAGTATAATTTCAGGATTCAAGCAGTTTAGGATCCCTGGAAACATTAACTGAAACAATTATTAGTGTCCTCCAGTGGTGGCAGACATATTCAAAGAGCTGAACAAATTATTTTTCTAACTAAATAGTCTCACTTGGAATCACCTTTTTTTTTTTTCCTGCAGGACTCGGGATTTGAACAGGAAGGCACACATTGGTTAGTAACAAATACAGTCTGACAAAAGCAGAGGAAGAAAAACCCACACCAGCGAGTGGAAAAAGGAGCTAAATCAATGGGCTGTGAGAATTGAAGGAAAGCTGATTCGGGTGTGAAGAAATGGTGTGGTTGTGAGGCATGCCACGTTGTTGACAGGATGAGCTTGTTTAACCAAATGAACAACCCAGAAGAAATCAGGGAGACCTAGACACAGAACCAGTGGGATGTAACTATTGGCAAAGGGAAGGAAAGCTGGAAATGCCCAATCGGAAGCATTTAAAAATCCACACATTCAGAGAATGGAGTGGGTGGATGACTGCAGAGGAGTAAATGATGGTGCTTTTGGTGTTAGAAGGTCAAGATCTGTTTTCCCACTCTCAGAAGATGACTTGCTTCTTATTTGATCAAAAATAGTGGAGCCGTCAGAAAACAATTCCCTCCTGTTTTCACCATCAAATCAACCACCCACTTGCATCTGTGCCCATTGATTTTCCTTCCCACCTGGCACATGGAATAAATGGCCCCTTCTCATATCTGCCCCTCCACCTAGGCCGTGCAGGGTGTTCCCTCTCACCCTCCCTAGGACTTTCCTTCTATAATCTTCCACTTTTCTTTTTTGTGTCATTGTTTTCTCACTCTCTACAGGATCATAAAAATCAGTTTATAATCATTCTAAAATGATTTCCCTCTCTGAAATGTTTTCCCTCAAAACTACAGTCTTCAAGCTACAACCCTATATTTCACTCCCCTCCTCCTTTACAGCAAAACTGAAGAATTCCTCATATTCTATTTTTCCACTTCTTTACTTCCCGTCTATCTGGAAAGCACTCTAATCAGGCTTTTATCCAGACTATTCCACCGAGTTATTCTCTGTGTCTTTGTCATCATTAGAACGACTTCGGGTCACCTAACACTTTTCTAGAACATATCATCTCCAGAGCATTGTGTCTTTAGTTTAACATGCTAAATACTTGGGAATCCAGGTATTTTGCTTGTTTTGGATATTTTATCCTACAAGCTACAGTATTTATTATGTAACATTGGACATTCCCCCCCCACCAAATCTGCAATGATTACGTTTATGATTTCTCCAATGCCACTGCCTACTTTGTTTTATTTCAAAGAGATTTTTAAAAGACCCGTTTATAACACTGAACTTTTGTAATTGTGAGGGTCATCTCTCCAGAAATAAATACTCAATCTGGGTATAAAGAAAAGCAAAAAAAATGTAAGAAATCAATTATATTTAGGAGCCTCTCTCTACAAGTGTCTTAAACTAGAATTGACTGAGTATCTTTCAGGTGAGGTCTTCCCTAAATTACATTTGGTTTTTCACAGTAAAGTAATTGAAAACCTTTGTAAAGACTTGTATGTAAGATGATTCCCTATTTTCTGAATGGTGAGCTTTGGAGAAAACACCTTACCTCATATTCAGGCACGTAGGTTGTTTAAGGCTACATAAAAAACAGATTGATTTATCTGTCACAGTGGTTGAAGTAAACCTTACCCTGTATACTGACAACAATTTCTCACAGGCCCAAACAACTAAACCACTTTTCTGCAAAGCAACACATCTTGATAAAATCCTGCATTCCCTGTCTCATCTCATTCATTTTCTATATAAAGCACCTCTTGAACACACAAGTGCCCCACAGAAAAAGTGTCAGACCTTTAATTCCAGGTATGAACTTTAGTATTCCATAACTCGTGGGCTCATGAAACCCATTTCATATTTATAACCTGTTTTTAGAAAATGTGGCCTGTCCCCTCTTTCTGAGGTTGGTTTCCTCATCCAGGACATTCAGGTTGTTGTCTCAAATCAGAAACAATAATGAGATTGCCTGGGGGTACGTTTCCTTTAGCACAGGTCTCTGAAGCCCACACATAGTATGTTCTCATCCCAATGGAATTTTTGGATATTTCTGCCATCTCATTCTGCTACCCCAAAATTTTTCAAGAGTTCAGAAATGGATGAATATAGATTTGAGAAGTGAACATGTAGAGTAGACATGTTCCTGATTAGTAATTTTCATTTTTAAGGAGTTCAACAAATGAAAACCTTTTAGGTGATTTATAAATCTTTCTGTCACTAAAGATAAGATTTTTAAAAAAATGTTTAATTCCTGTTCTTTTTCCAACATCACTCTGCCTTCCATTACTAAAAACATAAAAAGTACTACCACAAAGAAGAATAAGTAATAAGGTCTACCTATATTCCATGATTTATAGAGTTGGCCCAAGGTCATGTACACAACCATGTGGCATGACTTCAGTTCACCAATACATAGCCTTCTTTCTATGCAACTGGCCTCCTACTTAAATTCTCCCCAAAACATCTTTTGGCTTAAAACATTTAAAACCATAGCCATTATTGCAAAACAACAATAGCAACACAAAGAATGTCAGCTATTATTTATTGGATATATATTAACTTTTAGGATATATTTAAGTGATCTACCCAAATTATCTCCTTGCAAGTTAGACACTATAATTAACTCAATTTTTCAGATAAGAAAACTGAGGCTTAAAGAAGCTAAGAACTTCCTAGACAAAGCTATTTAAGTTGAGGGCTTGATGAAAATCCATGCTCTTCTCCTCTTTGTATATCACCCCATTCTCAGGGCTAAAACGCACCCAGTAGATTCTCTGACCCAAGTGCCTCATTTTCAGGATACACAATGGATGCCAAGAGAGGTAGAGTGACTCATTTGAGGTTACACAACAGCTGACTCAAGATCATAGCCTGGATCCTTTTCATTTAAGTCTGATGGTCCAGGTGCAATATGATACTGCATCCAACATAATTAGGATCCTGGAAGATAAGGGACTCATACTGGCTTTCCCTGCCCCCAACTCCCAAGATCAATAGAGGCCTTTTATTGCATCATTAAAATATTGCAAATAGGTCTTAGGAATTATCTGCTATCTTGTTTCTATAGCTGGATGACTCTTAGATCTTATTCACCAGCCTGCAAAACTGTTCTGTTTTCAGTAACATAGACATCATCCCCAAATTTTCTGATATCCTTTCTAACTATTGTGATTTGTTCAATCAAAGCAGTTGAATTTGAAACAAGATAAATATTTCCTTCAATGATTAACTCACCTGGCCAGGTGCGGTGGCTCATGCCTGTAATCCCAGCACTTTGGGAGGCTGAGGCGGGTGCATCACGAGGTCAGGAGATCGAGACCATCCTGGTAACATGGTGAAACCCCATCTCTACTAAAAATACAAAAAATTGGCCAGGTGTGGTGGTAGGCACCTGTAGTCCCAGCTACTTGGGAGGCTGAGGCAGGAGAATGGTGTGAAGCCGGGAGGTGGAGCTTGCAGTGAGCTGAGATTGCACCACTGCACTCCAGCCTGGTCAACAGAGCAAGACTCCATCTCAAAAAAAAAAAAAAAAGGATTAACTCACCTGTCTGAGCTTGAGGTACTGAACAAGCAACACTTGGCCTCATCCAGACCCTGCAGATGTATTTTTCACCCAAGAAATTTTGGATTTCATCAAGAGACCCATTCTCCTGGATAACAACATTGATGGGGGAGTGAGTATACACAGACATCCTCTTTTAACGAATGTCTGGTATAACACCCTTGATCATGTGTTGTACCTGACTACAAATAGTGCAAATGGTAGCCAGTTCCTTTCTGTTTCCCCACTATTTGCCAACCTGGAGCTTATTCTTTTGCTTTCTGAGGAGATGGAGTTCTACACTGATGTGATTGAAGTCCCTCTGCAGGGTTTCTCTGAAGTCCTTCATAGTAACTGTGCTTCCCTTCAGAGTGATGTCCATGTTTTCTGGAATGTCTGCAGTCAGATTGCTGCGAATGGTTTTCATTCTTGTAATAGATGCAGCAAAGAGACACACTGGCTTTTGACTCAAAGGAAACTGACTTGAAAATGTAGTAGAATTATGTATAGGCACGCACTTAGGAGAGAGTGTAGTGAATTCTTAGTTCCAGTTACTTTTCAACTTCTTTTAGTTCATTCCCATCATGCTAAGTTGGCAACCTTCAGCCTATACAAACTGCTACCATTGATTTAGTGTCTAACCGTGTGGTTGTTTGGATAAGACTCAGGAGGAAATCCTTTTTGTTCATCTCATCTTCCTGAACTTTGCTCTCACTTCACTCATCACATTTACATGGAAAGTGAGACCAATAGACTAAGATATATTTAGAGATATTTCGTAAGCTGCATTTTCATGTTAGTTATTCAAAGATAAATAGAACATTTTCTCTTTTCAAGCTTCACTTCTCTATCCAATATCTATCATACATCTATCTAACTATCCATCCATTTATCTAATCTTTAATTAAATTTTTACTTCTATAGTGATCAGCTGAAAAGACATACTTATACACCAAACCAAACATGATAAAATAAATTTTTATCTCATACAGTTAACAGCTGACTCTCTATACACTCTGATTCCAACTATGCTTTTGTTAGGTTTTTGCCAAAACATTTCGCTGAGCCTGATATAGAATTTTAGAACCACTTCTGAGGTTGACTGCCAAACCTACAAATTAATAAAATTAACAGGGACAGTGACTCCATGCAGTGGTGACACAAGAGAGGCAGTTGCACAAAGTATGCCAGAGATTTTGATCAGCAAAATTCTTCTAACAGATTGCCTGGCTGGAGTTTCAATCCTTATTTGCCATGGTATTAATACATACTATTTTTCGCAGATGAAAAGAAATGATTGTGTTGAAGAATAATTTGCCACCTCTTCTAGTGGAGTTTGATGGAACTGTTCAAAGCCATGTGATCAATGAATTATTTATAGACTACAGTACTAATATCTGGTAGCAGTGCTATTGTTAAGGGTATGTCAAGCTTTCCAACAGATCCTGGCTTTTTTTTTTTTTTTCCTTCCTGAGCATGGATCCCTTGCCCATTTAAAATTGTAACAAGTAGAAACTTAGTAGAGAGAATGACTTTTTATAACAAAAATCACCAATGGCCCAGTAGACAGCAAAGAAAATTGCCCTTTCCCCAGTTACATTTAATCTCCAGGGACAAAAATTTGGAGGTAAGGGAATTGGAATAAGCATACATTCTCTCAACATAAAGCCAAGATGGCTTAGTATCAAGAATAATGATACAATATGTTTTTATGTAAGATTTAAGGCAAGATTAACATATGAATAAAGTTCTGGGCAAGCTAATTGTTTTATCAGCTCACTTTCACACTGTCTTTTTCACATTTATGGGGGCCTTTGTCCTGTCGGCGTCAGACCTACTCTGCAAGTCCTCTCAAGACAGCATTTCCTAACATCCCTCTATCCAAACAGACTAAATTGTCCAACTTAAGGATAGGGAATATGTGGTGCTCATGGCCGTAACAGACATCACTAATCAACTGCATCACTATTACAGCACTCTGCTGCTGAACCTTCTTGGCCAAATAGTAATTAAATTTTGTTAGTTATTTATGCACTGGTAGTCTTGGAGAATGCATTTTACTACCTCCATTTTATAGGAAGAGCAAACAAGTTTTCAAAAGTTACATAGCTAGGACTGGAAGCAGGGTCTAAATTCTACTTTAAAACAGTATGACAACTGTTCCAGGCATCGTGGGGATAGTGGTAGAAAAACAAAATGCTATCTAGCTTTCAATTAAGTCACAAGACTACTGCTAA
>NW_012115821.1:3359984-3385258 GCF_000951035.1 Colobus angolensis palliatus
GTGTGAAGCCGGGAGGTGGAGCTTGCAGTGAGCTGAGATTGCACCACTTTTCTCCATCCTGGGTGACGGAGCAAGTCTCCATCTAAAAAAAAAAAAAATTATATTATTTTATATCATATAATATATAATTATATTACATATAATATATGCTATATACAATATAATATATAATTATATTACATAAGGTTCTTCAGGACTAAATAGGATTTGGACACAGAATCCATGCCTTGGGAATTTGATTTTTGAAAAAGTAGCCACTGTACATTAGAATGAATTGGATTTCACTCACTGCTCCCTAAATCCCATTAAGCCTACCATAATCTAAGTCATGAAACATCTACCTGGAATATTGCAATAGCATTCTAATTCAGGGTCTATGACCTGGGTCCATGCATAAATTCAGGGGGTCCTTTGAACTTGGCTGAAAAAAAACACTTCATTTTCACTAGCTTTTAACTACAATTGAGCATTTTCTGCAAATATGCCTACCTGTAGCAAACCACGGAGCTATAAGTAGAATCTGTGACTTGTTACCAATAAAAATCATTAAAAAATTGTACATTGGCTGGACGCGGTGGCTCATGCCTGTAATCCCAGCACTTTGGGAGGCCGAGATGGGCAGATCATGAGGTCAGGAGATCGAGACCATCCTGGCTAACACTGTGAAACCCCGTCTGTACCAAAAAACACAAAAAATTAGCCAGGCGCGGTGGCTGGCGCCTGTAGTCCTAGCTACTCGGGAGGCTGAGGCAGGAGAATGGCGTGAACCTGGGAGGTGGAGCTTGCAGTGTGTGGAGATAGCGCTACTGCACTCTGGCCTGGCGACAGAGCGAGATTCCGTCCCAAAAAAAAAAAAAATTTAAAAAAATTATACATTACAGATATTGAAAGTATCTTGAAACATAATTGTGCTCATGATGTTTTAGAAATTATGGTGGATTTACCACTAGATTCTGTAATTTAATAAATTCATGAAGAGACATATATTTTTCTAAACGGCAGTTTTCTTTCAACATTTTGCTAACTGCATTTTGTATAACTGTTTCCTTCTCAATCTTGTGTATTTTTCCTACACTTGAAAACATTTTCCTGAGGAGGGGTTAGATAACAAAGGAACACAAAAAGTTTAAACTCTTGTTCTTACTTTTTCCCTTGCTTTCACCTGTGCTCACCATGGTGTGTCCTGCATGCAATATCTCAGTGATTCTTGACAAAGATGAGTTTTATCACGCCTCTCTCCTGCTTTTGCCCTCCAATGATTTCTAATGAAATCTAGAGTCCTTGTCATAAGGACTTATGCAAACTGCCCCCACCTTCCCCATGTTCTCAGATCCCATCTGCCAAATCTCCCCCTCACTAATCACTTCATGTGGGACCCCCGCACTGAACTCTTTGCTCTTGCCTTGCACTTGCTCTTCCCTCTGGCTGAAAACCTTGTTCCTGGTTATCCTCATGGTTCTCTCCCAGCTTCCTTCAAGTCTCTGCTTAAGTGTCACTTTATCAAAGGGACCTTCTTTATTGTCTCAGTCCATTTAGTGTTGCTATAAAGGAATACCTAAGGCTGGGTAATTTACAAAGAAAAGAGGTTTATTTGAGTCATGGTTCTGCAGGCTGTAAGGCTGTACAAGAAGCATGGCACTAGCATCAGCTCCTGGTGGGAGTTTCAGAGAAAGGGGAGTCACCATGTGCAGAGATCACAAGGTGAGAGAGGAGGTAAGAGAGCAAGCAGGGAGGCTCCAGACTCTTTTTAACCCTTTTCCTGTTTAGAAAAATATATATATATATGCAGCTTATTGCCAGCACTCATTTAATTTTACATAAACACACTCTTTGAGGCTGAAGTAAATCTGACTGATTTTCAATGTGAAAATAAAATATAGAGACTGTTCTTGGAGTTATGTGTAATAACAAATATCGGGATCATCTGAATCATCAGAATTGTCTATTTCAGAAACATTGGATTCATGCAATGAATCTTCAGCCAACAACTGTTCAAGAATGATGTTAACATCATTGGCATGCTATGTTTTCTAGGATTTGACATTTCCAGCCATTGAGAATTACTGTATTTTGTAAATGGAAGTACCACTACTGAAAACAGAATGCTATAAATAGAATGATGCCTTTTGTTTCTAAAGTCTATTTACTAAAGTGACATGAACATAATAACAAATGTGAAATATTTTGTGGCAAAGTTACTTTGGGGTAAATGCGGCAGCCGCAAGCACTCCCTGTAAGTATTCTCAGGGTAAACGGGCAAAACGTTCACAACCAGCTCTTGCAGGAACTAATAGAGTGAGAACTCACTCATCCCCTCCCTACCCCGCCAAGGAGGATATTTATCTCTTCATGAGGGCTTCACCCCATGACCCAAACACCTGCAGTTAAGTGCCTCTTCCGATATTGGGGATCAAATTTCAACATTAGGTTTGGAGAGTCAAATATCCAAACCATTACATCTACCTTATTTAAAATGTTGCTGCCAACCTCAACACTCTTTTTCCTAAACTTGCCTAATTTTCCTCATTGCTCTTATCACCATGAATGTATTGTATACTGGTGGTCACCCCACTGGACACTGGAGACTCAATTTTGTGTTAAAATAATGAACAGGTAAATAGTGTGCAGGAAAATGAACAGATAAGCAATGTACCCGTAGACATGGCCACGAGATTCCCATGGGTCAAGCCAAAGATTATTCAAGGCTACTGATTATTTCTCCGGAGTCCCCTTCTGTCAGGGGAAAAGTTAAGGTGATCTGTATGGTTTGACAATAGGCCAGGTGATTTTACTTTAGTCTTCAGTAAGGGGAACTCTGGGAGGTCTGAGCAAAATCAGCATGTGGCCTGCAAGAAAGAGGTTATTGAACTGGAGCTAGCTACATGGCCTCTCAAAGGCCTGTGTTTCCCAACTATAAAATGGAGTTAATAACGCTACCTACTCCTCAGGGCAGTACAAGGGTGAAATGAGATAAAGCAGGTAAGAAGTTTAGCCCAGTGCCTGGCATGTGGTAAGTGCTCAGTAAATGTTAGTTGTCACTTTATTATTGTTTTCATCATAGAAACGAATCATCTAGTTATACTGCTGTAAACTTTAGACTAAGGCCTCCTCGCCTAGGAGACCTCAAAATGCTTCACAGGGGTTGTGAGGCTCCCAAAAGTAAATACCAAGTACTTTTTGTGTGAGCATATCTAGATTTTTCTGGAAAAGAGAATCTGAAGAACTCCTCCCGATGTGTCTGCTCCTCAACACCAGAGTGATCCAGCATCAGGGTGAAGACATAGAATGTGAAGAATGGCCGAGGCGGGCAAATCACGAGGTCAGGAGATCGAGGCCATCCTGGTGAACACGTGAAACCCCATCTCTACTAAAAATACAAAAAAATTAGCCGGGTGTGGTGGCGGGCACCTGTAGTCCCAGCTTCTCGGGAGGCTGAGGCAGGAGAATGACGTGAACCCAGGAGGCGGTGGAGCTTGTAGTGAGTGGAGATTGCGCCACTGCACTCCAGCCTGAGCGACAGAGCGAGACTCCGTCTCAAAAAAAAAGAAAAAAGAATATGAAGAATGGCATGGTGAGCTGTGAAGAATGGATGGCATCGTGAGCAATGCACAAAGCTGCTGGCTCAGCAAAACTGTTAGGCCTCAATTTAACCAAAAGTCTAGGGGAAAGTTTTTGTTTTCAATGGAGCAAACGCATTGTAGAATAGAAGGTTAAATATTCATGAACTTGAGAGAGAAAACACTAGAGTTAAAGGAAATTTCCTACCACGGAGACTTAGGATGATGATCCCATATTCCCAGAGAGTACAGGATCACTCACATCTGCTAACGGGTGGTGGTGATAGGTACAAGATAGTATAAAAGTTTGAGAAACAACAGTGATGTTTAAATTTTAGTGTGCATCAAAATTCTCTTGAGATGTGTGTTAAGATGTGTGTTAAGATGTGTGCCAGAGATTCTGACTCAGGGGGTGAGCAGTAGATCGAAAAACCTGCATTTGTAAGAAGCACCCTATATTGGTCCATTTTCATGATACTGATAAAGACATGCTTGAGACTGGGTAATTTATAAAGAAAAAGGTTTAATGGACTCACAGTTCCACGTGCCTGGAGAGGCCTCACAATCATGGCAGAAAGCAAGAGGCACTTTTTTTTTTTTTTTTTTGAGATGAAGTCTCCCTCTGTCGCCCAGGCTGGAGTGCAGTGGTGTGATCTCATCTCACTGCTAGCTCTGCCTCCTGGGTTGATGCCATTCTCCTGCCTCAGCCTCCCGAGTAGCTGGGACTACAGGGGCCTGCCACCATGCCCGGCTAATTTTTTTTTTTGTATTTTTAGTACAGACGGGGTTTCACCGTGTTAGCCAGGATGGTCTCGATCTCTTGACCTCGTGATCCGCCTGCCTTGGCCTCCCAAAGTGCTGGGATTACAGGTGTGAGCCACTGCACCCGGTCAAGGCACATCTTATGTGGCAGCAGATAAGAAAGAATGAGGGCCAAGCAAAAGGGGTTTCCCCTTATAAAACCATCAGATCTCATGAGACTTATTCACTACCATGAGAACAGTATGAGAGAAACTACCCCAAGATTCAATTATCTCCCACCAGGTCCCTCCAACAACATGTGGGAATTATGGCAGTTACAAAAAAAGATGAGATTTGGGTGGGGACACAGCCAAACCATTTCACACCCTAAATAATTCCAATACAGGTGGTCCAAGGCCCATTCTAAAAAAGATGAGTCAAAAGGAAAGAGGTCAGAAAACAGTCCTCTCAGCAACTTTCAGCTCAGCTCACCAGGATCAAAGAGCATAGCATTCAGGGCCAATGCTTTAGGAGAGATGTATTTGCATGGTGTATCTTTTGTATCTAAAGTGTTGGAGACCTGTGCAGTGATGGGAGGCTAGTTGAGGCTTAGATATCCTTACCATTTCCTCTTTGGGGACTTGGCTCATATCCACTGAACTTCCTATGTTTCATCCATAATCCTTTTATCTTAGAACACTTGTTTCTATGTCCAGAAATCCCCAGGTAAGTTCTGAGTTGTCTTCTGGAATCCTAGATTTGGAAGGAAGATCTAGTGAGCAAATGCTACCAAAGAAACCAAACAAAGTGTGGTAGATTATTATTCAGCAAAAAATCACTTGCTTTCACTCCTCCCTGACCTCCATAGGAGTAGTGTACATCCAAGCTTCATGGGAACTGGGCTTGTCCTGGTGATAGGCTTTGGCTAATGGAAGTCAAGTAGAAGGGACAGTGTCTGGATTCCAAGCTTGTGTTGTATGATCTTCATATGTTTTTATTCATCCCTCTGTGTATTGGTTTTCTGTGGTTGCTGTAACAAATTACTGTAAACTTGATGGTATAAAATAACTGAAATTCTTTCACTGTTCTGGAGGCCAGACATCCAAAATCAAGAGGTCAACAAAGCTGTTCTCCCTGCAAAGTGTGTTCCTTGGCTTGTGTTTGCCTAAGTCTAATCTCTGCCTTTATCTTTCCACAACCTCCTTGTACCATCTTCTCTTCTGTATCTTACAAGAACACTTACTTGGTCATTGGATATAGGACCCACATAGATTGCAAATGATTATCTCATCCTGGACTTAATTAAAGTTACAAAGACACTGTCTTAGTTAGCTTGGGCTGCTATAATGAAATACCATAGACTTGGTGACTTAAACAACGGATATTTACTTTTCACACTTCCGGGGGCTGAAAAGTGTGAAGGTGCCAGCAGATGCCATATCTGGTGAAGACCCTCTTCCTAGTTTGCAGATGGCCACCTTCTTGCCATAGCCTCACATAGTGAAGAGAGAGAGAGAGAGAGAAAGAGAGAGAAAGAGAGAGAGAGAGCGCTCATGTCTCTCTCTCTTCTTAAAAGGGCACCAATATCATCATTGAAACTCCACCCTCATCTAAACCTAATTACCTCCCAAAGGCCTTACCTCCAAATACTACCATATTGAGGGTTAGGGCTTAAACATACGAATTTGGGGGGGAAACAAACATTCAACCTATAGAAGACTTTTTTCCTAAATAAGATCACATTTACAGGTTCAAAAGGTGTATTAGTCTATATTCACACTATTGATAAAGACATACCCAAGACTGGGTAATTTACAAAGAAAAGAGGGTTAATTGTCTCATAGTTCCACATATCTGGGAAGGCCTCACAATCACAATGGAAGGCAAGGAGGAGCAAGTCACATCTTACATGGTGGCAGGAAAGAAAAAGCTTGTGCAGGGGAACTCCTTTTTATAAAACCATCAGATTTCATGAGACTTATTCACTATCACAAGAACAGCACAGGAAAGACCCACCCCTGTGATTCAACTACCTCCCACCAGGTCTCTCTCACCACACTTGGGAATTGAGGGAGTTAAAATTCAAGATGAGATTTGGGTGGGGACATAGCCAAACCATATCAAGGAGTTAAAACATGGACATATCATTTTGTAGGGTGTGGGGGACATCATTCAACTCACTGTACTGGGAGTGTCTAATGTCTACAATGAGAGGAACATGCTCCAGTTTTTCAGTCTGGGCCTCAGTAGACTTAAGCACAACCCACAGCCTGAAGCAGAGACACCAGCTCAACTGCCCAACTTGAATAGAGATAATTGCTGATACTGTGTGCTTCTGAGACTTAGTGATAGCTTGTTGTACAGCAAAAGGTGACTAATACCCAAGGAATGAAGAGCATGCCCACTTAGTCCCTCTTGGCAAAAGGGAATTTTGTCACAGACACAATAACAGTAAGAAGTGACTTTGTGTTATGGAAGTTATTAGGGGAGGCTGGTTTTGGTTTCTTTCACCAGATAATTTACCCCCAAATTGGCCTGAGAACATTCATTCTGCTTCAGGATTCACATATAGTGATGTAATTGCCAACTTAGAGAGAGTGGGGAAGGGAAGTAGAAATGATTTTAGCATTCCTTACTTGCATGCTCCTCAATAAAGCAACCCATGGTTGCAAATGATCATAAGACTTCTTTGGATAATTTGCATTTCTCTTTACAGACAGAACTAGGCTTCTTTTCTGAGGAAATACATTTTGATACAAAACACTTTAACCTGAATATATACCAGCCTTGGTTCAGCCATAAGAAAGAAATTATTAGTCAGATTAGGGAAAGTAATGGATGAGCCTGTGAAAAATGGGTTTGGCACCAGGCAAACAGAAGGCAATATATGGGAATGGTTGAGGCATTCAGCAATGGAATAAAATTACAGCCTCACTCACTCACAACCCGTGGTCCTTGGCCATGTACTGAATTAAATAAGACATTTAACTCATTTTCACAGCAACCTGTATAAGTAGCTGCAGCAGATTCCGTGAACCGAAAGAAGAAGTCAAATTTTGTTTAACTTTGTGTCCCCAATTCCTGGCATCAAGCCTGATGCTAAGTATATGCTCAGTAAGTGTTTGTTACATTGAACACATGGGAGCAACAGTGATTCTCTTAAAATTAAGACAGACCATGTAATTCCTCCACTGAAACCTTTTAGTGGTTCACATCTCATCCAGACACAAACTCAAAGTCTTTTTGATGCCTGTCAGAACTTTGCATGGTATGATCCTGAGCTCCACTCTGACCTCATCTGTCCGCTACTAGTCTACAACACACCAATTCTTCCCCAGTCACTTCATCGTCCTCTCCTTGTTTGTAAAACTCACCAAGCATTCTCTAGCTTCAGGAACTTTGCACTTCCTAACTTCTCTGCCTGGATTGCTCTTTCCCTACATATCTGCATGTCTTTTCGGTCTTTGTTCACACCATTTCCTTCTCCATTTGGCCTCCCATGACCATTATATATAAAATAGCAATTCCCAGCCTCACTCCCCAACACTTCCTGCTTCCAATCACTGCTTTATTTAGTCATTTATTCCTACTCCAATTTAACAATGAATATTGATATATTTATCTCTCTCTCTAGCTAGACTATAAACTCTTCCAAAGGAAGTGTGTGTGTGTGTGTGTGTGTGTGTGTGTATAAAAGCTATCTATCTATCTTAAAACAGTGCCTGGCACAGAGTAGTCACACAGTAAAGATTTGTTAAATGAGTGAAAAAATGGTAGTTTGTGCCATGCATTGAGTGATTCCATGAATTAAAAAAATGCATTTTCGTAATGAATGCTGTTGCTGCACCTTAGTACCAGAACTGTCTCTTTAAAATTTACCTGAAAGGGCCCTTGTTTCTGCTGCTCTGTCTTTTGACCACACTGAGGCTTCCTGAGGTTTCCTTACATGCCCTGTCTGGCATGTCATGCCTCCTGTTTCTAGGCCATAACACTTAAAATCCACTCTCTTATAAATTTTAGGAGAAGAGCCAAGATGGCCAACTATATGCAGGCAGGAAGAAAGACCCACAAAAAGACCAGATAGAGAAGACTGGCACACTCTGAGCAGACCTTTGAAGGAAGGCAGTGAGAATAGATGGAGGGAGGATGCAAACTGTGAGTTGCAGGGGGAGTAAGGTAGGAACCCTACACAGGGCTGCTGAGCACCAGGACTTATTCTTAGCTGTCAGTGGCTCCTGGGGAAGGACTGAGTTAGATGGGCAAAGAGTGGCCTACTCTCACCATGGACCTTCAGAATCCTAGCTGCAGGAGACCCTATGACCCCCATGAACATTTGAGCTGACAGGGACAGCTGCTTGGAGAGGTGGCAAGCACAGAACTCTAGCCTGTGTGGAGCCCAGAGGGTTTGGCGTGGGAATGGCTACAGTGGAGCATGGCCAGGGATGTTCATACCCCATGGCTTGCCATGCTCCTCTAGGTGCCATGCTACTCTTGGACCTAGACAAGGCAGGGTGGTCTTGCCTGTGGGACAGGACCAGTCTGATCTGAGCAGCACCCTGTTTGTAGGCCTCTCCTGTGGTCCCTTCCTAGCTGTATCTGCTTGCAGCACAGCCTTGGATGCACTTTCTGGCAGCCACCACTATAGATTCTTTGCTGGTTGTCCCCACCTAACTGTCAGAGAGTTTCAGTACATGGGCCCCAGAGGATGTGCACTTGCCCACAGCCTCCTCCCACTGCTTTGCCAGCACGTGTGGACCTCACCATGCTATTGCCACCAGTGCACATGTGAACCTCACCACTGCTGCTCTGCCCCTGCCAGTGCAGGTATACAGTACATGTGTGCATATGGATGCCACCACTCCGCATCTTCTGGTGTGTGCACACCCTCCCACACCACTGTTACCACCAGCGTATGCACACAGACACCACCACATCAATGCTACTGGAGTGAGCACATGCATGTGGTCTCTACCACTTCACTACTGCCAGCATACATGCACATGAGCATAGACCCTGCTGCTACCACCCCAGTGAAGTGCTTTTGCCAGCATCCCTTCAGATCATTGTTGCCAGTGGAGTGGGAACACCTCAGCCCCTACAACACAGCAGGTGCTTAACGTCAAGGGGCCAGAGAATAAAACTGTAGGCTTGGTCCCAGCCCTCCAGGATTAGAGCACACAGCCTAGGAGTGCTGAGCTGGGTCTTGGCCCCCTGAAATAATCCAGGAACAAAGTCAGTCAACTGGGTCAAACCCTCAAGGGCACTGAAGAATATAAAAGCAAAAAACCCCATCCAAAGGACGGCAACATCAAATATTAAAGGAACATCAACCCACACAGATGAGAAAGAACCAGCTCAAGAACTCTGGCAACTCAAAAAGCCAGAGTGTCTTACCTCCAAACAATCACACTAGCTCTTCAGCAATGGTTCTTAACCAGGCTGAAATGGCTAAAATGACAGACATAGAATTCAGTATCTGGAGAGTAACAAAGATCACTGAGATTCAGGAGAAAGTTGAAACCCAATCCAAGGAATCTAAGGAATCCAATAAAATGATACAAGAGCTCAACAAAACTGATTTGATAGAGCTAAATAACTCACTAAAGAATTTCACAATACAATCAGACACTGGATCACCTAGATTCATAAAACAAGTTCTTACATACCTATGAGGTAACTTAGATAACCACACAATAATAGTGGGAGACTTCAACATTGCAATGACAGTATTAGACAGATTATGGAAGCAGAAAACTAATAAATATATTTGGGACTTAAACTCGACACTTGACCAAATGGGTGTAACAGACATCTATACAATATATGTTCTTCTCTTCTGCATATGGCATGCACTCTAAAATCAACCAGACACTCACCCATAAAACAATTCTCAACAAATTAAAAAAATACCCTAAATCATAAGAAACACATTCTTGGACCACAGCACAATAAAAACAGAAATTAATACTAAGATGATCTCTCAAAACCATACAATTACATGGAAATTAAACAGTCTGCTCCTGAATGACTTTTGTGTAAATGATGAAATTAGGGGGGAAATCAAGAAATTATTTCAAACTAATGAGAATAAAGCTATAATATACCAGAATCTCTGAGACACATGTAAACCAATCTCAAGAGGAAAGTTTATAGCATTAAATGCTCACATCAAAAATTAGAAAGATCTCAAATTAACAACCTAATAGCACACCTAGAAGAAAAACAAGAGCAAATCAACCCCAAAGACAGCAGAAGAAAAGAAATAAGCAAAATCAAAGCTGAACTGAATGAAATTGAGATGCCAAAAAATGACACCAATGACCAATGAAACCAAGAGCTTGTTTTTTGAAAGAAGAGGACTAATAGGCTGCTAGCTAGACTAATGAAGAAAAGAGAGAAGATCCAAATAAACACAATTAGAAATGACAAAGGGGACATTACTACTGACCTCATAGAAATACAAAAAATACTAAGAGATTACTACAAACACCTCTATGCCAACAAACTAGAAAACCTACAAGAGATGGGTAAATTCCTGGAAACATACAACCTCCCAAGATTGAATCAGGAAGAAATTGAAAAGCCTGAAGAGATCAATAATGAGTTCTGAAATTGAATCAGTAATAAAAGGCCTACCAACCAGGAAAAGCCCTGGACCAGACAGATTCACCACCGAACTATACCAGATGTATAAAGAAGAGCTGGTACACATCCTATTAAAACGATTCCAACAAATTGAGAAAGAAGAACTCCACTCTAACTCATTCTATTCTATGAGGCCAGCATCATTCTGATACCAAAACCTGGCAGGGACATAAAAAAAATAGAAAACTTCAGGTCAATATCCCTCATGAACATGGATCCAAAAATCCTCAACACAACACTAGCAAACTGAATCCAGCAGCACATCAAAAAGCTAATCAAACACAATCAAGTAGGTTTTATTACTGGGAAGCAAGGTTGGCTCAGCATGTGTAAATCAATAAATGTGATTCATCACATAAACAGAACTAAAAACAAAATCATATGATCATCTCAATAGACACAAGAATGGCTTTTTGATAAAATTCAACATCTCTTCTTGTTAAAAATCCTCAACAAATTAGGCATTGAAGGAAACTACTTCGAAATAATGAGACTTCTATTATAAATACACAGTCAAGAGCATACTGAATGGGCAAAAACTAGAAGCATTCTCCTTGAGAACTGTAACAAGACAAGGATGCCTGTTCTCACCATTCCTATTCAACACGGTACTGGAAATCCTAGCCAGAGCAATCGGGCAAGAGAAAGAAATAAAAGGCGTCAAAATAGGAAGAAAGGAAGTCAAATTACATCTCTTCATGAAAAATATGATTTTATACCTAGAAAACCACATAGTCTCTGCCCCAAAGCAGAGACTTTCAAAAGTCGGAATGGAAAACAAATTAAAAATATAATATATTGCTTTTATCTGTAGTCACCATAATTTAAAAAAAATCTCTAACTTACAAAAAAGAAAATTAACCTAAAAGGAATGCTAGTCTTCAGATAGGTGGAAGATTTGTAGGAGGTAATTCTTTAAGTTGTTTGTGATTATCTTTGACAGCTGGAATAATAAACCAAAATAGTGCTAATGTGCAATATAGAGGTAGCAATTGTGTCTTAGCTCTATATTACATACCAGTCTGTAACTTTGTTTTGGTCAATAGAAAAGAACCAGATAATCATTGTGATTTATTAAATGTGTCTTCTTAATTAAGATGAAAGAATTGATGCATTAATATTATCTGCTGGCTGGAAAAAAATCCAGTGAAAGATAAACCCTTCAGATTCTGACAAAATGTTTTGGGGCAGAGACTTATGAAAAGCTAGTTCTTTTCCAATGGAGAGAAGTTGGGAGAGATATATTAAATTCTGAGCCCTGGAATACATTGTGGCTGCATCTCTGGCTTTACAACCAGCCATTAGAGTAGGGCCCTATGAACCAGTGATACACCTTTGGCTTTCTCTTGGATGGAAAATATAGGGAACCAAGTCAGTGGTTCAGAAAGTGCCATTAATGTAGCATTATGCATAAGTCAAACCACTCCCCAGGGGAGGGAACTCCAGAGTGAGAGCCTTGTCTATCTTGAATGTGTTCTATCTTGGGGTCATGATAAGAGGGGAGAGAAGGGGCTGAGATATGTACACATCCATATGTCCCTTAAATAGGCTTTTATGAATATTTGGATTAGAGAATGTTTAAATCTGGTCAATCAAATGGGTGGCTAAAGAGAACTCAAATATACTGTAAACCAAATAATTCTGAAATAATTTAAATGAGGGTGCTATGGTTTAAATGTGTACCTCAAATTTCATGTGTTGAAAACATAATCCTGGCTGGGCATGGTGGCTACGCCTGCAATCCCAGCACTTTGGGAGGCCGAGGCAGGCAGATCACCTGAGGTCAGGAGTTCAAGACCAGCCTGCCCAACATGGCAAAACCCCATCTCTACTAAAAATATGAAAAATTAGCTGAGCATGGTGGTGGGCACCTGTAATCCCAGCTACTCAGGAGGAAGGAGAATCCCAGCTATTGAGGAAGGAGAATTGTTTGAGCCCTGGAGGCAGAGGTTGCAGTGAGCTGAGATCCATGAAATTCTGCCTCAACAAAAAAAAAAAAAAAAAGAAAAGAAAAGAAAAAAGAAAACATAATCCCCACACTCATATGTTGATTGGTTGTGGAGTCTTTGAGAGGTAATTAGGATTAGATAAAATCTTTAGGTTAGGGCCCTCATGATAGGACTGTTGACTTTATAAAAAGAGGTCACTTAAACTGACCTGCACTCACTTGCTTTCTCACCATGTGATGCCCTATGCCATGTTATGACACAGCAAGAAGGCCCTCACAGATGCTGGTGCCACGCTTTTGGATTTTCCA
This sequence comes from Colobus angolensis palliatus, assembly GCF_000951035.1. Classification (NCBI taxonomy): domain Eukaryota; kingdom Metazoa; phylum Chordata; class Mammalia; order Primates; family Cercopithecidae; genus Colobus; species Colobus angolensis. The sequence goes on from NW_012115821.1 coordinate 3,373,185, forward strand.
GCCTCCAGAATCATGAGTCAAATAAATTTCTGTTCATTATAAATTACCCAGTCTCAAGTATTCTGTTACAGCAACAGAAAATGACTAAGACAGAAAATTGTTACTAAGAAGTATGGTTGTTTGTATAGCAGATACTTGAAAATGTAGAAGTAGCTTGAGAACTAGGTAATTGGTAGAGGCTGAAAGACTTTGGAAGAACAAGCTAGAAAAAGCCTGAATTTTCATAAACAGAATATTCAGAGTGATTCTGGTGAGGACTCAGAAGGATAGACTAGGAAAAGTCTGAAATTTCTTAGAGATTACTTAATTTGTGTGACCAGAATGTTGATAGAAATATGAACAGTATAGGCCATTTTGATGAGTTCTTAGATGGAAATGAAGATCAAGACACTGGAAACTGGACTAAAGGCCATCCTTGTTATTCTGTTGTAAGGAACTTAGCTGCATTGTGTCCATGCCCTAGGGCTTTATGGAAGGCAGAATTTAAGAATGAGGAACAAGAGTATTTGGTGGAAGAAATATCTAGGCAGGAAAACATTCAAGCTGCTGCATGGCTACTTTTAACTGCTTATAGTAAAAGAAGGAGATTAGTATTGACAGAGCAAAGTTAGAGGCTATTCATCAGGACAATGGAACATCAATACATGATATGGAATTCAGAGAAATGCTCTTTTCCTAGAAGCAGATGAGGCAATTTTGTATTGTAAAACTGAATAATAGGTGTAAGAGTCAAGAGGCCTGGATTATAGTTCCCAATATACTACTCTGGGCACACCACTTAACTCCACTGAGCCTCAATTTCCTCATCTGTAAACAAAATCAATTGTATTTTCTCTGCCTACTTTGGAGGGTAATTCTTAAAATCATATAAGGACACATATGTCTGATCACTATATAAGCATAGCTTTAAAACATTAAAAAAAAAAAAAAAGCCTCACAGCTTTTGTTTAAACAATCTTAATCCCATAAACCCCAGTGTGGACTGACCAATCGGCCCAGCAGACAACTGGGATCGTATGGGCAGAGGATATTTAAGTCTATCAAAAATCAGATTTCTTTTGAAATAAGTCATTGTCTTATTTCTGAAGTTGCCCATATGCTAGCAATACCATGAGATTAAAATTCACAAAAGTTCTTTTTTTTTTCCTTTTTTTTCCCAGGATTTAAATATTTCACAGTTGAATTTGAGGAAAAACAACTCCATGGTCAATGTTTGTACTACTCCTTCAGGCTCCAAGTCAGCATTTAAGATACTACTTCAAAAACCTTAATAGAAGATGAAACTATGCTAATTAGGACAATGGAAATTTATGTATCTGTGTGGAAGGATTCTTTGTGTGTGTGTGTGTGTGTGTTGGTGGGAATCGCTACTGGGTAGCTCCTCACTGTAGTGGGAGAAAAAATACATTAAAAATAATAAAGAGGCCAGGTGCAGTGGCTCACGCCTGTAATCCCAGCACTTTGGAAGACTGAGGCAGTTGGATCATGAGGTCAGGAGATCAAGACCATCCTGGCCAACATGGTGAAACCCCATCTCTACTAAAAATACAAAAATTAGCTGGCATGGTGGCACGCACCTGTAGTCCCAGATACTCGGGAGACTGAGGCAGGAGAATCACTTGAACGTGGGAAGCAGAAGTTGCGGTGAGCCAAGATTGTGCCTTTGCGTTCCTGGCTGGCAACAGAGCAAGACTGCGTCTCACACACACATACAAATAATAGCAGCAGTAATAATAATAATAATAATAATAATGGATGCTACTTTATGAAAATATATTTAAAAGACACTATTTTCTCCTCTGCTTGGGGAACACAGTTAAAGCTGTTCTGAGGACTCTGAAAAATTTCTCAGAGGTCTGAAGTCAACAGACACTCTCCTAGAGCCTCAGTCTCACATGTAATTCTGCCTCTCTGCAATGCCCTTTGAGACTCATTTTCCCTTTTAAGCCTGCCTGCATGAGGCTGCATTTCATACAGAAATTGTCACCTCTCTTTATCACTCTGTTACTCTTCCCAAGAAGAAGGGAATACAAATATTATTGGTCAGATTCTGGAATACTTTACAGAAAATTTACTATTGTATGTGGTCACTGCGAATTAAGAGGTTATACACACGGTATTGAGGTATAGCATTGAAACTCTTGAAGTTCAATGTTAAAATAGACTTTGAATGAATAAAATAAAACAGATTCTAAATCTACAGTTGTTTCCCTAATATTCATCTCAAGTCTTCAAAACTAGATTCCATGTAATAGTCAGACAATGGCAAGGTGAATTTTCTTGGTTTCTTTTCCTCCCAGATAACTAAGTTTTATTTTTTCTGTCATTCATATCTTCAGCCCAGAAACCCAGTTCCAGACCACTGTAAGCAAGGCTATAGGTATAGATAAAATAAACTTTTTCTTGTCTAGGAATTTGTATTGTTGTTTTTATTATAGGTTACCAAAGAGTTTTATTCTTATATCTTTTGATATATTAAAAGTTAAACTTTTTCAGTTCTCTACCTCCAGCCATTCTGTCTTAGGAATGTGGGTATTTACAGCTTTTGGCTGAAATTAGTGAGAGCAAGTTTGTTACTTGTTATCACTTTGGAGTTTATGAAATTCTTTTGAAAGTCTTCCTCTCTGAGTCAGTCGGGACCTGGGACTTTGCTTGACTCTCATGACATGGGGTATACTACATGGGAAGATAAAATACCTTAAAATTCTGCCATTATAATCGTCTCTTTCTAAAGGATACTGACTAGGAGGCAGAGGGTGGTGCATAGGATTCATTAGACGTAACAGTTGACTGTACCTCTCACTCTGCTCCTCTCTCTTCTTTATCTTGCTTCCAAAATAAATGTGCATACAATCACTGAGGGGTTTTGTTAAAATAGAGATTCTGACTCAGTAGGTTTGGAAGCCACAGATTCTGCATTTCTAACAAGTTCTCAGGTGATACAGATGTTGCTGGTCTATGGCCTACATCAAAGACAGACCTACGGGAGGACACTTCAGCTCAGCTTGCCAGAGAGTGCCATCCTCCAGTAGTGTAGCAGTCACAAATCCACCTACTAGTCCACTGGTATTTTGATTCCGTCAGCTTCTATCCATTGTATGCACTACTTCCTCAAGCTCTTTTTGCAGAGGGATGATTGGGAAAGCAGGTAGGATCCCCGATAAAAAATGATATCATTTCCTTCAGGATATTACCACTCTTCCTACCAACAATTCATTTATATTTCTAGATTTTAGAACTGCAGTAGCGAAGTTATCCTCCAGAGGATAAAGACTAGTGGCCAGAAGGATGATTACTGGTGGCCAGAAGGTCATTTTTATTACCTTTTCCTCCTTGATTTATGTTTACTTTAAATGTCTTTATCTATCCAGTCTCTATGGATGGCATCATCAGTTAGGCTGCCGATATTTTTCAAGACTTCTATGAAGGGGCTAGTAAGAGCTTTTTCAAACTAATGATATCTGCAATAAAAGAACATTCACCAACACAGCTTTAAACAAGTGGAAACTCAACAAAGCCGTAAAGGCGCGTTAGCCTGTTTAACAAGGCAGGCGGGCAGGAAGGTAGAAAACTTTTCTAGTGGGATTGAGGATGCTTACAGCCACTGGTGATGATCTGTTCCTTGGGATCAGCAATAATATTGAATTGTATTCCTTCATGGAATTCTTCATGGAATTCCTTCATGGAATTCCTTCATGGAATTCCTTCATGGAATTCTTCTATAAACACTACTAAACATTTGTGTTTTGTTAGGGACCACATGAGGTATTGTGGGAATAGCAAAGATAAACAAGACAAGCATTGGCTTTCCAGAGATCTAAACACAGGCCAGAACAGACACGTGAATGACTAGATTTTTAAAGGACTCACTAGATGCCATTAAGGTATACATCCAATAAATATTTTTTAAGCCACTACCATGTTCCAGGCAAAGTGGTGAAAACAATAGACATAGTCCCTTCTTCCATTGGAGCTCATTAAATAGCCATTACACAAACAATTATGTGATGACAAATTTATATAACTATCCTGAAATGTAGATGGGCTGTAAGGAAGAAAAAAGAGAAACCTGATTGAGAATGGAATTAGAGATAGCCTCTCTGAGGAAGGGACATTTCTCCTGAGGCTCTGAAGGATAAGGAGGAGTTTGCTAAGTAAAGAGATGGGAAGACCAGTACCAAGGAAAGCACAGCATGTGCTAAGGCAGGAAAGAACTTGATACATTCCAGAACTAAAAGCAGACTAGTATGGCCAGATGGTCACGAGGGAGAGAGAGAGAGGAACAAGATGAGACTGGACAAGCAGGCAAAGAAGCTCACGTTGAAGCACCCTGCAGGACCAGACTCAGCATTTTCTTCTAAATGCAGTGGGAAACCATGAACACAATTTACATTTTGAGAAGTTGACTATGGCTGCAGACAGGAGAGAGGCAAAAATCTTAGCTTATGGACCAGTTGGAGCCGTCAGCTGGGTCATGTTCATTATGTTCTGAGTTCAGGGACAAATCGCTGGCCAGTAAGGTGCCAGCTACCACCAATGCTGGTACCATTGTCCCATGTGAAGTCTCTGTGTCCAGAACACCATGCTGGGGCCAGAGAAGATTTCCTTCGTCCAGGCATTATGCATCACCATTAAAATCTCCAGGGGCATCATTGAAATCCTAAGGGATGTGCAGCTCATTGAGACTGGAGACAAAGTGGGAGCCAGTGAAGCCATACTGCTGAACATCTCTTGCTATTTCTTGGGTGGATCATCAGGCAAGTGTCTGACAATGGCAGCATCTACATCCCTGAGGTGCTTGACATCACAGGGGACACTCTGCATCCTCACTTCCAGGGTGTCTGCATGGTGCCTGTGTTTGCAGATTGGTTACCCAGCTGTTGCATCAGTACCCCATTTTATCATCAATGGGTACAAAGACCTTCTTGGCTGATCCATCTGCCTTGTGGCTGCTGCCCCTGTGACCTCCACTAACACTGCTGCTCCTACTGTGGCCACAGCCGCAGCCAAGGTTGAAACAAGGAGGAATCGAGAGTTGGACAAGGATATGGAGTTTGGTCTCATTGATCACCAAAAAGCAACCAACTTAGCCAGCTTTTTTTTTTTTTTTCTCAAAACCAGTAAATAAAGACTTATCTTAAAAAAATAAAAAGAAGTTTCAACACTGACTAAAGTGCCTGAGGTCAACGTGGAGACAAATTTAGTCAGTATCTTTCTCTTATATTCTAAGGTGCCCTGAGGGGATGTACTTGAAGAAGAAATTTTGGAGCATGTACTTCAGAGAAGAAAGAGGATTTCAGAGATGACTTAAAAATATACAATAAGTTCATCTTAAAGTATCCTTTTGTGTAAGACAATACACTAAGTCTTGTGGGACTTGAGTTCCCATTCCCGTTTCACTATGTGTACGCGTGTATACATAGTACACATGTGTAAACTTGGGCCGAATGCTTATTTTTCTCATATATAAAGTAAAAACATTGATATGGTCTCTAAAGCTCCTTTCAGCTATATGTTTATTTTGTGGAGATGAACATGGGATTTGAATTAGAGGAACTGGGTCTTCTGCTCACTCCTGTGACCTTGGCCGAGTCACTTGATCTTGCTGAAACCAGGTTCCTCATTTAAAAATAGGGAGATGATGCTATCTAGAATTGCAGACCCAACATTGAACACAACGCCTGGCACTTTGTAGGAAGTATTTTGTAATGAATGAATACTTTTCTACCTTGTGAAAATTAAATGAGATCTGATGTAAGTTTGGAAACTAGCTCTGTTTCAATACTCACTGTGAACTCAAATTTACGTTATTAAAAACTTTACTGTGTTCTGGGCTGAGCACGGCTCTTTATCCAGCATTATTTGTTCAAATGAGTACATCTTCAAATTCCTTGGCACATATTAAAACAGAAGAAAGTGAGGCTGGATAAAAATGAGAGGGTATAACATTTAATGAGCTATTAAACTTCCCACCAGAAAGCCAGAAACTCAGAAGGAGTCCAAAATAGTAACTGCTACATCACCAGCCAAATAATCAGCTACACTTATGAGCCAGCAATCCATTCTTAACACACCTACAAGATAGACAGGAGAAATAAAATAAAATAAAAAAGCCGGCTTTAGCTCAGACTTCCCCGTAAGGTAACTTTATCGATCGTCTTTAACACTTACAATTTCCAGGCAACAGTTTCTTAATATGGACTTGCAGGTTTCATATGAGAATGGCAAGTAAAGTATAAAAAGTTGCCTCTGCAGAAGAGTCAACTTTTTCACTTTAAACTATTTCACCTTTTGTTGGAATTTCTTGAAATGATGGCTTGAGTTTAAGCTGTCAATGTTATTTAAATGCCAGAGTGGTTGTTCATCCTCGCCCTCACCCCACAGTACTCCATTCTAGTTTTTCGACTGCTGCTTTCCTATTCTTAAGAGTTGCAGGGGGTACCAGCTGTGGTTCAGTTTGGCTTTGAAGTTCAGCAGACTTCCCCTGTTCCCCATGAATGATTTCTCTCATTGAGAGTTACTTTGAGCTTGAGGTAGAATTTAGTGTTCTCAGAAGACTAAAAAAAAATTCCCTTAGGTGTGTGATACGAAGAAAGAACACTGCCTCCTTATTTCTGCTCCAGTTCATCCATCTACAAGGCAGGCCAGTGGGAAGGCTGGAACAAAGTCTTGGCTAAATTAATACTCCGGTTCCAATATTTGCTATTTATATACTGCATGAGGAAACCTGCTGGTGGCCCCATGGAGTGATCTGAAAAGCAGAGGAGACAAAGATGGCTATGAGTACAAAGGGCATTCTGGACAAGAACTAATGATTCCTCAGGGGGAGTGTGAGCCAGTAAGAGCGTTAGGAAGAATATCAGCAAAAGTAGCAGCAATACCAGTAACAATAAGGCAACTACCATTTAATTGAGTGCCTCCCAATGTGTCAGGCATAAAAGGTCCATCATATATATTGACTCTTGCACAGATGAGGAAATGGAGGTAAAGAGAAGGTCAGTGATTTGGCCAAATTTACTTAACTAGAATGATGAGGGACTGAGATTCAAACCCAGGTCCATCTCAGTCTACAGTCTTTTCATTTCATCAAGCTATAGGGTGTCAAGAAGGATCTCAAGAACTTTTTCATGGTGGCCTTATTTTTCTGTACTTCCTGATTTCCAGGACTTACGTGAGGGTAGATGGAGCTTGCTCAGGGCAAATGGAGTGACCATGTTTTGCTAAGAGAGTAAGGGAGCTTGGATTTTTTTTCTTGTTTAAAGCTAAAATGAATCTGAATTGTGATGTGTTGGCAAAAGGAAATAGGAATGGTACTAAAAGTAGAGAGCACTGTGGGATGTTTGCAAACTAGTAGTAGGTGCATAGAGACCGAGTACTACTTATATGCCACAAGAGGAAACACCAAGCCCAATGGGGCATTCAGAGCACAAATAAATTATATCTGTTTGGGTGGAAGAGATGGACTCAGAAAAGACTTCATGGAGGAGTTGGCTATGGATCTATGCTTCAAAAGGCAGAATTCTAGAAGGCAGAGATGATATTCTAAAAAGCCTAATAGTGGAATTTTAATTAGTTGCATCTCAGACTATAGAGTGATTTTTTAGGGCAGGAGAAACTTGTGTCATTAAAGCAATCTTCTTGGTCAACAAAGAAGGTCAGCCTTAGCAGTCTGCTAAAGTAGGTATCATAACACTGTAGTAGAAACAGACTTGAACCTGGAGTAGAAGACCTGGTTTCACATCCTAATTCTGGCACTGAGGTGAGACTTAACCACTCTGAGACTTAATCCATCAACTACAAAATTCTGATAACTTCTACCCCGCCTTTCTCCTAGCTTGTGAAAAAGTTGGAAGTAGATGACAGTGTTGTAAATGTGAGAAATTATCGTTTCATTTGGAAAGTTTACCCCTCCATTCTGGGGACAGGGGTTCCCACTGGAAATTTTAGAGTTCCATTGGCTAACCAATTTGCTGTAGGCAATTTATCTGTTTAAGTTAAGTCTCTCATGAAATCTCTCATGGTGTTTGAGTTTCATGAACTAGTAAATGATCAAGATAGAATTTAGACATTCAACTTTCTACATGTCACAATATGTCATAAAAAATCCATCACACTTGCACATGAAGCACACACGCATGTGTGCGTGCGCGCACACACACACACACACACCTGCCTTCATTTGTCTTCTAGTTTCAACACCAAAAAAGTAGTAAGAACATAACCTCAGTAAAAATTCAGCTTTTTAAAATGGAATAAATATGGCTTTAAGAGAAATTTAATTGCATTGTGCGTCTGGCACAGAAGGTGAAAGCATAATACTGTGATGGCATAAGATCACACGGGACCTAATTTTCCTTCCACAGATACTTGCTAGGGACAGGTTGTTCTTTAACTAATTTATTTATTTTAGTTGTCCTTCCACAGACTAGAGAATATAATTTCTTGGTATGGTTATTCTGTAGGTTGAGGCAAAGTTTAAGTCTCTCATGATATATCTTTCATGTGTCTACCTTCCTAGCCCGCAGCATAGTATCTGAGATGGAGCACTGAGGACAATGTAGGAGTATCAGAAATATAAAGGAGAATTATTTTGCTTATTATTTGAAGTTGTTCTGGGTTTAGCAGGTAAAGTAGGAATTATGGTGGTCAATTACAAAGATACAAAATCAACCTAAGTGTCCATCAGTTGATGAGTGGATAAAGACAATATTATGTATATATATAATACACACATATACTATATATAAAATACATATATATAATGTATACATATATACACACATACCATGGAATACTCCTCAGCCATAACAAAGAATAAAATAATGTCTTTAACAGCAATTTGGATGGACCTAGAGGCGATTCTTCTAAGTGAAATAACTCAGGAATGGAAAACTAAATACCGTATGTTCTCACTTCTAAGTGGGAGCTAAGCTATGGGTATGCAAAGGCATACAGAGTGATACAACGGACTTTGGAGATTCAGAAGATGGGAGGGTGGGAGAGGAGTGAAGGACAATAAAACTACCTGAGTACAATGTATCTAGTCAAGTGATGGGTACACGCAAACTTTAGGCTAAAATTGAACCAAAAACCACTTGTGCCCCTACAACTACTGAAAAAAAGTTTTAAAAAATTAATTATGGTGAAGATGACCATGAACACATTTAATCTACACACTGAATTTAGACCTAAGTTTTTCCCAGACCTGTTCTCTGCAGTCAGATCCCACTCTATCAAATCCTCAAACAGGTTAAGGTTAGAAGTCTTAACAGAAAAATGGTACAAACTCTGAGCACATGGAGAATGTTTAGAGTTTTCACATATTTCTGACTCACTGCTAGGGATTTTCTAATTATGTTAAATGCGGAAGAGTTTGAAAGTCCAGGTATCTGCATAGAGACCCTGCTTTGTTTCTTCCTTTGGGGTTTCTTAAACTGGGATAAGCATACATTTGCAAAGCTGTCAACACAAAATCATGACTTTGAACTTTGGGGATAATTTGCAAGCTCTTCCAGGGTGTTTTTGATCAGTCATAACTTTTACCTTACACACTGACTCTAACACCTGTCTTTTGTCTTCCAACCAAATGAAGGGTCTGCACTAAGAATCACTGAGCTAAACAGTCCAGGACTTGAAATTTTGCTGGCAAGTAGAGGAACTGTTGATACTATATTAGGTGATCCAGTGAGTTCAGGAGGAGAGTACTGAGATACAACCAAAGAGTTTACATAGAAACTGAAAAAGAACCTCTCGTTTGTGTTTGTCACAGTGCATTGGTTAGCAATAGCCACAATAATGCCATGTAACAAATTACCCCTAAGCTTAGTGGCTTCAAATAGCAACCACTTGTTATCATGCACTTGAGTCAGTGACTTCACTGATGTAGGCTGTGATCACCTGAGCAGCTCTGCTTCTATCTGTGGGTCAGCTGGGCTTGGCTCTAGCCTTTTGGTTGGGCTCAGAACATTCCGTTGTTCAAGCTGAAAGGGTAGAAGCTACCTTGAGCATGCCCTTTTGATGCAAGAGGGCAAGCCCAATGCTGAAAGCACAATTCAACTGTATACTCATATCATGTTCACTAACAACCCACTGTTAAAACAGGTTGTGTGTCCAAACACACAGTCAAGGGCTGGAAAATACATCACAACTACCAGAAGGCCATGGAAGAGGTGTGTACATATAAATCCACTGCAGAGGGCTAAGGAAATTGGAATCAATAGTTTATGCTACTCCAGGGAGGAAGTCCAGATACACCATGGGAGAGTTTTAGAGGACAAAAGGACAAAACTCTGTTTAGCAAGTTAAGTTCTTTTTCAGGCTGCTAAATAAGCATCCTTTCCCAAGGCAGTGACTTGATGTTTTTTTCTATTAAGTTTTACTTTTGTTGCCAGATCTGGGCTCTGGTGGCCACAGTTACTTTCTCTAGAGCCAACACATGACACATAGGCAAATGCAGAATAAAGGTTAGCCATCAGTATGTGAAAAACTTAACACTTCTTCATTTCTGTGACTGAATTCCTAGCTCCAAAACAGAGTGCTCCAAAACAGACATAGAGAAACCTCTCTATGTCTCAGTTTCCATATTGATAAACCTGGTTTAAAGATGGTATTTACTGAAAAATATATTTGAGGGAATAATCAAGGAAAACGTCCCCAGCCTTGCTAGAAATGTAGACATCCAAATAAAAGAAGCTCAAAGAACACCTCAGAAATTTATTACAAAAAGATCACTGCCTAGGCACATAGTCATCAGGTTATCTAAAGTCAAAACAAAGGACAGAATCTAAAGAGCTATGAGGCAAAAGCACCAGGTAACCTATAAAGGAAAAGCTATAAGATTAACAGCAGATTTCTCAGCAGAAACCCTACAAGCTAGAAAGCATTGGGGTCCTATCTTAGCCTCCTTAAACAAAACAATTATCAGCCAAGAATTTTGTATCCAGTGAAACTAAGCTTCCTAAATGAAGGAAAGATATAGTATTTTTCAGATAAACAAATGCTGAGAGAATTCGCCAGTACCATACCAGCACTACAAGAACTGCTAAAAGAAGCTCTACATCTTGAAAAAAATCCTTGAAATACACCAAAAATAGAACCTCTTTAAAGCATAAATCTCACAGGACGTATAAAACAAAAACACACACACACAAAAGATCCTCAAGGTATTCAGGCAACAAGTAGCATAATGAATAGAATAGTACCTCACATCTCAATACTAACATTGACTGTAAATAAACTAAATGTTCCACTTAAAAGATACAGAATGGCAGAATGGATAAAAATTCACCAACTAAGTATCTGCCGTCTTCAAAAGAATTACCTAACACATAAGGACTCACATAAACTTAAAGGGTGGAAAAAGATATTCCATGCAAATGGACACCAAAAAGCAGGCAGAAGTAGTTATTCTTATATAAGACAAAACAAACTTTAAAGCAACATCAGTTAAAAAAGACAAAGAGGGACATTATATAATGATAAAAGGACTAGTCCAACAGGAAAATATCACAGTACTAAATATATATACACCTAACATCAGAGCTCCCAGATTTATAAAACAATTACTATTAGACTTAAGAAATGGATAGATGTCAACACAGTATTAGTGGAAAACTTCGATATTCCACTGACAACACTAGACAGGTCATAAAGACAAAAACTCAACAGAAAAACAATGGATTTAAACTATACCCTACAACAACTGGACTTAACAGATATTTACAGAACATTCTACCCAACAACTGAAGAATATACACTCTCTTCATCAGCACATGGAACTTTCTCCAAGATAGACCATATGGTAGGCCACAAAACAAGTCTCAGTACATTTAAGAAAACTGAAGTTATATCAAGTACTCTCTCAGATCACAGTAGAATAAAATTTGGAATCAACTCCAAAAGGAACCCTCAAAACCATACAAATACATGGAAATTAAATAACATGCTCCTGGGGGCGGAGCAAGATGGCCGAATAGGAACAGCTCCTGTCTCCAACTCCCAGCACGAAGGACACAGAAGACCGGTGATTTCTGCATTTTCAACTGAGGTACTGGGGTCATCTCACTAGTGAGTGC
>NW_012115821.1:3390643-3393989 GCF_000951035.1 Colobus angolensis palliatus
TGTTAAGAGGAAAGTTCATAGCCTTAAATGCCTACATAAAAAAGTCTGAAAGAGCACAAACAGACAATCTAAAGTCAAACCTCGAGGAACTAGAGAAACAAAAACAAACCACACCCAAACCCAGCAGAAGAAAAGAAGTAACAAAGATCAGAGCCGAATTAAATGAAATTGAAACAAAAAAAGTACAAAGAATAAATGAAGCAAAAACCTTTTTCTTTGAAAAGGTAAACAAAATTGATAGACCATTAGCAAGATTATCCAAGAAAAGAAGAGAGAAGATCCAAATAAGCTCAAATATAAACAAAATAGGAGATATTACAACCAACACCACAGAAATACAAAAGACCATTCAAGTCTACTATGAACACCTTTGCATGCACAAACTGGAAAACCTAGAGGAGATGGATAAATTCCTGGAAACATACACCCCTCTTAGATTAAACCAGGAAGAAAGAGAAACTTTGAACAGACAAATACTGTGCAGCAAGATTGAAATGGTAATAAAAAAAATTGGCAACCCCCTTCCCCCACCCCCCAAAAAAATCCAGGATCAGATGGATTCACAGCTGAATTATATCAGACATAGAAAGAAGAATTGGTAGCAATACTATTGACACTATTCCCCAAGAAAGAAAGAAAAAGAGAAAATTCTCCCAAAATTATTCTATGAAGTCAGTATCACCCTAATCCCTAAACCAGGAAAGAACATAATAAAAAAGAAAACTGCAGACCAATATCCCTGGTGAATACAGATGCAAAAATCCTCAACAAAATACTAGCAAATTGAATCCAATAGCATATCAAAAAGATAATCCACCATGATCAAGTGGATTTTATACCAGGGATGCAGCAATGGTTTAACATACACAAGTCAATAAATGTGATAGACCACATAAACAGAATTAAAAATAAAAATCACATGATCATCTCAATAGATGCAGAAAAAGCATTTGACAAAATTCAGCTATTTATGGTTAAAAACCTCAGCAAAATTGGCATAAAAGGGACATACCTTGATGTAATAAATGCCATCTATGACAAACTGACAGCCAATATAATACTGAATGGGGAAAAGTTGAAAGCATTCCCCTTAAGAACTGAAACAAGACAAGGATGCCCACTCTTACCACTTCTATTGAACACAGTACTGGAAGTCCTAGCTAGAGCAATCAGACAAGAGAAAAAAATAAAGTGCATCCAAACTGATACCAGAAGTCAAACTGTTGCTGTTTACTGATGATATGATTGCATACCTAGAAAACTCTAAAGACTCCTCCAAAAAGCTCCTAGAACTGAAGAATAAATTCAGCAAAATTTCAGAATACAAAATTAATCTACACAAATCAGTAGCTTTGCTATACACCAACAGTGGCCAAACTGAGAATCAAATTAAGAACTCAATTCCTTTTACAATAGCTGCAAACAAACAAACAAAACAAAACAAAAAACCACCAAAACCAACAACAAACAAACAAACAAAAAACTTAGAAATATACCTAACCAAGAAGGTGAAAGACCTCTACAAGGAAAACTACAAAACACTACTGAAAGAAAACATAGATGACACAAACAAATGGAAGCACATTCCATGCTCATGGATGGCTAGAATCAATATTGTGAAAATGACCATATTGACAAAAGCAATCTACAAATTCAATGCAATTCCCATCAAAGTGCCAACATCATTATTCACAGAACTAGAAAATACAATCCTGAAATTCATATGTAACCAGAAAAGAGCCCACATAGCCAAAGCAAGACTAAGCAAAAAGAACAAATCTGGAGGCATTACATTACTTGACTTCAACCTATACTATAAACTCATGGTCACCATAACAGCATGGCACTGGCATAAAAATAGGCACATAGAACAATGGAACAGAATAGAGAACACAGAAATAAAGTCAACTGATCTTTGACAAAGCAAACAAAAACAAAAGTAGGGAAAGAATACCCTATTCAACAAATGGTGCTAGGATAATTGGCAACCCACATGTAGGAAAATGAAACTGGATCCTTATCTGTAACCTTATACAAAAAACAACTCAAGATGGATTAAGGACTTAAATCTAATACCTGAAAGCGTAAAAATTCTGGAAGATAAAATCAGAAAAATCCTTCTAGACATAGACCTACACAAAGATTTCATGACCAAGAACCCAAAAGGAAAATGCAATGAAAACAAAGATAAATAGATGGCACTTGATTAAAGAAAAAAGCTTCTGCACAGCAACAGAAATAGCCACAGAAATAATCAGATGAGTAAACAGATAACCTACATAGTAGGAGAAAATCTTTGCAATTATACATCTGACAAAGGACTAATATACAGAATCTACAAGGAATTCAAACAAATCAGCAAGAAAAAAACAAACAATCCCATAAAAAAGTGGTCTAAGGCTATGAATAGATAATTCTAAATGAAGATATACAAATAGCCAAGAAGCATATGAAAAAAATGCTCAACATCACTAATGATAAGGGAAATGCAAATCAAAGCCACAATGTGATACCACCTTATTCCTGCAAGAATGGCCATAATAAAAAAATAAAAAAAAATAGATGTTGGTGTGGATACAGTGAAAAGGGAACACTTTTACACTACTCGTAGGAATGTAAATTAGTACAACTATTATGGAAAGCAGTGTGGGGATTCCTTAAAGAACTAAAATTAGAACTGCCATCTATTTGATCCAGCAGTCTCACTACTGTGTATCTACCCAGAGGAGAGTAAGCCATTATATGCGAAAGGCACTTGCATATGCATGTTTATAGCAGCACAATTCACAACTGCAAAAATATGGAACCAGCCCAAATGCCCATTAATCAACCAATAGATAAAGAAATTGAAATAGCCCAAAAGCCCATTAATCAACGAATGGATAAACAAAATACATACTTGAACTCTGGGGACTCACTGGAAAATATGAACTCTGGGGACTCACTGGAAAGGTGGGGGACGGTGAAGGATAAAATACTACAAATTGGGTACGGCATATACTGCTTGGGTGATGAGTGCACCAAAATTTCATAAATCACCGCTAAAGAACTTACTCATGTGGCCGGGCACGGTGGCTCACATCTGTAATCGCATCACTTTGGGAGGTCAAGGCAGGCAGATCACTTGGGGTCAGGCATTCAAGACCAGCCTGGCAACATGGTGAAACCCTGTTCCTACTAAAAATACAAAAAATTATCCAGGCATGGTGGTGCCTTCCCATAGTTCCAGCTACTTGAGAGGCTGAAGCATGAGAATTGCTTGAACCCACGAGGCAGAGGTTGCAGTGAGCTGAGATTATGCCACTGCACTCCAGCCTGGGTGACAGAGCGAGACTGTCTCAAAAAA
>NW_012115821.1:3394904-3578483 GCF_000951035.1 Colobus angolensis palliatus
GGCACACGTATACATATGTAACAAACCTGCACGTTGTGCACATGTACCCTAGAACTTTAAGTATAATTTTAAAAAAATGAAAAATCAATAAAGGAGAAAAGTTACAAGAAGTTAAGGTTAATTTATTATTGAACAAATGAAACATTTTTTAAATTAAAATAATGGTATTTACTTCACAGGGTCGTTGAGAACAAATAAGAGAATTCAGGGGAAGCACTGGCTATAATTTCTCAACAAATGCTTTTTTTTTTTTGCTATAAATATTAGAACAACTCTTAGAAAGTTTAACCAATAGATGGACAAAGGAGAATGTCCCTGAGCATGCCACATCAGTCTCCTCAAGAAGAACGAAGAAGGAATATGTGAATGGTACTTTCAAGTGATATTTTCTGAGAAGAGAGCAAAATGGATATCAAAACACAGGGTCTCAGTTCAGCCCAGCTGCTAGATATCAGCAGCTTCCCATTTTTGCACTGCATTGCTATTTTACATGTTGGCCTCATGGTCACTTTAGGGAACATTTGCCAAACGTGCTGTCAGGGATTTCACTGGAAGAACAGAGTGGCATCTGGAAGTACTGTTCATAGGACTTCTCAACTTCATACTTTATTTTGTCAGGTTCTGAGCTGCCATTACAGCTCTAGAATGTGTTCATTAGTTCAAATTTGCAAGAAGTCTCATTTTGGAAGATCTTTCTGTAAGTCACAAACCTGTCTGGACACAATTAGTTAGGACATAGAGAGTTCTCAGGAAATATCAGAGTGTCTTTTGACTTTGCAAAATTTTGACCAAATGCTAGGCTGGGGATTTTGTGCAGTAACAATATCACAGTCTATGTGGTACCATTCCAGGAGCAATTATTGCTGTTTGAAATAAATATCAAGTGTCTGGTGACACTCCTTACTTTAGTTTCTCAAAAGAGATGTCTCAATTTTACTGGTGTGCCATGTATCCTTCGAATGTATTTAAATATTGATTGATGTGTACAATTTTTTTTTTGTTACAACTGAGGGTACATATTATTATGATGATTTCTGTCAGGTATCAGCTTCTGCTGAGTGAGGCTTCTGAAACCCTGAAGACCAAAGAAAACGTGCTGACAGGGAGAAGAGGCTAAGCATGGTATCAAGTCATCATCAAGGAAAAAAGCCTATGTTTTCTGGACTATTTAAGAACTTTACCTGATGAGTATTAGAGAACTTAGTCAGGGAAGTAAACTTTTCTAAAAAGGTCTGCATTTGGTTGAAGGACAATCAACAGAGTTTAAAACTACGATTATTTTGGTAGACACTGTGAAGCATTATCCTCCTGTAATAGAATTGTACTGTAATTATTAGGCTTGTTTATTGTTCATTGCTTTAACGTATGGTCAACATTTCTGTTATTTTAGATGTTGAGAACAACTAATTTAGCATCATAAAACCTTATCCTTCACATGCTGTGGGGAGATAAGGTCAGTATTTATCAAATGAATGAGAATCTAGGATTATGTGCTCATTTCAGGTTCTCAGGAGGGTTTAGCGATTCAAGGAAGCACAAAAATATCTGAGAAATAGCAAACTGGGAACATCGTCATATTAAAAAGTTGTGGGGTCAGGGAACGGTGGCTCACACCTGTAATCCCAGCACTTTGGGAGGCCCATGTGGGCGGATCACCTGAGGTCAGGAGTTCAAGACCAGCCTGGCCAATATGGCGAAACCTCGTGTCTACTAAAAATACAAAAATTAGTTGGGCATGGGTGCCTGTACTCCCAGCTACTTGGGAGGCAGAGGTAGAAGGATCCATTGAACCTGGGAGGTGGAGGTGACAGTGAGCCGAGATTGAGTCATTGCACTCCAGCCTGGGCAACAGAGTATGACTCCGTTTCAAAATAAATAAACAAATAGAATAAAATGTTTTGGGGGCATTACAGGAGTTAATAAAACATTTTAGATGGATAGAGCAGGTAAAATTGTCCTCTCTAAGGCTTTTTCTTTTAATAAAAAGCACCCTCGAAAACATTTCTTTTCTAACAGAAAGCGGCTTGAAAAACTAGACCTGCAAGCATTGATATGCAAATACTGGCGGCTAAAAGCCCGGTCCACCAAATATGGGGGTTCCCACCACTTTTTCTTTGTTGCCACTAGCGGACAACATCGTGGCCACCAGCCAGGTAGAGGCCAAGTGTGCAGGACAACATGGCGGCCAGCCAGGTGGCTGCATTTGCATGTTAAAAGGCTAGGGTGGGAGGGCCAGTTTTTCGCAGGTTACGACACGCCTGGTCAAACCAATCCTCTGGGCCCTATGCAAATCAGACACCATGTCCTCTAGCCTCCCAACAGAACCTACTGATTTCCGCCGCATGCTGGGTTTTCCATTCGGAGATCTCCGCCCTCTATATGGGGGAGCTGTTTTCTTCTTTCTTTCCTATTAAACTTTCCACTCCTTAAACCACTCCACTTTTGTCCATGTTGCTAATTTTCTTGGGATGAGACCAAGGACCCTGGGTGTTTCTCCAGACAATGGAGCCAGATTGGGGGAGTAATGATAACACATAAAATGCTCTAAAATAATAAAAAATAATATGCAGCTAACAAAAGAAGACGAAAAAACTGCTGCATGCTGGACTTTGAAGGGACAGGACACCAATGGTTGAATACACATCTGTTGAATAGACAAACATGTGTAAAAAAAAAAGAATGAGTCAATGAATAACCTTACCATATATTGTGGATTTACTATGTGTCACACATGTATATATGACCTGATTTAAGGAGGCAGGTATTTTCATGCTCATTTGGCCACTGTGAGTTATAAAGCTAGAAATTAAATAACTTGCCCAGGGTGAGCTACTAAATGGTAGAGCTGAGATTTAGACTGAGAACTATCTAATCACCATAATTCAATTCTCTAAAGTGATACTTTAGACGAAAAGTTATAGATCTATTCACTACAGATTAGCCAAAATATAACCTTTAAGAAAGTTAAACCAGGTCATATCCTTCTACTAAAGCCTTGTGATAATTTCCTATCACTCAGAAAATAAAACCCCAACTCCTGACCTAGACCGACCAAGAATGTCCCACAGAATCTTGCCCTGTCTACTCCTTAGTCCTCATCTTTTTACACTGGACTCTCTGTTTTTCTAACCAACCACATTTATTTCTGCTTCAGAGGCTTACATTTGCTGTTCCATCTATCTGGAGTATTCTTCCCCCAAGTCTTTTCAGATCTCTGTACAAATACCACCACTTGGAAAGATACTCAGTAGCTACCCTGTCTAATTGTATGCCCTATTTCCATACTTCCTTCACTGCTGTATTCACTCTCTGAAATTAGGTGTTTTTGTTTACTTGTTTCTTGTGTCTGATCTCCAGTAGCAGGTGAGTTCTAAAGATTATCTAGAACTCTAAAGGTGAGATCTAAACATAATCCCTCAGGATTATCACAGTAGCCCCAGTCCCTAAAATAACACTTGACACATAGTAGACACTCAACTGATACTTACTAAATGAATGAACAAATTCATCCTTCGAAGCAAAGACTGAGTGCTACTTGTCATCATGAAAACATTTCATTTGTCTGTAAGACAGATGATACCTTGAAGGATAGGGAGGTAAAAAATAATGTCTGGGTAAGATGTTGTCACTTTAGGAAAGCACAAGATTGATCATGGAACATAACCCCCAGCCTGTACGAACAAAGCAGCAAAAAGATGAAGGTGAAACACAGAATCGAACTGGTTGAGAATTTGTGGTCATATTCTCCCTAGTCAGATTAAACTTCATGACCTCAAAATGGTGCAGGTAAAAATGAATTTTGGCCAAAGTTAGCCACGCCAAATTTGGCCACAGGGTCACAAAGCAGCCATAATTTTAATGCAAACAACCTTCCACAGTGAGAGCAATATCTTATTTGTGCATGTGATTCCAAAGTAATATTTTAAAGGGCTGCAGCAATTTTGGCCAGACACAGAATTGTACAAGTCTATAGCTAAGTTTAAACCACTATCGAATTCAGAATATGCTGTGTGAGTGTCAATTTGTGAACTCTTAGCTCTAGCAAGTTTTAGAAGATGACAAATCGATTCCCATTCTGCTACCTGTCCCAAGGTTAAGGTACCTCTGAGGAACGATCTCCAAGACTAAAATGTAGTTTGGAATTTAACAGTTATTGTTTCAGGTTAGAAGTATAATCTAATGAAGTGTGCAGTAATATCCTGTGGTGAGCACCTGAACGTTAAACTGCTTGGGATGAGGCAGTGGATCTCATCTGACCTTGTCATCTATATTGAATTTAACACTCCCAGTGAACGCATTTTGAGCAGCCTACCTCAAATGGATGCGATCTATTTCGATTTTCATTCTTCCTCCTAATAGTTTAATACAGTTGAGTAACTCCAGGGGCCTTGGTACAAATCAGAAGTGTTGCTCCCTGCTGCCGGTTAAGGGCTGGTGCATGAGGTAACTAGAAATTGACCTTCATAAAACACCTCTCTGTTTCTACCACTGATCCTAATTCCAGGAGGTGATTGAGAAACCCAAAGGCCAATTCTCCCCTGAGGATCTCCCTGCTCTAACCCATGGAGGGCCTTGACAGATGTGGGAATTGTGAGAGATGAGAACTGGCAACATCTGTTTCCTTTTACAATTACAGCCTAACTGCTCTGAGAAGTGGTTTAATGCTGTGGGGTAACATTACACAGTAGCTTCTGGTTTCCATATTTTATAGAGCATAGCAAGTATGACATAATTCAACACTGATCAATTTCATTTTCCTAGATGAGCTGGTTACTGCCAAAGGGTAAGAAATGGCATTTCTAGGATATTTGCATGAATTTTATTTTGACAGTCCATTGCATTCCCCATCTAAGGTGTGAGAAGACTGGCAGCAGTTTCTTATACCCTACCCAAATAAATATTACACAATTATTTAACATTATTACAGTGGCAACTGGAGAATCCAGGTCTTGGGAAGGGGGCTAAACTTCAAGCTCTGTTGAGAATGAATGTATTAATATAGAAAGTAGAATGGGTAACTTTGGACAAAATATCCCGTTTGCATTTTAAGGTATATATAGCCTCTTTGTAGAAATCAGATTAAACTAGGTTAACTAAAAACCTCTATTTCTTCCTGATATAGTTCACATACCTTTTGTCTCTCAGGAAAACAACTCGAAAAACCAGGAAAAATGGGGCAAATGTCACCTTAAACATTTATGGAGAGTCTGAAATGTGCTGGGCCCTGTGCTAGATTTTACAGCCAAGTCTCATAACATAAGGCATTTTAGAGATGAAAAGACTGAGGCTCAGAAAGGCTAAGTGACTTTGGCAAAGTCCCACAGCTGGTCAGTGGCAGAATAAGGATTTGAAGCCAAGTTCTTTCTGCCACTAAATTTCCAGCTGTTTCCCAGCATCTATCTGCAATCAAGCTTTGGGATTCCACCTTCCCTCAATGGATAAGCTGCCCAAAGTAGGAGCTCCAAGATCTCCTTCTGAGATACTGCCATTTGATGCATCAAGCACTGGAATTCTTTAGGGATCATCTCTGTACTCTTAATTCCAAGAGGATGAGACTCATACTGGTATTAAGTACCTACTATTTCACTATTTTATTCCTAGTGCCTGGGAGGAAGTAGGTGCTTAATAAATGAGTACATGAATGCATAAACTGATGAATGAATGGTCCCTGCAGTTAGAGTCTAAAATACTTCCTTAAGTAGAAAGAAAATGATCTGGATAAGGCACACAAAAGTCAACAGCAAGAAGCCATCAAGAAAATCCCCAGTTCAGGAACTTTGCACTGGCTGTTGTCACTGCCTGGATGATACTTTCTACAGATTCTTGCATGTTTGGCTCCATCTCTACCTTTATCATCTCCAGTGCCATCTCCTCAGAGATGCTTTCTTCACCATCTCCCCTTTGTGTAGAGTTGACCTCAAATCTAGTTACTTTCTGTTCCCTGACTCTAACTGATTTTCTTTATAGTGTTTGTCACTGAGGCTATCTTGTTTATTCATTTGTTTGTTTGTTTGTTTCTTTGTTTCCTACCTTTAGAAGGCCAGCTGGCTTGTTTCACCACTGTATCCCTACTGCCTAGACACGTACTAGGCACTTAATAATTATTTCTTAAATGAAGCCAAGAAAAGTGAGATCAAGTTAGAACTTCAGAGGTCAAGATACAAGGGGAAAGGTCAAGGTCTAAGAAACCAGAGATTAATACAGCAGCACATAGCTGATCCCCCAAAGCCTTATAAATCTGTCTGTCTTGGGGTTCAGGGTCTACATTCCACCCAAATGCTCTCTTGGAGTTCAGCTGCTTTTCAGCAACCCCTCCCACAAAGACTGCTTGGAATGAACTGTTCTCAACACTTGGCCCTTCAAATTAGTCTTCAGTAACTGAATGCAGGGGTATTATAGAACAGATTCTACTTTTCTCCTGACTTTTGTTCCAAGGGGATAAGGCAGCAGTCCCCAACCTTTTTGGGAATAGGGACCGGCTTTGGGCAAGACAATTTTTTCCATGGTAGGTGAGGGGAGGGGATGTGATGGTGGTTTCAGGATGAAACTGTGCCACATCAAGTCATCAGGCATTAGTTAGATTCTCATAAGGAGTGCACAGCCTAGATCCCTCACATGCACAGTTCACAGTAAGGTTTGTGAAGCATAACTGCCCATAGCCTGGGAGTTGGGGAATCCCTGGGATAAGGTATCCATTTTGTCCCTGGTTGGTGTTCTCATGTCTCAAACAAAACAAAACAAAACCTCCAAAAACTTACAATGTTATCTCTCAATTTTAAAAAAAGTATATATATTACATAATTCTATGGTGGCATTTTGCATTTTCCTTTAGCCCTAACTCCCTAACAGCAGAGGTCTTTATATCTAGCCAGCTGTGAGGCCTGGCTGCTTTAAAGTAGGGGGTTAATTGACTAAAAAGCCCCAATATTGAACAGACAAAGGGTAGTTTGGAAACTTTTCCCAGGCGTGATTCACTACAAACGATCCAGCATCCTCAGCTGACTCCTCATGGAACAAAGCCCACTCTGGTCACATCCCTGACCCTTGTTTCCTACCCAGACAGATGGCTTCATCTTCCACTTCTGCCATCGCACTGCCTTGATCACCATGGGATTCAATCAACGAGCCTAACCAGAGTAAATCTGATGTAGGCTGGCTTGGCTATCTCATCTCAGTGCAGTAAATGCCACCGTCGATCATTGTTTGGGCTTTTCCTGGAAAGGCCACATGTTCCAGGAGAGTCTGTCATTTTCTAAAAGGCACATTCTGTTCTTCAAGGTAAGAAGAGACATTTGTCTAAACTCAAAGTGCCCGGGAATTTTTTTTTTTTTCTGGGGCCTGACAGGGTAGGAATAACTGAGAATGTGTCAGCAGCGCATCATTCATACAAAGTGAATTAATACTAATAATTACGGTGGATAGAGTTACCATGGCTGCCATCTATCGAGTGCTTTTTAAGTGCCAGTCTGCATTTTACGTTACCTCACTGAGTCCTCACACCAATCCTCTGTGGAAGGCATTATTATTCTCTCTATTTTCCAGAGGCTCAGAGATATATGGAATTTGTCTAAGGCCACACAGGAAAAATCGGCAGAAGTGAGACTTGAACCCAGATATTCTACAGCAGTCGTTTTCAACTTGGGGTGATTTTGCTTCCCAGGGGACATTTGGCGGTATCTGGAGACAGTTTTTAAATTAGCTTTTTATTTTAGAATCGTTTTAGATTTACAGAGAAGCTGTGAAGATATTACAGACAGTTCCCATATATCTCACACTGTGCTTGCCCTATTTTAACCTCTCTCATGGGAAGAATTAGTATGGTACATTTGTAACAATGAACCAATATCCACACACTATTCTTAAATACATTTCCTTCTTTATTCAAATTTCTTTAGCTTTTACTTGATGTTCCTTTTCTAGGATCCCATGCAGGATATACACAATGTTCATCTGTCTCCATAGGCTCCTCTTAGCCATGACAATTTCTCGGAATTTCTTGTTCATTTTTGTTTTTCGTTTTTGAGACAGAGTCTAGCTCTCTTGCCCAGGCTAGAGTGCAGTGACAGGATCTCGGCTCACTGCAACCTCCGCCTGCTGGGTTCAAGTGATTCTCATGTTTCAGCCTCCTGAGTAGCTGGGATTATAGGCACACGCCAAAGCATCTGGCTAATTTTTGTATTTTTGTAGAGATGGGATTTCACCCTGTTGGTCAGGTTGGTCTCGAACTCCTGACCTCAAGGGATTCACCTGCCTTGGCCTTCCAAAGTGCTGGGATTATAGGTGTGAACCACCACACTGGCCTTTCCTTTGTTTGTTTGTTTGTTTGTTTTTTGATGACCTTGGCAGCTTTGAGGAGTACTAGTCAAATATTTTGGAAAACGTCCCTTGATTTGGATTTGTCTGATGCTTTTCTTGTGATTAGACAATGGCTATGGGTCTTGGAAAAAAGACCACAGAGATAAGGTGCCATTCTCATACCGTCATTTCAAGGGTACACATTGTCGAATATGACCTATCACTGTTGATGTTGACCTTGACCCTGAGGCTGAGATTATGTTTGTCAGGTTTCTCCATGGGAAGTTCCTCTTTTGATTCCTTTCTATACCGTACTCTTTGGATGGAAGTCACTATGCACAGCCCACACTTAAAGAGTAGAGAATTCCACACCATCTCCTTGAAGGCTGAATATCTACATACATTATTTGGAATTTATCTGCACAGGAGATTTGTCTATTGTCCCTATTTAATTAATTACTCATTTATTTATATCCTCATGAATATTTATTTTATACTTTGGATTATAATTCAATCCTATCTTACTAATTTTATTGCTCAAATTATGTTAGGTTTGGCCACTGGGAATGTTTTCAGTTGGCTCCTGTGTGCCTTTGACATAGGTCTACTATGGTGTGTGTGTGTGTGTGTGTGCATGTTTTGATAACTTCCTTTCTTTCCAATACCACAAGATGCACTAGGCTCATTTTGCATATTCCTTCCCCAGCCATAGAATTAGCTCTTTCCCTGGAAATATTGTTGATTGTTATGACTAGGTGAGGGTGCTCCTGGCATCTAGTGAGTAGAGACCAGGGATGCTGCTAAACATCTTGCAATACACAGAACAGCCCCAGCAATGAAGAATTATCCCGTGGAAAATGTCAATAGTGCCAAGGTTGTGAAATGTCACTCTATTATCACTTAGAAGTTGAAATATGCCATGTTGATAATTACTGCCTATTCTTTTTCTTTTTTTTTTTTTTTGAGATGGAATCTAGCTCTGTCACTCAGGCTGGAGTGCAGTGGCGAGATCTCGGCTCACTGCACACTCTGCCTCCTGGGTTCACGCCAATTCTCTTGCCTCAGCCTCCCGAGTAGCTAGGACTACAGGCGCCCGCCACCTCGCCTGGCTAATGTTTTTGTATTTTTAGTAGAGACAGGGTTTCACCATGGTAGCCAGAATGGTCTCGATCTCTTGACCTTGTGATCCACCCGCCTCGGCCTCCCAAAGTGCTGGGATTATAGGCATGAGCCACCGCACCTGGCCAATTACTGCTTATTCTTTACCCAAAGTTTCTAAGTGAAAATGTAGCAAAGGTGAAGGCACAACCAATGAATGCCACACAATATTACAACCAAAATGAAAACACCAGGCTAACGGATTCAAAGATTCTTTTTTTTTTTTTTATTTGCATGCATTTTCCTTGCTTTTCTGCTTGCCTTGAAGAAGGAAGTATATTTGCCAATAGGAGGGAGGTTTTTTTTTTTTTTTTAAAGTACAGTGCACAAGACAGAAGGAGCAATGAGTGAACACATGAATCTAGCATCTGCTAAATTAAAAATAAAAGTCTGTGTCCTTGGGTAGCTCCATTACCAATCCCTATTTTCCTTCTAGCAAATTATCCTTGGTATGAAGGTAAAACTCCTTTCACAATCCTCTGTAGAAGGATATTTTAGATTTCAGTTTAAATAAATTATATGCCTGGAAAATATAACACACTAACTGGTAAGAGAAGCAGATCTGTCGTTTGTGTCTTCTCTTGATTAAGCATAGTTAGTTTATCTTACACTGGGCAACAATGACCGATTCGTATGGTTGTAACAAGTTCCTGATACTTGCTCATGTCAAATTTCTGTTTGTAATTGATTTTTGTGTTGTAATAGTTTTGGCTAGTAGAGTTTGCATGCTCTTCCCCATGTGTGCTTTTTTCCTCTCTTGTTTTGAGATAGGATGGGTATTTTATCCATCTTCCACCACTGCTCCCACTTGGGACTATAGAACACACACATTTTTGCACAAAGGAAATGAAATAACCAGCCTATGATGAAGACAAAGCCAGGTCATTCAGAGAAAGTCAGTGCTTATGAAGTATGCCAGTTCAATCTCTGGGCTATCCAAGAATGTTCTTAGCAGACCAAAACCAAAACAGATTCGGAGAATGAATTACCACCTAATGTGGATCTTCCTGAACCCTGACCCTCACTTCAACACACATAATGGTTCATTAGAGAGAGGTAGCCGTGTACAGGGAAGGGCATTGGATTTAGATAATTTTTAATCCTGGCTCAGTCATTGCCTAGCTGTGTGACCCAGGGCCACTCACTTAATCTCTCTGAGCCCCCTGGATACTCATTCATAAAAGTAGACCAATTTTGGCTACCTCATAGAGTTGAGGATTCAGTGAAACAGTGAATATAAAGCACTTTTTATAGTGTTACATATCATAGATGTTCCACAAATTACTCTGATTAGACATATCTCTATACACCCCATGAAACTGATATGTTGATTAACAGAGAATCCTGAAATTGCTGGAAAAAAGCGAAGCTCAGACAAATTAGTTCACTGCTATTGATCTTGTTTTCTTTTTTATTATTTAAGTGATAGGGTGGGACAAGACGATCTTTAAACTTTCGGAGTTGTTAAGATTCTAAAATTCTAGGATTCTCTTCACTAGGCATTGAAATATGAATTTTAGCCCCCCTAATTGATATACATGCATACATGCATTACTATTATGGCTATTATTTACCATAACAAGTCCATAGGTTTCACCCAGCCTCATAGGATCCCAAGAGAATGCATAATTTCCTGCCCCAATTCTCTTCTCCTCCCCTCTCCTAGTAATCCACTGCTTGCTCTCACTCAGCCAGTGGGCCCAGGGGTGCAGATCCGGCAAAGGGCAAAGAAGGGCAGACCCAGGGGGGGTCACAGGTGGGGAAGAGGGACTAGGTGAGAGGTTCAGTTGGTCCCCATAGTGAAGACATGGAGAAGAGGGAGGATTGGTGTGCAGAGAATAAACAGGGGATGGGTCATGGCAAAAAAGAGCACCAGCAAGGTGCCGGTGTAGAGAAGAGCAACAGAAATACGGTAAATGTTGAACGTTTTGAGTTGGATCTCTTGAATTATCTTATGAATTTAGGTAAAGAATAGACCACTCCCTTTGAGTTTCAGGCAAATATATGCAACTGCCTGCTCTACATTTCCACTTGGATAGCATTTTAACACAATCCATCCAAGACTGAATTCCTCAACTTTGCCCAAATCAGCTTTACTCAACATCTTTCCTATCTCAGCTGGAGGCAGCTTGATCCTTTAAGTTGCTCAAGACAAAATGTTAGAGTCCACTTTACTGGAATTTTTCTCCCACAGTCATATCCACATAATCAGAAAATTTAGTCAGTTGTTATTGTCAAATAAACAAGCAGAATCTGATCATTTCTCATCACTTTCATTGCTATTACCTTGCTGAAATCACCATTATCTTTTACCTGCAATATTGAAATAGGTACTTGCTAGTTTTCCTGCCTCTGCCTTAGCACTCATGCCACAGTGGTATAGTTAACACGTAAAGCAGATTATGTCATTTCACTGCTCAAAATCTTTCAATAGCTCCCAATCCTGTGCAAAATGTGATGCTTAATTCTATGTGTCAAGATAGACAAATGGGATTACATTAGACTAAAAAGCTGCACAGCAAAGGAAATAGTGAAGAGTGAAGAGACAACCTGTGGATTGGGAAGCATATATTTGTAAAATATACATCTGATAAGGGATTAATATATCTGTATCTATACATTTATTTTTATTTTAAGTTCCAGGATACATGTGCAGGATGTGCAGGTTCGCTATATAGGTAAACATGTGCCATGATGTGCCATGATGGTTTGCGGCACCTATCAACCCATCACCTACTTATTAAGCCCAGTGTGCATTAAATATTTATCCTGATGCTCTCCTTCCCTCTGTCCCCGAACCCTGACAGGCCCCAGTGTGAGTTGTCCCTGTGTCCACGTGTTCTCATTGTTCAGCTCCCAATTATAAGTGAGAACATGTAGTGTTTGGTTTTCTGTTCCTGTGCCGGTTTGCTGAGGATATTGACTTCCAGCTCCATCCATGTCCCTGCAATGGACATTATCTCATTCCTTTTCATCACTACATAGCATTCCATGTTGTATATGTGCCACATTTTCTTAATCCAGTCTATCATTGATGGGCGTTTGGGTTGATTCCATGTTTTTGCTATCGTGAGTAGTGCTGCAATGAACATACACGTGCATGTATCTTTGGAATGGAATGATTTATATTCCTTTGGGTATATATCTAGTAATGGGATTGCTGGGTGATATGGTTTGGCTGTGTCCCCACACAAATCTCATCTTGAATTGTAGTTTTCACAATTCCCATATGTTATGGGAGGCACCTAGTGGAAGGTAATTGAGTCATGGAGGCAGGTCTTTCCTGTGCTGCTCTCATGGGAGTAAATAAGTCTCATGAGATCTGACGGTTTTATACAGGGGAGTTCCCCTACACAAGCTCTCTTGACTACTGCCATCCATGTAAGATGTGACTTGACTCCTTCTTGCCTTCCACCATGATTGTGAGGCCTCCCCAGCCATGTGGAACTGTGAGTCAATTAAACCTCTTTCCTTTATAAACTACCCAGTGTCAGGTATATCTTTATTAGCAGTGTAAGAACAGACTAATACAGTAAATTGTTACTGGTAGAGTGGGGTTCTGCTGTAAAGATACCCAAAAATGTGAAAGTGACTTTGGAACTGGACAGCAGGCAGATGCTGGAACACTTTGGAAGGCTCAGAAGAAGACAGAAAAATGTGGGAAAGTTTGGAACTTCCTAGGGACTTGTTGAATGACTT
Organism: Colobus angolensis palliatus; assembly: GCF_000951035.1. Classification (NCBI taxonomy): domain Eukaryota; kingdom Metazoa; phylum Chordata; class Mammalia; order Primates; family Cercopithecidae; genus Colobus; species Colobus angolensis. The sequence continues at coordinate 3,408,057 of NW_012115821.1, forward strand.
TGACCAAAATGCTGATAATGACATGGACAATGAAATCCAGGCTGAGGTAGTCTCAGATGGAGATGAGGAACTTGTTGGGAACTGGAATAATGATGACTGACTCTTGCTATGTTTCAGCAAAGAGACTGGTGGCATTTTGCCCCTGCCCTAGAGACTTGTGAAACTTTGAATTTGAGGGAGATGATTTATGGTACCTGGTGGAAGAAATTTCTAAGCAGCAAAGCATTCAAGAGGTGACTTGGGTGCTGTTAAAAGCATTCAGTTTTAAAAGGGAAACAGCATAAACGTTTGGAAAATTTGCAGCCTGATAATGTGACAGAAAAGGAAAAACCCATTTTCTGAGGAGAAATTTAAGCCAGCTGCAGAAATCTGCATAGTAATGAGGAGTCAAATGTTAATCACCAAAACAGTGGGGAAAATGTCTCTAGAGCATGTCAAAGATCTTTACCGTAGGCCCTCCCTTACAGGCCTAGAGGCCTAGGAGGAAAAAGTGGTTATGTGGGCTGGGCCCAAGGCCCATGTGCTGTGTGTAGCCTAGGGACTTGGTGCCCTGCATCCCAGCTGCTCTAGCCGTGTCTAAAAGGGGCCAAAGTACAGCTTGGGCTGCTGCTTCAGAGGGTGCAAGCCCCAGGCCTTAGCAGCTTCCACATAGTGTTGAGCCTGTGCATGCACAGAACTCAAGAATTCAGATTTGGGAACCTCCACCTTGATTTCAGAGGATGTATGGGAATGCCTGGATGGCCAGGAAGAAGTTTGCTGCAGGGACAGGACTCTCATGGAGAAACTCTGCTAGAGCAGTGTGGAAGGGATATGTTAGGTTGAAGTCCCCACTGGAGCAGTGTCTAGTGGAGCTGTGAGAAGAGAGCCACCACCCTCCAGACCCCAGAATGGTAATTCCACCAACAACTTGAACCATGCACCTGGAAAAGCTACAGACACTCAATGCCAGCTCATGAAAGCAGCTGGGAAGGAGGCTATACCCTGCAAAGCCACAGAAGCAAGCTGCCTAAGACCATGGGAACACACCTCTTGCATCATCATGACCTGGATGTGAGACATACAGTCAAAGGAGATTATTATGGAACTTTAAGATTTGACTGTCCCGCTGGATTTTGGATTTACACAGGGCCTGTAGTCCCTTTGTTTTGATGAATTTCTCCCATTTGGAATGTCTGTGTTTACCCAATGCCTGCAGCCCCTGTATCTAGGAAGTAACTAACTTGATTTTGATTTTACAGGCTCATAGGTGGAAGGGACTTGACTTGTCTCAGATGAGACTTTGGACCATGGACTTTTGAGTAAATGTTGAAATGAGTTAAGAATTTGGGGGATTGTTGGGAAGACATGATTGGTTTTGAAATGTGAGGACATGAGATTGGGGGTGGGCAGAATTTTATGGTTTGGTTTTGTCCCCACACGAATCTCATCTTGAATTGTAGCTCCCACAATTCCTACATGTTGTGGGAGGGACCTTGTGGGAGGTAATTGAATTACGGGGCCTGGTCTTTCTCATGCTGTTTTCATGAGAGTGAATAAGTCTCATGAGATCTGATGGTTTTATAAGGGGGAGTTCCCCTACACAAACTCTCTTGACTGCCACCATCCATGTAAGACATGACTTCGCTCCTCCTTGCCTTCCACCATGATTGTGAGGCCTCCCCAGCCATGTGAAACTGTGAGTCAATTAAACCTCTTTCCTTCATAAATCACCCAGTCTTTATCAGCAGTGTGAGAGCCGAATAATATTCTCGATCAAATGGTATTTCTGGTTCTAGGTCTTTGAGGAATCCCCACACTGTCTTCCACAATGATTGAACTAATTCACATTCCCACCAGCAGTGTCAAAACATTCCTATTTCTCCACAGACTTGGCCAGCATCTGTTGTTTCTTGACTTTTTAATAATCACCATTCTGACTGGTGTGAGATGGTATCTCATTGTGGTTTTGATTTACATTTCTCTAATGATCAGTGATGTTAAGCTTTCATGTGTTTCTTGGCTACATAAATGTCTTCTTTTGATAAGTGGCCACTTATGTCCTTTTACCACTAATGGGATTTTTTTTTTTTTTTTTTTGTAAATTTGTTTAAGTTCTTTGTAGATTCTGGATACTAGACTTTTGTCAGATGAATAGATTGCAAACATTTTCTCCAATTTTGTAGGTTATCTGTTTACTCTAATAGTTTCTTTTGTTGTGCAGAAGCTCTTTAGATTAATTAGATTGCATTTGTCAATTTTTGCTTTTGTTACAATTGCTTTCAACATTTTCGTCAGGAAACCTTTGCCTGTGCCCACGCCCTAAAGGGTATTGCCTACATTTTCTTCTAGGGTTTTCATAATTTTGGGTTTTACATTTAAATCTTTAATCCATCTTGAGTTAATTTTTGTAAGAGGTGTAAGGAAGAGGTCCACTTTCAATTTGCTGCTTATGGCTAGCCAGTTTTCCCAGCACCATTTATTAAATAGGGAATCCTTTCCTCATTGCTTGCTTTTGTCAGGTTTGTCAAATATCAAATGGTTGTAGATGTGCTGTCTTATTTCTGACTTCTCTGTTCTGTTCCATTGGTCTATGTGTCTGCTTTTGTGTCAGTACCATGCTGTTTTGGTTACTGTAGCCTTGTAGTATGGTTTGAAGTTGAGTAGCATGATGCTTTCACTTTTATTCCTTTTTATGGGCCCCTTTTTTGGTTCCATATGAATTTTAAAGTAGTTTTTTCTAATTCTGTAAAGAATGCAAATGGTAGTTTAATGGGAATAATGTTGAATCTATAAATTACTTTGGTCAGTATGGCCATTTTTACTATATTGTTTCTTCCTATCCATGATCATGGAATGTTTTTCTGTTTGTTTGTGTCCTCTCTAATTTCCTTGAGCAGTGGTTTGTAGTTCTCCTTGAAGAGGCCCTTCACTTCTCTTGTTAGCTGTATTCCGATTTTATTCTCTTTATAGCAATTGTGAATGGGAGTTCATTTATGATTTAGCTCTCTGCTTGTCTGTTGTTTGTGTATGGGAGTGCTTGTGATTTTTGCAGATCGATTTTGTATCTTCAGATTTTGTTGAATTTACTTATCAGCTTAAAAAGCTTTTGGGCTGAGATGATGGGGTCTTCTAAAGGATTATGTCATCAGCAGATAGAGACAGTTTGACTTTCTCTCTTCCTATTTGAATACCCTTTATTTTTTTCTCTTGCCTGATGACCCCGGACACTGTAATCTCAGCACTTTGGGAGGCCAAGGTGGATGGATCATGAGGTCAGGAGTTTGAGACCAGCCTGGCCAACAAGGTGAAATTCCATCTCTACTAAAAATACAAAAAAATTAGCCAGGAATGGTAGTGTGCACCTGTAATCCCAGCTACTTGGGAGGCTGAGGTAGGAGAATTGCTTGAACCCAGGAGGTGGAGGTTGCAATGAGCCTAGATTGCACATTGCCCTCCAGCCTGAGTGACAGAGGAAGACTCCATCTAGAAAAATAAAATAAAATAAAATAAACTTACAATACTACTACATTGAATGGGAATGGTGAGGGAGGGCATCCTTGTCTTGTGCCAGTTTTCAAGGGGAATGCTTCTATGTTTTGCCCATTCAGTATGATATTGGTTGTGGGTATGCCATAAATTACTCATTATTTTAAGGTATGTTCCATCAATACTTAGTTTATTGAGAGGTTTTAACATGAAAGGATGTTGAATTTTATCAAAGGCTTTCTCTGTGTCTGTTGAGATAATCAAGTACTTTTTGTCTTTAGCTCTGTTTGTATGAATTATGTTTCTAGATTTGCATATGTTGAACCAGCCTTGCTTCCTGGGAATAAAGCTGAGTTGATCATGGTGGATAAAATTTTTGATGTGCTGCTGGATTTGGTTTGCCAGTATTTTACTGAGAACTTTTGCATCAATGTTCATCAGGGATATTGGCCTGCAGTTTTCTTCGCTCTCTCTCTTTTTTATTTTTATTTATTTATTTATTTATTTTTTGTAGCTCTGCCAGGTTTTGGTATCAGGATGATGCTGGCTTCATAAAATGAGTTAGGGAGGAGTCCCTCCTTTTTAATGGTTTGGAATAGTTCCAGAAGAAATGTTACCAGCTCCTTTTAATATCTCTGGTAGAATTCAGCTGAAAATCTCTCTGGTCCTGAACTTTTCTTGAATGGTAGGCCTATTTATTACCGCCTCAATTTCAGAACTTGTTTTATTGGTCTATTCAGGGATTCAATTCTTTCCGATTCAGTCTTGGGAGGGTGTATGTGTCCAGGAATTTATCCATTTCTTCTAGATTTTCTAGTTTACTTGTGTAGAGGTGTTTACAGTATTCTCTCATGGTTATTTGTATTTCTGTGTTATCAGTGGTGATATTCCCTTTATCATTCCTTCTTGTGTCTATTTGATTCTTCTCTCTTTTCTTTATTAGCCTAGCAAGTGGTCTATATTTTATAAATTTTTTCAAAAAATGGGTTCCTGGATTTATTGATTTTTTGAAGGGTTTGTTGTGTCTCTGTTGTTGTCTCTTTGTTCTCACTGGTTTCAAAGAACTTGATTTCTGCCTTAATTTTATTATTTACCCAGGAGTCGTTCAGGAGCAGGTTGTTCAATTTCCATGTAGTTGTGTGGTTTTGAGTGAGTTTTTTGATCTTGAGTTCTAATTTGATTGCATTGTTGTCCGTGAGACTGTTATGATTGCAGGGTTGTTTTTTTTTTTTTTCAATTGTTCAGGAGTGTTTTACATCCAATTATATGATCTATTTTAGAGTAAGTGTTGTGTGTTGCTGAGAAGAATGTATAGTCTATTGTTTTTGGGTCAAGAGCTCTGTAGATAACTATCAGGTCCAATTGATCTAGAGCTGAATTCAAGTCCTGAATATCCTTGCTAATTTTCAGTCTCAATGATCCATTTAATATTGACAGTGGGGTGTTAGAGTCTCCTACTATTATTGTGTAGGAGTGTAAGTCTCTTTTTAGGTCTCTAAGAACTTGTTTTATGAATCTGGGTGCTCCTCTATTGGGTGCATATATATTTAGTATAGTTAGCTCTTCTTTTTGAATGAACTCCTTTACCATTATATAATGCCCTTCCTTGTCTTTATAAAAATCTTTGTTGGTTTAAAATCTGTTTGTCAGAAACTAGGATTACAACCCCTGCTTTTTCTGCTTTCCATTTGCTTAGTAAATTTTCTTCCATCCCTTTATTTTGAGCCTATGTGTGTATTTGCATGTGAGATGGGATTTTGAATACAGCACACCAATGGGTCTTGATTCTTTATCCAGCTTGCCATTCTGTGTCTTTTAATTGGGGGAATTTAGCTCATTTACATTTAAGGTAAATATTGTTATGTATGAATTTCATCCTGTCGTCATGATTTTAGTTGATTATTTTGCTGACTTGATGTAGTTGCTTCAGTGTCATCGGTCTTTGGACTTCAGTGTGTTTTTGTAGTGACTGGTAATGGTTTTTCCTTTTCATATTTAGTGCTTCCTTTGGGATCTTTTGCAAGGCAGGCCTGGTGGTGATGAATTCCCTCAGCATTTGGTTATCTGAAAAGAATTCTATTTCTCCTTTGCCTATGAAGCTTAGTTTGGCCAGATACGAAATTCTGGATTGGAAATTCTTTTCTTTAAGAATGTTGAATATTGACCCTTAATCTCTTCTGGCTTGTAGGTTTTCTGGTGACCCCTGTTGGGAAGTCTCACCCAGTCAGGATGCATGGGGTCAGGGACCTGCTTAATGAAGCACTCTTGCTGCCCCTTTGTGTAGGGGGAGCACTGGGCTTGGGGTAATCCCACTGGTTCAGAATTCCCAGATTCCTCAGAGCCATCAGAGGGAAAGACTAAGTCCACTGATCCAATGAAGACTGCAGCTGCCCTGCCTCCAATGACTCTGTCCCAGGGAGAACAGAGTTCTGTCTGTAAACTCCTGGCTGGACTTGCTGAAATTACCACAGGGAGGCCCCACCCAGTGAGGAGGGATGGATCCAAGTCTAGCTTAAAGAGGCAGTCTGGCCACAATCTGCCACAGCCACTGTGCTGTGCTGTGGGAAGTTTCTCTTGGGTCCAAACTGCTCAGCCTCTCCAGCACCAGCAGGGGAAAATCGGTTACTGGAGCTGCAGTGATGGTGGCCACCCCTCCCCCCACAAACTTGGTAGTCAGGCAGTCTCCAGTCAAGCGGTCACTGAGAATCTGCATAGCTCTGTGCTTGGGACCCAAGGCCGCAGTGGTGTGGGCTCATGAGGGCATCTGATCCATGGGTTGCACAGATCTGTGGAAAAAGCACGGTTTCCTGGTTGAGGTAGCACAATCACTCACCACCTCCCTTGGGTGGGGGTGGGAGTTCTTGTGCCATGTGGCTCCCAGGTGGCCTTCGCTGCACCTTGTTTTGCCTTGATCTCCGTGAGTCATGCCAACCGCCTAGTCAGTCCCAGTGAGAACCTGGATACTTCAGTTGCTAACGCAGGATTCACTTGCTCTTGTTGGGAGCCTCTTACTGTGGCTGTTTCTATTCAGCCATCCTGGCCCCTCCCAGACTTATTTTGATTCCTAGCCTCTATTCCACTCTTGGGATTCACTCTCCCCACATGCTACTCTAATACTGCTACAGTTATTATGAGAGTCCAAGGCCCTGTAGTAGCAGGTTTCATTCAGATGACCATCGTCCTTGTAGGCATGACTCCTTTAGGTTTGATGATATCCAAATTATATAAGGAACTCAAACAACTCAATAATAAGAAAACAAATCAGCCAATTAAAAAATGGGTGAAGGATCTGAATAGACCTTTCTCAAAAGACATTCAAATGGCCAACAGGTATATTTAAAAAATGCTCCATATCACTAATCATTAGAGAAATGCAAATTAAAACAATGAGATGTCAACTCATACTTGTTAGAATAGCTATTATAAAAAAAGATGAACGATGACAAGTGTTGGTGAGGTTGGGGAGAAAAGGGAAACTTTGTATACTGTTAGTGCAAATGTAAATTCTTGCAGCTATTATGGAAAACCATATGGAAGATCCTCAAAAATTAAAAATAGAACTATCATATAATCCAGCAATACTACTACTGGGAATATATCCAAAGTATATGAAATCAGTGTGTCAAGTTGATATCTGAACTCCAATGGTCACTGTAGTATTATTCACAATAGCCAAGATAGGTGATATTGTCTGGATGTTTGTCCCATCCAAATCTCATGTTGAAATGTGATTTTCAATATTGAAGGGAGGTGACTGGATCATGGGGCAGTTTTCTCATGGATGATTTAGCACCATCCCCTTGGCAATAAGTGAGTTCTTGCTCAGTTAGTGCACATGAGAGATGGCTGTTTGAAAGTCTAGAACCTCCTCCTTCTTTCTTGCTCTGTCTTTTGCCATGTGATGTGCATGCTCCCACTTCACCTTCTGCCAGGACTGTAAACTTCATGAGACCCTTGTCAAAAGCCAAGCAGATGTTGTTGCTATGTTTGTACAGCCTACAAAACTGTGAGCCTCTTTTCTTGATAAATTACCCAGCCTCAGGTATTTCTTCATAACAATGCAAAAATGATGTAACACAATAAGAAATCAACTGTCCATCAACGGATGAATGGATAAACAACTGTGTCACACACATACAACAGACTACTTATTCAGCCCTCAACAAGAAGGAAATCCTGTCATTTGAGACAACATGGATGAACCTGGAAGACATTATGTTAAGTGAAATAAGCCAGGCACAAAAAGACAAATATCCATTACCTCAGTTATATGTGGAATCTAGAAAAGTCACACTCATTGAAACAGAGTACAGTGGTGGTCATCAGAGGCTAGGAGGTGGGGAAATTGGAGAGATGTTGACCAAAGGACACAAAGTATCCGTTAGAAGGAGTAAGTTCAAGAGATCTATTGTACATCATGGTGACGACAGTTAATAACAATGAATTGTATACTTGAAAATTGCTAAGAGAGTAGATGTTAAGTTTTCTCACTGCCAATTTACATACATACAACCACATACCTATCACCAAAAATAAGTATGTGAGGGAATGCATATGTTAAATAGCTTGATTTAACCATTCAACAATGTATACATATATCAAAACCTTATGCTGTACACCACAAATATAAACAATGTTTACTTGTTGATTAGAAAATAATTATGTATTACCTTGACTTGCCCATGGGGTACCTAGATATTTGGTCAAATATTACACTGGATATGTCTGTGAGGACATTGGCTAGGTTTAACCTTTAAATCAATAGACTGAGTAAAGTAGATTGCCCTTGCTAATGTAGGTGGGCCTTGTTCAATCAGTTTTGAAGGCCTGAATAGGCCAAGAAGGCTAACCCTCCCAATAAGAAGAGATAATTCCTCCTATCTGACTACTTTTGAGTTAGGACATTTGTGATTTCCTGGCTTAAGACTTAAACTGAAACATCAGCTGTTCTTGGCTTTTGGCTTTTGGAGTAGAGCTTTTCTGGTTCTCAGGACTTGGACTAGAACTACATGGGGAACTCTTCTGGTTCTCTAGCTTGCTGACTGCAGATTTCTGGACTTGTTGGCCTGAATCACTTGAGCCAATTTCTCATTTTACACACACACACACACACACACACACACACACACACACACACACACACACCCTTCTGGTTGTGTTTCTCTAGAGAACCCAGAGTAATACACAAATTAAAATCTACGGTCATTGGGCATGGTGATTCTTGCCTGTTATCCCAGCACTTTGGGCATCCAAGGCTTGAGCCCAGGAGTTCAGAACTAGCCTGGCAACAAAGTGAGACCCTATCTTTGCAGAAAAACAAAAAAAGCTGGTTGTGGTAGCATCTACCTGTGGACCCAGTAACTCAGAAGGCTGAGGTGGGAGGATCACTTGAACCTGGGAGGTTGTGGCTGTAGTGAGCTGTTATTGTGCCACTGCATTCCAGTCTGGGTGACAGAGTGAGACCCTGTCTTCAAAACAAAACAAAACTAAGGTGGTTACAATGATGTATAACGCCCTGCATCTTTAGGCCTTATTATACCCTGTTCATTCCTTCAGTCCAGGGGTCTACAAACTATGGCCCATAGGCATACAGTCTGATTTTGTAAATAAAGTTTGATTGGAGCAGTCTTGCCCATTCATTTATGTATTGTCCAGCTGCTTTCATATCCCACTGGTAGAGCTGAGTGGTTGTGATGGAGACTATATGGCCCTCAAAGTCAAAAATCTTCTACTATCTGGTCCTCTACAGAAAATGTTTGCTGACCCCTGCTCGAGACTCATACCAGCCTTTTTGCAGTTCTAAGCACCCTCCAGGCCTAGCACCCTCCCACCTTAGGGTTTTTGCACTTTCTGTTCCCTCTCTGTCTGATATATTCTGCCCTCAGATATCTGCACGACTCAGTCCCTTACCTCCTCCAGGTTTTTTTTCAAAGGTCACCATCTCAGAGAAGCTCCCCCTCCCAAGTATTCTTTCCTGCTGTTCTCTTCCATATCAGCTATCACTATCTTAGTTATCATACATTTTATTTATTCTGTTTATCATCTGTGCTTCCTCACTCAATGTAAACTCTGCGAGGTCGTGTTTTTGTTTCATTTGCTCATTATTGGATCACTAGTGCCTAGAATAGTAACTGGCATAGAAAATGTTCAACGGAAGTGTTGAATAAATGCAAGGAATTCATCTTAATCTATTTCTAGACTGTTGAACTGTGCCTCTTGAATAAGATGTCATAGACTGAACTACATGGATTCAAGATTCGCAAGGGTTTCATATGCTTTTCTAGCCCATGTAAGCATGTATCAGCATAGAATGGCATTGATTGAAATAGTCTTCTGAACAAAACTATAATAGAAATATGTTTTATTTCCTCAGAGGACAAAAAAGGGGGGAACATATGCTTTAGGCATTGAATTTTTTTCTTTTAATCTTATTTTTTTTTGACACCTCTCCCATTCTTATAAGCATGTGCCACCCTTTGCTCATTCCCTTGACTCTTTGACTTTCTCTGAAATGACTACATTTGATTTTCCTGGTCTTATTATCTTCTGATCCCCTTCTATTTGTCCAGACCATCTCAACACTAATCCTTTAATTCCTTTTAGCAAATAAGAGTGGGAAGAATGAAAAAAGAGATAAACCTCAAGCACAGAGGTTGTGGACAAAAATAAGTTCTCATGAGAAACAGACATTTGTCTTTTTTTATTAAACAGCTCCTGAGAGTCTGCCAGGCAATGTACAATTGCTTTGCTTCACCAAAGCAGATATTCATGGCTTGCATGTTGTGGATGAATGGAAAGATTGTGGGGATCTGATTACCTTTTCCTGAGATCTTCCTTTATATACTTATTTAACTATCTGTGCACGATTAAGAACAAACATATTTTTGTACCTCTTTCCACATGCTTATATACAGATATAGGTGTAGAAATAGATATGGATGATATAGATGTAAGATGTAGATCAAATACATTTCATATATGAGCTCCTACATACATACAGAAATTGTATGTGTTTTAAAATATTTATCAGATTGTGTGATGAATCAATACCAGTAGGAAATAAATTCCAGTTTCCTATGTGCCTTATTTAGACTTTGTAGATCTGTAGGGTAAGAAACTTGACTCAAACTGGTTTAAACAAAAAGAAAATTTGTTGGCACATATAACTAAAATGTCTATGGGATTACTTCAGTCACAGTATGATTCAGAGGTTCAACCTGAGTCAAATAAGCCCCTAGTTTCTTCAGAGCTCCAATAGGTAGACTAACCAAATTTGGTGTATCAAATACTATAGCTATCCCACCCACATCCCCTTTTGGACTCTTTTTTAGTGCAGTGGGCCCTGACTCTCAAAACCTAGCATCTGTATCTATTTGCCTGAAGTCATCCTTCAGTGGCTGAAACATTTACTCTGCTAATGCTCAGGGCAGACCAGAAGTATCAGGGAATTAACACCCTTAGGAGCAGCCCTCTACCAATTACTGACAAGAGTTAGTTTCCACTCTTGTGTCAGGCTAACTCTGAGGCTCCTGTTCTACATGGGCTCCCAGAGTTTCCCAGAAGGATTAAGCTACAATCCCCTCAGTTATAACTTACTTGATGGTAACACATGCTTTATTGCTGGCCTTTCTTCTTCCTTCTCTACCACATTTCCTGGGATCACTTCTCAAATAAACAATTTATACTGAAATCTTTGTCTCTGGGTCTACTGCTGGGAGATTCTTCCTGATTGAACATGATGCACACCTTATCCTGATTGGACAAGTTGGGACCACTTCCTATCTCTGCACCAGTCACTGTGGCTAGGGGGATTAGTGTCACCATTGGTTAGATTTAGATCACACTCTCTTCCCATATGGCCCAGAATCCAGCTCAAGAAAAAGCATGCGAACTAAAGGATGTCAAGAGAAATAGATCCCAAGTAGCCTGGGAAACAAAACCAACAATGCCACCATTACCCATCTCTGCCACATTGTCATCAGGAAGGTATATTTGCATACCCAAATTTTGGGCACCAGGTGTTATGTCTAATGAACAGACAGATCTTCTTTAGTGCAGATGAGCTAGACCAGAGGTTGGGAAACTATGGCCCCATTGGCCAAATCCAGCTGCTGACTGTTTTTTGTAAAAAACATTTTATTGGAACATGGCCATGATCCTTTATGTATTGTATATGGCCATTTTCATGCTCTAACAATGAAGTAAAGTAGTTGCAACAAAGACCTTACAGCTCACAAAGCCTAAAATATTTACTATCTGGTCCTTTATAGACAAACTTTGCCAACTCTTGTTTGACACTAACCACTTTTATTTCCCGAAGCTGTCTCCGAGATCCCAAGTCAGCACATGAAGAATTGTTATTCTCAACTCCTCTTTCTCCTTTTCTGTTCCTTCATAGCTACCCCCATCTGAGGGGTATCAACTGAGCAAATGGCAATTAATTTAGCAGATTCAACTTGTCATACTTCCCTAAGCAAGAACTATATATTAAGTCACACAACCCTACAGCTGATCTTTTCAGTAACTCAGTACCCATGGCCCCGCTAATGGAATGCACTGAATACAAAATGCAACTCAAGCTCATCGAAACACAGTTGTCACAAGTGTGATTAATTCAGTGAAATTGCCCATATTCAGCTGGAGAGAATGAGAAAGGCAAATGTTGATGGGTTATGAACCTTAAGTGACAATCTCAGTTGTGCAAAAATTAACTTTATTTCTTCAAAACTCTTTAATTTTTTGACTCATCGGTCCCCTCTGAGAAAAGAGTTAATTCAGCATTTTGAGGATTTTTTTTCAGTCCAGTCAAGAGATTTCCCAGATTAGAGGGAAGATTGCACAAGCCATCTTGAGATTTTTCTTCTTCCCTCTAATTCAGTCCTGATCTTAAATGCCTCAGGACTAAGACAATTTCTGCGATGCCGCTTGGGGAGCCAAATCCAGATACTGGTCCCTTGCTAGAGTTTTTAAATATGTAATTTGTCTTGTGTGAGTCTTGAGTGTGCTACCCTTTCTATGCTGACACTTGACCTTCATGGATTGTGTCCATTGACTTTTAGCTGCTCTGCCCTCTGAGATGTTCAAGATTTTGCCCTAGCTTTGATCATCAGGTCCTCAGGTTATTCTCCATCCTCCAAGTCCTTTATCCAGGCTTATTCAGATTTTTCAGCACAACTTCAGTCCTTCCAGGTCTTTCCTATAGGGTTGATTGTTGTCCCTCATCTTTAGGAGGACCACAGGAGATGCAGAATTACTATTCCCTAACCCCTCACACCCAGCTCTATATGACTACCAATGACCAGAGTTTGAAACAGAATAGACAGAGGGCCAATCCTCTCTATTATCAGGTTCCCAAATTAAAAGCCATTGTGAGGCATTTTTCCCTCTCCATCATAGGATTTATTCCAGGCAGAGATGATAGAATAAGTCACCCTAATACTGCGTCTTTTCTCTTCAAATCTAAATTCTTTTGTCCATCTGTGACTCAGACAATCTTTTGTAGAGTCTTGGGGCAGGAAGAAAACATTTTTTTTTACTCATTTGTCCATTTGGAGGCTAAGGATGTCACATTTTTTCTCAGCTGTGGACTGTCTCTCCTGCAGTAGGTGTTCATCCACTGGGGTGTCAAAGATGGATGGTCAGCAGCTACACTGGGAGGTAGTAAGTAGTACTTCAGTTAACACTTTGAAATATTATTCTGTCACATTAAGTAATGGGTTGTTGCTGACATCCAGAAAGGCAAATAGTTGTCATAAATAATAATTATAGTTAGCATTTCTTGGATGCAAAGAATATGCTAGCTGTTACACTGCGCTCTTTTAAAACATTTTCTCATCTAAATCTCACAAATCTCTATAGGATAGGTGAGCTCACAATCCCTGGGGAAGAGTTTGAGATGATTGAGTTAGGTCTTTTAAACAAGACCATATGACCTCTGTATGGTAGAGATGGGGCTTCATCCCAAGTCTCTCGCTTTCTAATGAGTGTTCTTAATTACCAAGAGACTCTGCCTCCTCAGAAAAACTAACAACACAGGTTTCTCTCTCTCCCTCCCTTCCCCACCCCACTCTTCCCTCTCTCTCTCTTTAACAGAAGCACGGTTTTGCAAAGAGTCTGTGTGGTTTCTAACAAGACCTGACAAATGGTTCCCCCAGATGTGACAGTAGCATATATTACTATTGTATAATTGTTGAGTTCATATATGTCTGCCCTTAAAAATGTCAGTTACTCAGTGGTGAGACTGTAATTTATCTTTATGACCCTGGGGCCCAGCAGTTAGTAGGCAGATAGCATCTGAGTCTTGCCTGAATTAAGAAATCAAGCATCAACAGGAAGAGGCACGCTCACTTCTTGCAGAACAGTGTTCACTCCTGACATGTATAAACTTTGGTAACACCCTTTTGGCTAAATCAATGTATTTGTTTAAAATGGCTATTAAGGTCATCATCTTAGGATAGGGATGACCATGATTTTTACACATTTCATCCTTCCATCCATCCACCTGTCTACCCAGTAAATGCTCCCTATGAATTCCTGTTCTAGGCTGGGTGCTGAAGAGTTTTGCCCCAGAGGAGCTCCCATTCAATTGGGGAGAACCAGAAATATTGATTTCAGTACAATATGGTGAGTACAAAAGAAATATGAATAAAGAGCTATGGGAGGAATTCAAAGAAATGGGTAACGACTTGTCTGTGGAAATTTTCATGGAAAAGTTAGAGAAGGCAACTTTCCCAGAGAAAGTTGACAAAATAATATAGAAGTTAAGAGAGTTACTGTAGTAGGCTCCTCAAAGAGATCTGTGTCCCTATCCCAGGAATTTGTGAATATGTTATCTTACATGGTGAAAAGGACTTTGCAGATATAAACACATTAAGAACACTGGGATTATCTTGAATTATCCAGGCATGCCCAAGGTAATAACACACATCCTTATAAGACAGAGGCAAGAAGGTCAAAGTCAGAGAAGGAGATGTCATGATGGAAGCAAAGTCATAGAGAGGAAGAGAAAGGAAGGGAAAGGAAGATGGGTGGGAGAAGGAAAGAGAGAAAGAAAAAGAAACATTTGAGATGCAATGCTGCTAGCTTTGGAAGGAGAGGAAAGGGCAGTGAGTGAAGGAATATGGGCAGCCTCTAGGAGCTGGAAAAGTTAAGAAAACTGGTTATCCTCTAGAACTCCAGAAGGAAGGCAGCCCTACCAGCACCTTGATTATAGCCCAGTATAATTCATTTTGGGCTTCTGACTTTTAGAACTGTAAGATAATAGGTTTGTGTTGTTTTAAGGTACTACGTTTGTGATGATTTGTCACAGCTTGATAGGAAATGAATATAGCAACTTTGGAGCCAGAGCACCTTGATTTCTCTGCCACTTCTTGGACATAAATCCTTGCATGTGTATCACTTTGTTGAGCTCTATTTTTGCCAAACCTTAGATTCCTTCTTGTGCTGAATAATAATACTACACCATAGAGGGTTGATCATCACCATGCTGGGCATACAACATGCACTTAATAAATATAAGCTAATAAGGTGACCCTTAGGCAAAGCCTTGAGGGCTCCACAGGAACATTCCAGGCAAAGGGAAGAGTATATGCAAGGCATATTATGACCAGGTGGCGTACAGTGAAAATTTTGCTCTGGCGGCAGTGAGACATGGAGGATACAAAGAAGCCAGATATGAGGCTGAAGAGGTGAGACTGGAACAAGTAGTTGTGATGCCTTATATAGTATCTTAAGGAGTTTAAACTCTACTCTGTCGACTAGAAATGCAGGAGCAATCTTTAAAAGAGTGAGAGCCACGATGAACTTAGGTATTTAGAGATATGGCTCTTTTGTTCATAAAGAGTCTAGGGATGGAGAAGACTTGTTTGAGGAAAATAATGTAAAATACCCTTTGGTCTTGCAAATGATCATTATCATCAAAATTTCATCATCAAAATTCACGTATTGGACTAGGTGCAGCGGTTCCTGCCTTTCGTCTTAGCTACATGGGAGGCTGAGGCAGAAGGATCACTGGAGCCTGGGGTTTCAAGGTTGCAATGAGCTATAATCATGCCACCACACTCCAACCTGAGCGATGGAGCAAGACCCTATCTTCAGAAATAACATAGGACCCTATCTTCAGAAACAATACATTTCCACCAAACTATTATCTCCTTTATGCTAGCCTATATAGCTGTTTTTGAACATAGGAAACACTTCTCAACCTTATGAGAAGAAATGTAATACCACCACATAATTCATCAGTCTGTACACTGATAAATGTGCAGTTATCTGTGTGTATGTATGCATATTACACTTCAATAAGAAGTTTAAAATATTAGCTTGAAAATGATGCTACCAATATGTACACTTATATTGTTTGGAAACACAAAAATATGGGTATTCTAAGAAGATATGTCCCTCCTAGAATTAAGAAATACGATTATAGCAGACATATATTTCAGACCCTAGCTTCAGAAACAAAATGCAAGTATTTCCTGAGTGCTTAGCTTGTGTCTGGCACTGTAATAACTGCCTTTCAAAGGTTATCTAATTTAATGACCCCAAGAATCTTATACCTTGGTATATTATTAGACCCAAGAGACAGAAGAGAATGTGTACTTAAAAAGGTTAAGTGGCTAGCCCAAGGTCAAATAACTAGCAAGGAGCAGAGAGAGGATTCAAATCCAAGTCTTCCTGATGCCAGGGGTTATTGTTTTACCTACCATGTAATTTTTCACTTCTGTCTCTTCCAAGCAATTTCATAAGTGAAGTCATATACTAATGAGGTCCTTGGGTCCTTGCAGACTAAATTAGGGCTCCATAAAGTACTCTCACTCTATCTATTAATGTTATTTCTTCTTGAACTGTACCAGAGCAAGTTTCCAGTATAATAGTTTCTATGCAAGTTCATTCTTCAATCTAGCCGTCACGTATGCTAGAGACTATGTAACCACCGAATGTCCTTACTGCTATGAATTTATGCCCTCCTCTCCATTCACCAGATGAAATAATAGCCATTGATGAGGCAGTGAAGCACTGCTGATGTTGGCATTCTAAAAATACAGCCAATTAAGTGTGTTGGGTAGAAATGAACCCATCATAACTGTTGCTGATGTCAAAGATTTGTTTGTCTTGGTATCAGAAATAAACACAATAATCTTTTGCTTTCTAAAATGGCATCAGAGATAATACATGCCTTGCTGGGTGCAGAAGACGTTGTGATACCAATCCTGGTACTTTTCTTTATGTGGAGTGGAGGAGATAGGAGATTGAAGGAAGACCTCACGTTGTGATAATCATATGAAACATCCTTTATAAGAGATTATTAAGGAGATTAGCATACCTTCAGTTATATACCCTTGAATATAAAAAGTATCCACATCCCACATATCAGAACAAGAAAAGACATTGTAGAATCTGAGGTTGATTACATACTGGAGCCTGTCAGGGATTAAGGTTGGGGGAGGGAGAGAATTAGGAAAAATAGATAACACATGCTGGGCTTAATACCTAGGTGATGGGTTGACAGGTGCAGCAAACAACCATGACATATGTTTACCTATGTAACAAACCTGCACATCCTGCACGTGTACCCCAGAACTTAAAATAAAAATAAAAAGGAATCTGAGGTTGATAACATGAGACCAAAAGAAATTGAGGGGTGGCTTCAAAAGCAAGGGAAGACACTTGTGGTGCCTAAAACTGAAACAGGTAGGATAAGATGAAAAAAAAGTAAATAGGGGAAAAAAGGAGAAATATGGAATTATGGACTTCGAGAGCTGGGAAATATTAGCTTCTCTAGTCAAGAGTTAGCTAATAGACAGCATTTGATCCATTATATCTCAAGGCAGCCCTACAGGAGGGACCTGGGAAGTTAATACTTTGACTTCTCTTGTCTCCCTCCTTCTAATTTCCTACACATGCTTTCCATTGGCTGAACCCAAATGACAGCCAGAAAGTAAGGAAACCTGATGATGTCATAGACACAAGTCAGTCTTGAGGCAGAGATGGGTGGTGAGTAGACATAGAGGGGCAAAAGTGAGATATCCACCACATTGGGGTGGGAAATTAATCTTAGACTAACAGTAAGAAAGGGCTCCTAAGCCCCTAGTTAATAGTAAAAGAGCTGGATGAAGCCATGTAATGATATGTGTGTAGTAATCCCCCTTAACCTGCTGGGGATACATTTCAACATCCCTAGTGGATTCCTGAAATCATATATCATATAAAACCCAGATATCCTATATTTTTTCCTATACATACATACCCATTAAAAAGTTTAATTTAAAAATTAGGCCCACTAAGAGATTAACAACAATAAATAATAATAAAATAGAACAATTATAACAATATACTGCAATAAAAGCTATGTGAATGTGATCTCTCTCCCAAAATATCTTGTTGTACTGTAGTCACCCTTCTTGTGATGATGTGAGATGACACAATGCCTATGCGATGAGATGAAGTGAGGTGAATGACACAGGCATTGTGATGCAGTGTTAGGCTACTATTGACCTTCTGATGATATGTCAGAAGGAGGATCATCTGTTTTGGGTGATCCTGGATCACTGAGACATGATGATGTGAATTTATGGATGTTGGGAGTGAATAATGTCAAAGACTAATGGGCAGGTTGGAATACAGTATGGAGAAACTGGACAAAGGGGAACTCATGTCCCAGGAAGGACAGAGTGAGACAATGAGATTTCATCATGCTACTCAGAGTGGTACCTGATTGAAAACATATGAATTATTTCTGGAATTTTTCATTTAATATTTTTAGATCATAGAAAGCAAAACCACAGGTATGTAGGTAATACTATATGATGGATATGTAAGCTGGCCACACCAGAACAGGAACTTAGTTTCTTGGTAGCATTTCCCCATACACCTGTAGATAACCAGTTGCCTGGAGCTTTTCTCTTATTAAGCCAATGGTTCATCTCAATAAATACTTGGTGACCAGGACTGTCATACATGAGCTAGACCCAAAGCCAAACACAACTGGTGGAAAACCATGCTTGGTAAGTTGCAGGGTTAGCTTGTTTTTAAGCTTTGATAGTCCATGAGCTGCAGACATTTAGTTCCCATCGCCCTGCTCCTCAAATCTACCTTCTTGAATATTTCATCAATACATTTCCACCAAAATATTGTCTCCTTTAGGCTAACCTGTATAGCTGTTTTTGAACATAGGAAACACTTCTCAACCCTATGAGAAGAAATGTAATACTACCACATAATTCATCAAGCTGTACACTGATAAATGTGGAGTTATCTGTGTGTATGTATGCATATTACACTTCAATAAGAAGTTTAAAATATTAGCTTGAAAGTGATGCTACTAATATGTACACATACATTGTTTGGAAACACAAAAATGTGGGTATTCTAAGAAGGTATGTTCCTCCTAGAAACAAGAAATATGATTACAGCAGACATGTATTTTTATCTCCTCAATTCTATTTTCTTTGGAAAATGATCCCTTCCAGTTTCTGTATTGTTTTGTGGGTGGCTGCCCTTGCTCCCTGAGCCCAAGGGTGAGTATGTAATCCAGTTCTGGCTAACACAGCCCAACCCTCTGGAGGCAGTGACTGGTGTGGCAATAGGTATTTAACCCAGATAAGCCAAAGTTCTCCTTGGACATTTCTACTGGGACTATGGAGATGTATCCTCTTATGTTTGGATAACAAATTAGAAGAAAAATGATGTATACATGGGACTTCTGGTTGCCATCTTTCCAATTACACGACAGGAAAATAAAATGAGTCCGACACATATTGGAAGTAGAACTGAAAATTAGAGAAAGAAAAGCAACCACTATCATCTGAGCCCCCAGGAATCTGCGATGCCCAGCGTGTAAATGTCTTGATTATGCCATGGACCCATTTTTAGATTTTACAGCTAGATTAGTCAATACATTCTATTTTGAGTCAGTTTGTGTCATATGCCTGCCATTTGTCATCAAGAGAACCCAATCAATATAACAGTATTAGTAGTATAGTTTTTTTCTCCCAAAGGTTGAAATATATCTTGGGCTTCTTCTTTTCTTTGGAGTCAGGAATTAAACAACATTGTCCTGACATCTTCCAAACTCACTGTGTGTCTCATTAAAGAAATAATGATTTTACAAACCTTAGTATATGCGAATCCCAGTTTGCATATCCAACATAATTATGATGTCAAGGTTGGGAAAGCTTTCACGAAGTCGTAGGACCATCTAGGTTTCAGACTGTCTCCTCTTCCTTTCCATCCCCTGTCTCACTGTCCCTGAGACTCTTGAGTTAGAACTAATACCTGGCACTATGCCCCTGAGAAGGCATTTCAACTCTCTGGACCTCACCTCAATTTTCTGGGATTTGCAGGGATAAAGAAAAGAATAATGCTTTCCTCATTTGAGAAGCAGAGTGATACTGATATATGGAATCCATTGAGAGCTGCAGGAAATCAACAAGACTCCTGAGTGACCAGTAGAGTTGTCCCAGCCTGCTGAAAATCAGCCCCCAGGGGACTGGCCAAGAGGCTGGTATGACCACAGCTGGCTATTTCCTTAGGGTGTGTTCTCACTCACCTCATGTCTGCTGCCAAAAATCCCTGCTCCCTGGAAATGTCTTTGTTCTTTGGCCTAGACTCAGACTCTCTATTTTTCTGTTTGAAAATGCAAGTATATATGCCACATTTTCTTAATCCAGTCTGTCACTGATGGACATTTGGGTTGACATGTACCCTAGAACTTAAAGTATAATAATAAAAAAAACAAAAACAAAAAACAAAACAAAACAAACAAACAAAAAAACGCAAGTATGATTGGACTCTTTCTTGGAGCAGTTGCAAAGAGAAATGTAATTTTCTTCTCCCAGCTTGACTGGTTTTACAGTGAGACCTACAACTAAACTTCTAAGATGACACTTCATGAGAATATAGCCTTGATCTTAAAATAACAAATAAACGCTTACCTTAAGGGTGTTTGTTCCACGTAAGATGTGATCTCAGACACTAAGATTTATTTGCTAGGCTGACCTCGGCCTTTCCCGGAGATCTGAAGGTTCTACTTGTAACACATTTTCATCATTTTTGAAACAAGAGGGAGTTACCTATTGATCAGTATGCCTCAATCTCAAGAGTGGCTTTCCTCTCTTGTGCACTTTATATAGTGTCCATTTCTTATTCCCTCTATGTCCATCCCTCTCTTCTGGGCCACCATCATGTCTCACCTGGATTGCCATCACACCTTCCTAACTTGTCTAGCTGCATCTACTTCTGTCCTTCTCCCTCTTTGATCTATTTTCAACAAAGCAGCCAGAGTGATTTTATTGAAAGGAAATCAGATCACGTCACTCTTCTATTCAATATCCTCCCATGATTCTCATTCCTTACTTGGAGTAAAAACCAAAGTCCTTAATGTAACCCACTGGTCTCATAAACTATGGGTCCTCCTTCCCTTTCTAACTTCTCTTCCCACTACTCTTTCCCTGATTCACTCTGCTTCTGCCATATTGATCTTCCTGCTATCTTTTGTCTTCCTCAGGTTCACCAGGCAAGTATTTACCTCAGGGCCTTTGCACATGTCCATAGTGTTCTCCCTCAGATATTCTCATGGCTAGCAGCCTCATTTCCTCAGGATCTTTTCTCAGAAGTCACTTTCTCACTGAGGCTATCTATAACACCTGACCTAAAATTTCAACCCTTATCACCTGTCACTTCATATTGCCTTTCTTTGCCTCCAATTACATTTCATGTATTATTAATAATCTGATTTATCATCTGTTTCTCCTACTAGAAAGTAAGCTCTACAAGCGCAGGAATTTTGGTCTTTTTCAAAACCACTGAATCCTCAGGGTCTAGAAGAGTACCTGGCACAAAGTATGTGTCAATAAATATTTGTAGAAACAATAAATGAATGGATGAATATTTTAAATGGAAGACAGAGGCACACAGCTGAGAACTAAACCGAAAATGTGTGTGGAAGATTTTTCAGAGAATATGTTGCCTCAAAGTGGGGAGGGGCAATGGCTTTATAGAGGCAGGAAAAATAAAATACATATAAACTGCTACTTAGGAGGCAAAAAATAAGCAGCTGACAAAAATACATGAGGCTGCGCACGGTGGCTCAGGCCTGTAATCCCAGCACTTTGGGAGGCTGAGGTGGGAGATCACGAGGTCAGGATATCAAAACCAGCCTGGCCAACATGGTGAAACCCCCATCTCTGCTAAAAATACAAAAATTAGCTGGACGTTGTGGCATTCACCTGTAATTCTAGCTACTCAGGAGGCTGAGGCAAGAGAACTGCCTGAATGAGGGAGTCAGAGGTCGCAGTGAGCCAAGATTGTGCCACTGCACTCCAGCCTGGTGACAGAGTGAGATTCCGTCTCAAAAAAAAAAAAAAAAAAAACTGACATGAAACAATCTACAAATTAGCTATATACATATACACAAATACACTATAAGCACCTCACAGAACAGTGAACAAATAAAATCATATATCTACAAACAAATCAAAAAACAAACTATAGATTTATGTGTGTGTGTGTGTGTGTGTGTACAGATGCATACCTAGAAAAGGGTCTAGAAGTCTATACCAGTGGTCAAAATTGTTTTCTGTAAAGGGCCAGACTGTAAATATTTTAGGCTTTGTAGGCCACATATTGATCTCTGTTGAATATTCTTATTTTTCTTCTTTTTAAAACAACCCTTTTAAATGTAAAAAGAAAAATTTATTTTACATAATGTGCAAAAACAAAATCCAGTCTTTGGTCCTTCAGGTTATTGACTCCAGATCCAGACTTTTTTTTAGTTAGAGTAAAGGCAGTGACATTGGGTAGAATGAGGAAGACTAGATTTTGACTTTAGGTGCTTTAAAACTATTTTGAATTTTTAAAAATTATTGAATTATTTTGAATTTCAAAATGATTGATGAGGTTTGAATTACATTTTCAGGATGTGTATTCCTTAAATTTATGGCTAAAAAGAAATTAGGAGTTTTTTGTTGTTGTTCCCACATGGCCAAATAGTAACAGCTGTGGTCTGTAGCTCCTAGCATGATCCAAGCAGAAGATGGGTGATTTCTGTATTTCCAACTGAGGTACCTGGTTCATCTCATTGGGACTGTTTGGGCAGTGGATGCAGCACATGGAGGGTGAGCTGAAGCAGGGCGGGGCGTCACCTTACCTGGGAAGCATAGGAGGTTGGGGAATTTCCCTTTCCCAGCAAAGGGAATCTGTGACAGACTGTACCTGGAAAATCAGTACACTCTGCCCAAATACTGTGCTTTTCCCATGGTCTTAGCAACCAGTAGACCAGGAAATTCTCTCCTATGCCTAGCTTGGCAGGTCCTGAGCTAGTAAGCACTGCTCACTGCTAGCGCAGCAGTCTGCGACCGACCTGCAAGGCTGCAGCCTGGTGGGGGGAGGCGTGTCCGCCATTGCTGGGGATTAAGTAGGTAAACAAAGCAGCCAGGAAGCTCAAGCTGGGTGGAGCCCACCACAGCTCAGCAAGGTCTACTGCCTCTGTAGACTCTACCTCTGTGGGCAGGGTGTAGCTGAACAAAAGGCAGCAGACAACTTCTGCAGACTTAAATGTCCCTGTCTGACAGCTCAGAAGAGAGCAGTGGTTCTCCCAGCATTGTGTTTGAGCTCTGAGAATGGACAGAATACTTCCCCAAGTAGGTCCCTGACCCCTGTGTAGCCTAACTGGGAGACATCTCACAGTAGGGGCCAACAGACACCTCATACAGGCAGATGCCCCTCTGGGACAAAGCTTCCAGAGGAAGGATTAGGCAGCAGCAATATTTGCTGTTCTGCAGCCTCCACTGGTGATACCCAGGCAAATGGGGTCTGGAGTGGACCTCCAGCAAACTCCAACAGACCTGCAACTGAGGGACCTGACTATTAGAAGAAAAACTAACAAACAGAAAAGAATAGCTTCAACATCAACAAAAAGGATATTCACATCAAAACCTCATCTGTAGGTCACCAACATCAAGATCAAAGGTAAATAAAACTACAAAGATGGGGAGAAACCATAAAGATGGGGAGAATCCAGAGCAGAAAAGCTGAAAATTGTAAAAACCAGAGCACCTCTTCTCCTCCAAAGGATCACAGCTCCTCACAAGCAACAGAATGAAACTGGACAGAGAATGACTTTGATGAGTTGACAGAAGTAAGCTTCAGAAGGTTGGTAATAATAAACTTCTCTGAGCTAAAGGAGCATGTTCTAACCCATTGCAAGGAAGCTAAAAACCTTGAAAAAAGATTAGATGAATGGCTAACTAGAATAAACAGTGTAGAGAAGACCTTAAATGACCCAATGAAGCTGAAAACCATGACATTCTCGAACTTCGTGATGCATGTACAAGCATCAATAGCTGATTCGATCAAGTGGAAGAAAAGATATCAGCGATTGAAGATCAAATTAATGAAATAAAGTGAGAAGACAAGATTAGAGAAAAAAGAGTAAAAAGAAACCAACAAAGCATCCAAGAAATATGGGACTATGTGAAAAGACCAAATCTACGTTTGATTGGTGTACCTTAAAGTGACGGGAAGAATGGAACCAAGTTGGAAAATACTCTTCAGGATACTATCCAGGAGAACTTCCCCAACCTAGTGAGGCCGGCCAACATTCAAAATCAGGAAATAGGCCGGGCACGGTGGCTCACGCTTGTAATCCCAGCACTTTGGGAGGCTGAGACGGGTGGATCACAAGGTCAGGAGATCGAGACCATCCTGGCTAATATGGTGAAACCCCGTCTGTACTAAAAATAAGAAAAAATTAGCCCGGCGCGGTAGCGGGCACCTGTAGTCCCAGCTACTCGGGAGGCTGAGGCAGGAGAATGACGTGAACCCGGGAGGCAGAGCTTGTAGTGAGCCGAGATCGCGCCACTGCACTCCAGCCTGGGGGGACAGAGCGAGACTCCGCCTCAAAAAAAAATCAGGAAATACAGAGAACACCACAAATACACTCCTTGAGAAGAGCAACCCCAAGACAAATAATTGTCAGATTCAACAAGGTTGAAATGAAGGAAAATATGTTAACGGCAGCCAGACAGAAAGGTCAGTTTACCCACAAAGAGAAGCCCATCAGACTAACAGCAGATCTCTCAGCAGAAACCCTGCAATCCGGAAGATAGTGGGGGTCAATATTCAACATTCTTAAAGAAAAAAATTTTCAACCCAGAATTTCATATCCAGCCAAACTAAGCTTCATAAATGAAGAAGAAATAAAATCCTTTACAGACAAGCAAATGCTGAGAGATTTTATCACCACCAGGCCTGCCTTACAAGAGCTCCTGAAGGAAGCACTAAACATTGAGAGGGACAACCAGTACCAGCCACTGCAAAAATATACCAAATTGTAAAGACCACTGATGCTAGGAAGAAACTGCATCAATTAAGGGGCAAAATAACTAATGAACATCATAATGCCAGGACACAGACTGGCAAATTCGATAAAGAGTCAAGACCCATTAGCGTGCTATATTCAGGAGACCCATCTCATGGGCAGAGACACATATAGGCTCAAAATAAAGGGATGGAGGAAGATCTAGCAAACAAATGGAAAGCAAGAAAAAAAAAAAAAAAGCAGGAGTTGCAATCCTAGGCTCTGATAAAACAGACCTTAAACCAACAAAGATCAAAAGAGACAAAGAAGGGCATTACATAATGGTAAGGGGATCAATTAAACAAGAAGAGCTAACTATCCTAAATATATATGCACCCAATATAGGAACACCCAGATTCATAAAGCAAGACCTTAGAGTCCTACAAAGAGACTTAGACTCCTACACAATAATAATGGGAGACTTTAACACCTCATTTTCATCATCAAAGAAATGCAGATCAAAACCACAGAGAGATACCATCTCACACCAGTTAGAATGGTGATCATTAAAAAGTCAGGAAACAACAGATGCTGGAGAGGATATGGAGAAATAGAAGCGCTTTTACACTGTTGGTGGGAGTGTAAATTAGTTCAACCATTGTAGAAGACAGTGTGGTGACGCCTCAAGGATCTAGAATGAGAAATACCATTTGACTCAGCCATCCCATTACTGGGTATATATCCAAAGGATTATAAATCATGTTACTATAAAGACACATGACATGTATGTTTATTGTGGCACTATTCACAATAGCAAAGACTTGCAGCCAACCCAAATATCCATCAATGATAGACTTGATTAAGAAAATGTGGCACATATACACCTTGGAATACTATGCAACCATTAAAAAGGATGAATGCATGTCCTTTTCAGGGACATGGATGAAGCTGGAAACCATCATTCTCAGCAAACTATCACAAGGACAGAAAACCAACCACCACATGTTCTCACTCATAGGTGGGAATTGAACAACGAGAACACTTGGACACAGGGCGGGGAATATCATACACAGGGGCATGTCATGGGGTGGGGGCTAGCATTAAGAGAAATACCTAATGTAAATGACGAGTTAGTGGGTGCAGCAAACCAACATGGCATTATGTATACCTATGTAACAAACCTGCACGTTGTGCACATGTACCCTAGAACTTAAAGTACAATAATAAAAAAAGAAATTAGGAAAAAAAATAAACAAATTTGGGGAAAAAACCCCTGATATATAGGAGGTATTCAAGAAATATTTGTTGAATGAATGGATTTTTTTTTTTTTTTTTTTTATTGAGACAGGAGTCTTGCCATGTTGCCCAGACTCGTGTGCAGTGCCATGATCTCAGTTCACTGCAACCTCCGCCTCTCGTGTTCAAATGATTCTCCTGCCTCAGCCTCCTGAGTAGCTAGGATTACAGGCACCCATCCCCGTACCCAGCTAATTTTTTTGTATTCTCAGTAGAGAGAGAGTTTCACCGTGTTAGCAAGGATGGTCTCAATCTCCTGACCTTGTGATTTGCCCGCCTCAGCCTCCCAAAGTGCTGAGATTACATGCCTGAGCCACTGCACCCAGCCATGAATGGATTTTAAATAAATGAAAAACTGAATGTTCAAATGAATGAATGAATACATGGACTCACACGTTTCCAATTCTTTTGCTATGTTTTGTATAGAGGCAATTAAGTAGTTGGTGAAGTTCTGCAGCTAACAGAACAAGCCCTAAGGCATGTCCTGTAAGATTCAAAGTCCAAGGTACTGACTTCATATTTTTCATTATTATCAATTTTCATAATATTAGTATTGAAAAACTTGTTAATCAAATCAATTTCATGGAATTTAAATTATTTTACCTAATGCATTAATCTTGGCTTCCATGAGGCTCTACTGTAATACACCACAGCAAAACTTGCAATAATATTTAGTTACTTCCACATTTTGTTACAAGCTTAAGTGAGCATTGAGTCACAAATATTTATTCATATTAAACCCACTTGTCTAGGAGTGAGCTACTTTTCAGGCTCAATATGTCAAACTTTTTGTAGAATAAGCATTTTAAACCTTTTTGGAGTTTGCAAAAATCCATGACTTCTTTACAAAAAAGCAAAAGAAAACACATGCACATCTGTGTCCTTGTAGAGAGATGACACTGTCTTCACTTTTGCCTTTAAATCCTTTTTACACAATAATAAAAACATAAATTTTAAATTGTCCTTGAGATTACTATCTAAATTGCTAATAATTGTTTAAAACACCCCTTGCCACGCTTTAGTACCTATCCCATGTGTTTTCACAAAATAGCATATTTATCATCATTAATATAAATCTCATTAAAAACACACATTAGGCACCCATCTGTACATTCTGTTCTGGTGCTATACCAAAGGGTTTTGGGGAAAAGTAAAGCAACAGTTTAAGTCTGAGAAGTCCTTTAAAAGTTACTATTGAAATTTATTTTAACTCTTGTAAGATTTCATTCTCTTAAATAACTAGATTCTTCTCCCTCTCTGCCCCATGTATGTAGAAGATTTCACTTTCTACTAAATTTATTACCTAATCTGATTTCCAAAGAAGTATTTGAAAGGACAGAGCAGGATGGCAGAATAGAACTCTCCAGCAATCATTGTGCTGCAGAAGCATCCACTTAAACAACTACCTATGCACAGAAATACCTGTACAAGAGCTATATGGCTATAGCATAGTAATAAGAAAAGACACACTGAAGAGGGTGGAAGGAAAGTTTTATATTAACTGTGTCATCTGTTTCCCAATCCCAGGCAGCACAGCACACAGAGAGATACCATTCCCTTAGGAGAAAGATAGGAAAGTGAGCATCGAACTTTGCCTTGGTCCCCAACACTGAGACTACCACAGAAAAATAAAGCACAGGCAGACCCTCATCATCCCTAAATGCAGTCTTACACCCATGGACTGAGCCCCAGTGTCAGGTGGGAACCCATAGTCCCTGTGAAATGGATTCAGTCTCTGGACTGTACCACAACTGACTGACTACAATGGCCTTGGATCTCAGAAAGTCTTCGGCAGCAGGCAGGCCTTAGCAGCTGTGGACTTTGGCTGTGTCCCATGCTATGCTAGCCTCAGCAGCCAGACAATTCCAACTGAGCACTGTGCCAACCACAGCAGTCCTGGGCTAGGGTACTTCCTAGCACTGTAACAGTTGCAGTGATCACAGACTTAGCAAACATGCTAGAGGCCTACCCAGAATCTCTGCAATCACAGGCATTCTGTGAAGGACATTCCCAGACAAAATCAAACTGTGAAGACAGAAATAAGTACTTCTTCAATGTGCAGACACCTACGCATGACCACAAGAATCAAGAATAATCAGAGAAACATGAAAAAACAAAACAAAATAAAGACCAATATCAAAGTGACAAAATTAAGTTCCAGTGACCAATCCCAAAAAGATGGAGATGTATGAACCACTTGACATAGATTAAAAATACTATTTTAACGAAGCCCAGCAAACTTCAATAAACTACAGATAAACAATTAAACAAAATTAGGAAAACAGTAAATGACCACACTGAACAATTTAACAGAGAGACTGAAATAATAAAATAAATAAATAAACTGAAATTCTGGAGCTTAAAGATACAATAAACAAAATGAAAAATGCAATAGAGAGCATCTAGAGCAGAATTAATTAAGCGGAAGGATCTGCAAACTTGTAGACAGGTTGTTGAAAATACATAGTTAAAGGAGAAAAAAGAAAAATGAATGAAAGGGAATAAAGAAAGCTTACAGGATTTATGTGGCAACATCAAAAGAGCAAACGTCTGAGTTATTTTGAGTTAAAAAGGGAATAGAGAAAGACAAAGGGGGTGGAAAATTTATTTAAAGAAATAACAGCAGAAAACCTTCAAAATCTGGAGAAAAATAAATATTCAGGTAAAGAAAGGTCAAAAACCTGATTCAAATAAACAAGACTACTCCTACCCCAAGGCATATTGTACCCCATGGCATGTTATAATCAAACCATCAAAGCTTAAAGACCAAAAGAGGAGCCTGAAAGCAGGAAGATAAATGAAGAAAATAACATACAAGGGACATCCAATATGTCTAGCAGGAGACTATTTAGCAGAAACCTTACAGGCCAGTGGGATGATATATTCAAAGTGTTCAAGAGAAATAAATGCCAAGCAAGGATGCTATATCCCACAAAGCTATCCTCCAGAAACAAAGGGGAGATGAAGATTTTCCCAGACAAACAAAACCTGAGAGAGTTCACTACCACCAGACCTGTCTTACAAGAAATGCCAAAAGAAGTTCTTCGAGCTGTAAGGAAAGGACACTATTAATATAAAAACATCTGAAAGTATAAAACTGACTGGTAAAAGTTCACAGTCAAATTTAGAATACTCTAATATTATAATGGTGATCTGTAATTTAATTATATCTCTAGT
This sequence comes from Colobus angolensis palliatus, assembly GCF_000951035.1. NCBI lineage: Eukaryota > Metazoa > Chordata > Mammalia > Primates > Cercopithecidae > Colobus > Colobus angolensis. The sequence continues at coordinate 3,437,293 of NW_012115821.1, forward strand.
ATGAAGGTTAAAAGAGGAAACTATTAAAATGATAACTACAAAAATTTCAGAGATATGCAATATTAAAATATGTGAATTGTGACATAAAAAATTCAAAATATAGGGGGAGAGTAAAAAAGGGAGAGGGTTTCTTTTAGATAATTGGGCTTTTTTTTTAAAAAAACTTTTATTTTAGATTCGGGGGTACATGTATAGGTTTGTTATATAGATAAACTCATGTCATGGGGGTTTGTTGTACGGATTATTTTATTACCCTGATACTAAGTCCAGTACTCAATGGTTACTTTTTCTGATCCTCTCCAACCTTCCACCCTCCACCCTCAAGTAGGCCCCAGTGCCTGCTGTTCCGCTCGTGTCCATGTGTTCTCATTATTTAGCTCACACTTATAAGTGAGAACATATAGTATTTGGTTTCCTATTCCTGCATTAGTTTGCTGAGGATAATGATCTCCAGCTCCAAGCAAGTTCCTGTAAAAGATATGATCTCATTTTTTATGGCTGCATAGCATTCTATGGTGTACATGTACCACATTTTATATATTCAGTCTACCATTGATGGGCATTTAGGTTGATTCCATGTCCTTGCTATTGTGAATAGTGCTGCAATGAACATACACTTGCATGCATCTTTATGATAGAATGATTTACATTCTTTTAGGTATATACCTAGTAGTGGGATTTCTGGGTCAAATTGTAGTTCTGTTTTTAGCACTGTGAGGAACTGCCACATTGCTTTTTACAATGGTTGAACTAATTTACACTCCCACCAACAGTGTATAAGCATTCCTTTTTCTCTGCAACCTTGCCAGCATCTGTTATTTTTTGACTTTTTAACAATAACCATTCTGACTGATGTGAGACAGTATTTCATTGTAGTTTTGATTTGCATTTCTCTAATGATCAGTGATACTGAGCTTTTCTTTTTTCATATGCTTTTCGGCTATATGCATGTGTTCTTTTGATAAGTGGTTGTTCATGTCCTTTGGCCACTTTTTAATGGGTTGTTTTATTCTTATAAATTTGTTTAAGTTTCTTGTCAATTCTGGATATTGAACTTTGTCAGATGAATAGACTGCAAAATGTTTTCCCATTCTGTAGATTTTCTGTTCGTTCTGATGATAGTTTCTTTTGCTGTGCAGAGCTGTTTAGTTTAATTGGATCCCACTTGTCAATTTTTGTTTTTGATGCTATTGTTTTTGATGTTTTCATCACGAAATCTTTGCTCATGCCTACATCCTGAATAGTATTGCCTAGATTTTCTTCTAGGGTTTTTATAGTTTTGGGTTTTACAGTAAGTCTTTAATCCATCTTGAGTTAATTTCTGTATATGGTGAAAAGAAATAGTCCAGTTTTAATCTTCTCCATATGGGTAGCCAGTTATCCCAGCACCATTTATTGAATAGGGACTCCTTTCCTCATTGATTATTTTTGTCAGCTTTGTTGAAGATCAAATAATGTAGGTGTGTGTCCTTATTTCTGGGTTCTCTGTTCTGTTCTGTTCCATTGGTCTATGTATCTGTTTCTGCTGTCTATTTACCATGCTGTTTCAGTTACAGTAGTTCTGTAGTATAGTTTGAAGTCCAGTAACATGATGCCTCTATCTCTTTTCCTTTTGCTTAGGATTGCCTTGGCTATTTGGGCTCTGTTCAGGTTCCATATAAATTTTAAATATTTTCCTAGTTCTGTGAAAAATGTCATTAGTAGTTTGATAGGAATAGCCTTGCTTTGGGCAGTATGACCATTTTAATGATACTGATTCTTCTTATCCATAAGCAGGGAATGCTTTTTTATTTGTTTGTGTCATCTCTGATTTCTTTGAGCAGTGTTTTGAAATTCTCATTGTAGAGGTCTTTCACCTCCCTGGTTAGCTGTATTGCTAGGCATTTTATTCTTTTTGTGGCAAGTATGAATGGGATTGAATTCCTGATTTGGCTCTCAACTTGGCTGTTGTTGGGGTATAGGAATGCTAGTGTTTTTTTTTTTGTTGATTTTGTATCCTGAAACTTGAAGTTGCTTATTGGCAGAAGTAGCTTTTGGATTGAGGCTGTGGGTTTCTCTAGATATAAAGTCATGCTGTCTGCAAACAGAAATAGTTCAACCCCCTCTCTTACTATTGCATGCCTTTATTTCTTTCTTTTTCCTGATTGCCCTGGCCAGGACTTCCAATATTATGTTGGATAGGAGTGGTGGGAGTGGGCACGCTTTTCTTGTGCTAGTTTTCAAGGGGAATGATTGCAGCTTTTGCCCATTCAGTATGATGTTGACTGTAGGTTTGTAATAGATGGATTTCATTATTTTGAGGTATGTTTCATCAATACCTAGTTTATTGAGAGTTTTTAGCGTGAAGGCATGTTGAATTTTATCAAAAGCCATTTCTTTACCTATTAAGATAATCATGTGGTTTTTGTCCTTAGTTCTGTTTATATGATGCATCACATTTATGATTTGCGTATGTTGAACCAACCTTGCATCTCAGGAATTAAGCCTACTTGATCTAATTGGATTATCTTTTTGATGTGCTGCTGGATTCAGTTTGTCAGTATATTGTTGCATGTTTTTGCATCAATGTTCATCAGGGATATTGGCCTGAAGTTTTCTTTTTTTGTTGTGTCTCTGCCAGGTTTTAATATCAGGATGATGCTGGCCTCATAAAAAGAGTTAGGGAGGAGTCCTTCCTCAATTTTTTTGTTTAGTTTCAGTAGGAATGGTACCAAGTCCTTCTTTGTACATCTGGTAGAATTTGGCTGTGAATTCATCCTGGGCATTTTTTGGTTGGTAGACTGATTCAATTTTGCGTGTCATTATTGGTCTATTAACAGATTCAATTTCTTCCTGGGTTAGTCTTGGGAAGGTGTATGTGTCCAGGAATTTATCCATTTCTTATAGATTTTCTAGTTTGTGTTCATAGAGGTGTCCATAGTAGCTTCTGATGGTTATTTGTATTTCTGTGGGGTCAGGGATAACATTCTCTTTACCAGTTATAATTGTGTTAATTTGAATCTTCTCTCTTTTCTCCTTTGTTAGTCTACCTAGTGGTCTATTTTATTATCATTTTTTTCAAAAAACCAGCTCCTGAATTTGTTGATCTTTTGAATGGTTTTCATATGTCTCAGTCTCTTTCAGTTCAGCTCTGATTTTTGTTATTTCTTGTCTTCTGCTAGCTTTGGGGTTGGATGGCTCTTGCATCACTAGTTCTTTTTGTTGTAATATTAGCTTGTTATTTTGAGATCTTTCTGTTTTTTGTCTTTCTTTTTTTTTTTTTTTAACAGAGTCTCACTCTGTAGCCCAGGCTGGAGTGCATGGCATGATTTTGGCTCACTGCAACCTCCACCTCCCAGGTCCTGTTCAAGCAATTCTCCTGCCTCAGCCTCCTGAGTAGCTGGGATTACAGGAATGCACCATTATGTCCAGCTAATTTTTGTATTTTTAGTAGAGATGGGGTTTCACCATGTTGGCCAGGCTGGTCTTGAACTCCTGATCTCATGATCCACCCAATGTGGACAAATTAGTACTGTAAATGCCCACTTTAATATTGTGTTAGCTGTGTTCCAGAGATTCTGATATTTTAGATCTTTGCTCTTACTAGTTTCAAAGAAATTGATTTCTGCCTTAATTTCATTATTTACCCAAAAGCCATTCAGGAGCAGGTTGTTTAATTTACATATAATTGTGTGGTTTTGAGTTATTTTCTTAGTCTTGACTTCTAATTTTATTGCACTGTGGTCTGAGAGAATGGTTGGTATGATTTCATTTATTTTGTGTCTGCTGAAGATGTTTTTAATGTCCAACTGTGTGGTTGATTTTAGATTATGTGCCATGTGGCGATGAGAAGAATATATATTCTGTTGTTTTTCTAGTGGAGTGTTCTGTAGATGTCTATCATATTCACTTGGTCCAGTGCTGAGTTCAGGTACTAAATATCTTGTTAATGTCCTGCACTGATGATGTATTTAATAGTGCCAGTGGGGTATTGAAGTTTCTTAAGAGTCTAAGTCTCTTTGAAGGTTGCTAAAAACTTGTTTATGAATCTGAGTGCTCCTGTGCATATGTATTTAGGATAGTTCCATCTTCTTGTTGAATTGAACCGTCTACCATTACGTAATGCACTTCTTTGTCTTTTTTGACCTTTCTTGGTTTAAGGTCTGTTTCATCAAAAACTAGGATTACAACTCCTGTTTATTTCTGTTTTCCATTTTCTTGATACATTTTTTCTTTACCCCTTTATTTTGAGGCTATGTATGTCACTGCATGTAAGATGGGCCTCTTGAAAAGAGCCTACCAATGGGTTGTACTTCTTTATCCAACTTGCCACTCTGTGCCTTTTCATTGCTTTATCCAACTTGCCACTCTGTGCCTTTTAATTGAGGGCATTTAGCTCATTTAGATTCAAGGTTAGTATTGATATGTGTGGAATTGATCCTGTTGTCATGTTGTTAGCTGGTTATTATGCAGACTTGCTTGTGCGATTACTTTATAGTGTCATTGGTCTGTGTACTTCAGTGTGTTTTTATAGTGGCTGCTAATGGTATTTCCTTTATATATGTAGTGCTTCTTTCAGGAGCTCTTATAAGGCAGGTCTATTGGTAACAAATTCCCTCAGCATTTGTTTTTCTGAAAAGGGTCTTTTTTCTCCTTCACTTATGAAGCTTAGTTTGGCTGGATATGAAATTCTTGGCTGGAATTTCTTTTCTTTAAGAACGTTGAATATAGGCCCCCAATCTCTTCTGGCTTGTAGGGTTTCTGCTGGGAGGCCCACTTTTAGTCTGTTGAGCTTCCCGTTGTGGGTGACCTATCCTTTCTCTCTAGCTGCCTTTAATATTTCTTCCTTCATTCCAACCTTGGAGAATCTGAAGATTATGTGTCTTGAGGTGATCTTCCTGTGAATTATCTTGTAGATGTTCTCCGCATTTCCTGAATTTGAATGTTGGCCTCTTAGCTAGGTTGAAGTTCTCATGGATGATATCCTGAAATACATTTTCCACATTGCTTCCATTCCCCTCATCTCTTTCAGGGATACCAGTGTGTCATAGATTTGGTCTCTTAAATAATGTCATATTTTCTGGAGATTTTGTTCATTCTTTTATTTCTTTTATTTTTTATTCTTGTGTAATGTCTTATTTCACACAGGTAGTCTTCAAGCTCTAACATTCTTTCCTCAACTTGGTCGGTTTTTCTATCAATACTTGCAACTGCATTATAAAATTCTTGTAGTGTGTTTTGCAGCTCTAACAGGTTGGTTAAATTTTTTTCTCTACTGGCTATTTTGTCTGTCTGCTCCTGCATTACTTTATTGTGTTTCTTAGTTTCCTTGGATTGAGTTTCGATGTTCTCCTGAACTTCAATAATTTTCCTTCCTATCCATATTCTGAATTCTATTTCTGTGATTTTAGACATCTCAGCCTGGTTAAGAACACTTGCTGGAGAACTATATGGTCATTTGGAGGAAAGAAGGCACTCTGGCTTGTTCAGTTGGCAGAGTTCTTGTCCTGGTTCTTTCTCATCTCTGTGGGCTGATGCTCCTTCAAACTTTGAAGTTGCTGTCCCTTGCATAGGTTATTTTTCTTTTATTCTATTTGGTGACCTTGGAGGTTTGATTGTGGTATAAGGTAGTTTCAATTGACTGGCTTCATTTCTGGAAGATTTTAGGGACCAAAGCTCAGCTTAGGACTCCTGGAATGCATGTTGTAACTCTAGGGGACTGGTATTGGACCCCAGCTTTGTTCTCTGGTTCCTTGAGGTTAGGAACCTGTTGCCCTGGAAGGGCTGAGGTGCTCCCAGCCTGCCAGTCACAATATTCCAGTGGGTGGTGCCAGCCAATGTGTTACACAGTGTGGTGGCCGTGGGATCCATCCTCATTTGTACGTGTCAGCAGCAATGGCAGTGGCAGCATGGCAGGGTGCACACTTGTCAGCTGTGGCAGAGTGCTAGCAAGTGGTAGGCTGCTGGCCTCCATGCAGGCATTCACAGCAGCAGTGATGGCAGTACAGCATGGGGTGAGAGGGGGCCCCAATGGTGTCTGTGTGTTCATGCTGACGGTGATGTGAACACAGTGGTGGGGTATTGGTGGATGCAGGACTGTGTGTGCCTTCTGTGTGCATTTATGCAGATGGCAGTGGCTGCTTAGTATAGGGGTGGGTCCACTGTTCTCCGTGACTAATTTTGGGCAGGCAGTAGTGTCACCATGGGCTTGGGTGCTGGCAGGTGTGGGGTGCTGGTGTGTGTGGGGCTGGTGGGCTCTGGGCACCAACACTCTAATAGCAATGGCGATGTGTGGCCGATGGGAGTGTGCCAAAGTCTGCCTGTGCACACACTCACCATCAAAGAAATTTGGGGCATGGCTGTGGGTGAGTGCATGCAGGCAATGCAGCATGAGGGAGGCTGCAGTTGGGGAAGGGCATGGGCAGGCTTGTGTGTGTCTGTAGGGGCCACTCTGCTGCAGCTCTTTGTTGTCGGGTATGATCTACCAGCACAAGAGCTATAATGTGGGCCCCTAGGAGGTATTCTCTGGACAACTGAGACTGTACTGCAAGAAAGAGTGGCCAGGCTGGGGCCCTGGGAGAGGCCAGTAAACTGAGGGTTGCTTGGATTGGAGTGGTCCCATCTCCGAGGCAAGACCATCCTGCAGAGTTCAGGTCTGACAGTTCCCCCTAGGGTCAAAGTCTCTTAGGGGAGCAAGTTAAGCCTAGTGTGGTAGCCATTCCTGGCTGTGCTCCAGTATGGATGCTCCTGCACCAAACCCACTGGGCTCCACTCTGGTTGGAGTTCTGCTCCTACAATTTCTCTAAGCAGGTCTCCCTGCCAACTCAAGTGTCTGTGGTGGTCATAGGGTCTCCTCCTGCCTGTATTCCAGAGGCCTGTGGTGAGAGTGGGTTGCTTCTTGCCTGTTCAACTCACCCCTTCCCCAGGAGTTACTGGTGGCCAGGAATGAGTCTAGGGGGACAGTAGCTTCATGTATGGTTTCCAGCTTTGTCCCCCTTCAGCCCAGCATCTTTGTCTTCCCTCTGTCCAGTCTCAATGTCTTCCCTCTGAAACGTGCTAAGAGTGTGCCAGTCCTCCTGCTGTCCCAGTCCTTCAGTGGCAGAGGATCCCTCTGGCTGCGTCTAGCTGGCAATCTTACCCCTGAGGGGTTTTTTGCAATTAAAATTAAGTTGTTTTCAGCTTAAAACAATCTGTTAAAAGACATTTTTGCAAGACTCATGATAATCACAAAGCAAAATCCTATAACAGATACACAAAAAATAGAAAGCAAGGTATCAAAACATACTACTACAGAAAATCACTGAACTACAAAGAGAGGAAGAAAGGTGGAAAGTATCTGCAAAACAACTAGAAAACAATGAACAAAATGGCAATACTGAGTCCTTATCTACAAATAACTACCTTGAATATAAATGGATTAAATTATCTAATTAAAAGACAAAGCATGGCTGAATAAATTTTACAAAACCAGACTCAAGTATCTGCTGCCTACATAAGGAAAGACACACACAGACTAAAAGTAAAGGGATAGAAAAAGATATTCCATGTAAATGGAAATCAAAAGAGAGGAGGAATAAACTTAAATTGGATATAAAATAGACCTTAAGTCAAAAACTATAATGAGAGACAAAGAAGGTCATCACCTAATGATAAAAGGGTCAATTTAACAAGAAGATATAACAATTATAAATATATAAGTATCCAACGTTAGAGTACTGAAATAGAGGACGCAAATATTAATAGATCTGAAGGAAGAGGTAGACTCCCATACAGTAATACCAGGGCATTTTAACACCTCACTTTCATCAATGACAGATCACCCACTCACTTTCATCAATGACAGATCACCCAGACAGAAAATCAACAAGAAGACATTGGACTTAAATTACAGTCTAGACCAAATGAACTTAACAGTCATGTACAGAACACTCTATCTAACAGCAGCACAATACACATTCTTTTCAACTGCACATGGAACATTCTCCAAGACAGATCATATATTAGGCCACAAAACAGACCATAATAAACCTAAAAAGATTGAAATCATATTACTATCAAGTATATTTTTTGACCACAATAGAACAGAACTAGAAATCAATAAAAGAAGGAGTTTAAATAATTCACACATACATGGAAATTAAACAACATGCTACTGAACAACAAATGCGGCAATTAAAAATTTTAAAAAATTTCTTGAAACAAATGAAAATGGAAACATAACATACCAAAACCAATGGGATACAGCAAAAGCAGTTCTAAGAGGGAAGTTTACAGCAATAAATGCCTACATCAAAAAAGTAGAAAGATCTTAAATAAACAACCTAATGATAACCCTCAAGGAACAAGAAAAGCAAAAACAAACCAAAACCCAAATTACTAGAAGGAAAGAAATAATAAAGAACAGAGCAGAAGTAAACTGAAGAGACTAGAAAAACAATAGAAAATATCAATGAAACAAACAGTGGTGTTTTGAAAAAATACACAAAATTGACAACACTTTGGCTAGATGGAGAAAAAAAGACTCAAATAAATCAAATAGATGAAAAGGAGACATTATAATTGATACCACAGAAATACAAAGGATAAGAGACTATTATGAACAATTATATGCCAAAAATTGGATAATCTAAAAGAAATAGATAAATTTCTGACATGTACAACCTACAAAGATTGAATTATGAAAAAACAGACAATCTGAACAGACCAATAAATAGTAAGGACATTGAATCAGTAATAAAAAGTCTCTTAACAAAAAAAGCCCAAGACTTGATGGCTTCACTGCTGATTTCTACCAAACATTTAAAGAAGTAGTACCAATTCTTTGAAAACTCTTCAAAAAATTGAAGAGGTAGGAATACTACCAAACTCATTCTGCAAGGTCATCAAGACACAACAACAACTACAACAATAGTCTAATATCCCTCATGAACGTAGATGTAAAAATCCTAAACAAAATACCAGTGAACAGAATTCAATAGTGCATTGAAAAGATCATTCACCATGATAAAGTGAGTTTCCTTTCAAAGATGCAAGGGTGGTTCAACATACACAAATCCATAAACATGATACATCACATTAAAAGAATGAAGAACAAAAACCATATGGATCATTTCAATAGGTATAAAAAATGATTTCACAAAATATAACATTCCTCCATTATAGAAACTCTCAACAAATTAAGTATAGAAAGAATGTGTCTCAACACAAATAAAGGCCATATATGACAAACTCATGGCCAACATTATACAGAACGAGGAAAAGTTGAAAGTTTTCCTCTAAAATCTGAAACATGACAAGGATGACCACTCTTGCCACTTGTATTCATGATAATACTGGAAGTTTTAGCTAAAGCAATTAAGAAAAGGAAAGAAATAAAAGGCACCCAAATTGGAAGGGAGGAAATTAAATTGTCTATATTTGGAGATGACTTGATCTATACATAGAAAACTCAACAGATTCCATCAAAAAGCTGTGAGAACTAAAAAACAAATTCAGTGAAGTTGCAGGATACAAAGTTAACATACACAAATCAACATTTCTATACACTAACAGTGAACTCTCTAAAAAAGAAGTCAAGATCAGGCATGGTGGCTCATGCCTGTAATCCCAGCGCTTTGAAAGGCCGAGGTGGGAGGATCACTTGAGCTCAGGAGTTTGAGACCAAACTGGGCAAGATAGTGAGGCCCTGTATCTACAAAAAAATTAAAAAAAAAATTAGCCAAGCATGGTGGTGTGCACCCGTAGTCTCAGTTACTTGGTAGGCTGATGTAGGAGGATCCCTTGAGCCCCAAAGTGCAAGGCAGCAGTGAACTATGATTGTGCTACTGCCCTCCAGCCTGGGTTACAAAGTAAGACACCCTCCAAAAAAAAAAAGTCAAGAAAACATTTACAATAGTTACAAAAATTAAAATTCTTAGGAATAAATTATCAGAGGAGAAAGAACTCTATACTGAAAATTATAAAATATTGATGAAAGAAATTAAAGACACAAATAAACAGAAAGATATCCCAGGCTTAGATTGCATGAATTAACACTGTTAAAATGTCTATACTATCTAAAGTGATGTACAGATTTAATGCCATTCCTATTAAAATACCAAGACATTCTTCACAGAAATACAAAAAAAGATTCTAAAATTTATATGGAACAACAACAAGAAAAGACCCTGAATAGCAAAAGCAATCTTGAGCAAAAAGAACAAAGCTGGAGACATTACATTACCTGACTTCAAAATATATTGCAAACCTATAGTAATCAAAACAACATGGCACTTGCATAAAAACAGACACATAGGCAAGTAGAATAGAATATTGAGCCCAGAAATAAACTAATACATTCACAGCCAGCAGATTTTTGACAAAGTGCCAAGAACACATCATGGTGATAGATAGTCATGACAGTAAATTGTGTTGGAAAAACTGGATATCTACATGGAGAAGAATGAAATTAAACCTGTATTTCTTGCCATATACAAAAATGAATTCAAAGATTTCAATTTAAGTTCTGAATCTATGAAACTACTCAAATAACATCTGGATAAAATCTACATGACATTTGTGATGTGGGCAATTATTTTCTGGTTATGACCTAAAAATCACAGGCAACAGAAGCAAAATTAGATAAATAGGATTACATTAAAAAATTAGAAAAATTAAAAACACATAAAAACTTAAAAATCCTTTGTTGTGTTTCTGCACAACAAAGGATATAATCAACAGGGTGAAGAGACAACTTACAGAATGAGGGAAAATACTTAGAATTTATACATCCGCTAAGGAGTTAATAATATCCAGAATCTAAAAAGACCTCAAACAACTCAATAGCAAGAAAAAAACCTGATTCGAAAAGGAGGAAAAAAAAGAATAGACACTTCTCAAAAGAAGACATACAAATGGCCAACAGCTATATGAAAAAATTCTCCACAACAGCCATCACCAGGGAAATGCAAATCAAAACAACAGTGAGATATTCCCTCACTCCTGAAAAATGGCTATTATAAAAAAGATAGAAGATAACTGGTGTTGACAAGATGTGGAAAAAAGGGAACACTTGTGCACTATTGGTGAGAATGTACCGCCATTATGGAAAACAGTATAGAGGTTCCTCAAAAAATTAAAAATAGAACTACTGTGTGATCCAGCAATCCCACTACTGGGTATGTATCCAAAGGATATGAAATCAGTATATTGAAGAGATAGCTGGACTCCCATGTTTACTGCAGCACAAAATATGGAATCAACTTAAGCGTCCGATAACAGACAAATGGTTAAATAAAATACGTTGTATATATACATAATGGAGTACTATTCAGCCATTTAAAGAGAAGGCAATTCTATCCTTTGTGGCAACATGGATGCACCTGGAGCACACAGTGTTAAGTGAATTAAGTCAGGTACAGAAGGATAAATACTATAAATACTACATGATTTTATTCATAAGCAGAACCTGAAATAATTGATCTCATAGAAGTAGAGAGTAGAATGGTGTCTACCAGAGGCTGGGGTGGTTAGGAGGAAGTGGGGTAGGGAAATGTTGGTCAACAGCTATACACTTACAACTAGATGGGAGGAATAAGTCCGGAGATCTTTTGTATAGTCTGGTGACTACAGCTAATGACAATATATTGTATTCTTGAAAAGTGCTAAGAAAGTGGATTTTAAGTGTTCTCACCACAAAAATAATGATAGGAAGTACTTGGTTTGTTAATTAGCTAGATTTAGCCATTCCACAATGTGTGTATACTCCAATATCTCATGTTGTACATGATAAGTATATATAATTTTTATGTCAATTAAAAAATAAATTTGAAAAAATATGTGAAGCCCACATTTCTCTGTTTTCAGCTAGAGTTGTTATTGTCATGTGTTTATTTTGGCTTTATTTAAGGCTATCACATTTAACTGCGTTGAATGCCATTCACAATAAATGCTAAAACACAGCTCTAACTATGAGGAAATATCCTACTACAATACGTGAACCACTCAATATTTTCTTATCATACTAAAAAGTGGGAATTAAATTATAATATAATGAGAAACTAGCAGTTTGAAGTCATTCCAAATGTGGTGAATCTTCACCAGTGCGTAAAATTTCTCAGTGATTGTGAAAAACATCAGAGCGGTTTAAGCCTTGAAGCTTTCACCCAATAACCAAAAAAGGGCCCAAAACAAACAAGCATAGCTAAGCATTTCATCCTGGAAGCAGATTATTGAATTAATAAGACAAGTCAATTAATGTAATGCTCTGTTGCTTCAGGATAAAACATGAAAATGGAAAAATGTGAGCTGTTTACCATATTGGGATCAAGCAACTAGGAAAACTCTGAACAAAACATCTTCCCTTCTTTAATTATTAAAGAAGAACTCAACATGGCGTCTGCCACAGATTGAATTGTATTCCCCCCAAATTCATATGTTGAAGACCTAGCCCCCAGGGTGACTGTGTGTGCTCTTTCTCTGCCATATGAGGACAGAGTGAGAAAGCAGCCATGAACCAGCCAGGAAGAAAGCCCTTGAGAGATAACAAATTGGCCAGCACCTTGATCTTGGATTTCCCAGCCTCTGGAACTGTGAGGAAATAAATGTCTGTTGTCAAAGCTACTTACGCTTTGGTGTTCTTATTGGCAACTTGAGCCAACTTATATGGCTTCCAGTAGCTTTCTGGAGAGGAGTACCCTGGAGAGGAGGTTATGGTGGGCACTGAATGGGCATTCAGCAAGCTATCTCTTTTCCTTCCTAGGTGTACAATTGGACTTTTTTTTTTTTTTTTCCCCCCAGCTTTCCCTACAGTTAGGTGGGGCCATAAGCCAGAGTTCTGCTTAGTGGATTGTGGGCAGTTGTAATTTATACCACTTCCAAGCCTGTCCTTTAACATCTCTGGAGTGGTCCTCTGAGCTTGCTCTCTCTTCTTTGCTTGCTGTTAGGAAGCAGAGGCTCTATGGAAGGTTTCATAGGCTCTGAAATGTAGGAACCTCTCAGGTATTTTTAGCTTGGAATCCAAGGACCCCTTAGTCTATGGATAAAATTCAAGGAGTTTAACCATTTTCTAAGCTTGGTTAGAAAATTCTACATCTGTATTTTCAGGAGACTGTAACTTGAATTTAGCACTTCCTTCTACTGTGAATGTAGGCCAATCACCACCATGCTATTACAAGTACCTATGACTTTGTTACCTAGAGATATAACAGATTTTTCATATCACATTATAGTTGTTGCAGATATTTCAAAGTATTTTTACCTTCAAGACTCCTTAAAAAGTATGAGTTATTAAACTTGCTGCTAGATTTTGTTATTTAATACTTTAATAATGAAGCATGTATATTACTACATATTACATTTGTTTTTAAACAGTTTGATCACTGAGTTTTAATGTAATTTTCTTTAAATCCCATGAATTTTATTTTATGCATTTTAAAACTACTGCTGTGGAAAAGTGTTGACAGACTACACCAGACTGCCCAGTATCCAAGGCAGAAAGAGGTTAAGAATTTTGGAACCAGATGGAAGGAGCCTGTGTTAGCGTTACACGGTGGGGGGAAATAAACATTTCTTGGGTTAACCCACTGAGACATCGAAGTTGTTTGTTATATTTGTTAGTCTTCCCTCTAAAACATGGGTTGGCAAACCTTTTCCGTAAAAAAACAGATAGTAAATATTTGGGGCTTTGTGGGACTCACAGTCCCTGTTGTAATTATTCAACTCTGCCACTGTAGTGTGAAGGCAACCATAGATAAAACATAAATGAGTGCATTTGGCAGTGTTCTAGTAAAACTTTATGTATAGACACTGAAATTACAATGTTATAGAATTTTGACATGTCACTAACTGTATTCTTTAAAAAATGTTTCTCAATCATTTAAACATATAAAAAATATTCTTACCTCAGAGGCCATACAAAAGCAGGCAGTTGTCAACCTCTGATCTGAGACATGGGTCAGGTAATCCTTCGGGGAAAGGTGAGGGAGCATCCTTGTGTTGACTGTTGAGCTCCTGGATGATTCAATTCCAAAACATATCCTCACTGGCTATGTCACTTAACAGCAATCTGAAGCAATTCTGTGTCGTCTACTCTTCCTAAATCCAAATCCTAACACTATGTATACTTAGTTTAGAAGAGTGGCTTTCTAGTCTGGCTGTGCTTTAGAATAACATATGATACTTTAAAAAGAAATATTGAAGTCTGGGCCACTGTCTGTACCCATTAAGTCAGAATCTCTGGGGTTTGGGACTCTGGCATTTTTACAAAGCTCTGCAGCTGATCTCATGCAAAAGAATATTGGTATAGATGTGCTGAGGCTAAGGTTGAACACTTGTCCTGTGTCTCACAGTGAGGGCAATGAACAAAAATGGAGATTTCTTCTTTCACCATCTTGGACTTCGATTTATTTCATTTCTATTCAGTTGAAAACAGCATTTTGGTCTATCAAATATAAAGCATCTCCTCTCTTCTAACACATACCATGTCATCAGGCTAGAGCAGTTACCAAGTATGAATGACTAGTGTGTAACCTCTTGCCCAGAGTTTAAAAACTGGTGTTTAGGGAATGGTTTTGGCTGTCTGTCTCCTTTCCTTTTTTCTTTTTCCTTTTTTCCCTTCTCAGCCGCATTCCCTCCCTTTCTTCTTCCCTTCCACCCTATTCCTTTCCAACACCAACATACTGAGAACCTACTATGTGCCTCTTTGGTACTTCTTTGGATGTCCTGAGATTTGATTCAGTTTATCTGTACAATGTCTTTAAAATTTTCCATTATGTTCCAGCATTTAAAAATAGGCAGATTTCAAGGAAAAATTAGTGGAGATGGTGATCCTGTACATTTCCACGTGGTGACAATCAGGTACGTCTCAGTAACAGGATTCTTTGACACTGGGTTCTTTCAGCTAAACTGTTGCTTAGCTACAGTTCCACCCCTTCCAAATGCCTCATACGTACCTACATTTCTCATGGAATTGAAATTCTTCAACCTTTAGAAATTTGAGCTGTGGCCCCTTAGGTAGTCCAGTTCTTTAAAAAAGTATTCTATACTCTGCACCTTTACTCTCACCCTACAACTAAGTGCCAAATTCTCAGATGAAAGTGAGCTATTGTGCTATCATCCATATCAGAGGTCTGCAAACTATGGCTCCTACACCAAATCTGCCTTGCTGCTTGTTTTTGTAAACAGTTTTGTAATTAAGTTGTATCAGAATACAGCCCTGTCCATTTGTTTGTGTATTGTATATGGCTCTTTCACATATTGATGGCAGAGTCCAATAGTTTCCTGCAAAGTCTAAAATAATTACTATCTGTTCCTTTGCTGAAAATACGTTCTAACCTATGATCTAGACTTTTGGTGTAAGACATTTGTGCATCAAGATATCTGTTACAACCTGGCTGATTTCAATTTTAGCTTTTCATTAAGATGTTTCATATTGTTATGGTATCCACTTAATTTCTTACAGCATATTAAGCAAACCACAGGCCCCTTTCTATTAGAAGAGAGCAGCTTTAGTAAGAGGAAACAAATGTGGAAAGAGGTTATTGGCATCTGTTATTCTTTTGCTAAAATACTTTTGCCTTGATGTTAATTTGAATCACGCTTTTTTTTTTTTTTTTTTAGTCAATTGTTTCTTTAAACAGTATTAGGAGAAACATTTTATTTCATCTTATTATGTAAATGTTACCTTGCTTGGAGAACAAAATCACTGCTTGACTCTTCAGCAAATTCCCACTTACTCCCAACCCCAGTGAGCCCTACAGTGTAATGGAGGAAAGAAGCTAATGGTTTCAGAGCATTTGACCATTTTCAACATTACAATTGCAGCTAATCTACTTGAAATATGCTTAAGATATTATGCTCATTTTATGTCTCCAGCCAGCAGGAAAAATATCCAGTTTATTGGCTTAGAGCAAAAACGTACAACAGTGGTAAGACACACATCAAAGTTCCTAATCTTTTTCAGGAAAAGATTGTCTGAAAAAAAAATCTTTTAAAAACTCTTTTCTTTCACCTTCTCCCTACATTTGCTCAACCAACTGACTAGAGTTTGTTAAAATAAAATTTTCTCTCTGTAAAATGCTGACTTGCAACACTTTCTTAATCTTTCTCCATCCTGGAGAATGGACTTTTTGTTGAGATTTATGTACTGGGTTCCAAACAGGAGAAAATATAACATAATATATAATTCACCATGGTAGCCTGTAGCATGAAAATGTTCTACAGGAAGGGGTATCAATGTTCTTGTCATTCCATATTTGTTTTGTCAAGTACCTAGCAAGTGCCTAAGATTGTTCTCCATAATAAGTATAAAGGAACAATAAAAAATAATAAGCATGAGGAAAAGGTGGTGGCTTAGCTTTATTAAGTTACAATGTTAAGAGCCCTGAAATTGGACCTGATATATCACCACAGCTTTACTATCAAGAAGCCCTGGTGACACAGGCAGAGTGGCTTCAATTATCTGGGCTCTGTGTACTCTTCTGCACAATGTGGACACCACCATCTATCGCCTGAGAGCTGACCGCCAGTGTTATTTTTACTTTGGAGATGACCAAATAAAATGATAGAGTATTTGTACTCTATAAAGGACTCTACAAAGGAAGGGAGTTTTTAATGTGCTGCTCAGGAAGACCTTGACATTTCTACTGGAATTTTTTTTGTAGTTTGCTTTTAAAAGTCCTTGGCAAGACCTCAGTAAGTTTCAGTTGACTGAAGATGGGGCAATTCAAGCATCAGTAAGGATAATACGTGCAAAGGAGAGAAACACATCAAATAAGTTTACTTCCATAAAGTCATTATCATACTAAAAAATTCATGAGCTGCTTTTTATTTTTATTTTTATTTATGTATTTATTTATTTTTGAGACAGAGTCTTGCTTTGTCCCCCAGGCTGGAGTGCAGTGGCGCCATCTGGGCTCACTGCAAGCTCTGCCTCCCGGGTTCATGTCATTCTCCTGCCTCAGCCTCCCAAGTAGCTGGGACTACAGGTGCCCGCCACCACGCCCGGCTAATTTTTTGTATTTATAGTAGAGACGGGTTTTCACCGTGTTAGCCAGGATGGTCTCAATCTCCTGACCTTGTGATCCACCCGCCTCGGCCGCCCAAAGTGCTGGGATTACAGGTGTGAGCCACCAGGCCCGGCCTCATTAGCTTCTTTGAAGGTTGTTGGTGAAAGAATTCAATATTTTGAAAGCTGATAAACCAACAGAAGCAAGCATTTGTCATGCCTTCTTATAAAATCTATACCTCTGGATAATGATGTGAGAAAATTTCTCTTTAGAGAAGTATTCAGCTGCTAACAAACAAAGGAAGAATGATAAAATTTAAAATACCATCCTTTGTAACTGGTAAAATATTAGTGTATCTGAGAAGTTGTCATCAATGGCTGATAATGTCATGAAAAGAGACAACCAGACATTACGTGCCTCTAGAAGGAAATATACATCTCCACCTATGAAGTCTTGCCGGAAAAAACAAAGAACATAAAATACAATGTAAATCTGATGAAGCCTTTAGATCTAACTACTAATTTATAGAAAATTCAAGAGACAGAAGAACATTTTAAACAACACCATGGAGATGTTATCAACAAAATGCAGACTTTGGGAACAATTCACAGAACAGAGACAACTCACTTCTTAAAAATTTTTTCAAAGAAGAAAAAAAGAAAGGCAGAAAGGAAACATATAAGTTAAAATGGACATTAAGTGACATCTCAATCAATTGTAATATATGGAATTTACTTGGACTCAAGCAATTTACTGAAAAATTGTAAGACGAATATGGGAAAAATCACTGACTTGGTAGTTGATAGTATTAATAAAGTACTGTTAATTGTTTGTTTTGATAATTGTATTATGGTTAAGTTTGAGGAAAATGCCTTATTTTTTACTGATACAGTATGATATATTTACAGAAGATATTGAGAAGTGACAATGTGCTAGGAGCCCTCACTTGCTCTCAGCGCCTCCTTGGACTTGGCGTCCACTCTGGCTGCACTCAAAGAGCTCTTCAGCCCACTGGTGCGCTGTGGGGGCCCCTCTCTGGGGCTGGCCAAGGCTGGAGCCGGCTCCCTCTGCTCACGGGGAGGTGTGGAGGGACAGGCGCGGGTGGGAGCGGGGGCTGCCGGGCCCCCACGGGTTCCGGGTGGGCGCAGGCTCTGGGGGCTGGTACTCGGTGTGGCTGGCTGGTGCCTGCTGGGCTTGATCAGGGCATGAGCTCCCTCTGGGCTGCCAGAGTGCCCTGGCTAGGTGCTGCAAAGTCCTGCAGGGAATGCTAATGAAACGTGAAGCTAGCTGGGCTTCTGGGTTGGGTGGGGACTTGGAGAACTTGTGTGTCTATCTAAAGTATTATAAACACACCAGTCGGCGCTCTGTCAAAACGGACCAATCAGCATTTTGCAAATAGGACCAATCAGCTCTCTGTAAATGGACCAACCAGCAGGATGTGGGTGGGGCCAGGCGAGAAAATAAAAGCAGGCCACCCACACCAGCAGCGGTAACCGCTTTCACACTGTGGAAGGTTTGTTCTTTTGCTGTTCGCAGTAAGTCTTGCTGCTGCTCACTCTTTGGGTCCATGCTACCTTTATGAGCTGTAACACCCACCACGAAGGTTTGCAGCTTCACTCCTGAGGCCAGTGAGACCATGAACCCACCAGAAAGAATGAACAACCTCAGATGCGCTGCCTTTGAGAGCTGTAACACTCACCGGGAAGGTCTGCAACTTCACTCCTGAAGTCAGCAAGACCATGAACCCACCAGAAGGAAGAAATTCCAGACACATCTGAACATCAGAAGGAACAAACTCAGGACGCACCCATCTTTAAGGTGTGGACCGTCAGGGTCCGCAGCTTCATTCTTGAAGTCAGCAAGACCAAGAATGCACCAATTCTGGGCACAATATGATTTGCTTTAAAATAATCTGGGGTTGGGAAGTGGGTGGGTATACGAATGAAACAAGGTGGGCCACATACTACCACTTGTTGAAACTGAGTGATGAGTACAGAAGAGTTATTATACAATTCTATCTACTTTTATGTTTGAAGATTTGAATTTTCTCTGTTCTGTAAAGTTTTCCCAAAGACTGCTTTTTGTTGATAGCATCTCGGTGGTGTTGTCTAAAATGTTCCCCTGTCTCTTGAAGTTTCTGTAAGTTAGTAGTTAGATCTAAAGTCTTGATCAGATTTACATTGTATTATATCTCTTTGATTTTTTAGGCAAGACTTCTTTATAGATGTTGTGTATTTCCATTAAGAAGCACATGTCTGGGTGTCTCTTTTCATGACATTGTCATTCTGTCTACTTGTATGTTTGAAATTTTCCATAATTACAAGTTAGAAAAGCATGAAGGAAAAGAGTTCCAGCATGAAACAATGGTAATGAACCTAGGGATCCTCCTGCATGTTCAGGGGCTTTGGCCTGGGAGCTGGCAGTTCTAAGAGCAGATAGGGCAGAGTGAAGGCCTAAATGAGTCACTTTTCTACAGATGCTTAAATTATGTTGGGATCAGTCAACTTTGAAACCCATAGAACTTCAAAGCTGCCTCAGTAATATCCAATCTCTCTCTCTCTCTCACTCACACACACACATTTCAAATGTCATTAAAATCTGTTAAAAAGCTCAGAAGTTATAAAAACCAACATAACGGCCACCAATTTTATCCTCACTGAAAGACTATCCCCAAAATAGACTTTTAGCCTATCTTGAGTTTCTTTAATAGTGTGCTTGATCTGATCTGAATCTATTCTTATTTTTAGATACAAGCTTAAACCAGTGTGAAAAGCTGAGTTGTCATCTTGAAGGCTAGACTTCATTTTATTCAAAGAGATAATTAATTGTAGGTTCAGATTAAAATATTCAACAAAAAGGAGTTTTTATTTCCAGTTGTAGAATTCACAGTGCTTCTGTTAAGAGGTCAAATGAAATTTTCATAGAAAAATACAAGACATGTCTCTAATCCTACTATGGGATTTTAAAATCTTCACTTGATGTTTAGAATAAAGAATGACATTTTTGAATAAAATACATTCCTTTCCTCTCTTTTTGGGACTATGGTCAATGTTTAAACTGAATGATTGTTTCATTAAAATCCCATCCCACAAGTAAAAGTGATTTGCAGGAGGTTACAGAAGGCATTCTTACAGTGCTATCAGCCAATGGAGAGCAGGCTAGGATATCACCTTTGTGAAAGTCTGCACTGCATGACCCATGTCTTCTAGGATACTCTGGGGGGATATTTTATTTTGAAAAAAAAAGAAGTATTTTAAGAATTTTAGATTCTCCTCGAAACCATTAGAGACATCCCTGTGTATGCAAAAACTTGGTTTCAGAATCACTGACTTAGATCCTTGTTTTAAGTCTTCAGTACTTGGAAGGGGCCAATTACTGAAAATAAAAGCTGGAAAGATTGTTTGATGTTTTTGGTGATACCTGTAGCCCATGGTGCTTCTATAATTCTGCAAGCACTCTGCTGCTAGGTTTTGCATTTGAAGCCCTTTCCAAGCCTTGAGACCCTCTTAGCTGCTGTTTGTTGGTTTGTTTGAGACAAAGATTCGCTCTTGTTGCCCAGGCTGGAGTGCAATGGAGCCATCTGGCTTACAGCAACCTCTGCCTCCCGGGTTCAAGCGATTCTCCTGCCTCAGCCTCCAGAGTAGCTGGGATTACAGGTGCCACCACGCCTGGCTAATTTTTGTATTTTTAGTAGAGATGGGTTTCACCATGTTGACCAGGCTGGTCTTGAACTCCTGAGGTCAGGTGATCTATCTGACTTGGCCTCCCAAAGTGCTGGGATTACAGGCATGAGCCACCATGCCCGGCCCTTACCTACTGTTTTAAATGAAAAATAAAAAATTAAATATTTGAAAAACAGGAAAACATCTACCTTGGAATCTTTTTTGTATTTTTATCCTCTGCCTTGAAGCACATTGCTGAACTTTTCCTCTTTGAGAAACATATTTTTGAACCTTAAGGGATACTGCAAATTCTCAAAAATACTGCACATCCTAGTCATATTTACTTAGGAAAATAACCCAGAGTCCTGCAAATATTGCATAGATTACTGCACAAGAAAACATGCCACCCTGCTATCTTAAAAGTTGGGATGAAATATGACAGACAGGTGAGGGGACCACATCACACAACTAGAACAGTCCTTGAAGTGGTCTCTAAGGGGTGAAAAGTCGTGGCTATTTGTCAATTTAGAAATCCAGGGAATTGCACTGCAAACTATTTATACATTTTGGTTGTATTTGCATGCTGCTAGGGCCATGGTTCTCAACAAGCTCAATGCCTAAACCTAAAAATACCTTTGAGGGCCACATGGAAATTTGTGCAGTGATTTCTTGGTTGTTACAACAGCTGTGGGGTTCTGCTACTATGTGGTAGGCTGGGAGAAGTGCTATATGTCCTGAAGTATTTCTGCTCAAGGAAGAATTGTCCCACTGAATTGTTAATGTGTCATTGAACATCAATGTAAGTGAAAAACCTGCTCATAATGATATAAGCCCAGAAATGAACTCAGTTTACAAAAACTAATTTTTAAAACTTCAGACATAATTAACATTCCATAAAATTGACTCTTTTTAAGTGGTCTATAATTTGGTGGTTTTCAGTATATTCACAAGATTGTACAACCATTACCAGTATCTAATTCCAGAACATTTTAATCACCAATTAGCAGTCACTCCCTCATGTCCCCTTTCTTTCTAGTCCTCAGAAATTAAATTACTTCTGTATCTATAGATTTACCTATTCTGGACATTTCATATAAATGGAATCATAATATGTGACCTTTTGAGTCTAGCTTCTTTCACTTAGCATAAAGTTTTCAAGATTCATCCATATTGTAACATGTATCAATATTTCACCCCTTTTTATGCTTGAGTAATATTTTATTGTATGAAAATGCCCTATTGTATTTTATCTATTTGTCAACTGACGGACGCTTGCATTGGCATTACCCAGGAATGCAACTACCATGTAAATGGGGGAAAGATTGTACTCTTTTGTTCTAAATTTTACTAAGAATCAGTTATCATTTTAGAAAAATCATGTTAGCAACAGTAGCCTGGCTTGTGGATTTGAATCATCAATAAAATAACTTGTTTTTATTTACAATGTTGAATACTTTATATCTACACATCTACACCCATGTGCACACAAAGTTTTACTTAGTTTGTATTTTAAAATATAAAACATATTAGCTCAACTGTATCTGGGTAAATTTACTTCCCTTAAATCTAGTACTTACAAAGACACATGCACACGTATGTTTATTGCGGCACTATTCACAATAGCAAAGACTTGGAATCAACCCAAATGTCCATCAGTGACAGACTGGATTAAGAAAATGTGGCACATATACACCATGGAATACTATGCAGCCTTAAAAAAGGATGAGTTTGCGTCCTTTGTAGGGACATGGATGCAGCTGGAAACCATCATTCTTAGCAAACTATCACAAGAAGAGAAAACCAAACACCGCATGTTCTCACTCATAGGTGGGAACTGAACAATGAGTTCACTTGGACTCGGGAAGGGGAACATCACACACTGGGGCCTATCATGGGGAGGGGGGAGAGGGGAGGGATTGCACTGGGGAGTTATACCTGATATAAATGATGAATTGATGGGTGCTGACAAGTTGATGGGTGGAGCACACCAACATGGCACAAGTATACATATGTAACAAACCTGCACGTTATGCACATGTACCCTAGAACTTAAAGTATAAAAAAAAAAAAAAATCTAGTACTTACCCATTATAAATATGTGCACAACTCTATTTCATTCTGTCTTCTGGCATTATGTGCCAGACTATTTACAAATTTAAATGAACATTTTAAAACAGATTTTCTTATATTTCTCCTTTATATCACATTTGAGAATTACGTTGATTTTTCTGAATTACATATATAGGGATATTATACTATTCATTAATTTCATTTCAAGAGAGTAAGTTGATATCAGAAAATACTTGTTATCAAAAGATAGTATTAGATCTGGTAATGTTGACAGTCACTGTATTAGGGCAAGACTGTGGTGAGATTATCTTTGCAAGAACTATCCCTCTGACATAGGCTACACATTCCTTTGGTGGCATTTGTATGCACACAGGCATTGTTTAGCTCCTTAGGGTATTTGAGACAAGTGATTTGCATATTGCTGTTGAACTCTGTAAATTTGCCACAATGATAAACTAATTAACAATGGCCATTGCACCTTTGAGTTATTGATGACTATTCCCATTTAATAATTTTCCCTGACATAAGAAACACAAAACTTGTAATGAGAAAAAAAAAAAGTCTGATGGTCTTCTTTTTAGAGATTGCTGAAAAGATTGTTGAGATTTTAAATAGCATGTTAAAGCTTGAATGCAAAATAGAGTTGAGAGATTTCTGTCTAGCTGAATTTTCATTACTTGCATATCCCATAACTCATATGTTATTGCTTTATAAATCTAGTATATAATTAGATGATATCTATAAATCTGATAAAGCATTATCTGTAAAGGTAGTGGCAAGATCTCTGACTAAAACATTAAGTTACTTATTTAATTTTACGTTTTTGAACCAATTCATGCCTTCAACCATTTTATAACTTTGGCTAATTTACATCTCACCTATTCGTATTTGGTCTGCTTCCCTGTTATCAAACTCTTGGCAGGTTCATCTTTGCAGTTATAGTTATATCTGATTGAACACCTCTGAAGTCTTTCTGCCAGTCTCCATAAAAGAGGCCATTGGTTTACTATAAAATTCCTTTGACTCCAAGTAATTTCCATTATCATCCTACTATTGATGTAACTGATGGAGCTGGCTTGCCTCAAGAGTGGCTTACTTACCCTGAAGAAACAAATGTCATTGAAATTGGTTAAAAAAAAAGAAAGAAAAGAAAACAAGAAAAAAAACATCACCCTGTTTTTGCCAGTAAGCAATGCTGTTAGACAGTTAAGGGATATCTGTATCTCTGAACAAAGCAACCTCCTTATAGACGGTATGAGTTGCTCTTCTGAATCTTGAATTCATTGTGTCAAAAGAATCTGGCATTAGAGAGTATCTCTAATTTCATTTTCATTATATAGATAATGAAACAGGCTCAGAGAACCACAAATTCTGGGAAAGAAAAGATTGTACAGGCATGAATCCTTCTACAGCATTCCTAATGGTTGTTCCAGACTATGTTTGAACACCATCAATAACAAGAAACTCACCACCTATCAAAGAAAGTCTGCTGGGTGGTTCATTCTTATATTAAACTGAAATGTGTTTGGCTATAAATTCCATGTACTCTTTAAAAATTAATTAAATTCCTTTTCTAAATGATAAAACTTTAATTACTTAAATGCAGCTCTCATTCTTGATCCACTTATTGTTTTTCCATGAATCTGAACACTGTGTTCTTAGACTGTTTCTAATCATCACAGCTGCTTTTGTCTGCTTGTCTAATTTACTTGAACTTGCTTCAACCATGCAAGGTAGTCAATGGCCATTTTGAATGTAGATCACTTGCAAAATTGGTCTACATGCCACGCCAATGCTCTCTTTCACATAGTTGATAAAAAACATTGCATAAGACATAATCAGGACAGAACCCAGGATTCTGCTACTAGAAATCTTTCTCCAGCATGTGATTAGTCCGTGAATTAAAAACATTTAAATATGGCTATTCATTAAGATTATGAACCTACACAATGTTTTACTAACATCCACCCTTCTCCATAATAGACTGGGTGTCAGCAAACTTTTTTATAATGGATCAGATAGTAAATATTTTATGCTTTCAGAGCCTTAAAGTCCCTGTTGCAGCCATTCAACTGCTGCTGTTGTGCAAAAGCAGCTATAGCCAGTATGTAACAAATGGTTGTGTTAGAATAAAACTTCATTTTCAAAAAGTCAGCAGGCCAGATTTAGTGTAAGAGCCAGTTTGCCAATCTCTGGTCTGGACTTGAACTTTCCTAAATTCTAGATGTATTATGTCCATCATTTATAAACTTAATCCCTCAGACTAAGCAATGAGGCTTTCCATTGGGAAAAGGTGTCTGACATGATTTTTTTCTCAGTGAACTCAAGCTGGCCTCTAGTGATTACTGTTTCCCTAATTATTCATAAAAATTCCCTTAAAGATACACTCTAGAATATACCTCAGGGTCACTAGTCTACAGTTTTCAGAATCTACTTATTTTTTAAAATAATTGTAACTATACTTAACTGATTCTAACTTCTGACACCTCTCCTTGGTGCCTCAAAATTCCTTGGCATTGGTGTGGTGATACTTCGATAGCTTTTTTTTTTTTTTTTCCATCTGGTTTTAGGAATGTAGTTCTTATGCAGGGAGTGATATATGGGACCTGGCTTTTACCGGCTTGTGAGAGCCGGTTGTGTACATCTCTCCCCAACTCCACACTGGTATCTTGAAATCAGCAGTAGTGCGAGGATTTACACCACAGGAATCAATAAATGGTACAAATCAGGGCTTTCCCTTTCCCTCTGTCATGCATCCTGAGTAATTCAATCATTGAGCAGAGCAAGATGCTGTCTTACAAATCTCTTCCCTTATCTTGGGTTTATTTTTCTCTTAACACTCTTTCTTCTAGGCATTTGAGCAGAAACAACATAGTTGCTTGAGAAAAATCTGAATTCTCTATCACCTACACATTATTGGATTCAGGCAGTAGGTTTGTCCCTTCTTTGTTTTTCTTGCTTTGAACTTAACTACAAAAAGCTCTTTAGGTAGCTCTTAGCATTTTTGGGAAGCCAGAAGTCACTGGGGGAATTTAACTTTCCTTACTATGTTCTTCCAGGTTTCTGTCATTCTTATATATAGTCTTTCTTGATGGTTTGCTTTTGCTAAATCTTTTGCCAATGTCTTTTAAAATTCCAGACTGTTTCTTTAGCTAGCTTAACATATTTCCTCATTGTTCTCATTTGCTCTTGCCTGCATAGGATGCCAGTTCTAAGAACTGATTTGAGAAATTTAAGTGACTCCCTGAGTTAGGACTAAAAATTAGGACTCTTAACCTAATGCATTTACTAGGATGCTATGCTTTCTGTAACATTCAGTAAAAGAAGATATTGGGATTAAGAGACAAATTTGAAACCTTCTCATTCATAATTCAGTTTGAACTTTGTTCACTGACAATGAGGGTAGGTCTCATGGGAGTAGACCGAATCAGATGAAACGAAAACTTTCTCTCTAGGAATAACCATTAAAAGACTCAGCATAGTCTTCTTCCTCTTCTTCTTCTTTTCTTCTTCTTCTTCTTCTTCTTCTTTCTTCTTCTTCTTTCTTCTTCTTCTTCTTCTTCTTCTTCTTCTTTTTTGAGACGGAGTCTCGCTCTGTCACCCAGGCTGGAGTGCAGTGGTGTAATCTCGGCTCACTGGAAGCTCCGCCTCCCGGGTTCATGCCATTCTCCTGCCTCAGCCTCTCTTAGTAGCTGGGACTACAGGCGCCCTCCACCACGCCTGGCTAATTTTTTTTGTGTGCATTTTTAGTAGAGACGGGGTTTCACCGTGTTAGCCAGGATGGTCTCGACCTCCTGACCTCGTCATCTGCCCGCCTCGGCCTCCCAAAGTGCTGGGATTACAGGCGCCCGGCCGACTCAGCATAGTCTTATGCTTGTTTATCAAGATGGCCTTAGATAATTCGGTCCACTGAATGGCAATTGATTGATATAGCTGAGGCTTGAATCTTATCATCAGCTCCTTCGTGAAAAGAACAGTATTATCACTGCTCTGTCCTAAGTTTTCCATGTGCATTACTAGATACCACAAAAACATTCTTACTAGTCCCCTCAGTTTACTTGGGTGCCCTTCAATCTGTTCTCCATTTTGAAACCAGAGTTGTCATCTTAAAAGTTGCCTTAGGATTTTATTTGAAAGACGAAGACTGGAAACACTGATAAGGGAGTAAGGAAATAAGACAGGAAATTAAGGGAAGCCAATAAAGTGTGTGTTTATGGACAGGCTGTGGCTTTGGGCGACTTGGACTCAGTCTTACTTGGGAATTCTTAAATGCTGAAGAGAACTGTGCTGTACAATATGATAGCCACTGGCTGACTGTGGCTTTCTAAATATCATTTTAGGTTAATTAGACATTTAAAATTAAGTAAAACTAAAAATCATTTTCTGCATTGCAACTGCCACATTTCAAGTGCTCAATAGTTTCACGTGCCAATTGGCTACCACATTGGATAGCTCAGATATAGAATATCTTCACTTTGCAGAAAGTTCCACTGCATAGCCCTGATGCAGAACATACCTCAGGGTTGCCCATCTGGGAGCAAGGAAGCTAGGAATTTATATATCAGTCTTATTTGTCAATGGTTGTTTTCCTAATTCCCTGACAAGTCTGGTTTGCCCCACACATATAAGGGAATAAGGAGAGAATATGGATAGACACCAATAGCATCTGCTGTAAGTATAAATCAGATTGTGTCACTCTTGGCTTAAAATCCTTTTTCATGGTCTCCTGCTACAATTCAGATAAAACCCACACTCTTTATCATGCCCTACATGGCCCCATAATCTGACTTCAAGGTTACTTCCCCAATCTCATGCCACTTTGCTCTCGATTACTCTGCTTTCAAATCAAACTGAAGGAGACTTCTGTAAGTTTCACAAACACACGGAGTTCTTCTTTGTCTAGGGCAGTGGCACATACTGATTGGCCACTTGTAAGACCCCCACCGGTTCACTCCCACCCCCCCTCTGCTCTCTGCGTGGTTGTCTCTTGCTATCCTCTAGTTCTCAGCTAAATGCCACCTCCTCCGAGAGATGTTCCATGGTTATCTCACCTAAAGTTACCATTTCCCTCCCATTGTTTGCTTTCTTGGCTTGTTTTGAATTTCTTTTGTATCATGATTTTTAATTAATTCTTTACCTTTGTTTTTGTCTGTTTCTCCTAGAACAATGTAAGCTCTGAAGTCACCCCCAATATCTAGTAGTGTACCTGACACATAGTGAGAACTCAACAGATATTTGTTTATTGAATGAATAAGTGAATTAATGAACAAAAAAAGTCTCTACCAGTGAGGTGGGTGTAAGACAGGGCATGAAATGTCACACCTCTGCAGTATGCAGTATGCAGGGTTATGTGTGAATCTGCTTGGACAGTTAGCCTGAATGACAAAAAGGCTGAGTGTGAGGGAAAGAGTGGCCTGGCCATGGCATTGTGTGTAGTTGCTGATCATGGTCTTATACACTTATACAGATGGCTCAAGTCATTAGCAACTCAACTTCTGAATTAACACGCTGGAAACCAGCAGGGTGCATTCTCCAGCATGCTATTACTTGCTTGTGTCAATGGAATCACTCAAGTGTGGGTTATACTGGCATTTTCCAGTGGCTTGAAAACACTGTCTAGCAGATGGAGAATTCTACAAAGTTGATCAAGCATCTGTCTAGTCTTCCAGCTTTCTAGAAAAGGAATATGAAATAAAATTTTGGTTATTTTTGTTAAGTTTGTCTGTCTTGAGTGGAGATAGCAGAGACACAGGGAGCACCTAGGTGAGGCCTTAGTAATTTGAGAATAATACAGTAACAATTATCTGGGAATAATAATTGCTTATCTACTGCTTTATATTTGTGTAACATTCCCACTTTCTCCATTTCTCTAATCCTCCCATAACCTTTAAGTTTTGTATAATGATTTCCATTTTACATGCAAAAACTCTGGGAGAGAGGTTGCAAGCTTTTCTGGGTTGAATTTTTAAATGGAAAGCAAGGACTTGAATCTTTGAGGAGTTATTTTCAATGTACACAGTGCCTTTTAGGCATGAGATGTAAAGGGGAGAAGAGGGGAGAAAATGTGATAGTGGTGAGATGAGCGGTGGGGGGTGGAAACCTTGAAAGCTTCTCAGTATGGTCATCTTGGGAGGCGTCAGATTAGGATCCAAACACAGCAAGAACTCACATGGAGTCCAGGTATGAATGTAGACAGCAGCAGGAGTCATAAAATGATTTTATGTCACTCAACATAGAATCAGAGGGGGAGGACACTTTTATTGGGCAGTCAGTACCTAGCATTGAGTAGATATACAAGCATCCCAGGACTTTTTGCACTAGCTGGTAGGCTCTGCCAATCTTATACTGCTTCCTTTTGGTCCCCAGTGTTTGCTCCTGCACTAGGTTGGTTACCCCAAAGTTAGAGCCCATGGAAATGCAATAATTTTACTCCATTCTAGCAGAGAGGTTGGCTCCTTTTTGCAACCTTGACATTTCACCCAGTAGACTATAACTGATGTGCACATAGCATCCTCGGTGGCATAGGTAAGACAGGCTGTAGGTTATGTGTAATTGCCTGCAAACTAGCTTTTTCTGCCACTTTTTCTACCACCAGAGGAATCACATGAAAATGCAAATATATGAGAATAATATAATTTGGGGCCAGATTTAACAAAATTTCAATGGGTTATAAATATGTGAGATTTGGACACTTCAAATTGTGATATTGTGAAATATATTTTTGGTTTTCAACATGGTTCCCTGGCATACAACTCTTAAATTCCTTAGAATTTCCAAGTGATGTCTTATTATATGCTAACGAGCTGACTGATGATGGCTGGCTGCTTCTAGTTAGCTTTAGGATAGGGGCTGGTCTCTGGAAGGACCATCTATACTAAAGGATTAGATCCAAGGCAGGATTAGAGGGTTGGGACTTCAGCCCCACCCAAAACATCTAGGGAGGGGACAGGAGCTGAAGGTTGACCTGATTACCAATGGCCAATGACTTGTCAATCATGCCTTTGTAAAGAAGCCTCCATAAAAACCCAGAAGGACAGGGTTTGGAGAGATCCTGGACAGCTGAACACATGGAGGTCCTGGAGGGCAGTATGCTCAGGGAGGGCATGGAAGCTCAATACCCCTTCCTATACTTCATACTATCTTTCTATCTATATCTTCTGTACTATCCTTTATAATTAATTGGTAAATATAAGTAAGTGTTTCCCTGCATTCTATCAGTCGCTTTAGCAAATTAATAGAACCCAAGGAGGGTGTTGTGGGATCCTCAGTTTGTAGCCAGTCAGTCAGAAGCACAGGTCAAACAACCTGGGGCCATGATTGACATCAGAAATGGAGGCCAGTCTTGTGGGACTGAGCCTTCAACTTGTGGGTTGTGATGTTATCTCCAGGTAGATAGTGTTAGAATGGAATTGAATTAGAGGACATTCAGCTGGTATTCACTGCAGGATTGCTTGCTTGGTGTGCAGGGAAAAACCCCTACACATCTGGTCACAGAAGTCTTCTGTGTTGATTGTCATATGGTGTGGGAGCAGAGGAAAAATATTTTGAGTTTGTTTTTGTCCACACTCATATACCAGCATCTGAATTTCTGGATAGTCCTAAAAATAAGTCAGAAGAATGTGGACATATGGTTCCTTAATGAGCAGCATTAAGCATAGTGCCATGCATGGCAACAATAAACTGAGATCAAATTCTGGCTACTAGTGCCCTGCAATGTATCAGGGTTTCTACCTTCATCATGGTATGTTAGGCACTGTAGGTGGCCCTGCTTAACTAACTTTTGTTACCTGGCTAGCTTCTGTAGGCTTATGTGCCTTTTATGCCATGTTTGACAACTACCCTTGAACCAATTATAATGCCTTTAAAAATTTACTCACAGTCGGCCGGACATGGTGGCTCACGCATGTAATCCCAGCACTTTGGGAGGCCAAGGCAGGCAGATTACGAGGTCAAGAGATGGAGATCATTCTGGCTAATATAGTGAAACCCCGTCTCTAGTAAAAGTACAAAAATTAGCTGGGCGCGGTGGCACACACCTGTAATCCCAGCTACTCAGGAGGTTGAGGCAGGAGATTCGCTTGAACCCAGGAGGCAGAGGGTGCAGTGAGCTGAGATTGCGCCACTGCACTTCAGCATGGCGACAGAGTGAGACTCCGTCTCAAAAAAAAAAAAAAAAAAAAATTATTCACAGTCTTTCTGAAGAAGCCATTTCCAACCCATTCCATGATCTATGGCCACATATCCATGTGCCATGGCCTAATGGCTGCAATACACTGTCTTATGGAAAGTCTGGCTGCAAGTTTTCTTCATAGCATGTCAGTCTATTCTTGGATTGTAGCTTCTGTAAGCAGGTGGGAATCAGGGCTAGATAAACGTTGCCTGGTCTATCAAAGTCAGTTAGGACTGGGATCTTGCCTTTCATATTTGGTAATCAGTTATTATTTCTTTTAATGTTGTAACTAGCTACCAGAATGAGAGCTTAAACTTTTTGAAAATGAAGCAAACTACCTAAGTAAATAAACAAATGAGAGCCACTTGTGGACCAATGATGTGAGCATGTCATGACATCCATTGATATGCCCTGAGCTATTTTACAAGGAAAAAGAATCCTGACGTATTCAACCTCAAATCTCTAAACCTTTAATAGGGGATATATTAAGAGGCTAGTATGTACAATTAATGGCCTCCTCCTTAATTTAAAGTGCGAACCTGATTCTAGTTCATCACTTTTGTATTATTCCCATGGGTAGTATGAAATTAGATTCCATTACTGCCCCTACTAGTCCTGAGTTCTTACATTCCAGAGTAGTGCCTTTTATCACGTTTTCCTGTATTTGTAAACTAGCTGGAGACGGCTCAAGCCCTACAATTCACTAAACACGCAGTCTTTTATTTAGAAGGTAGACAGCTCACAAAAAGACATGACACACTTCTTTGTCAAGCAAACTGTAATAGCTTTTGAAATGGGGCTGTCAAGCTTAATTAAAAGAAAAAGTCATATTATGACATGATATTTAACCTCCCAGGGAAGCAGTGTGTACCCTGTGCAGGTGAAGAACGTGGTGGATCTCCTCATATAAACAATCTTTTTATCTTCCATAACTTACTGTATCAGTGACAATGGCAAGGTGGCATAATATATTGTACTATAAAACCACTGTATTGCTTTGTGAAAGTTATACCCAATTTGATCGAAAAAACATGTTGAATTGTGTCTTGGTGAAAACATTCTTCATCATTCTATAATGGAAAAAAGCCAAGCAGTAAACTTCTCAATGTGTTTGCCTAGTCCATTAATAGATTAATCGAATCACCCCAAAATGTCAACAAATAAGATTTACACTATTTGAAAATATTCATTTTATGAAATAAGCTACATTTTCACTTTTTTACTAAGAGAAGGGCTCTGGATAAAACTCTTTGCATTTACTCTAATTATGTTATAACATTATTCATCGTCCTGGATGCACAAGCTCAAAATCAATATTAGTCATACCACACTGAGCTCTTTATTACCAGAAATATGTGATATAAGTTTTTACACCATAAATGTGCAGATTCAATAGGCAGATGGTAGCTACTGAATTCCCCAAACTGGAGCAAGTTAAATTTAAACACAATTTGGTGGTTCACACATTTGTATAAGGGACTTGGATAAATCCAAATTGAATTTGACGACATTTACAAATATTTGCACTGTCTTATTGGATGGTTTCCTGATTCTGTTGTGATTTTTTTCTCCAGGTCTTTTCAATAAAGACTGTTGCATGAATTGACTGATGGGAAATGAATGAACAGATGTGGACCTCTAGACCAGCTCCTTCACTGACTTAAAGGCTCTGGTTACAGAAAAGGAAAAGCTGTGACCAAGACATCTTGTGAGTTATGAGAAGTGTCTGCATGTGTGAGGCTATACAAAAGAGAATAGCCTTCTTTCTTCCCATTGGATTTTCATTTAGTATCAATGCTTTTAAAAGAGTATCCTAGGGAACACTAATAGTAAAGTCCACATGTTCAGAGAATTTGGAGCAATACTAACGCTGGCAGCATTTAAAAAATCAAATTAGTTCATCTCACTTTAGGTATGATAGAAACTTTTATGTAAAATCTAGATTTCTGGCTATTTTGAACAACTGAAGATGTAACACTACAGTGATTATACCCTCACATAGAAGTAATTTCTTACAGTTTTTCATTATGCAGCGCATGTGTGCTCCATTAGCCATGTGACCAGCTAGAGGTTTCTTACTTGATTTCCCCTCTTCTAGTCTTTTTCAAAGACACACAGGGCCCTTTGGTTTATTAAAATCTCTGACAATTCCCCCAGTAAATATCTCTATTTTGTTTTAAAAACTTGCCCAAATATATTTGATCATAGAAGATTTTTCCTTCACATTTTGCATCTGGATCATAAATTCAAAATATTCTGATTTTCTGGTGTGAACTTTGTGCTACCTTCTGGCAAATATTTTGTGAAAGTGTTTGAGAAGCCTAGATTTTGCGCTCAGGATTCTATTTCTGTCTTGATGCTTTTATAGGCCTTCAAGATGCAGAATCAGTTTATCTGGTTAGAGGGTTTGTGTGTTCAATCAGACTTCAGGCTATCTTGATAGAGATAGGGAAGCCTCTCAATTTGACCTGAGATTTAAATTTAAAAGTTGAAACTATGGGACCCAATGTGCTACTGACCTAATAAGAAGCCATAACAACATTCATTCCAGAGAATGTATTTTGCATAAAAATTGATACACTTACAAGATGACTGGAACAGAAAGGATGATTATGCGATCTCCAGGAAAAGTAGAACTTAAGTAGATATTTACTTCTTATAAGCATTAGCTGAACAACTCTCAAGAAAAGAAAAGGTCATTCATTTTTTGGTGGGGTTAGCCCCATATCTATTATTCCAGTAACCACTATGAAAGCCCAGTAATGGGATCTGACATTTCGGCTTGCTGACTGAGGACACGGCAGTTATAGTGATGGATTTCTGATTTTCAAAATATTAACAATGGAAATAGTAGCCACAATGGAAACAAAGACCTTATGGGAAAAGTTCTGGCTGACTATGAGTCTCTGAGCAGGGCATTCTCTGGATTTGGTTAAGGTTGATTCACTAAAAATAAATGGCAAAATAAAGAAGACAGGTAGGTTTAGAAAGAAGTTATTTACCACTTTAATAGGGCTGTCCAACATTTGGTCACATAGATCATCCTGAAACCTAATTGCTTTCATAGCCTTCCTATCTCACAAGAGGAGATCTGAATACTCTTGGAAAAAGCAAAGCAAACATAGAAAGAGATGCCATGGTAAGACTTGTTGCTACAGCACTATGTAGTTAACGATGCCAGACTTTGGATTTAATCAGAGGACATTTCCGCAGTCTAGGACAGTTATACAAAGCCTTAAGACATTGTATTTACAGGACTTATTCATGTAGGGATCCATATCCTACCCATAACTCTGCCAGAGTCTTAATAGCATGGTGGAGTGGCTCCCTTTAGAATCCTCATTTTCTTATATGTGGAAAAGCTAGTAGTTCTAAAAATATTTTCCTGGAAGAGGTTAGAACGGTTATTATATATCAATTGAATATAAAGTATGATTATGTAAGCCAAGCTTGCATGCTAATATTGCACAGGGTAGAAAGTAATAAAACAGGACAATGTGCTTCCTTGGGCCATCTGGTAGAAGCAGAAGGAAGTTCTTGATTCAGTATCATTATGATGCCTCAAATTCCAGGAGTCCACCTGTAGCTGGCCTTCTCGTGTCAGTGCCATCTTGAATTCTCAAAAGGGCACATATCTTCCTTGCCATTAGAAAAAGAAATGACTACCAAAACAAAGCAAAACAGACAAAACATCCAAAACTCAGAGGGGTACACCAGTCGTCTCAAACTGTGGTACTGTTCATTTCTTGAAGAGAATAGATAATATTTCAAAATATTATATATATATATACATATATTTCAAATGGTACAAAGTAACTATAGATTCAGATTAGAAGACAGTTGATCGTTCTTCATGATCCCCAAAAATTTCACTGAGAAAACCCTTTTTTAAGCCCACTTTCCATGGTGTTGCCAAAATGCTGCGTCTTCTCACTGTAGGATATTTCGTTACACACAGTAAACGCACTGTCATTATCTGGTAGCCAGTCAAAGTGCAAGTAAGAAATCCATTTGGCTTGTATATATGTGAGATGTTTGAGATTCTCAAAATGTATTTTCCAGAGGGTTGGTTTTCCTTTACTACCACAAATGCTTCTGTTAGGTTCTTGGGTGAATCTGAAACCAAAAAAAGACAGACATTTCAGGGAGAACAGTGCAAAATGAAGGCACAAAGAAATGTGATTACGCAGAAAATGAGGACACTTTGGATCTTCAGGATGTTGCTTTTTTTCAGATGATCTGAAGTCAAAAATCTTAAGGTTTAGAGCAGTCATTTTCAAATGGTGATCAAATCATATTGATAGGCCACCATATTTTTATCAATGCAATAAATTGATGACGTCACTCCTAAGGAGTGAGACTCTTGGAACAGTCCCTATCCAGGCCTGGTTTCCTAGGCATGTGACCTATGAAGTTGCACAAGGCCCTATCCTGGAAAGAGCCTCCTGCTTGGTTTAATGTTCTTCTGTTGCCATCTTGAGATTATTAATACTTTTTAAACAAGGGCTCTACACTTTCATTTTGTACCTGGCCTGCATGTTATGTAATCAGTCCTGTGTCTATCTGATGAGAATTTGAACTGAGTAAGTTAATCCACGGTCTTGTGAAGTTGGTCTGTTGTAAGATGTAGAGGGCTGGCACGAGGTGAGGTCGTTGCCAAGGTTAGACCACATGAGGTCGTTGCCAAGGTTAGACCACATCTGTGTAGGAACACACAGATGAGAATCTGTTCCTGTACAAGGTGAGAAACTGTTGCACTCAATGACGTAGTGTTCAAGGGCAATCAAGATTACATTTCTGTTGCTGTAGATGTCTTTTAATCCACTTGAATAGGGTACCAAAGGTTCAAATATTCAAAAGGACACATGTACAGAGAACCACTAATTTCAAGCATAAATAACAATTCTGATAGAGTTGATACTCCTACTCTAGAATTCTAGGAAATATGGCATTTTTCTTTATTATCTCTTACTTCTTTATAGTTTTAGAAGTTGAGTGTTCTGAGGCTAGAGGTAGAAGTCCATTTAAGGATTTTAGAGTTAGGCGGGTGGATTTGTGTTGGGCCAGTTACAGAAAACACCGATTTGACAAGATGGCTATAGTGGTTAAGTGTGCAATCTGGGGTCTTCTGCCTCCTCCTTTTAGGAAATAAAACTTGACTTTACATTGTGTACTAACTTGTTGATTTTCTCACTAGTCTGAGAGACATTCACATACTGGAATGAAGCAAATCCAGCGTAGTTTGCTACTTCCCAAGATATTATACCAGATTAGGTTCTGCTATTTTAACCTGTTAATTTATCTTTTCCAGTAACTGGTTTTCTCCTCATTTCATTCTCTTCCTCTTCCTGCCTCCAAATAACTGACATTCAGTTTTTAGCTGACATTGTTCCATCATTGTCAAACAACTTATTTTGTCTTTGAAAGGCAAGTAAATCTAGGGACTCCAAAATCACTAAGCCAAGGGGAAATTCAAGCTGGGAATGATGTCAGGCAAACCTGCCTCTCATTTTATTCCTAAATAATATAGCTAGAAAGATTTTTCAAAAGCCACATACCTCACTCACAATTTTACCACAAGGAAATTCCTTGTGGGTCCCAGATCTTTACCCTAAAACCTTTCTGTTGAATTTTACTCCGGCAATGTAAATTGATAGTTTATTTTCTCAGGTGCAGGACAAAGGACAGAACTCCAAGTCATTCTCTTCTCATCTGAGACAAATGTATATCTGATTGCATCTTCTGATGTAAAAATACAGATTAACTGAGCTAGATGAAGGCCTAGGTGGCTCTTCCTCTACCCCCTACCCACATGTAAATGGTGTATTTGGTGAAAGGCTGGTCAAAGACCAAAAGAATGTAACCATTTGTCTCTTATCTAACCACACCTTTAAAAATTTGCTTCTTTCCTCAATATCCACCCTTTTCCCTTTAAATATTGAAACCCTCAAAATCATCTTTGGAGAAAGGCACAGACCTACCTCTAGGTCATGCATTCATAACCTTGGCCAAATAAACTTTCTAAATTGAGTAAGACCTGTCTCAGATACTTTTCATTTTTACATCTCTAAGGGGGAAGTCTGTCTTTCTAAATTAAGTCATTGTTCCTGAATATACAAGGTATAGACATGTATCTGAATACATGAGATAGAGCCTTCCCAACTTTCAAACTTATGTATTTGATATAATTTAAAGAAAAGACATAAATAAATAGGTATCTAAAACTGCAAGAACAAAATCTCTAGTCAATATTGTGGTTGGTTAGTCTTGCTCCTAAGTACCAACAAAGCGATTTAATAAAGCAATTGAAACAATGATCAAGCAAACACAGGGGGATAATTTGGCCATGAAACTTCACCCAGATGTACTGAGATTCTCCCCAGAAGTGTGTGTGTTGCCAGATTTATTCTATTCCAGGCGGGGTCTTGGAAAACCTCTCAAGGTGAATGCTTCTTTTCTATGGGGTGGCAGCCAGGAGTCTTCCTCTCTTAAAAAGTTATTTCAAATCTCCTGAAAGAAAAGGCTTTGCCTAATTCCACCTATATTTTCTCCTTCCTTCTGTGGTAATAATGTCACTCATATCCATTGTTCCTGAGGTTTTTCTTTAGACTGTGGCCTGTTACCTGGGCTAGTCCAGACGTTCTGGGGTGTCTGGTAGTTAAGATGAACCACCGCATTTCTACTCTTCACCTTCCTTAAAAAATGAATACCATAAAGTTTTAAATTACATCATACTTTGAAACATTATTTATCCACATTTCGAAGAGAATTTTGTTCACGATGATTATTTTGGAAGTAACCTACAAAAGATGAAGGTTGAAACAGTCTTTTATAGGAAAGAGAATGAAGTCTCAGGAAGCTTTCTTGTGATTATCTTTATATTGAAGTTACTTTTAAAATAATAGTATGAAGGAAACTCTCAGTTGCTATTAACAATCTGAGTGTGTTTCTCCAACTTTTTTCTTCTCCTGAGTGAACTCTCTTTGAATTAGTCTTACACAATAAAGAACAAAAGAGGTAGTTTTCTTTTTACCTCGTTGATAACAGCAGAACAATGAGAACATGTGACTGATAATAATTAAAGTACATCTGTGAATTAAACCATTTTTAAAGTCAAATTGTTAGAATCAATATTTGAAGTGAGTAAGCATATTTGTGCTCTGATGGAGACGAATACATCAGGTATAGAAGAAAAGTTAATATAAAATGTGTTTTCAGAGCACACAATCTAAGGACTGGCATTGACACACCATTTACACAGAATAGATGGTTCCTGTATACATTATCTGGACTTCATTGGTGCCCTTTGTATTTAAAAGTGCTTATTTCACTGTGAATTTCTTGAGAAGGAGGGAGGAGGGAGGACGTATGTCAGTAGGAGTATTTGAGTCCTCTGAAGGTTTAAAAAGTACAGCTTTTCCAGTGTCCTCTTTTTCCTTTTCCAAGGACAGACTTGAGAATTCTCAGCTGACTGGTGTGCAGCTCACATGGCTGTAGAGTAGTCTCCTGTGTCCTTGCTTGAAATGGATGTACACGTCAGAACAGGTACATCCTCTGTTTTCAAACCAACTGCAATGGTAATTGATTTATCTCATCCATTCAACTGCTTGGGTTGAATTCAGCCCACCCAGGGAGGTAGCAAATGGTGTGCTCCAGTCTCTGTTACTGTGATCGGATCCTACACAATACTCTTGTGTTATCGGAAAATGTCTAGGGTGCATCTGCAACACATCTGATGGTTTTAAAATGTACTCTACAGAGGCCAAATAAAAGACAGTTACATTGGTCTCAAAAAAGTAACATTAACAATTTCTGTTTCTATTTTCGTTTTGTTTTGTTTATATTCTGTCTTCCAAAAAGTCTCCTAGGTGGTATCATTGGAATTTCACATACTTAAATCCTGACTTGAATTATTTTTCTCTACTGAGTTTCACATCTAGAGACACCATGAGAGCAAGACTTGCCTTCAGTAAAGGGCAATCAGTTATTTAGAACAAAGAGATTTGGCAGGAAATATATCAGCAATGTGCTTAAAACAAAGGTGGTTAGATTCCAATCATACTGGCCATCATTCAGAATAGCTTAAAACAAACCAATTTGTGAGGGCAACTTCAAATTATTCAGAAGAATCATTTTTAGGCAAAAGTAACCAAAGGGAAACCTAATATCCCACCTTCCACTAGTTAATTAAAATGGTTTCTGTGGATAAGTTGCATAAACCAGGCTCATTTCTGAATAATGTCTTTTGTAGGTGTTTCATTAAAATGAAACAGGATAATCCACATTAAGCTACACAGGCACAGACAGACGCATGTTAGCAAGCTAGGGTGGTTCAGAGGTCCCTCCTGGTAGCAAGCCGGAAATATATGGCCATTTACTACCAGTCAATGTGGTCAAAATAGGCAAGGAAATTTGATACACGAAATGTTTTCACCTATTTTATACGTGAAAAATAAGTTTTATATAGTATTATGTAGCATTAGTTTTGTCTTCTGCATTACAAAGATGCAAGAACCAATTTTATTTATCGAAAAGGTGATACTGAGAAGGAAGAGTAAGTCAAGATTAATAATAAGGGGTAGGAAACAGAGACATCCTTTCAAATACATCAGACTTTTGGTAGAATAAAAGTTCAGCATATTAGGATTTGTAACCAATGGAGCTTGCTTTAAAAAATACTCCATAGGCTGGGTATGGTGGATCATGCCTGTAATCCCAGCACTTTGGGAAGCTGAAGCAGGAAGATTGCTTGAGGCTAGGAGTTAGATGCTGCAGTGAGCTATAATCACACCACTTCACTCCAGCCTGGGCAACAGAATGAGAGCCCCCTCTCTCAAAAAAATCTCCAGTAAATTAAAACACACACAGGCATGCACACACACACACACACACACACACACACACACACACATACATACAAAGAGAGAGAAACAGGGCTGATACTCAATGGGTACACATACATATGACCACCCTTGTTAGGTTGACATACTTTTTTATTAGTGGATTTATAATTACTGTCTTAAGCATCCGGAGCATCTCCCATACCTGTCCCCTTTAGGATTCCAAGGCTGTCCAGTAACTACAGGGTTAATATCTGGCTAGCTGAGTCTTTCTGCCGTGCTCCAGCATCAGGGCACCAATTCTGATGGGTTGGATTACCCCACCCTAAAGGTTGTTATTTGTTTAGAAGATCACTCCTGATTTAACCAGAGAAATCAAAGAATGATTTATTCATGCCCCGAAACCCTTTTCAGTTCTCTGAAAGATCATCACAGAACTCTTTTAAAGAACCATTAGAGAATGGCTTCTGTAGGTATACTTAAACGCAGACCCTTTCAGCAAATCATCTGGATGAATTAGGGAGGAACTTTATTTGATTATCATTCTGAGCACTATAGATGTTGGATGAGTTATCCGAATAATTACCTCATGATTCCTCTCCCCTCTGACTGGAAACCCAACTTAATTTATGAGTCTGTGACAGAAACACTAAACTGCTCAGTGTGGAAAAGTCAAGTTCAATCTCTAATGCCTCATTCATAGATGGACACTGATCTGCATAGTTAAGAAGGCTTTCTGTCACAGGAGAATCGTTCTTCTCTCCTGTGCAAAGCTTCTGTGGA
The DNA here is from genome assembly GCF_000951035.1 of Colobus angolensis palliatus. Classification (NCBI taxonomy): domain Eukaryota; kingdom Metazoa; phylum Chordata; class Mammalia; order Primates; family Cercopithecidae; genus Colobus; species Colobus angolensis. The sequence goes on from NW_012115821.1 coordinate 3,477,782, forward strand.
TGCTGTTTGCACAGCCCAAACTCAAATAGTACAGTCTGTAACATGCAAAATACATTTGAAATAAGTGCACTTACTCTCGTGGTCTTAATTTTGTTGCCTGTTGCGCACATCCATCCGGAATTGTCAGGGAGTGTCTTACATTCTTCTCCTTCTAGGCAAGGCTCCATCTCACACCACCATTTCCCAATCACTATGGAGGCTGTGCAAAAACAGGAAACAACTGTGTTTGAAATTTATCCAAACAACCTGAACACTGACGTTGTGTCCCTCTGCAGATTTCCATGTTCTTGGAAGCACACTAAGTCCTCTTTAATCCTCCATGACTAGTTAAGAAAATTCTGTTAAGAAAAATGAGATTTTAATCTCTGTGTCTTCCAATGCAAATATAATTATGTGGTCTGGTTTCATCAAGGAGCGTCTTGTTAGGGATTGAGATTGCCTTTTCAAACTTATGACAGTAGGAGAAACCTAACATGGCTGACTCCATCTTGCTTCTAACATTGAAGCTATCTTTGGTCATTTCTGGGCATAGGCCAAGCTAATTTTGGGAGGAATTTAGTTTAAACTTAAAGCAAGGATAATAATAACCCTTCCCAAAAGTAAAGTACCTTTGTAAAACTAATGAAAAGCCACAAGGTTAGGACTATGAGAGAGGCCTGAATTCTCTTAAGATATAGAAGTAGTTAAAAGATAATCAGCTATTGTTCTGGAGGCTGCGAGATTTGTAATTTTCCAATTACTCCTGTAGATAACATCACTATTGTAGAACTGAAAATTGACTGTTTGAGATGTTTTTCAGACTTTTGCATTCTAGCAACCAACTGACTCCACTGAGACCCATGCACTCAGGACTCAACCAGTCCTGTGGCCCCCACCTGGAGGCTGACTTAGCACATGAGGACCATTTGCCACACCTCTATGATTTCATCCCCAAACAATCAACATTCCCCATTCCCTAGCGCCTTGCCCACCAAACTACCCTTGAAAAATCCTAACCTCCAAGACTTCGGGGAGACTAATTTGAGTGAAAACTCCAGGTTTCCCATGTGACCAGCCTTGCCTTAATTAAACTCTTTACTGCAATATCATGGTCTCAGTGAGTTAGTTTTTGTCTGTGCAGTGGACAGGAAGAACCCACAGGCAATTAAAAAAATCTTTTTTTAAATTTTTTATGATGAAAGCATATGGAAGAGGAAGACTCATGAAGGAAATAAAAATATTTTATCCCAAAATATACTTCTTTGACATAGTGTGAGATGGCTGTTCAGAGAGCCAGCAAACAAAAGTAGCCCAGCAAAGTTATCTTTCAAGGGGGAGATTTGTATCTATACTGAAAATCTGCACTGATACAACCAGGCTTTCTCTGAAGTCCCCATTGTCCAGTCTAGGAAAAATTAACTGAGAGTCTGAAACTTTTAAAGGCATAAAATAAATATGTACCATCTATTTTCTCTGAGGGCTGCTACCTGTGAGACCAACATTGCTAACCAGTCCTCTTTTTCTCTCCCTTCTCTAACCTGTCTTGCCATATAACCTGATTTACCATCATAACCTCTTTTGGGCCATGCACTGAGTCCCCATTCTTCATGTAACTTCAAGGTAGTATTTAAGTTTTTATATGCCATTAGGGGGTTAGTGTAATCACTGTGATTCTCCCTCATGTACATATTGATAAATTTGTATGTCTTTTCTTTTATTAATCTGCCTTTTGCCCTCGTGCCTTTTGATTTTTCATCAAAATTTCAGGAGATGAAGGGGAAGTTTCTCTTTGCCCCCTACACTTAATTTTTGGGTCTTGAGGAACTTTCATGTTGTTAGCTTTTGTAGAGCACAGAACTTGCACAATTTCTATTCAACGAAGGGGACAAAATGCCTCAATATTCTTCAGAATGACTGAGGCATTCTTCTCAGAAAGGCCAATTTATCCACCAAGCATTAGGGTTTATCCCTTAGCCTAGGGCCCTGAAGAATTTCAAAGGCCTGGCAAAAGAAAAAATGAATTGACTGAAAGTACGAAAGAAAAGTTGCAAAATAAAAGTCAAGAGTAATATTAGATGAAAATATTTCCTTACCATCGAGAGTATAGTTGATATGGGTTGTGGTTACCTTTTGTGGGGGGAACTATGAAAAGTTGAGCCTCTGATAAAACTGCCCTAATTTTCAGGAGGATATAAAGAATGACCACAATTGGAAGCTGGCAATGAATTTAGTGTATGTATTAAATATTTACAGCACAGGTTTTCTGATAACAAAATTTTATAAAACCAGTAACTAGAGTCACTCAATGCAAATCAAGAGACTCTCCATTTCCCTTAACGCCTTGACTGAAAAATAATTTCTACACAAGCACCAGTCATTGCTGTAGCTCCTCCCTGTGTTAGCTCTTCCCAACTCCACCTGAGCTTTTCCCATTCAGAATCCTCAAAATGTCAGCCAGGTGTTTGTCTCACGATGCTTTCTGGTTGGCTGTTTTTACACTGGACCAGAACCCTTCTTCTTTACTCACTCCCCTCCACCCTCCATGTTCCAAAGATGCTCTCTACTATGATGTTTAAGTCTCATAACAACAAAGAAGCCGAATGAAATATGATAACATCACAGAGGATTAACATTAAAATGGATGGAGTAAACCCTGCAGCAAAGCAGGAGCACATTAAAATTCTCTCTCTTGGCCGGGCACGGTGGCTCACGCCTTTAATTAGTACTTCAGGAGGCCGAAGCGGGTGGATCACGAGGTCAGGCGATCGAGACCATCCTGGCTAACATGGTGAAACCCCGTCTCTACTAAAAATACAAAAAAAAAAGCCGGGAGTGGTGGTGGGTGCCTGTAATCCCAGCCACTCGGGAAGCTAAGGCAGGAGAATAGCGTGAACCCAGGAGGCGGAGCTTGCAGTGAGACAATATTGCCCCACTGCACTCCAGCCTGGGCAGCAGAGCGAGACTCCGTCTCAAAAAAAAAAAAAAATCTCTCTATCCAGTGTCCACTAGAGGATGAGATTGCTGACTTAAAAGCAGAATGGTTTAAACATCCAGACATCTCTCTGCACTTAGGCTTTCCTTCTATGCTTTTCTTACTTCAGTCTTCCCCTTCTTTAGAATTCAGTGTTCCTCAATCTTTACTTTGAATAAAATTATTATGTAGTAAGGAAAGAAAAGAACTTGTATGTGAGGAGTGTGAGCATTTTCAAATTATTGGGCCCAGGGAGGTATAAAATGAGATAGCAATCACACCCTGCTTCCTCTCTTTTGAGACATGCATTCATCTAAGGAGATGGCTTGCAATTGCTGCAAATAGCTATACATTAACCTAATAATGCCTCAGTGGACACCATATCCCATGCCCTATAGCTTAGCAATGGATATCCAATCACTAATTAACGTTATTTCTGTAAGCCAATGAGAATTCCTAATAAAAACTTTGCCCCCATCCCCATTTTTTCCCCTTTAAAAACCTGCTTTTAACTATGGCCAGTGGAGCTCATATCCAAGGTTACTTGGGTCTGAGTCTTCCAGGCAGCTATCGTAATGTTGGCTCAAATAAACTCTTCAAATTACATTTTGTGCTTCAGGCTCTTCCCTTAAAGTGACAGTAGGATTCTATATGCAGTCATGTCTACTCTATTATATTGTCAGTTTAAGAAATTTCTCAAGGGTAATTTTGCCATATTTAATTTTTACCTTAAATGTGAACCAGACCAAATTACGTATGATGCAATTCCATTGGATATGGCCAGTAAGCATAGGTGGTAAACTCTTCTAAATAGCTCTATTCATATGTAAGACAATGTAATATTATGGTAAAACATAGAGTTCTAACAGAAGACACAAATCCTCTACAGGGTATAGAATGATTGAGAGTTTAAAGGTTTTGTTTTGTTTTGTTTTTGTTGGCAGTGATCTGTATCTGGGCGTGGAGTAAAGGAAGATTCTTGTCATGGGTAAAAGTACTTATTTATGTGAATGAACAGATGACAATATTACATAAGAGAAGCACATGTTATAGTGGCAAGAAAAACATACACTACTGAAAGGGAACAAAAATAAATTATAAAATCTCCAGTTACATACATAAGATACAAATCAAGGTTTGCCCGTGTTTATTGAAAACCTATAATCTGAAGTTTCCTTTGGGTGAGCACTTAATCAGAAACAGTCCAGTCACATTTACTACCATTTCTGATGTGTATCCACTTAAATCTCACCTAATATTTCAAAACCGTTGCCCTGAATCTAAACCATCAAGAATGGAAACCCTTTGGTCTTAGCATGAGAAGAAACTGCCTTTCCCAACAGTCCTTCAACTTAGCATTTTGTCACCCTTTTTTCACAGTCATGCAAATAATTCATATCCTTCAGTGGGGTCAGCTTTTCGCATTTTTTTTTTTTTTTTTTTTTTTTTTTTTTTTTTTTTTGCCTCCTTCTAAGCCCATACTGTTCTCATAGAAGTAAGTCTCCTGAGATCTCATGGTTTTATAAGGGGTTTCCCCTTTTGCTTGATTCTCATTCTTTCTTGTCTAGCACCATATAAGATGTGCTTTTCACTTCTGCCATGATTGTGAGGCCTCTCCAGCCACATGGAACTGTGAGTCCATTAAACCTCTTTTTCTTTATAAATTACCCAGTCTTATGTACGTCTTTATCAGCAGCATGAAAACGGACTAATATAGCCTCATAAGGATGTGACTGCTCACCTTACTACATACCTTCCTCTTTTTTTTTTTTTTGTTCTCCTTACCACCTGGCCCATTTTTCCCCTTTAAATACTGAAGCCCTCAAAACTCTCTTTGGAAAAAGTATAGGCCACAGTCCTGCAGTGACTGGTGTCTGTTTTTCCCAGGTGTATTCTCATCATTGGCAAAATAAACTTCCAAATTGATTGAGACCTATCCCAGACTTTTATTATTATTATTTTGGTTTGCAAAGCTACATTCTCCAATCATAATTTTCTCATAAACTCATTTTTTTCTGTAATATATTTTTTAAAATTTTACAACGAGAGAATTTCAAGATTGCCTCCTCTTCACCCAAACTGAAAGCTACCTAAAAACCTTCAGGTTATTTGAAAGAGAATTGATCTACTAGATTTAATTAAATGAGCTAATATCAATGCTAGTTAACTGTTTTTACAATTTTGTCTAATGGAGATACTTATGATAAGTGATGGGAACCCAGATATGCACCCCCGCAACTACTTCTTTGGCATATTTTCAGATGGCTATTCAGAGGGGCTGTAGACACAGAAATAGCTATGAAATGCTGTCTTATGTTTACATACGATTTGTATGTAAACAAGAAATCTACATTAGTGAAGTAAAGAGTGGATGCAAATGAACTTTCTCTGAGCACTGCCCAATGCCCCTACCCCCGCAAAAAAAAGACTCAAAGTCTGACAGAGAAACCGTTACCACAGGCTACCATTTATTCTTTCTGAGAGTGCTCCAAGATACCTGAGGGGCTTTTATCTGCATAAGAAGACAGCCTTGATTTGCCAGGTTTTGCCCCTCCCAGTGATGCCACCTCCCCTTCCTCCCCCTGAGAAGACCCAAGCCCCTATTCTTTCTGTAACCTCAGGGTGGTATAAAAACTTCAGTCATCCAGCTCTTTTGGGGTCTCACATTTGTGGTACTCCCATGTCTCTGTACATATTAATACATTTGCATACTTTCTCCTCTGTGGATCTATTGGCCTTTCATTTCAACAGACAGATTGGAACCTTCAGAGAGAAGAAAATTCTCACCCCTACCTAAGAAAAATATGAAGATAAATAATTCTTAAATATTTTGAATTAAGATAGTCAATGCAATAATAAAAAGATTAATTAACATTTATCGAGCGCTCCTATGTGTTTCTCTGTTAGGTATTTTAAATGTATTACCTCAGTTTTTGCAGTAACTCTGTTAAAGTAGGTAGTTAGGTTGACATGAACAGGGCAGGAAATGACCCCCCACCAGGAATGCCTGGCAACCATCAGGGGATGGTCAGGTGGTTGTTAAACTGTCTCTCTAAAACAATAATTGGTCACAGCCAGTGCCAGGGAAAGGCAGTCTCCCAACAGATAGAAAACACCTGAAGCTGGTCATCAGCAACTTCCCCATAAGATCTCAGGAGTTGGATGAGTGGGCTCAAGCATGTACACTAAGAAGCAAAATGACGGAGTTTAATAGACCTTCCTCCAGGAACACTCAACTGATAAGGGAAAAATGCCTCAAATGAGCATGTTCACAACTTCTCAAGTGCTGGCGGGTCACTACACATGTGGACAGCCCCACTAAAGGAAGAATCAGGGGAGATGGGACACAAACCCCAGAAGTAAACCAACTTATAAAACTCCAAGTCAAAGATCCAACTGTATTCTTGGATCTCTCAAGTCATCCGCTTGTCCCTCTTTCAAGTGTACTTTACTTGCTTTCATTCCTTCTCTAAACTTTTAAATAAACTTTCACCTGTGCTCTAAAATTTGCCTTGGTCTCTCCCTCTGCTTTAAGTCATTCGGTCAAGTTCTTTCTTCTGAGGAGGCAGAATCTGAGGTTGCTGCAGACCCATATGGATGTGCCGCTGTTAACAACCCTATAAAGTAGGTATTATCATTAACCCATTTTAAAAGTGAGAAAAGTGAAGCCCGGAGAGATTAAGTAACTTTCCCAAGCTTACACAGGTAGGAAGTGCAGGAATTAACACTAAAACTTAGGCTTGCTTCACCATAAAATCCACGTTGTTTTTTGTTGTTGTTATTGTTGTTGATCATTATAATGCTCACTCAGTGCCTCCTAGCTTTGTATTCAGCATTCATAGAATTTAAAAAAAAAAAAAAATTGACTTTTGAGTCCATGAATTCTCTGTGTTGTATTACTACCGAAAATAAATTTCATATCAAACACAAATACTTTCAGAAAACAAAAATATTTAGTTTCTTGTAATAAGGGAGGAGACCACCCCTCATATTATCTTATGCCCAATTTCTGCCTCCAAAGAAAGAAGAAGTAAAAACTAAAAGGCAGAAATGAAATCTACAGGCAGACAGCCTGGTGCCACACCCTGGGTCTGGTAGTTAAAGATGGACCCCAACCTAATTGGTTACGCTATCTATAGATTACAGAAATTGTATAGAAATACACTGTGAAAATCCCTATCTTGTTTTGTTCCAATCTAATTACCGGTGCATGCAGACCCCAGTCACGTACCCCGTGCTTGCTCAATCAATCACGACCCTCTCACACACACCCCCTTAGAGTTGTGAGCCCTTAAAAGGGACAGGAATTGCCCACTCAGGGAGCTCGGCACTTGAGACAGGAGTCTTGCCAATGCCCCTGGCCAAATAAACCCCTTCCTTCTTTAACTCAGTGTCTGAGGAGTTTTGTCTGCAGCTTGTCCTGCTACATTTCTTGGTTTCCTGACCGGAAAACGAGGGGAATGGCAGATGGTTGAGGCAGCTCCTTAGGCAGCTTAAGCCTGCCCTGTGGAACATCCCTGTGGGGGACTCTGACTAGCCTGAGCAACGCCGATCCTGAGAGTGCTCCCGGGTAAGCATTTGCCCCAGTGGGACACCTCTCCAGAGCAGTGTGTGGCAGGCCTCCGTGGAGGATCAATGTAGTGGTTGAACTCCGGGAACGAACGGGCACTTGGAATCTGGACATCTAAAACTTGGTAAGACTAGTCTTTGAAACTTGTCCACTCTGAGTGGAAGCATGGCCTGATCACCCATGGTGTGCCTTTATTGGCACTTTGGTTTTGGTTTTGGTTTTGATTTTGATTTGGTTTGAATTGCTTGACAGGACTGGTCTTGGGAAGTTGCCCACTCCATTTGAGTGGAAGCGTGGCCTGATTACCCACAGTGTGCCTGTACCAGCACTTTGGTTTTCATTTTTGACTTGAGTTGGATTGCTTGATACTTTGGTTTCGGTTTTGACTTTGCTTGGATTTCTGGATACTCTGATTTTGGTTTTGATTTTGGTTTGGTGCAAACTGCAAAAGTGTGTGTGTGCCCTTTTTATCTGTTCTTTGTTTTGTGGTGTGCCTGTGGTGTGAGCATGGTGTTTTGTCTTGAGGAAGCATAGATCAGGCACAAATAAGCCCACCCTACTAGGAACTACGTTGAAATATTTCAAAAAAGAATTTAAGGGAGACTATGGAGTACTATGACACCAGGAAAACTTACACCTTTGTGTAAGATAGACTGGCCAGCATTAGAAGTAGGTTGGCCATTAGAAGGAAGCCTGGACAGATCCCTTGTTTCAAAGGTATGGCACAAGGTAACATGTAAGCCAGGGCACCCAGACCAGTTCGTGTACATACACACTTGGTTACAGCTGGTTTTAGACTCCCACCCCCAGCACACAGTGGTTGAGAGAACAGCAGCATAAGCAACTGGCAGAGGCAAGGAAAGACCAGCAGAGAGAGAGAAAGGAAAGAGACAGACAGGAAAAGAGGCAAAGAGAGAGGGGAAGAGACGGAGAGGAAGAGACAAAGAGGGAGTCAAGGAGAGAGAGAGGAAGAGACAGAGGCAAAAGGAAAATCATAGAGAGACAAATTCAAAGAGAGAAAGAAAGAAAGAGATATACAAGTAGTTAAGAAGAAAGAAAAGTGTACCCTATTCTTTTGAAAGCCATCATGCCAATTGTAATTTGGACAAAACAAGGTCTTATTAATAGCAAAGGATAATTAAAATCCCAAACTTACAAGGTTTTCAACAAAAGTAAAATTTGCTAAAAGTTAACAGTGTAACATGTATTACAGTAACTTCTATTCTTGTGGCCTTAGACAGTCTAGTCCACAGACATAAAAAAAGGTTCACTTTGGAAAAGAATGGTTATCATCTTCAAAAAAAAAAAAAAAAAGGGGAAAAAAGGGGGGGTGGAGTTTATATAAAAAGAGTGTTATATGGTAAATTCTTGTCCTGAAATAAATTAACTGGTTGTTTAAAGAAAGAAATGTTTGTAATAAGTCAGAAAGTTAAGGCATGTCAAAAATTCCCTGTAAAAGTCATAAAAAAAAAAAGATTATAAAAAAAAGTGTGTTAAGAAAAGAATTTATGCAAAAAATGTTGTATAATTTAAAAGTAACTAGGCCTCCTAAATGTAAAACTACTGGGGAAAAAAAAAAAAAAACAGGTTATATGCAAGGTGTATAAGAAAAGTAAAATACACCTTTGGCAAAAGGATTATAAGGAGGCATAAGAATGTACATTTTTACCTACATTAAAAAGTTAAAATAATTAGTATTGTTTTGAAGGTTTAAGCAAGTTTTAAAACGTTAATTGTAAAGAACATTCTGTGTGTAAACATATTAGCTAAAGTTAAAGAAGTATCATCCAGTTTTTCTGTGAACTGGACATTAAAGTAAAAGCATAACAGGTTTTTCTTAAAGCACCAACCTGCTCTTTAGCAAAAATTATAAAAGGTTAGAAAGAGTCTATAAAATCTTACCATATGGTCAAACATTAAAAATTAAATAAATATGTTTACAAGGTTTTATTAAAATTAGGTTTAACATTAATAACACACTAATACAAAGATAAACATTTAGCTTATCTGGTAAAAAAATCATACGAGAAGCACTGTTAAATGTAAAATGGTATTTGGTTTTCTTTGGTTTAAAAACTAATAAAAATAGATGCTGAAGGAAATTTCTCAGTAAAAAGGCACTAAGGACTATAAAGTCCACTGCCAAGGTCCCCACATTTAAAACAAAAGGTCAATTTCTTAAAAATTATGTACTTGGTTTATCTTCCACTTTCCTTTCTCACTAAATAAATAAATAAATAAATAACAAAGTCTTTTCGCACACGTACCACCCCTGGAATTTCTGGTAAACCAGCAGCAGCCTGAAGATTACATTCTCATCAAAAGGTGGAAAGAAGAAAAATTCGAGCCAGCCTGGGAAGGACCCTACCTTGTGCTGCTAACCACCACGACTGCTGTTCATACAGCAAATAAAGGATGGACTCATCACACCCGAGTCAAGAAAGCGCCACCGTCTCCAGAGCCATGGGCCATAGTCCCAGGGTAAAACCCTACCAAACTAAAGCTAAGAAAAATTTAACTCTTTTAATCTATTCTATTACTCTTTCTTCTTTCCTCATTCTATTGCTGGCCATCTAGTTATTAACATAACCAAGTCAATTTTGCCTCAAACTGTTGCATGTAATGCTTGCCTTGTTATACCCTGTGAGGACTTGCCAAGTCAAAGACAGCTTTCTGCTTCAGAAAAGTACTTCTGTCCCTCCTGACTGTCCTCAGACTAGGCATTAGTAAACTAGGGCCATTTAATCTGGGGAGATTTCAATAAAGACCTCAATGCCAACCAGGAGTGTTGCCCCCCAGTATAGAGCTTTCATGCCATAGTTGGTCCAACATTCTGTGGACCACTAAAGAGCAAGGATGGACTGCCCCAACCAGTTTTTGTAATTTCCCTAAAACCACACATTCATTTTACTAGAGGATCATAGAAGTGAAAGACTTAAACTTTAGCAATTAAGACAGGATACCAAGATGCAAATGCCTGGTTAAAATGGATTGAATATTCCATCTGCACATTTAAAAAAAAAGCAATTGTTATGCTTGTGCACATGGCAGTCCAGAGGCCCAGATTGTCCCCCTTCCACTAAGGTGGTCCTCCAGTCGACCAGGTGTAGGCTGCATGGTAGCTCTTTTCCAAGATTCTACAGCCTGGACTAATAAGTCATGCCAAGCTCTCTCTCAGCTATATCCCAAAGTCTGGCACCCCGTGGTTCAGCCCCTGAGGGCCATCCAACTTCCATCTCCCAACACTAAGTTCACTTCGTGTCTCTCACAACAGAGAGGAAACTTAGCATTCCTTGGAGACCTGAAGGGATGCAATGAGCTTAAAAATTTTCAAGAGCTGATCAATCAATCAGCCCTTGTTCATCCCTGAGTGGATGTGTGGTGGTATTGTGGTGGACCTTTACTGGGCACTCTACCGAATAACTGGAGTGGCACTTACACTTTAGTCCAATTGACTATCCCTTTCACCCTGGCATTTCATCAACCAGAAGGAAAAAAATAATAAGACATCATAAAATGAGAGAAGCCCCTTACGGCTCTTTTGACTCTCATGTCTATTTAGACGCAATTGGAGTCCCATGAGGAATACCAGATCAATTTAAAGCTGGAAATCAAATAGCTGCAGGATTTAAGTCAATATTTTAGTGGGTGACAGTAAATAAAAATGTAGATTAAATAAACTACATCTATTACAACCAACAGCAACGAGCTTTTCATGAGTTAAAAGAAAAACTCATGTCGGCCCCAGCCCTGAGGCTACCTGACCTGACAAAACTCTTTACACTCTATGTGTCAGAAAGAGAAAAAAATGGCAGTTGGAGTTTTAACCCAGACTGTGGGACCCTGGCCAAGGCCAGTGGCCTATCTCTCAAAACACCTAGACAGGGTTTCCAAAGACTGGCCCCCAGGTCTAAGGGCCCTAGCAGCAAAGGTCCTGTTAGCACAAGAAGCAGATAAACTAACCCTTAGGCAAAACCTGAATATAAAGGCCCCCCATGCTGTGGTAACTTTAATAAATACCAAAGGACATCATTGGTTAAAAAATGCTAGATTAACCAAGTACCAAAGCTTGCTATGTGAAAATCCCCACATAACCACTGAAGTTTGCAACACCCATAACCCCACCACCTTGCTCCCAGTATCGGAGAGCCCAGTTGAACATAACTGTGTAGAGGTGTTGGACTCAATTTATTCTAGCAGGCCCAACCTCCAAGACCATCCTTAAACATCAGTAGACTGTAAGCAGTACGAGGATGGGAGCAGCTTCGCCAACCCCTGCAAAGTGACTCTGAAGACGACGACAAGCCCTGCTCCAGTCACATCCGGAAGCTGACTGGTCCACGCATGGCCAAAGAATGAGGAAACACAACGCGGGACTCATTTTCCTTAAAATTTGGACTTGTACAGTAAGGACTTCAACTGACCTTCCTCAGACTGAGGGCTGTTTCCAGTGTATACATCAAGTCACTGAGATAGGACAAAAGGTTGCTAAGGTCCTATTATTTTATGGTTATTTTAAGTGTACTGGAACTCTAAAAAGAACCTGTTTGTATAATGTTATTTTATACAAGGTATGTAGCCCAGGAAATGACCAACCTGATGTGTGTTATGACCCATCTGAGCCTCCCATGACCACAGTTTTAAAAATAAGATTAAGAACTGAAGACTGGTAGGGGCTCATAAACAATACGAGTAAAGTGTTAGCCAAAACAGAAAAAAAAAGGGTACCCAAACAAGTCACCTTAAAATTTGATACCCGTGCTGTAATTAATAGCAATAAGTTAGGAATAAGGTGTGGTTCTCTTAATTAGAAAAGAGGGTATATGGCAGAAAATAAGTACATCTGTCATAAATTAGGACTATGTGGAAATAAATGTAAATACTGGTCTTGTGTTATTTAGGCCACTTGGATTAAAAAAAAAAAAAAAAGATGGAAAGGATCCAGTCCACCTTCAGAAAGGAAAAAATGGCCCTTCCTGTACTAAGGGTCAATGTAACCCCTTAGAGCTAGTAATAACCAATCCCCTTGATCCTCGCTGGAAGAAAGAGGAGCGTGTGACCTTAGGAATCGATGGGGCCAGACATGGTCCTTGAGTAAATATCTTGGTTCAAGGAGAAGTTTACAAATGCTCTCCTGAGCCAGTGTTTCAAACTCTCTATGATGATCTAAATGTGCCAGTACAAGAAATTCCAGGAAAAACAAGAAATTTGTTTTTGCAATTAGCCAAGCATGTAGCACAGTCTCTCAATGTCACTTCATATTATGTATGTGGAGGAACTGTAATAAGAGATCAATGGCCATAGGAAGCCCGAGAATTAGTACCTATAGACCCAGTTCCTAATGAATTCCCGGATCAAAAGAATCACCCTGATAATTTCTGGGCCCTAAAAGCCTCAATTATTGGACAATATTGCATAGTTAGAGAAGGAAAAGAATTCACTCACCCCGTAGGATGACTTAGTTGTCTGAGACAGAAACTGTACAATGGTACCACAAAACCAGTCACTTGGTGGAGTTCAAATCACACAGAGAGAAAATCATTTAGTAAATTCCCAAAGTTGCAAACCATGTGGACCCACCCAGAGTCCCACCGGGACTGGACAGCCCCTACTGGATTATGCTGGATATGTGGGCATAGAGCTCATGCCAAATTAGCTGACCAGTGGGCAGATAGTTGTGTTATTGGCACTATTAAACCATCTTTCTTCCTACTGCCCATAAAAACAGGCAAACTCCTGGGCTTTCCTCTCTATGCTTCCTGTGAAAAGAGAAGCACAGCTACAAGAAATTGAAAATATGATAAATGGCCCCCTGAGAGAATCATACACTATTATAGGCCTGCTACTTAGTCACAAGATGGCTCGTGGGGATACCAGACCCCCATTAACATGATCAACCGAATCATACGGTTACAAGTTGTCTTAAAAATAATCACTAATAAAACCAGCAGAGCCTTGACTATTCTGGCCCGGCCGGAAACTCAGATGAGAACTGCTATCTATCAAAATAGATTAGCTCTCGACTACTTACTAGCAGCTGAAGGAGAGGTCTGTAGGAAATTTAACCTTACTACTTGCTGCCTACACATAGATAATCAAGGGCAAGTAGTTGAAGACATAGCTAGAGAGATGACAAAACTGGCACATGTGCCTGTGCAAGTGTGGCATGGATTTGATCCTGGGGCTATGTTTGGAAAATGGTTCCCAGTGCTAGGAGAATTTAAAACTCTTATAATAAGAGTTACAATAGTAATTGGAACCTGCTTATTGCTCCCTTGTTTGCTACTTCTTCAAATGATAAAAAGCTTCATCGCTACCTTAGTTCACCAAAATGCTTCAGCACAAGTGTACTGTATGAATCACTATCAATCTGTCTTGCAAGAAGACATGGGTAGTGGAAATGAAAGTGAGAACTCCCACTAATAAAATGAGTGAGAGTCTCAAAAGGGGGGAATAAGGGAGGAGACCACCCCTCATATCATCTTATGCCCAATTTCTGCCTCCAAAGAAAGAAGAAGTAAAAACTGAAAGGCAGAAATGAAATCCACAGGCAGACAGCCCAGCGCCACACCCTGGGCCTGGTAGTTAAAGATCGACCTCTGACCTAATTAGTTATGTTATCTATAGATTACAGACATTGTATAGAAATACACTGTGAAAATCCCTATCTTGTTTTGTTCTGATCTAATTACTGGTGCATGCAGCCCCCAGTCACGTACCCCATGCTTGCTCAATCAATCATGACCCTCTCACATGCACCCCCTTAGAGTTGTGAGCCCTTAAAAGGGACAGGAATTGCCCACTCAGGGAACTCAGCACTTGAGACAGGAGTCTTGCCGATGCCCCCAGCCGAATAAACCTCTTCCTTCTTTAACTCGGTGTCTGAGGAGTTTTGTCTGGGGCTCGTCCTACTACAGTAAAATCAAGTTAGCTTAAAAAAAAATTCAAGCAACAGCCAACTTATCACACTTGTTTTTTTTTTTTTTTTGACCTGAGCTATGCATTACTTGATTTCACTAGTTATAGTATTTTAATAGAAATTCCCACAAGTGAACAATTTTCGAAGGCATGAGAAACTTGCGAGGTAGATGCATAACTGCTGCAAGGACTTTTTATCCTCTAGAATTGAGTTAATTAAATATCAGCCACCAAAACCAACTTCTCTTATCTGAAGTGATTATGAAAGATTTTTAAGGTCCCTTTTAACCCTGGGGTTCTAGGATTTGCTCTGTGAATTTGCCTTGCTTAGGAAAATATGTGATCTTCGACTCTTTCCAGAATGTTCATCTTTCTTTGAGAGATTCTTAAAATCACTAAAGCTTCTTTAATCATTAGTCTTGATTTTTCCCTTATACTAGGTCATATTGCTGTAGAGCAAAAGAGAGGCTATAAAAGGAGAATCAATCCTTTATTTCAGTATAAATCCTAAATAGAGCAGAAATCTGTTTTTCATTATGGTTGTTGTTCACTCATGAGGCATTTTGCCATGGAACTATAGCAAGATACTAATAAGCAATGGGCTTAATAAAAACAATAACAAACATTACATTGACTAAGAACTGCAGTCCCTTTCTATTGTTTCAGTATATAATGAAATTCAGCAAACGTTTATCAAAACATTACCTGCTTTACCAAGAGTGATAAAATAAAGAACATGACATAGTCCTGTCCTCAAATCTGACAGTTTAGATCAGAGTTTCTCAATACAGGTTATTGGCATTTTGTCATAAATTACAGGAAAGAGGTACAAATGAGCAAAGTGCCCGTCCCTGGTAAATATGTTGTGTTAACAGAGCAGGTTCAGGATAGGGAATAAAAGGAGAAAACCTGTTGTAGTTTGGATGTTTGTTTTCTCCAGGGTTCATGCAGAAATTTGATCGCCAATGTTAGAAACGGGGCCTAATGGGAGGGGCCTAATGGGAAGCATTTGAGTTATGGGGCGGATCCCTCATGAATAGGTCAATTCCCCTACACGGGAGGGTGAGTGAATTCTCACCCTCTTAGTTCCCAAGAGGGCCTGGCACCTCTCCTCTCTCCCTTGCTTTCTCTCTGCCATGTGTTCTCTGCACATACAGCTCCCCTTCACCTTCTGCCGTGAGTGGCGGCAGCCTGAAG
Organism: Colobus angolensis palliatus; assembly: GCF_000951035.1. Classification (NCBI taxonomy): domain Eukaryota; kingdom Metazoa; phylum Chordata; class Mammalia; order Primates; family Cercopithecidae; genus Colobus; species Colobus angolensis. The sequence continues at coordinate 3,493,417 of NW_012115821.1, forward strand.
CTTTCACCAGATGCCCAGTCTTCCAGCCAGCAGAACTGTGAGCCAAATAAATATTTTTTATTTATAAATTACCCAGCCTGAAGTATTCTTTTATACTAACACAAGCAGACTAAGACAAAGGCTTAATAAGACTATGGAAGTTCTTGAAAGCGAGCAGCTTGTGCTATATATATATATATATATATATATATATATATATAGCACTTTATGTTTATATATATATTTAAAGAGAATGGTGAACCTAGATTCCATGAGCAAAGGGAAGACATGATTAAAGGGTTGGTAGGGGAACATGCCTTGGTGTAGTGTGTAAGATGGGAGAAGAAGCAGATGAAATGCTAGTTAAGTGTCACTAAACTCAAAGATAAAATAAACTCTTGATTTCAGATGCTTACATTAGAGTTGTGAAGAAGGGCAGGGCTGAAGGCAATGTTAGGAATAACAGAGGACCACTTTAGCCGGTAACTCAGTCATCTTAGCTTTCACTCCAATCACACTGGACTCATCTGCTTGCCTACTTGTACTAGGCAGTGAACTCCTTAATGGTAGGATTAGTGTTATACTAATCTTTGAATGGCATGGGGTAGCTCAAGACGGATTTCCAACTTATGAGTGAATAAAGAAAATGAAACAAAAAGAGAAAAAAGGTAGTGTCTATATCAAAGGGTTGTAAGGATTACATGAGAAAGTGCATTCAAAGCACTTAGCAGAGTACTGAGCATTCAATAAATGTTCAATACATATTAGCTATCATTATCTTCACTGGCATCATCAATTTTATTACTCTAAAGAATAAAATCATGCCAAACCAAAAAGGCAATTCTTCACTAAGTTAGTGTAAAACATTATTCTTCGATATTATGCCAAACTCTCAGCTTGCTTCTATGACTTATGAGAGTTTAAGCATAAATTAAATGGTTGAACATATGATGGCATTCATGTTCCCAGAAGTAGGTTATAAGTACATCAATCAAGACAAATTTCCAGCCTTATTTTTGTGCAACCTGTCATGCAATTTAAAGCAATGGCTAGAACTCCACTGGAGGGATGGGATAGCTCTCCAGCCTCCCTTTTTGCACAGGTTGTTGAAACAGCTGTTACAACTCTTTTCTTCAAAAGACCTGCAGTGACTCCCTGTGTGTTATTGTCTTTATCAAAGCAAACAGGAAATTAAAGGCATTGGATAACCTTCCCTGCAGTTATTTCAAACTTCTGCTTTTCTATGAGTGCACATTTAAGGATAGGATCCAATTCGGAGACATTATGTATTGGTTAAGACTCTAAGTTCTTGGATATGTGATAGGGGGACCTGGGTTTGAATTTTAGTTCTACCACTTTGTAGTAGTATGACTTTGGAAAATTGCTTAGTTCAAGATTTTCTCAGTTGTAGAAGAAGTTAAAAGTCACAACTTGTTATTGTGAATTTTAAAGTCAAAAGTCACAACTGGTTACTGTAAATTTTAGATAAGACACTTACCATAATGCCTAATAAACTTTATACTCAGCATGTGGCAGGTATTAACATTGTTAATCCACGTGTTCATTATCCAGCTTTGTATGCCTCCATCCCATCACCTTCATACAGGGTTAATGCCTTATCTTTAACGCAAGATTATACTAATTCTGAAATGCATATGATCATTTTTTATAGGTCAAAATGTATTTCTTTAGAAGATCTACAGTATTTTTCAAAGACATACATGAAGTTAAGGGCTGATGGTAAGATTGATTAGGATTGCATTCCCTCTACAAATTCTATTCTAGTGCTTTTTGAACAGACAATCTTATCTTGGTGAGGGTAGAGGGGAGGATATGGATTGTGAAATGGGCAGGATTGAAGGTCACAAGTTAAATGTGGTATAATTTCCTTCAGTCGGTAGACTTTTTTTAAAGGTATTTGAGACAAAAGTTATCTTTTATTCATTCAAAAGCTAATCATTTACTGCAGTGCTGGACATAAAATAAAGATACACAGTTCTCACTCTAAAGCAGCATACAGTCCCTTGTTGGAACTCTGCCCTGAATATAAAGACCAGACAATATATATTGACAAGTTGTGATGCATAAAAAGATACAACGTGCTATCAGAGAAAATAACAAGTGAATATAATTTAGATTCTCAGAGTGTGACCATAAGAAGACTCCTCATTGATGAAGTAATTTAACCATTAAGTAATTAACAAAATTGTTTTTGTATTAAAATAAGTAAGCATATATATTATGATATAAAAGGCTAACTTGACATGAATTTTAAAACAAAACACAAAACAGTTAGAAATCTTTTACTTGTTACGGGCTACTCTAAGCTGTCTTATTGGAACACAGGGGTACAGATCCTAGTTTGGAAAAAGCTGTATGCCCTGGTGACAGGGAATTTTCAGAGACCTTTTGCAACTCAAGGGAGCTCTCCTAATCCCTGCCACTAATAATACTTTGTCTTAGGCTGAATACCAGTCCTGGAATCCCTGGCTTATTCTATGCTTTTAATTTGTGATAACTTTATCTCTGATTCTATTTGTAAATCAGATCCCAAATGGTGGTCTCGCTTTCACTAAATAGACGGTTTTATTTTAGAATTCAGCTTTACGTGACTGTGCATTTGTGTAGAAAAATAATGTTTAATAAATGGTCAGCAAGGAACACAAGGAATCATCCTTATTAAATACATTTCTTACTGTATATACCTTGTATCTTATAATTTAACATTCTACCTTCAAATTATTTAAGAGTGACCCTAAAGTTTATTTATAGTAGATAGTAATTTGCAATTTTGAAGAACAAAGGTTTTTGATGTTTCTTATTTTGCCAATTTAAAAAACCTTTATTTTTTTCTCTAATTCTGAAAGTAATACATATTATTTTCTAAAATTTAAAGCATACAGATAATTAAAAAAAATTATCACTCATGATTCCATTTGGCAGAGGCATACTTTTACATTTTAGTGTTTTTCTTAAAACTTTAGAAATGGCTCCTTGAAGGAATATGTTTATATACAAACATTTCTCCAATTTTAAAAAGTACTTTATGAGAGTACTATTAGACTCTATAATATAGTTTTTGCTAGAATTGCCACAAATTTACCATAATCAAATAACGTCAGTTAAGTACTCTTTCCTTTTTTATACGTAAAGTAATCATTTGTATAGTTATTGAGGTATTAAAATATCACTTTTGGTTGATTCCACTATGCAGTTGATCCCAAATACTAAATTATGCTCAGAAAATTCCTGGCATTAAGTTCATTTGCAAAACTAGTGCTCACATTTTGGCAGTAATGGGAAAGTTGTACACTGATTGTAAGGTCTTTCATTTTAATCTTACTCCCACTAGAGAAGATTGATATAAATAAAATTTAAATAGAAAACACATTTTAGATGCCAGCAATGAAAAAGACTTTGTCAGACTAATGAAAAGGTATCAATTTTCTCTACTTTATTCAATGAATTGTGAGTCATTTTCTAAATGGATTAGATTAAAGGGAAGTTCAAACTCCCAGGGAGATGCTCTTGGCATTGATGGAAACTTTAGACAAGGGAGAAAGAACAGGGCATGCAAAACCTCTTAGGCCACTTCAGATCTATACAAATTGATACCAACTAGGAGAGAAGCGTCTCTAACCCTGAACTCACCTATTGCCTTAGAAGCCAAATCCTAGGGAATTGAATGAGATACATTGTTTCTCTTATTTTATTAAGATGGCATAGGTGGCTGAGTGAATCACAACTGAGAACATGGAAAACTCGGGGGGACTGAAGTCTGGATGAAAATCCTGTGGTTCTCAGCACTTTATATGCCTGGCTCACAGACACTTGAGAATGTGTTAATACAGGTGTTTAATTAAAAAAAAAAAGAGAGAGAGAGAGAGAGAATAACACGATATAATACCATTGTGCTCTTGCAGTCTCTAGGGGAGACTGATACCTTCAGGTTTGCTGTAATTAACCTCAAAAAATGTAACTTAACTCTCATGTGAAGATGAAATATGGAAACCTTGATCATAGAGCACTCTTGAAACTAATTTGATGCGTGTCTATATTTGAAGCGGCAAAATAATTTGATAGTTGATTATTTCAGTCATTTTGCAAGAACTTCCCAGTATCTCTGGAATATGCCTTTGACCAGTCACCTCTTAAAAAGTGGAAAACAACAATCAACTGCTTTATTTTGTTTTCTTATACAATACCGCACAACTAGCGTTGTTATTTTTGTGGAATTGTCTGGACTGTTTGGAAGAGTTTAGCTTTACTTATCAGAAAAATATTTATAGACCATCTGCTGTACGCTCAGCACTACTTAAAATAGGCAGGCTGAACTACATAAAAGCATAGCAGAGCTTTCACCTATGAGTTTTAAAGCAGACGAGAAAATGAAGGATGATATAAGGGTTCTTAGTTTGAAATATGTAATTTCACTAATATCAAACCCACTAAACCAGAATGAATCTGCCAACTGCCAACAAACAAGGGGGAAAAAAATTTCCATACCAACACTTCAAAATTCATTTTGTTCATGTCAGTGATGGCATTAAGAAAGCTAAAAAAGCACTTAAAGGAGACCAGGAATATACATGCAGCAATGTTTCAGATGGAACTGTCTGCAAAAAGTTCAACCTCTTAGTTCTACTGCCTTGAGCCAAAAATCCCCTATACTTCTGACTGTATTTACGGCTATCTGTTTAGCTAAACTGAAAGTGGAGTAGAACACATACCCAAAATTCAACAGTAAAACCTAGAAACATAGAAAGGTACTTCCCAATCTAAGGGCTCAGGATCCTGGGAGGTGGGGAATCTTGTGGTAGCTTAAAACCTTACTTTTCTAGCAATAGTGGTTTAATAATGCTGATTAATTTTGATTTTATTTTCTAAATGTACTGCCTCTTTATGTCAGGCGATACTGATTTTCCATTTTCTGATTGTAAGAACAATTACAAATACTTCCTCTTCTATAACCCCTCTGTGCACTGATTTAGCCTCTCCTTCCATTAAGAAGTAGAGTCTATTTTCCCAGCCCTTCCATCTGGGTTTGGTTATATGATTTTTTCATCCAATAGAAGGTTAGAAAGCAAGAGACAAGAAGAGATTTGAAGGTGGTTGTGTTGGGGCTTGCTGCTCTATAGAACCCTGTTGGGACCATGCTGAAAAGTCATGTGGAACAGAGAATAGCTACCCCAGGTGAGGTCCTCCTGGCGTCATCAGCCTGCCAATCATCAGACATGTGACAGAGGCCATCCTGACTCCAGGTCCAATGGAGCCAGCCCAGACCAGAAGAAACCACCCAGGCAACACAGAATTGTGAGAAATGGTACATTTTTGTTCCTTTAAGTCATTCAGTGTGTGGAGATTTGTTATACAACAAAAGGCAATGGGAAAGTAGTCAGAAAATATATTTTTAAGATGAATACATTTAGGTAAATTTAAAGAAAATCATCAAGCAAGTAATGATAAAGACAATGTACTGGTATAGCAAGAAATAGGAAGATGGTGTGAGACTGACAGAGGTTTGGAAAAAAATGACATAAAATGTTGGGTATTCTGTACCTAAATCCAAAACAACAAACCCCAATCTATAAATGCATTTTCCGCTTGGATTAACTGGGAAGCAAGAGTATATGCAAAGAAAACCTAAGCCTTTGAAAAGAAAAATAAAAACAATCTTATCCATAATACACTTAAATAGCAAAACACTAGAAACATGAAAATAATCTAGTATACTAAATAATTATTGAGTGTTACTTTAGTATTTATATTTTGGGGGATATTTTATTTTAATCAAATTCAGATATTATATTTACGAGTTTTTGCTTCTAAATGCACTGATGTAAGAATCTAGCAACTGATGACAGGGCATTTTTTCATGGCTTCTTGATCACTGGCTACTCACTTTCCTGATTAAAGGAGCTGTCCTGTTCTCCAGTCAAACTGATCCTAAGAAATTACAAAACATTTATTTAACAGGAAGCTCAAAAATTGGCAGCTTATGTGCTGAAATTGATCTGGATTCTTTTTTTCTCCCTACACAGTACTTTTAATAATTTAAATTAATTACCAATATTCAAATTAGGAGATTTGACATTAAAGTTCAAATGTTAGGTTTCTGGGAAAAATGGAAAGACTAGCAACACTGGTCTGCATGTTTATAAAAACAACTGAGCAGTGTTTTCTCCTTTGGTTAGGGTTCATGTTCTCCAGTTTGCCACAGTCCCTGCCACTCCCTATCATCCCAGGCCTTCCATTCACTCATCCCATAGACACACACACACTTCTTTCAAGTGCTTTTTTTTTTTTTTTTTTTTTTTTTTTTTTTTTTGTGAGACAGAGTCTCACTCTTATTGCCCAGGCTGGAGTGCAATGGCATGATAATGGCTCACCGCAACCTCCGCCTCCCAGGTTCAAGTGATTCTCCTGCCTCAGCCTCCTGAGTAGCTGAGATCACAGGTGTGCACCACCACACCTGGCCAATTTTTGTATTTTTAGTAGATATGGGGTTTCACCATGTTGGCCAGGCTGGTCTTGAACTCCTGACCTCAAGTGACCTACCTGCCTCAGTTTCCCAAAGTTACCCAGGCTGGAGTACAGTGGTATAATCTCGGCTCACAGCAAACTCCACCTCCTGAGTTCAAGCAGTTCTCCTGTCTCAGCCTCCAGAGTAACTGGGATTACAGGTACACACCGCCATGCTTGGCTAATTTTTATATTTTTAGTAGAGACAGAGTTTCACCATGTTGGCCAGACTGGTCTTGAACTCCTGGTCTCAAGTGATCTGCCCACCTAGGCCTCCCAAAGTGCTGGGATTATAGGTGTGAGCCTCTGTACCTGGCCTCAAGTGCCTTTTATGTACTCAGATTCTGACTTAGGTGCTGCCTCTGAAGCACCAGTCCAATTGACTAGAAAAAGACCTGAAAGCCTTTCTTTTTCTGCTTCAGTAAATCAGAATGGCCATCTAGTTCCCTGAACCTTTCCCTATCATTTCTCTGCACATTTACATATGTTGCTAACACCGATGGAAGTGCTCTTCTTCCACTGGCCCATTGAGTAGAGACTTTTGACTTCTTACAATCTCATTCCAAATGTGTGTTCTCACTGAGAATTTGTAGTGAGGAAATGATTCATGTCAGATCTTGCCAAGTTAGATGGAAAGACAGTGGAAGACATTACACAAAATCAGCCTATCATGTTCAATCCACAGCTACAATCTCAGGATATTCTAGAAAAATCTATAAATAACTGAAAAGTTTTTGATATTTTGGTGTCTCACACCTGGAATCCAAGTAATTTGGGAAGCTGAGATGGGAGGATTGCTTGAAACCAGGAGTTGGAGACCACCCTGAGTGACAAAGCAAGACCCCATCTATGAAAAGTAGAAAATAAAAAATTAGCTGGGCTTGGTGGTGTGCTCCTGTAGTTGCTACTCAGGAGGCTGAGGCAGGAGGATCATTTGAGCCTAGGAGTTCGAGGCAGCAGTGAGTCATGATCATGCCACTGCACTCCGGCCTACATAACAGAGTGAGTCCCTGTCTCCAAAAAAAAAAAAAAAAAAAGACAGTAAGAGTCCAGACTCACTTCTCTGTTTTCACCATAACATATGCAAACAAATTTCACTTTTCCCACACTGTTTATAGGTTTTTTCCTTTCCTATCCCTTACGAGTTCTGTGTTTTTGTTACTTGATTTAGTCTACCACTGACTCTCTCAAATACAAGAACATCATTTGTATGAGAAATAACTAAACCACATGCCAAATAACTGTCTCTAAGTTATTCTTTGATACTGTAAAAATTTCTTTATCAATTCCACACTTAACCAAACTTAAGTCTTCCTTATTTTAGGCTTCTATTGTATTGTGCTCCTCTTTCCTCATGTATTTTAAGTGTTTCTTCACCTATCTCTCTACTAAGATGTACACTTCTTGAGGCCAGTGATTGTGTATTTCCAGTTGTATGTTTAATGTACCAAGCAGAGTGCCTGGCACATAGAAATTGTGACCAGCACTGTAAATTGGCTACAGAAAAGCCAATCCCAACTCCTTCTCCCTTGATACTTCCCACTCCAGCAGTGGAACTTAAAAATAATTGCTTTACTAGCTTTCCTGGTAGCTGAGTTTGGGCATATGATAAGATTCTGGTCTATGAGAGCAAGCAAAGGTCTGCTGTGGAGGACACTCCGGAAAAATCTTGATTTCCTGTTGAAAAGACAAAGTCACTGCTTACCTGGTCCTTAAGTCACCTACTCACACAGTCTCAAATGCGGATATGACAGCTGCAGCTACCATAGCCATCATAAAAGACAGTTCAGGAAAATTGCTGCAATGCTGGCACTTAGGTCAACAACCAATACCTCTCTACTTTCTGTATGCAGGAAAAATCAATTCTTACTGTCCAAGCTGCTTCAGTTGGGCATTCTGCTACTTGCCACCTAACACAATCCTATGTTACACTGAAGGTGCTCAATAAATATTTGTGGAATAACTAAATGATTGAATGAATCCAGGTGTTTGACTGCACCAAAGCCAGATTACTGCTATTTTCTAGCCATTTGGTAGTGAATATTAACAATTACTGAAGAATGAGATTTTACATTAATATTAAAAAATTTAGTTGACTAATAGATAATCCTGAGAGTAGATTTCTGTCCTTATTATGTGTCTTTCCACTTTACATGCACAATCACTCTGTCCCTCATAGCATACCAGATGCAGAAGTTACAGAACTGGCATAGATCTATGTAAATTGGTCATTTTCCTAGCATACTTCCGTGTCAGTGGTAATGTTGGGTTTTCTTAATTATAATCCAGATTTGCTCACAATGGAGTAATACTGTTATGGCATAGAGAAGCCAAATTCAATTTTACTCACTATTAAGATTCATTTGGATGTTTCTGACATAATTTCTGCAAGAAGATGAGAGCATATAGAAATTGCTCTCAGAGCGAAGTATTTTTTGAGGCTTGCTGTAGCACAAGAAAGAAATTGGGAGAAAACTGAACATCAGTCATCAAAAGAAAAAGGGAAAAAAATAGCAACTAAAGAAAAGGCTTCTAATATTTATTTATTGTTCTTTTAAAATCATTTTCTGTCCCACCTGTGGCAGGCTGAAATCTATCTCTACCCGAGCCTGAGCCACAGGGACAGAGTCTGAAAATCTTCGTGAATATGATTTGTGGAGAAGACAGGTCTAAAGAAAAAAATTTTTTCTCATGCTCTGAATTTTCAAGTTGGCTCTAGCCCAAATGCCAAGCTCAAAAACCATTTTCATTTTACTTTCTGAGACGACAACTTTTCCCAAAGAAAAAAACAATCACCAGTGCAACATTCTGAGTATAGGCAAACTGTTTTGTATTTTAGGATTTTGTTGGTCATACGATCCCCTTTCTACAAGAAGGAATACGCCGAAATTACTTCCTTTCAATTCGTCTCATTATGAAACTCTTCTTGAATAACATTCCCCTTCAATTCAGAAAGGTAATGTATAAGCTCATGTTATGAACTAAATGCTTGTGTCCTCCCAAAATCCTATGTTGAAATCCTAACTTACAACGTGATGATGTTAGGATGTAGGGTGTTTGGGAGGTAATTCGGTCATGAGAGTGGAGCCCTCATGGATGGAATTAGTGCCCAGATAAAAGGGTCCCCCAGAAACCTCACTCTGCTTTCTGCCATGTGAGGATACAATTAGAAGTCAACAGTATACAACCCAGAAGGGGGCCCTCACCAGAACCTGGCCATGCTGGCAACCTGGTCTCAGACTTCTAGCCTCCAGAATTGTCAGACATATGTTTCTGTTGTTTATACGCCCACCCAATCTATAGTACTTTGTTACAGCAGCCTGAACTAGCTAAGGTAGCCTATAGCACACATATATGAATTTATTTATGAAATGCATCATACTAGGCAATGTAGTTGATACAAAACTATGAGGTAATCATTAGCAATTGGCTTTGTCCATTTGGGCTATTATAACAAAATAATATAAACTGGGTACCTTATATAGGACAGAAATTTATTTTTCACAATTCTGGAGGCTGGGAAGTCCAAGATCAAGGCAATGGCTAATTACTTGTCTTGTGAGGGCCTGCTTCCTTGTTTATAGATGATGTCTTCTCATTGTATCCTTACATGGCAGAAAGAGACAAGGTAGCTCACTGAAGTCTCTTTTATAGGGACATTAATTTCATTCTTGAGGATTCCACTCAGTTGAGGCCCCGTCTTCTAATATCATCACATTGGTGATTAGGTTTTAACGTATTAATTGAGGGTGGGGGAGACACACACATTCAGATCACAGTAACAATATTCTAATTAGCCTTTTATATATTGTATTTTAGACCAACAAGCTCAACCACCTTGATATACATAAACTCATGTATCAACTCATTCTGTTTGAGAATGGAGGAAGGATCACTGATATTTAAAATAAAATTTAATCTTATCACTTAAATTAACGCTAAGTTGTTGCCCTGGAATGATCCAAGAGGCAGGCTTTATGGACAAATAAAAATTACTCTGAAACCAGTCTTGTACTCATCTGACATTTTGGTCTCCCCAGCAGTAATCCCGATTTTTCCCCCGGTTGTGGTACTTGGATTTACCTTTGGGGAAACAACCTTTACTCATTCTCTCTAACCATGTGGTTATGGGACCTTCTCTTAACCCCTCTGCATGTTCCTTTCCCCTTATCTCAGTGATTGGTTCAGATGTAAATGAAACCAGCCAATGAGTTGGTTTGGGAAGTTTGATTCCCTGAATGCCTGGTACAAAGTAAGTGCTCAATAAATTTGCTGCTGTTATTGTTATTATAAAAGTAATCATCAGTAAGTAGTAATCAGTAACCATCAGTTGCCCTCATTCAGATGCAATTCAATGCAGTTCAATTAAACATAAATATGTCATATTCCTAAATATGTTGAGGCTGAGGACAAATTTAATACATTTTAGTGCATACCCTTAAGAAAACTATCAGCTTAATAAAAGACACTTTAATTGCAATCAATGTAGTCAGGGCAATGACAAATACTACTTTGAAATCATAAAATTTAGGATTGACTGTGGATCAGGCACTGTGCTAAATACATTGTATTTATTCCATAATTTAATCCTCATAATAATCTCATTTTAGAGAGGAGGAAACCAATCAATAGGGGGCACAAAACATGCCCACGCTTACACAACTAGTAAGATGCAGAATCTAATCCAGAGCTGAGAGGAGGCTGAAAAAGGGATGTCTGCAAGGAGTGCTAAAGGATCAGTAGGAATTTGCAAAGGCAGTAGAGAAGGGGAATCTCAGTAGAAGTAATGCTTGTGCACGACTCAGAGGTATGAGCTAGAATATTGTATTCTGGCAACTATTATATCAGCATTTCTGGAGCAAAAGTGTGTGTGTGTGTGTGTGTGTGTGTGTGTATGTGTGTGTATCAGCAAGTGGGAGCAGAAGATAAGGCTGGGTATATTTTTAGGAATTGTGCTGCTTAAATTCGATCACACTCCACAGTCTTAATTAACTAGGCTTTATACAAATGCAATTGCTGTGACAAATCAAAGATACCATGAGGATAATAGAAATGATCACTTTTGATCCAGAGCAAGTTCTATCTCCTCTCAGCAATACTGTTTCTCTGTCAGATGAATGTCTCCTCCTGGGCCATAGTTCTGCTTTTGCGAAGTACCATTTCATAGATGGAACTGGAAATGAATTAGTTCATTTGACAGGATTAAGCGGTCTGTCCTCATCAAATATTTTCTTCAGTACAGATCTCTATCAGATGCTGCCTGGAGGAGGCTTGTTCAGCATTTGTATCGCTCATCTTATTACAGACCACTTGACTACACATTTGCACAGCTTTCCCTGCACCCAGGTCACAAAACAAACTATGTAGTCTTGGTTTATAAATAAGCAGCCAGGGCAAAAGGCACTACATAAGACCATGACTAACTAAAACAAAGAGCTCCATCTGAGCTTTAAAACAAAGGGTGTCACTTTTAGGAAATGATTCTTTTACTTCGATGAATTTATGTAAAAAGGAAACATTTGTATCTTACTATAACTGGAAAACTGGTATTACATGATCTGAGGTCAATATAAAAATAAATACAATAAAAAGGTTTCTGATTGTACAATGTTAGACATTGTCGTCTTCCTAAGGTGAACTCCTCAGTTTATTTTAAAAAGTTGGAGATGAACAAATTCTAGGGAGATATTAAAGACACGATAATACTAAATTGAGATGTTCTCTTTCAATGTAGCAAAAGGATAGAAGGGAATGGAAAAGGGAACAACTGGCCAGGCACAGTGGGTCATGTATGTAATTCCAACAGTTTGGGAGGCCATGGATCACTTGAGGTCGGGAGTTTGAGACCAGTCTGACCAACATGGTGAAACCCCATCTCTACTAAAAATACAAAGATTAGCCAGGCGTGGTGGCATATGCCTGTAGTCCCAGCAATCTGGGAGGTTGAGGCAGGAGAATGGCTTGAACCCAGGAGGTGGAGGTTGCAGTAAGCCGAGATGGCTCCATTGCACTCCAGCCTGGGTGACAGAGCAAGACTCCATCTCAAAAGAAGAAGAAGAAAAAAGGGAGCAATTTATTTACTCTGTACCTCAATTGCTATTTAGTGTCACCTGTACTATTATCTCAAATGATTTTATCTAGCAGTGGTATGGCCCCTACACACTGAACACAATGAAACATTCCCTCTCTCTCCTGTTCTTTTATTGCCTCTTCTAGCAGCAGGAGAAAGAACCAGTGGTCTCCTTAATACCACACACTATCCTGATAGCTTTCAATCCAAGATCACTTGTATTTAGATCCAGTTGAAGAACTAAGCACATTAATTGAAAATATACACAAAGGAAACTATAAAATATGAAGGAACTGCAACATATGTAGCCTAACTTTTTCAGGTGGTATTCACATTAAAAAATGTACAAACCAAGGCTAACATTTCTTGAAGGACAGCTCATCCACACTGTCCCCCTGATGAAAAGCACCAGACTGAGAAGTCATCAGTCAAGTATCTTAAGACACAGTTAATCACTGAATTTGGAACACAGCTTTCAGCACCTGGATGCTCAGGAAAAAATATTAAGCAATCAAGTTTTATCAGTGATGACCAATAAAAGAGAAAAAGCTAAATTCAGCCCTAAATTTCATTATCAAGATGGGTTGAGCAACCTCCAATATTCTTAAAGGACCAATGACCTTGACTGCTTTGGATTGTGAGAGAAATGAATTTCAAAGATGAAATAGGAAAGTATGTCACTGCAAAGATGCATAGAGGTACTCTCTCATGTCAACAGAGACCAATATATCTGCTTTTACTGATCAAAGTGAAAATGTAAATTGCATTTGGGAAGTAAGGGCCAGTGCAGCCTGCAAAGAATGCTTGGTTTCTACACATTTGAAACTTCTTAGGCTACTATGCTTCAGGTGACTCTAAGAGGGGATGCTAATTTCAAGAGGAGCTTGTGTTCACAGTTTAAGATGTTTCATAAGGAAAAAAAGGGGATAATTGTTGAGTAAACCCTAAGTGTATAGCACTCCATCTAATGCTTGCAGCAATTGTGGGAAGAAGATCATATTATCCACATTTTACAGATAAGGAGGGGAAGGTTCAGATTTTAATTAGCCCAAACTAGTGAAAGGCAAGGTTTAAGGTTCAGGCTTTTATGGACCCCACATTTTGATATCTTTTTTGATTTCATAATGCCTGCTAGAATTATTATACGAGGTTTGGTGATGTCAACATCAATTTGTCTCATAGCTCTTATTTCTACATACGTAGCATCTGCTCCCTTCTCTTCTGGGACAATATTTTAATTTTCCTTTGGGGAGCTACTCTCCCTACAATGTTAGTCAGATGCTTCAGGTGGAGCTAGCTATACTCCCTGGAAACAGAGGTGGCCACATGACCAGGCAGGTCCATTCAGATCACTCTATCTCTTTGTAGCTTAAACACTGTTGGAAAAAACAAATAGCTATACCTCTCCTTGAGAAGTGTGATACCTCTCCTGCTGAACCTGGGCTGGCTCTAGTTACTTGCTTGAACAAAAGAATGTAACCCAAGTAACATTCTAGGATTTCTTAAGGTAAGTCATAAAATGTCTTGCAGCTTCCACACAAGCTTTTTCTGGGAGTCCTGAGCCAGCCTATAAAAAATCCAACAGCCCCAAGACTACATACTGGGAAGTACACATGCAGATGCTACAGTTGATCATCCCAGCTGATCCCAACCTTCCAGCTATCTCCTTCAGGCCAAGGTAAATGAGCCATTTTGAACTTTCGCAACCAATCCAGTCACCAGCTGAACACCATGGACCTCTGTCCATGAGTAGTTTGAAACAATAGCCATTTTATTACATCTCATGTTTATTCTGAAGAATCACCCTGCCAAACCTTATCCAAATTGCTACCAATAAAAACATGAGATGTAATACAATGGCTATTGTTTCAAACTACTAATTTTGGGGCTGTCATATACAACTAAAAACTGGAACAATCTCTTTGGCCACAGTGACTGATTCAGAAATAGGCTTGTGACCTAAGCCAACCAATAATTTTCAGTTCCAGGATTTTTTCTAATGATATTGGGAAAAAAGAGGTTTTTTTTTTTTTTTTTTTTTTTTCCATTGCTGGGTAGTACCCTGGTGTGATATAAAACTAGGCCTGTTGGTAGCATTTTTATTACTGCTGAGGCACAGCTTGTTTGAGATGGAACCCAATGTAGAAGAAAACAGAATAGAAAGATGGAGAGAGAGGTTGTGATGTCCAAAGTCAGCTATTTCCTTGGCCTTATATTTCATGGCCAGAAAACTTTTCGTTTAAATCAGTTGAATGATGTTTTTTGCCCCTGAAAGAGTTTAAACCAAGAAAAGCCTTACTGGGGGAGAAAAGTAGAATGAGAAGCAAATGGTTGCAAACAATGAAATGAAGGCTCTCTACACATATATATTTATATACCTATGCATATTTGTAATTCACGTCAAAGTCACTGTTTCAAAGTTGGAGGTGTGCAAAAAGAACAAGATAAACTTAAGGACCACATTTAAAAATATTTTGCCATATCTGTATAGAAGGGCTCTCAGTTCAAAGGCCATTTTAATCTTTCCAAATATACTTCTGCAATTGACTGATGTTTATGTCCCTGCAGAATTCATACGTTGAATTCCTAACCTTCAGAGTGCTAGTGTTAGCAGGTGGGCCTTTTGACATAAGGATGGATTCCTCACAAATGGGATTAGTGCTCTTATAAAAGAGATCCCAGAGAGATTCCTCACCCCTTTTGCCATGTAAAGTTAGAGAAGACAGCCATCTGTGGGGAAGTGGCTCTCACCAGACACTAAATCTCCTAAGCACCTTGATCTTTAACTTTCCAGCTTCTACAACTGTGAGAAATAGACATTGTTTATAAGCCACCCCATTTGGTATTTTGTTATAGCAACCTGAAAAACTAAGACAATTCCTAAATAGAAAGAAAAACTATAGTTTGATCAAAAGCTACTTGGGAAAAAATAAATAAGAAGAATAGTATGGTAGTCAAAACTATCAGCTTATGTCTCAGTGGGCAAGTTACTCTGATGACCTGAGTTGTACTTTCTTTATCTGTAAAATGGAAATAATGCCTGTCCTGCTTTATAGTCTTTTTGTTTTTTAAATGGAATGAGTTAGCGTTTCTTGAGGCAATAGGAAATAGCCAAGTAAAACCATGTTAGGGCTCACAGTTTGGAGGGACTTATTTGGATGCATCAGGCTTTATGAAATAGGTGGTGGTCTGCATCCACAGAAAAGATATGGACATGACTTCTGAGGTTGAGGCTAAAAAAGCTAACACTATTACTGTCAAATAAGATAACTACTGGCCACATGCAGATATTTAAATTTAAATTAATTAAAACTAAATAAAATTAAAGTTCCTTCTCAGTCATATCAGCTAC
Organism: Colobus angolensis palliatus; assembly: GCF_000951035.1. Lineage (NCBI taxonomy): Eukaryota > Metazoa > Chordata > Mammalia > Primates > Cercopithecidae > Colobus > Colobus angolensis. Next base: position 3,509,340 of record NW_012115821.1, read on the forward strand.
ATTTCAAGTGCAAAACAGCCACATATGGCTAGTGGCTACCGTACTGAATGGTATAGAATGGAATATTTCCATCTCTATAGAAAGTACTATTGGACAGCAGTGATCTGGTGTACCAGATCATTCTATCTGCGTGGCATCTGTTGGCCATCACTTGGCACAAACCCACTACTCCTTCACTCCCACCACTCCGAAAAGAGTTAGAAGATCTGACTTTCACTTCCTTTCATGTCTTATGTTCGCCACTCTGGAGGCACCTGTGGATGAAAAGTGGAATGGAATCATAAAAAAACCCTGGGCATTGATACCATGTTTGCCATTGATATTGGTGAGAACTCCAGATAATCACATCATGTTACTGAGCCTCAGATTCTCATCTGTAAAGTGAGTCTGCCACACACAACGTGGGCCTCCATCCATGACATGTGGACCCATCCACTTTGCACAGTTGTTGAAATTGCCTGAGAGAACACTGGTGCTTTGAAAAATGTACAAAGGTGGAGATGGACAAAGTTCTCCAAAGGTGAATTTTTTTTTAAAGAGGAATTTGTCAACGTTTAAATTAATAGTTCATGTAGCAACATAATCAAGAGCATGAGTTCTGACACTGGAAGAAACAGGTTTTTTTTTTTGTTTACTTAACTCCTACTTTTAGTCACTTACTAGTTAGAAGGTCCTGGACATAAACAAACAAACACACAAACAAACAAACAAACAAAAACCACCCAGAACTCTTTTAACCTCTTTTCTCATAAAATGAAGGAATAAAACCCACCTAATAGCAATGTTCTACTAATTAAATAAGATAATGTTCTCTAATATTGTATCTGAAGCACAGAATAAACTAAAAATTATTAGCTAATTCTCCTGGCCCTGGACCTTCCACAGGCCATTGCATGAACTTAAATCAGTACATACGCAAGATGGTAACAGAAGTATATCTGTACTTTTTGTGGCAGGTAGAGAAAATTGCAGACAGCTAATAATACCAGCATCTAATTTTTCTAAAAAGCACATTATTTTAAAAGGCTCATTATTCTTTGTGTTGAAAAAATAGTCACTACTTTTAAGTTAATGCATACTATTTTCTTAGAGTAATATTTTGGAAGCATCTCAGTTCTATATTGTGGGAAACAAATACAAAACTCCATTAAATGGTGAAAGACCCAGATTGAACTTAGTAAGTAAACTGATGAGTCTAGTTTTTGATAAACTCCTCTGTGCATCACGTGAAGCACTCAAGCAAGTGAAGTGGTTAAGAACTTCAGCTCTGGAGTCGGTGAGACCTAGGTTTAAGGGACCTTGATCAAGTGATTTAACTTCTGTAAACCTTGGTACCCTTTTTATTAGATAGGGATAATCATAATTTTCCTACCTCATAGGGTTGTTGAGGTAATGATATATGAAATGAGTTAATGTAGAAAGACCTCAGAAGAGGACTTGTCATATGTAAGTGCTATCTATGTTATTGGTGACAGTATGCAGAACAATTCCAGGTATGCAACAAGTGTTTAATTAAATATTGTGTATTACTTATATTCATCTACTATAATTTTAAAATAACATGTTTGATTTTAGTTTGAATAAGTAAATGATGTTGACAGTTGTTACAAAGAGATTTACAATCAGGAAATTAAGTTTATCTGTGGTAACTAAGACTACCAGGAAAACGTTCAACTATCATAAGCCTGGTGACTATTAATCTATATTTAATTATATTATGTTAAAATTTTAAAATACTTTTCAACCAAATTGCTTTTAATATGTAGTTATTTAAAGTAAGATATACCTTAGAATCATTTTAAGGCATGAAAACCTCATGGTATTTACCCGGTTCACACCGGATTGTCTCAATTCAATATAGTTTAGGTTTTTATCATTTTGATGTAAGAAAAATAGTTATCTTCTCCAGTGTATTTCTAACCAAGATCTAGAGGAAATAAGTTATTTCAACTTGTCTACTAGTAGAAATATATGAGTAGAAATTTACTGAAGCTATGAAAATAATTAAGTTAATAACATTTATGACAACTGCATCTACTAATAGTATTATTTGTACATTTGTTTTCATACTTATTACTTCATATTTAAATTCATCACACCAAGGCTGAGCCTTATTTCCATATTTATTGCTACCCAGATATTTATACTATGTATTTGTTTAAAAAACAGCATGGGTGTAATCTTGAAATGGCAAAGCAAATAAAATATGATTGCAAAAGTTCTAATGAGTTTTTTCTCCTTTCAGGGACAAGAAAATAGCTATCACAGTTGAGAGGAGCATTTGCATTTGAGTCTTCTTAACATATACTCTGGAAAATCAGTACAATAGATATCTGACCTTCCTCCTGTGCTTTTGAATAAGCAAGAACAGACAGAAACCAAAAGGTGTAAAATCTTTAGGAATGTAATGAACTGGTTTATATCAGAGGACACATTTCTAACTTACATTTACCCGGTAGCCAAAAAAGAAAATTAACTTGCCTGTGTCTTCCTGTTACATTTTTTTGCAGAACTCAATAAACCTGTCACCTTCTTGCATTTTTATTTTTGTTTTATTCATTTTACCCTTTGCTATGCAAAATGATACAGTGGGAAGAAATCGAATGGGGAGTCAAAATTCTCCAGTGCACATCTGCCTTCTGTTGTTAATTAGCTGTGTCACCTGTTTGACTCACTCAACTTCTTTGAGTCTCAGTTTATCCTAAAACGTATGTAAATTCTAAGTTTTAGATGCAATATAACCTATTTAGCAATATCGTGTGGACAGTTGGCTACATAGGCAGCCGAGGCTTACAGCACAGGGTTTGCCTGAAACATGCAACTGGGAAATGTGATACTGTACCCAGTCAACCATGCACAGTGGCTCCCTGGTTTAACAGGGATGCAGGCTACTCTTCAGGAGATGGGAGAATTAATATTGTACTTCCTGTAGTTCAAGATGGTATGATTGGGCCTGAATCCTCACCTCTGAAATGTCCACTTTCTGTCCTTTAAGCAATGGACATACAATGATGGCCAAAGCACTGTCCATTCCCTTCCCTTAAGTTGCTCTAATGGGGAGACAGTCAAGTTAACAGGCAATTATGGTTGAGTAAAATATGTTCTATTGCAAAGACAGCAATGGATACTAAGGTAGCAGAGGTGAGGGATAACGGACTCTGCCTAGGAGAGTGATTAAGGAAGTTTTATGTTAGTGGACAGCGATGCAAAGCAGGACGGGAAAGAGCACTGTAGGCAGAGGGATGAGACTTTGCAAACAGGGATATAGACCAATGGAACAGAACAGAGTCCTCAGAAATAATACCACACATCTACAGCCATCTGATCTTTGACAAACCTGAGAGAAACAAGAAATGGGGAAAGGATTCCCTATTTAATAAATGGTGCTGGGAAAATTGGCTAGCCATAAGTAGAAAGCTGAAACTGGATCCTTTCCTTCCTCCTTATACGAAAATTAATTCAAGATGGATTAGAGACTTAAATGTTAGACCTAATACCATAAAAACCCTAGAAGAAAATCTAGGTAGTACCATTCAGGACATAGGCATGGGCAAGGACTTCATGTCTAAAACACCAAAAGCAACGGCAGCAAAAGCCAAAATTGACAAATGGGATCTCATTAAACTAAAGAGCTTCTGCACAGCAAAAGAAAATACCATCAGAGTGAACAGGCGACCTACAGAATGGGAGAAAATTTTTGCAATCTACTCATCTGACAAAGGGCTAATATCCAGAATCTACAAAGAACTCAAACAAATATACAAGAAAAAAACAAACAACCCCATCAAAAAGTGGGGAAAGGATATGAACAGACATTTCTCAAAAGAAGACATTCATACAGCCAACAGACACATGAAAAAATGCTCATCATCACTCGCCATCAAAGAAATGCAAATCAAAACCACAATGAGATACCATCTCACACCAGTTAGAATGGCCATCATTAAAAAATCAGGAAACAACAGGTGTTGGAGAGGATGTGGAGAAATAGGAACACTTTTACACTGTTGGTGGGATTGTAAACTAGTTCAACCATTATGTAAAACAGTATGGCGATTCCTCAAGGATCTAGAACTAGATGTACCGTATGACCCAGCCATCCCACTACTGGGTATATACCCAAAGGATTATAAATTATTCTACTACAAAGACACATGCACACGTATGTTTATTGTGGCACTATTCACAATAGCAAAGACTTGGAATCAACCCACATGTCCATCTGTGACAGACTGGATTAAGAAAATGTGGCACATATACACCATGGAATACTATGCAGCCATAAAAAAGGATGAGTTTGCGTCCTTTGTAGGGACATGGATGCAGCTGGAAACCGTCATTCTTAGCAAACTATCACAAGAACAGAAAACCAAACACCGCATGTTCTCACTCATAGGTGGGAACTGAACAATGAGATCACTTGGACTCGGGAAGGGGAACATCACACACTGGGGCCTATCATGGGGAGGGGGGAGGGGGGGGGGATGGGATTGGGGGGGTATACCTGATATAAATGATGAATTGATGGGTGCTGACGAGTTGATGGGTGCAGCACACCAACATGGCACAAGTATACATATGTAACAAACCTGCACGTTATGCACATGTACCCTAGAACTTAAAGTACAATAATAAAAAAAAATAAAAAAAAAAAATAAAAAAAAAATAATAAAAAAAAATGTAAAAGAGACTTTGCAAATGCCTGAACCCAAGAGGAAGCATGGAGCAAGGAGATGGGGACAGACTATTAAGGATCTGATAAGCCATCATAATGGCATTGAACTTTATCCTGAGACAATGTGGACTCAAAGCTGGGAAGTTACATATGAGTCTTTCTTAGCTTGAGTGCAGGGAGGGCATAAACTAGTTGTAATAGCCCACTCTGGAGCCAGTTGCCTCAGCAAAATGGGTCCAGTTCCCTTCAGCCCGTTTTCATTCTGCCTTTCAGGAACCTATTTCCCTGTGGGGCATTTCCCATCCTCTGTTCCCTGGCAATGTCTGTTCTGGGGACTTTCCTTTGTCCTTCTGGTGTAATTCTCTCCAAACAGAGAGAGTTCTGATATCTGAAAAGGATCAAACTAATAAATTACCTTTCCTTAGCTGGTAATGGCTGGTAATGAGAGGATATGTTACCCTTTCAAGAGGCTTTGGGTTTTAAAAACAATTGGGATTATAACTGTGATTTTTAAAAAAGTCTTCCATTTGTTTCATGGCTTCTACTAGTTCTTGCCCATAAGCATATCTATTTTCACATTGATTTACATGAAAATTCAGATAGTATTTTGAATCTTTTTTGTTGTTGTTCCTATAAAATTAAGAATTCGTTTTGTCTTGATAATGGCCTAACCTAGTGGAAGACTGGAATTTTGCATTTCAGGAGACAGGTCTGCAAAGGAGATAGACACAGGTAAGACCATGAGGGAAATCTTGTCAGTGTCCTTCAATGAACTCCACAGCTGCTTTTTTCTCTACCTTGACACAGGGTAGGATGGACATGAAATGAACTCTAATGAGGCCACACGTGCTGATGACATTTCATTAATTAACTTGATATATTCTTTCTTTTCCCATGGGACCAACTCACACAGAATTTCCCCAGGCAACTTTGGTAATTTGTGACAATCAATAATACATATAAAGTACCTAGCACTGTGCCTGACACTTACCAAGTGCTCAATGAATATTAATTTTCCTTCCTTATACATAGAGATTGACAATGGTGCATCAACACTTGGAGGCCGATGTGACAGCAATTACCAAGTTGGGCTCTTGGGTTAGACCAGAATTTGACTCTTGGCCTCATTGCTGTTTCTCAAACACACCCATACCGTGATGCTATCTTTGGGCCTCTACTCTTCTTCCTTCTGTTGTCTCAATTCTCTTCCCTCATGAATTTACTTGGCCAACCTTCTCATCTTCTTCTAGTGATCATTTAACTCTTACTTGCCCAATGAACTCTATCTATACCACTTTATTTAATGTTGTTACTTGCCTCTACTTCTTCCAACACTATGAATCTACCTTAATCTACTATTTTTTCATGCATCTATAATTTCCTGGTTTTGTATATATTATGTCTACTGGTGTTATTTTTGTCTGATTTCCCCCATAAGAATGTAAGTTTCTCAAGGATGAAGATCTTTTCCTGCCTTATTTATGCATGCATCTCAGATAGCTAGGATTGTTTTTAGCACAGAGAAGGAGCCAAAAATCTTTGTTGAACGAGTTAACGATTACTTCATGAGTTGTGTGATCACTGGACAAGATGCCTGACCTTCCTAAACATCTAGAAAGTAGGAAAAACTAACAGTATCCACAACGTACAGTTGCTATGAAGAATAAATAAGGTAACGAAGAGTTTGACACCCAGTGAAAGTTCAATAACTGTTACAAAAGTTTTAAGACGAACCTAAGATGTCTTTCTGAACACTAAGATTTTTTTCAGGTAGTTATGGACTGCATATTTATGTCCCCTTGAATTTCACATGTCAAAGCCCTAATCACCAGTGTGGCAGCATTTGGAGTAAGCAAGTAATTAAGGTTAAATAAAAGATCATATGAGTGGGGCTCTGATCTGACAGGATAAGTGTCCTCATAAGAAAACACACCAGAAAGCTCCACCTCCAGCTTACTGCATACACCAAGGAAAGGCCATGTGAAGCCACAGTGAGAAGATGGACATCTGCAAGCCAAGAAGCGAGCCCTCATCAGAAATGGAGTGGGCTGGAATCTTAACTTGGACTTCTAACCTCAAGAACTGTGACAAAATAATTGCTGTGTTTAAGCTGCCCAGTCTATGGCTATTTTGTTATGGCAGCATGGGCTGGCAAATACACATGTGTTTAGATTTTTTGGTATATCTTGCAAAGGAGAAGTGACATCTAAATAAACACTACTTTGTAATAACGTGACATCATGTTTCTTGTGGGGTCAAAACACTTTCTCATTACTTAGGTTACATATCACCATCATCATCCCAAACACAATAGGGGTTGTGCGTCTTTTGTTTTTTATCTTCATTGCCATTTTGCACATGGAGAAATGGGTCTGGGTTGGATAAGAGGTGTACCTAAAATCATACAGTGAGATACGCTAAGAATCTAAGGTGTCTTTATCACACTGCGATGCTTCCCAATACAAAGTCTTATTGAAAATATGACAAGTTTAGAGTCTAAAAATCTTGTGAGCTCTATAATCATTTAATAGAATAATACCTGTTTCCTCATTGTAAACACAGCTTAAGTATAGGTAGAGGGTACTTCAAAAGGGGAGAAGGGGTAAAGAATTCTAGCCCCTAGTTTTAATCAACTGTTTTTGCCCTGATCTGACAACCTGGTAATCATGTTATATAATTTAAGAAACATACTAATATATTTCATTTTTTCCATATAAACAAATATTTTAACATAACCTTTTAAAATTTTTGTCTCAGTAGTAGGGATCTCTTTCCCTATCCTGTCTCATCATGGTTCTCCATTAGCCTATGTTTTCTATTGGCTTTTGAGCAGATAATTTCATCTTTAGTTTAGTTTTGGGGCCCAGTGGTGGCTGTATGGTAAGATAAATTAATTGGCTATCCAAGGGCTGGCCAACAGGCTTTAATTCAAGTTCTAATCCAGCCATTGCTAGTGGCTGCCTAAAGCACGGTGTTTAAGGTTCTGAAGCTGTGTCTAGACTTCACAAGCAAGAGTACTGTGATTGATTATCAATGTCTGCCCTGGTGAGAAGGACAGAACAGCAGCAGGAAAGCTATGAATTTGCTATGCATGGCCCAGAACTTAAAATATCGAAGACCCTTCCTGCATCACAGGCCTTGCATGAGGCCATAATAAACACCATTCCAGCCCAGAAAAATAAAGTAGACTATTCTATTATCATAGAATACATATTTCTGATTCATTTGCACTGTGGCTGCCTTTGAGAATAATTTAAATGAAATGAAAGGGTATATTTTAGTCATTTTGAAAAGGAGGACATTTTGGGGAACATTTCATCTGACAAATTTGTTGAAATGGTCATTGTTAGGTACTAAGTAGAGCAACCAGAAAAAAATGCCTTCTATGAAAAATGTTAAAATATATTTAACATTTTCTCAATGCTATAGCAGTTATTTCACCTTGAGTTATGAGGCTTCAATGACTAATATTTCGACCAATCAGACCATAACAAATGCATACCAGTGGAGCACAGCGTTGTTCTGATTATGCCCACACAGTGTTTCCACCAGCTTTCAGATCCTGGTAACAAACCTGGAGTGTAAACTGATAACGCATATTTGCTCTCTCTGTGTGTGTGTGTGTGTGTGTGTGTGTGTGAGAACACACCCTAAGGTGACCCCTAATGATTTATATCCCATTGGGTCATCTCTGCTTGAGTGTGGGCAGGACCTGTGAGTCAGTTTTAAGAAATAGAATGCAGCACTGGTGATGGGAATGCCACTCTGTTCACAACAGCAAAGACTTGGAACCAACCCAAATGTCCATCAATGATAGACTGGATTAAGAAAATGTGGCACATATACACTATAGAATATTATGCAGCCATAAAAAATGATGAATTCATATCCTTTGCAGGGACATGGATGAAGCTGGAAACCATCATTCTCAGCTAACTAACACAAGAACAGAAAACCAAACACCGCATGTTCTCACTCATAAGTGGGAGTTGAACAATGAGAACACATGGACACAGAGTGGGGAACATCATGCACTGGGGCCTGTTGGGAGGTGGGGAGGTAGGGGAGGGAGAACATTAGGAGAAATACCTAATGTATTTGACATAGATGATGGGTTGATGGGTGCAGCAAACCACCATGGCACGTGTATACCTATGTAACAAACCTGCATGTTCTGTACAAGTATCCCAGAACTTAAAATATAACAACAATTAAGAAAAAGAAATAGAATGTGGCACTGGTGATGGGAATGCCACTCCCACAATATTGTTTTATTGTATAAGACTCCTTCTTGGTAGACTAAAGAGATTCTCTTTTTGGCCTTGAAGAAGCAAACCACCATGTTGCAATCTGCCTGTGGGAGGGGTCATATGGCAGGGAATTGCAAGTAGCTTCAAGGACCTCGAGCAGGCTCCCTCTGGCAGCCAGGAATAAGCTGGGCCCCCAGTCATACATCTGCAAGGAAATAATTTCTGCCAACGGCCTGAAGGAGCTTGGAAATGGAATCTTCCATAGTTAAGCCTCCAGATGAGAACACAGCCCAGCCAGCACTGATTGCACCCTGGTAAGACACTGAGAGGAGGACTCAGCTAGGGCATTCCTGAACTTCTCACACACAAACATTTTGAGTTACTAACGTGGGTTATTTTAAGTGCTAGATCTGTGTAATTTTCCTTGCAGAAACAGAAAAGTAATATAAAGTGACAGAGATGAATTTAAAATGTGACCCCTAAACTTACATAATGTGATTATAAGGTTACAACCATGCTCAGAATGTCAATGAGCATGAGAGAAACTGTTAAAAGAGAAAAGCTAAAGGCTTTAGAAGAATACAGCTTGCATCATGTGACTATTCCCAGGACAGTAGTTTGTAACTTTTTGTGTTTGGTGGAACACTTGAAAAGTGTAAAATGTTTCTCTCTCCATAGTTACTTATTATTATCCACTTGGTTATCCTCCAAAACCTTGTCCCTGTTTGAGTAGAACCATTTACTGTCCTGGCTGCAGTTTTACATACTCAGGAGGTAGCTCTTGCACATTTCAGCAAACATGCTTTGATCTTTGGTGTCTGCTTAATAGGCTGCCATACTTCTAACCCCCTACTCGCAACAAGGCACATTCTGTTCTTACCATTCCACATGCCCACAAATGTTACAATCTGACAAACTTTTCTTATAAACTTGTTTTTGAGTACATATCCTCCTCACTTTTAGCAGGAATAACTGGCATTCTTGATCATACTTTGACCCCTTTGAAAGGGTCATAGTATACCTGTGTATCATAGCACCGGTTGACACCTGGTCCCACTGCTTCTGGAGAGACTTTTACTTTACTTTTACTGACCATTGATATTTTTGTTGCTGCAGATCGGGAACATTTTAAAGCTCATTAGCTTAACTGTTAAGAAGTTGGATGGTAAATCTGTGGTGAGGGGATAAGAAAAAGATGAGGTACAATTTTGATTTGATAAAAGATTCCTTTTCTATATTAAGGGGCTGAGTCAGATATGAGGACACTTGATACACAGTGACATGACAGGGATAGCTGCAGATCTCTTATGATTGTGCGATTGTGCGCCTGTGTGGACTAGGTGCAACTAATGGAATCAATTTAAAGCCCCAGTGGCAGACAATGCAGGAAAAATGTGGCTGTCTTGCTTGGATCCTGGTATCAGCCCTAGTTAAGATGCTCCAGGAATGCATGCCAGAGTCTAGGGAGACCCCTCATGGTGCAGTGGCAGGCAAATGCATACTGCTTACTCTGGGAACAATTTGTGCTTGGAGCAATTCGTGTTAGGATGGCAGCTAAGGGGCCCTGCTGGCTTTCAACATGAAAGTCTAGCAAGCAGTTTCTCTGTGGCTCAACTCGGAAAGCAGGGCAAGAGGGGTTAGGTTTTATGGGAAAGAAAGATCCTTATGGAATAATGTTTGCAACAGACTAAGGGAACATACAAACTCCAAGTCTGGAAATATTTACCCTTTGCTTTATATTTGGTTACACATAAGATACTAAAATGTGGTTATTAGCCTTTTTCTTGTCCCTTCACCACAAAATTATGCTTTAAAAATATATAATCCTCCAAAAAATCAGTCAATTAGGTATGCACTAAAATTCAGTTTGTGAACATTGGATTAATCATTTCTGTGGTTCCCAAGTTTATCCAAATTATACAATTATGATAATATAATGATGATGATGATCAAGGTCATTGTTATTATAATTATCATCATCGTTTTACTTAATCATTCTCTTAGCATTAAGTATTTTGTTCAAATATAAAAATAAATCTGTGAACGCTGTTTCATTAACTCTCTTTCGAAAATACTATTAGAAAACGATGCCCTTTCCTGGAGAAATGGAGAACTTATTAGGTTTTCATCAGAAAGGCCTCCCTACTAGGAACGATTTTTCAAAAAACAATTCAGTAAAATTCACATAACTAAAACTCATGACTATAAGCATTTTAAAGTGTACAAATCAGTGGCTTTGAGTGTATTCACAATGTCAAATCATTGCCACAAGTTAATTCCGGAACATTTTCAGGATACCAAAAGGAAACCCTCTTCTAATTAAGCATCATCATTCTCCTCTCCTCAGCCCCTAGTGACCTCTAGTTTGCTTTCTATCTCTATGGATTTACCTATTCTGGACATTTCATATTAGTGGAATCATACACTATGTGGTTGTTTGCACCTGGTTTCATTCACTTAGGTTTTTCAAGTTCATTCATTTTAGTGCAGGCTACATATCCCTTATTTGAAATGCTCATGACCAGAAGTATTACAGATTTCAAGTTTTTTGGGTTTTGTAATACTTGCACATACATAATGAGATACTATGGGGATGGGACCTAAATCCAAACACAAAATTTATGCATGTTTTATGTGCAACTTATACACAGCCTGAAGGTAATTTTATTTTTCCCTTGGGGACATGGAATAAACTTTGTGTGTTTTTCATCTGCATTTTGACTCACTTGACCTGTCACTTGAGATCAAGTATGGAACTTTCCACTTGTGCTGTCATGCTGGCACTCAAAACATTTCAAACTTCAGAGCAGGTCAGATTATGGATTTTTGGATTAGGGATATTTGGGCTATACATCATTCCTTTTTACAGCTGAATAATGTTCCCTTATATGGATATATCACATTTGTTTACCTATTCACCCACTGATGGACATTTGGGCTGTTTCCACCCTTTGGGTATTATGAATAGTGCTGCTGTGAACATTTGTGTATCAGTGTTGGTCTGAATACATGTCTTCAATACTGTAGAATCTTAGAATAAATGCTTGGTTTTGTGTCTTTTGTTGGGGAAAACTTCAGCCCTGGCCAAACTGTTTTAAATGATGCCATAGCTCTTTGCACACTGTGTTTCAGAGTATTAAGAAGGAGCTGTTTCACTTGGGAGGGTGAAGGTGAATGTGGCAGATCAAAGTGCATGGGGCTGGGGAGAATCAGGGAGGGAGAGGCAAGCAGAAAAAGTAACCTGGGTCCTCTCTGAAATAACTCAAGTTTCTCATAATCTGCTATATTGATAGTAATGACATGGTGTCTATTGTCTGTGATTATTACTATGACTGTCTACATTCATCTGTGTTTCCAGAAACATAATCAGTTTCTACCCAGTTAGTCAATCTTTAGTAATCCATCAGTGGTCTAAAACAATTAGGATATTAATGCCCAAAATAGTATATTTGAGCGTGGCAGCCGAGGCTTCATACACAACTCTTTTGTGTTTGGTGAAAGTTTTTTTTTTTTTTTTTTTTTTTTTTTTTGTGTGTTCTAAAGCACAAGAAGGCTCAAATTTATTTTTCCTAGCAAGCAATAAAAACAGTAATTATAAACTTTATCTGTAAAATAGAATTAATAATAGAGTTGCTATGAAGATTAAGTAACCTAATATGTTTAAATTGCTTAGAACGATGCCCTTGCTATGAAGCAACCATTATATCATGATTATTACTCATTTAATATAAGAGAGCAAAAATAGTGTTGTAAAAAGTAAATCAAACTACGTTCTCCCCTTGCTTAAAGTCCTTCAAGGTTTTCTCACTTTGCCAAATCAGTAACGAATTTCCATGTACTAAGACCCAGCCTGAATAATTGGGTTTCTAACCTCCCAAACAGTTTTGGATTATTTTTCTTCTAGCTTACTTTGATTTTCTTTCCTGGAGGAGATCAAGATTTTCCTGCCACAGGGCCTCAGCACCTGCTTTTCCTATGCATGTCCACACTACACATACCTACGCTATGTCCAAACTACACTTCTGTTGGCTGGTTGCTTCTCCTCTTATGGGACATGGCTCCAATATCACTTTCTCCTAGATACTTTCCTTGCTAAAAGAGATTCATTCTCCCATTACAAATTTCTATTTCTTCTCCTTTTGGCTATGGTCAAATAGTAGCCTAATTATAACTGGCAGTTTGTAAATTATCCACTGACTACACTTTTGTCTATCCTTCTAACTCTCTGCAAATCACCTGCCTACTCTAATCACTCTTGTACTTCCTATATTTAGCACAGTGTTTAGATATTCATGGTATATATTGATTAAATGTTTGGGAAACAAACATAATTTCCAAATAGTTTTCATTTCCATTTCTGGAAAGGAGAGTTAAGTATTTTATAAGTATGATTATCTCACACACTCTCATGGTAGGTATTATCAATTATCTTATTTTAATAATATTTTCAAATTATTTATTTGTTCCTTTGCATATTTCATGGCTCTTTTTTCCTCAAAGGATTTGAGATGACAAATTCTATCAAGCCTTGGTTATGACCTGCATTCACTTAAGGCGTGTTTTGACTTTGCAGTGTTCATTTTATACAGTAATTCAATTTTAAATAGAGTCAGCAAAAGAAGAGAGAATTAAGAGTAAAAGATTCAAGTTTGGAACTAGGTATTTATAGATTTTTGGCTCCCTAAAATATTCTCCCCCCCCCCCTTTTTTTTGAGACAGGGTCTCGCTCTGTACCTAGGCTGGAGTGCAGTGGCATGATTTCAGCTCACTGAAATCTCTTCCTCCTGGATTCAAGTGATTCTCGTGCCTCAGCCTCCCAAGTAGCTGGGACTACAGGTGCTTGCCACCATAACTACCTCTTTTTTTTTTTTTGTATTTTAAGTAGAGAGTAGATTTCATCATGTTGGCCAGGTTGGTCTTGAACTCCTGGCCTCAAGTGATCCACCCCCTCAGCCTCCCAAAGTGCTGGGATTACAGGTGTGAGCCACCATGCCCAGCCCATTTCCCCCCTCTTTTGATAACTGAATCTCAATTTCCTTTGGAGAATCATTCAGTTTCTACTCCCTGTTCATGAGCTTCTGAAGTGGGGGTGTGCCTTCATCTTGATCAGTCATAAATCATTATCTTCTGGTCACAGTGATTGCTTGGAGTAGAAATTGGCAAACTCTTATTTTCCATAAAAGACCAGATAATAAATATTCTAGCCTTGTAGGTCACATGCTCGTTGTCACAGCTACTCGATTCTGTCATGACACCACAAAAGCAGTGTAGACAATGTATAAACAAATGGGTGTCACTATGTTACAATAAAACTTTATTAAAAACTAGTGGTGGACCAGACTTAGTAGACTGTTGCTTGATGACTCCTAGTTTAGAGTACTGCTCCTCAAAGGGTGATTGTCTGTTTGTTATTGCTGGTCTGTAACAAGTACATAAATTAAGAAACTTTTGTAATAATTGGGCAGGGCAACTTTATGTCTGAGAAGTCTAATAACAAATAATTTGGGCTTATATTTTATGTCCTTTCATTTTATTTTCATGCTAATTCATTTTAATTGTGTTTTACATTGGCCCATGACAGATTGGGTATTTTTCAAAAAGAGTAAAAAGGTCCTTCATGATGGAGAGTTTGAAAAGCGCTGGTGTAGAACACAACATGACTTAAGCCAAGCCCATTAACCCAAACCAAGCCGATCCCATGACTTACCTAAAGAGACACATTTCCTCCACTGGCACACAAACCCAGAAAAAATGTGAGTTTGGAGCTGTTTAGAGCCATGTCAAAGAGTCTAAGACGGAAGCCAACACAGTAGAAGGCACAACCAAAAGATGGGATGGAATGGGATGGAAACTGAGCACAGATGGCATCATTTGAGGCTATGCCTTAAGAAAACCTGTAGTTTATTATTGTGTACTTGCAGTCTGCTTCCTTCATTAATAAGTTTTATCCCTGGATTTTACTTGAATATAAGACTACAATCCCTTCTTGCTTCTTAAAAAAAAAAAAAAAAAAGGAAAAGAGGAAAAAAAAATCCAGTTTGAATTGGGTTTTTTGTCACTTATAACCAAGAGAATCTTGACAGACATACATTTTCCTGCCCTTTGCTTCTAATAACTACCTGTGAGAGACTAGAAAAATCACCTCCATTATTCATACGTTTATTTCCACTACTATGAAAATAATGGGGTTTCACCAAATAATACCTCAGTTCTACTAGAACTTTAAAATGTGTTTTTGGTGGGGTTCACTCACTGCACACTGGCTCACAGTCTGGCCCTCGCCCAGAAGATAAATAAATACATAAAGTGTATTTTAGTTTACCTTTTCATGATTAAATTGAAGATATTTGTGATCTACATTTAAAACGCGAATTCTGAAATTTTAGTTTGTAGCATGTCTTCTCAAAAAAAAAACAAAAAAAGGAAGATGGAAAGAAAGAAGGAAAACAAACAAGCAAGCTAGCTCCAAACAATAAACAAAAACAAAAAGCAAAAATACCCTCTCTACTAAGAATTCAAGGTTCGGTTCAGTTTGCCATTTTGGTAATGGCAGACTTAAGAGTGATTTGAATGCATCAATAAGCAGTAAGCAGGTTTATTTTTTCTTTTAAATTAACATATAAAGAGTTTCTATGAAAAATTCTACCCTAGATATTTGTTATTCATATTAG
The DNA here is from genome assembly GCF_000951035.1 of Colobus angolensis palliatus. NCBI lineage: Eukaryota > Metazoa > Chordata > Mammalia > Primates > Cercopithecidae > Colobus > Colobus angolensis. The sequence goes on from NW_012115821.1 coordinate 3,524,936, forward strand.
TTTGTCCCTGACAAACAAAATGAGTTGTTTAGTATAAATGAAAATTCTGCACAGATCTCAGAATATATTTTAATAACTAGGCTTCTTTACGAGAGTAAGGAGAAAAACGTATCTCTTCGATGATTTCTCTAGTTCCATGTTAATGACAAGAAGCTTTACTACTTTATCTTCTACCGGGATAAAGGGAAAAGACTGTTGCAAAAGTAGGTGAGAGAAAATCTACTTCTAGGCCCCAACCTATACATGTCAAAAATCCCTTTTGCTGGAGACAGGCTTTCAAGGCTCCATTTCCCAGTAAGTGTTAAAAAAATATCTCCTTTACTCATGAAAGTCCCTGAAGACCGTTTTAGTCAATCATGCTGGCAGCCAACCCTCTATACACAAGAATTACTTCAAATGTTTCTTTCTACATGGTGGCCACTAAAATAGTTTTCTCTCTCTCTCTCAGAAAAAAAAAAAAAAAAAAAAAAAAAAAGCCACCAAACAGCTTTGGGAGGAATTTTTATAATCCCAAATAGGCTTTTTCTAATCCTCTACTTGAATCAGCCTTCAAGGAAAACTGCCTTTGTGCCCTCAAGCTGTCTTGCATTTCCAGTGACATCTTGGGCTCTGTAATTACCATGTTTTCAGTGAAGGTCAGACTTGGTCTTTTTTCCTTAAAATAATAAATTTTTCTACTTTAGGGAAATGCAGCTACTTAGACCCACTTAGCCATAATGCGCTTTTCTAATTTGGTATTCATATTTTGCATGGCTGTGGCATTGTTCTCAGCCCCCAGCATACGTTTAATCTCTGTGATTTATAACCCAGCCTCCCAGATGTATCTTTGAGAGTGGGAATATTAACTAATTCATCTTTGCATCCCCAGTGCCTGGCTCAATACATATGTGTAGATTAAATTATTACAAAATAATATAATAATTATTGAGGACTTTCTCCATTCTAGGTGCTATTATAAATACTTTTCGTATTTTTCATCCTCATTGCAACCTCATGAGGTAGACACTATCCTTATGCCTATTTGACAGATGAGGAAACAGAAGCAAAAAGTTGTACAACAACCAGTAATTGCCGAGCCAGGATCAAACTCCGATCTGGAATCTCTTAACTATTGGACAATACCAAGTGCCTCAAGCTATGTTGGTAAAGAATGTACTTAGTATGAAGCAAGGGGTTGGTAATTGAAGTCACCTATTCTTCCCACAGTAGCATTAGATCCAAGTGGATCCTTTGGAAAAAGTTCAATTAATGGGTTACCAGGTGGAGATAATTTTCCTGTAGCAATGACTCCTGAGCATTTTTCTCTATCTATGCCATCACTCCCAAGGGCAAGCTATTATCCTCTTCCTCCTGGGCTACAGCTATTTCTATGCACAGCAGTCAAAGCTCTCCTAAAAAAAACAAATGAAAAAACAAACAAACAAACAAACAAAAACCCCTTCTGCCTGTGTCATTCCCCTACGGCAAAGGCTTTATTACATGTCCAAATAGGATAAAGTCAGGATCCTCCTCTGATTGTGGAAGGTCCTTTGTGAGTACTACACTTGTCATTTCAGGCTCTTTGCAAGCTCATTTCCCATTCAGCACACTCTGTCTACTTTTGTTTCTTGGAAGGAATCAGGCTGTTTCCTAGCTTAGGACATTTGCTCAGGCTGATTCTTCTGTCAGGCACACTACCAACCTCCTATCCTTCCACCCTCCCAAATGACACATTTCTACTCATCTTCCTTTAGGTCTTAGCGTGGCTAGGAAAGAGTTTCTTGATACCTCTCAATCTCAGACCACATTAGATTATTTTCATGTGCACAGTCATAGCTGTGTCTTGCTCTTCTAACAATTACTTTTTAAATATCTTCCTACCAGCCTTGCCATATGGCTAATATCCATCATAATGTCTGCCATGTTGCTGACACTCCAGTGGCCTACTAACCAGAATGCATTGATGAATGGGTGGACATATATCAAAGAATTAAAGTTGTGTTAATTCTTGGAACCACGGCCTTGGAGATGATAAAGCATCTAGAACATACCTTGAAAGCACGATTAGCTGGTGGAGTACTGAAATGGTTTACCCAAGGACATTGACAATCAGAAAAAAGGTGGTATTATAATCATGTCTAACACATGCCAGACACTTACAATGTACCAGGCATCATTCTAAGCACTGTACCAAGTGGCCACTTTCGTTTTTCCACTGGGCTTTTTTGTGAAGTCAATTCAGAGGTCTCTCTCTCTACTAAAAGCTGACAAGAAGTAACAACAACAGTAGTAGTAGTGTTGATGGTAATAGTGATGATAATGATGATGGTGTTGTGGTGATAGAATCTTACTGTATGCTATATTATTTATATGCAGTATAATCATATGTAGTCCTAAGGACCACCCCATGAGACAGGTAATGGTATCGCCCCCACCATAGAGAAGAAAATGACACAGAAGGGTTAAGGAACTGTCTAAATTTACATGGATAATAAGGGCAGAGCCAGGACTCATATCAACCCAGTCTTGACACTCAGGGCCCATATTCTTAAGCATTATGTTTGACAACATCTGTTCCAGTTATCTTTTACTCAAAATTAGGTGGCTCAAAACAACATGGTATCTCGATTTCATGGGTTGAGTGGGCTAAGTGTGTAGTTCTTGCTTGGAATCTCTCATGAAGCTGTACTGAAATGTTGATTGGGTACTTTGGTCATCTAAAGGTTCAACTTGGCTGGATGGACATATCCAAGATGGCTTACTTGTAGAACTGGCAGTTGACGCTGCTGTTGCCTGGGAGCCCATTAAGTTTGTTAACTGGAGAACCTACACATAACCTCTCCAGGTAGCTTGGGCTTCTCAGAGCATTGATACTAGCTTTTGACAAGAAACAGCCCATAGGGACCATTGCAAGATACTAAAGGAAGCTGCAAGATTTCCTATGACCTAGTCCTGGAAGTTCAGACTTCTCTAACATTATATCGATCAAGGAAGCACTCGGGACAGCCCAGGTTGAAGGGGAGAAGAATTAAATTCAACCACTCAATATTAGAAACAGCATCTTCTGGGAGGTATTGATAAAGGCCATCTTGGCAACTATCTACCACAACATCCTGGCTCTTTTCTTAATTTATTCACATTTACAACTGATTCTTGTTAACACTGATCTTTCTGGGTAAAAGGGTAGGCATTGCTACCCTCCTTGTATGTCTCACTGGGGAACAACTTTTGGTATCCTTTAGCCAAACCACAGACACAGTGATATTTGATTTGTGAAAGTCTGTTGTCTTTTTTTTTTTTTTTTTTTTGCTTCAGGGAAAGAAGGTTCACTATCATTGTTATTTCAAGAGGCAAGTGGGAAAATCTTACGGAATAAACAGAAGCACTTCAAAGGACTTCTTAAATCACTATCTGCACAGATCACTTTTCCTTTTAAGCCTGTGAAGGAAGTTTGTTTGGCATTGCCTAACTTGCTTTGATGTAAATTCCTTCTTCAGTTTCCTTTCTTTCTTGATCCACATGTGAGCCTGGAGAGCTTGTGTCTTTCTGCACCCTCACAATCAAACCTGAGTTGCTTTAGATACCTGTCCTCTGGCCATGCCTGCAGCAGTGTGGACTGTGGATCATTCAAAATGATCAAGAAAGGTAGTTGGTCGGTTAGTTGGAAAACGCGGTGAAAGCAATAAATGACAAGTTGATCCATGCACCTCGTATACATTTCAGTCTAACTAAAATCAATGAAATGTACACTTATTTGCCAATTTTTAAATGTAAAGCCAAGGACTTTCCTTGGATTAAGAATTCATATATTGAGGTCCCAAACAGTCATTCTTGCATACACTAAATTTATTATGTATCATCTTTGATGCCTGGTTTTTAAGTAAAATGACAACTTAATGCAGAACATATACTTCCAATTGTTTTTAAATGATTTTGCCAAACTGCAAAACAGAGAAAAGAAGTATCTCTTTCTATCTAACCTTCAGATTTAGCTCTTTTTCTTCTCCAACTCATATTCCATTAGTTTATATAATATTTAATTAAATTATGTATTTCAATAGTAAGTGCCACAGGCACAAATAGGTTTGGAAATACTAAATGTTGTTAAATATACGCTCAATTGCAGAGAACAAAGTGCTCTGATGAACTAGAAGGTGTCCTACAAGCCTGAAGCCTGTGTTGTGGGTGTCCACTGGGATTTTTATATACAGAATGGAGAACATCAGTTACCCTGTTGTATTGGTTAGAGGTCAGTTAACAGAGCTTCTTTTCTTTTCTTTTTTTTCACTCTAGTTGTCTCTTAATCTCATTGATAACCAAGTTGTTCACAGTATAGAGAAGAATCTAGACTTTCAGCCTGATCTTTTTGTTAAAATCCTATGGAATCCAAATCAAGTTTACACAAAATTGATCATTTTTAAAACATGTTCTTTGTGCCAGGCACTATTTTAAGTGCATTGTATGTTTTATCTAATCTTATCCTTATAATAACCCTATGAGGTAGTGTGTCACTTAGGAATTGCATTAAGCTGCTAGTGCAGAAATAACAGGGGCTTAAAAACAGTTGTTTTCTTGTAAAGAAAATGATGAAAAGTAATCAGCCCAGAGCTTGTGAGGTATCATTAGGAATTAATTCATCATGTGTGACTTCCATTTTCAAGAGTACTGCATGATCCAAGATGACTATTGGAGTCTTCACATCTGTATTTTTAGCAGCAAATGATAGGCAGGAGGAAAGTTCTCTGGGAGACTTATTAAGATCTAGAACTTTCAGGCCACACCTGCCTGTGAGGGAGACTGGGATATATATTTTTCAGTTGTGAAATTTGATACTCAGCATAACATCTGGGTTATCCCACACAGAAAAAAGAGGAGAATGATACTGGATGTCAACCAGCAGACTAGGATCCAGACAGTTCTTGTTACTATCCCTATTTAACAGAGAGGAAAATGGGCTTATCAATGTTAAGATCCTGATCACCAAGGTTGTAAGTGACAGGTCTAAGACTTATACCAACTATCCAGGTGTGGTGATGTGCACCTGTAACCCCAGCTACTCAGGAGGCTGAGGCAGGAGAATCTCTTGAATCCAGGAGGTGGAGGTTGCAGTGAGCCGAGATTGTGCCACTGCTCTCCAGCCTGGGTGACAGAGCGAGACTCTAAAAGAAAATTAAATAAACAAACTTCAGGTGTGATGTTATGTTTAACCCTTATAAACAACCCTGGGAAATTGATATCATTAGCCCTAATTTTCAAGAAACTCAAACTTAGAAAGGTTAAGACCATGATTATACAGTAAGCATAGCAAGTAAGATCAGAGACTGAATAAAATCCTGGTTATCAGATTCCAAAGTGGAAGCGCCAAATCAACACACCATTTGGCACTTCTGGGAAAGAGTCAATACAAATTCCAGATGCTGTCTCACCCCGCTGTGCATGAGGCCTCCAGGGAATGGGGCATTAAAATATCATGAACTTATAAAAGTAATGTTTCATCAGCGTTCAATTTCTTCTTGAATTTTCTGATCATTCATTGTCTAAAATTTGCTTGATCATAGAAATCACCTAAGTTATTTGCTTAAAAAAAAACCCAAACTTCCTCTTACATCCATTAAGATGGCTACTATAAAAAATAAATAACAAGTGTTGGTGAGGATGTATAGAAATTGAAACCCTTGTTCACTGTTGGTGGGACTGTAAAATAGGACACCTGCTGTGAAAAACAGTTATGGAGGTTCCTCAAAGAATTAAAAATAAAATTACTGTATGATCCAGCAATTTCAATTCTGGGAATACATCCAAACAATTTTAAATCAGGGATCCTAAGAGATATTTGTATACCCATGTTCATAGTAGCATTATTTACAGTAGCCACAAGGTAGTAGCAACCCAAGTGTCCATCAACAATGACCGGAAAAACAAAATGTAGTGTATACATACAATAAAATATTATTTAGCTTTAAAAAGGAAATTCCAACCCATGCCACAACATAGATGTACCTTGAGGACTTTATGCTAAATGAAATAAGCCAGACATACAAAGATAAATACAGTATGATTTCGCTTATATTTGACTACCTTCAGTAGTAAAGTTCATAGAGACAGAAGTAGAATGGTGGTTTGCTGAGAAGAGGAAGATGGAGAAAAGAGGTGCTGTTGTTTAATAAGTAAGGATATTTAATATTGCAAGATGAGAAGAGTTCTGGAGACTATTTCCACAGCAATATGAATGTGCTTAACACTACTAAACTATACACTTAAAAATGGCTAAGATGGTTAAGTTTTATGGTATGTGCATTTTACAATCAAAAATAAGAAAAAATAATTTTCTGGTTCTTTTCCCTAAAGATTATATTTAGTACATCTTGGATGGAGCCAAGAAATCTGTATATTCAAAAACTGCCCCAGTTCATCCTTCAGATCAGACTAATGTAGGAAATAGGCCGTTTACATGTCTTAATCAAGTGCTTTCTCCTTTAATGCTGAACTCACAGAGATTTTGAAGGAGAAAATGTCTTCCCACAGTATTTTTTAAAGCTTTTCCTTCCAAGAAGAAGAAAAAAACTACAAAACCTTGCTATCCATGATCTTCTGTTTTTTCTACAGAATAAATATAGAGACATCACAGGCAAACTATCACACTCCAAAGATACTTATCTTGAAAGTTTAGCGATAAAAACTCATCCATAAAGTTATGAATCAAAGACTACAATGAAACAACAGAGAAGCTGGGCAAGCACTCCTTTCTGATTCATTCATTGGTTTCTTCTTTCACTCATGGACAGATCAGATGAATTCAGGGAGAAACGAGGGAATGGAGAATATCAGAGAAGCAGCTCACTCAGAAATTCTCTCTGAAGTCTTGCTTCTCTAGGTTTTGCTGCCTTAACTTTTATAAAAGAAAGTCTCAGTGATATAGAAGCCTCCACTGAGTATTTTGGAAAGGACTTGATGAAAAAAAAAAAAAAAAAAAAAAAAGCTACTGGTTGAAATAGAAAGGGTCCATAACAAGGCAATACTTCTTAATTTATCAAGACTTAATCACAGTGGGAAAGGGAGTTTCTACAAAGTTTTTAATCCTTTTATGGAGCAATGCAATTATAACCAGGGACCCACATGGACCAGTCTCCATACAGAGGTGCATTGTACACAACAGCAAATCTCTTATCTGCTAATTTCTATTTTTTTGGTGCATGTTTTAATTTTTTATGTACTGATCATAATATATAAGTACAGAACTGCTTGTATGTAGACTAAGTAAATAAGTACACCTAAATTGAGGGCATATTCTTAAATATCTTTTACTATTGAGGTAGGTGATCGATACAGTTTGATGTAGAACAGAGCTCCTCTATCTTTGGTGGGCCTCAGAATTATCTGGAAGTCTTGTTAAGATGCAGATTTCTGGGACACACAGGCAGAGATTCTGATTTGGTAGGTCTAGAGTAGGGCCTGAGAAATTATATTTTTAAATGTTTCCCATGTCGTGCTGACAGTGCCTATTCATAAACGTGATGTTGGGTAGCACTATTCCAGAGTAGTGGTTATCATACAATTTGGTTTCAGGATCCGTTTCTACTCTTAAAAATTGTGGAGGAGGCCAGCTGCAGTGGATCATGCCTGTAATCCTAGCACTTCAGAAGGCCGAGGCGGGAGGATCACTTGAGCCCAGGAGTTTAAGACCAGCCTGGGCAAGAGGGTAAAATCTCATCTCTATAAAAAGTACAAAACTTAGCTGTTCCAGCAACTCAGGAGGCTGAGATGGGAGGATTGCTTGAGCCTGGGAGGTCAGGCTGTAGTGATCTGTGATTGTACTAGTGCACTCCAGCCTGGGTTGACAGAGTACGACCCTATCTCAAAAAAAAAAAGGAAGAAAAAATTTTAGAGGATTCTAAATAACTTTGTTCATCTATTGATATCTGTTGATATTTACTGTGTTAGAAATTAAAAGTGAAAAATTAAAAATATTTTAAAATTTATTTAACAGTAAACCTCATATGTTAACATAAATGGCATATTTTAAAGAAAAATAACTATATTTTCCAAACCAAAAACATTAGCAAGAAGAGTGACTTATTTTATGATTTTTAAATCTCTTTAATGTCTCGCTTAATAGAAGAAAATTTTAGTTTCACTATATGCTTCTGTATCCAAACTTTTATGATATGTTGTCTTGCTTGAAGCATATAAAGAAAATTCGCCTCTACATAGATATGCAGCTGGAAAAGGGTGAGATGTTATATGATATGATAATATTATAGGATTATAACAGTATTTTAAGATAATCATGGTTATTTTTCTTTGGTATTAAAAGCTCAAAACATAGTAGTTTCTTAAAATTTAGTTGCAATATTTCTCTGAAACCTTATCGATAGTTACCTGAAAATCCACTGGTCTATCTTCCACTGCGAATGGTCTTATATCCATGCAAGATTTTGTAATATCATGAACTATTCACTGGAAAATATTGGTTCACTGAATTAAGCAGACTTTTGAAATGTTGAAATATTTCACTGTCTTATAAAAGTAGTGGTTTTTAAATATCACTACCAATAACATCAGAAAAGTCCATAAGTATTGGAAATCTGTCAAGCTAAAGTTTCCCAAAATTTTAATTTTTCACTTGAAAGCTTGAGCTCTATCATTGGCAACAAATACTGTTGGTTATTTTCCTTGGAAGTGATAGTCTCGCTGTTTATTTTGTTTTACAAAAGGGTTGCAAAATACCAAAATCTGAATAGTTTGTCAATTTTTCATGTAAGTGAAAAAGGTGGCTCATCCAGCTTGCCATTTGATTCACAATCACAATATATGTACTTCCCATTTTGTCACATGAAATATTACATGTGCTCAAGAGTTTAGATTAAATAAAGTTAATAACTTTTTACTGGTTTCTTAATAACATTTTTAATAAAATGGCCATTCTTTTATTTTACCATGTGCATATGGCAGCAAATAAAATAATGGCTACTAGTATATTTTGGTGCCACTACCTTGATTTTGTGCTAAGGAAATAGCAGTACTACTTATCATTGCTTTTGTAGCATTAATGCGAATGTCAACAGTGAAAAAGAATGTTTTATTATTTTCTGAAAATAATTTTGAACACAACCTTAAATGACTCATAGAAGAACACCAGGGGTCTCTGGACCACACTATGGGAAATGCTTTTCTAGAGAACAATGTAAAGTAGTCATTGAAAATCAACTTGCAAATAGAGTTTGGCCTAAAGATATATTTTATTTGGCCATCACAGTGCTTAAAAATTAAACTGAATTAGCTGTAAACATTTAATGATGAAAAGATTTCATATCAAAATATGGCTTTCAAACATTTATTGGTATATCGTAGAACTGGTAGCACTGGTTCCTCATTGCTTCATGGTGACGATAGGTATTCACTACCCCTTGTGCATGAGGCAAGCTTCTCCTAAATTGCTCTAGTTCCCATTTTCATTCATTACATTTACCTTCCTAGGTGCAAAGCAATCTGAGTCTGCAAATCCTGGTATTATGACAAAATGATGAAAAGCAAAGCCTTTGAGTTGGATATGCATGAGTTAAAAACTGCAACTCTTCTGCCTTACTAGCTATGTGACTTGTGACGTTAGCTCCATTTTTCTTATTCTCAGTTGTCTTATGTTCCAAATGAGGATAATAATATGAAAGTTGTCAGGATTAAATGAGATTCTGAAAATAAAGCACTTAGCTCAGAGCCTGTCAAATCTATAAGTGCATAATAAATGTTGGTTCTGTCAGTGGTGCCAGTTATAACAGAGCCACATGTTCACTTAATCCTCATAATAACCACATGAGGTGATTCCACTTTAAAGATGAGGAAAATGAGGCACAGAAAAATTAAACAGCTTTCCCAAAATAACACAATCAATCAACACCAACAGCTTTAATGCCACTACTAAAAAAATGAGACAACAATGCCATATATTGAGCACTCATCATATTGCAGGCTCTACACTAATAATCTTCTATTTATCATCTCATTTAATATTTACAAAACCCTGTGGTGCAGGTATCTTATCGCCATTATGCAGATGGAAAAATTGAAGCCTAGGGAATTTGAGGAATTTTCTCAAGATCAAAAGCAGATCCTGGATTTGAACCCAGATAGGACTCCAGAGTTTTGTCCTTAACAGTTCCAAGTCTTGGTGCTTTTTGTACGCTGTGATGGTTAATATTGAGCGTCAACTTGATGGTATTGAAGGATGCAAAATATGGTTTCTGTGAGGATGTTGCAAAAGAAGATCAACATTTGAGTCAGTGGACTGAAGGCAGATCCACCCTCAATCTGAGTGGGCACCATCTAAATAGACAGTGCCAGCATGGCCAGAACAAAAGCAGACAGAAGAACATGAAAATACTAGACTGGCCTAATTTTCCGGCCTACATCTTTCTCCCATGCTGGATGCTTCCTGCCCTTGAACATCGGACTCCAAGTTCTTCAGCTTTGGGACTCCGACTGGCTTCCTTGCTCCTCAGCTTGCAGGTGACCTACTGTGGGACATCACCTTGTGATTGTGTGAGTCAATATTCCTTAGTAAACTCCCCTTTATATATACATCTATCCTATTGGTTTGGTCATTTTAGATAACCCTGGCTAATACATACACATACTAGCAGGTGCTGAAATATGGTTATATCTGGCTCTATTGGACACTGTGTTTATTGCTGTGTGGGGGCATCTGTAAAGAAATTTGTGCTACTTACTGCAACCTGTAGATGCCAGACCAGACCACATAGTGGCTTCTTTCTGTGAAATCCTCCAATATATGCCAATAAAAAGAACAAGCAGAAACATCTACAACACTCTAAATGTTTTAATATGATGAATTTATAATTTATCATTTCAACTTTTTTTGGTACAGAGAATAGTTTAATAGTTGCAGAACCTTTTTTTTTTTTTTTTTTTTTTTTTTTTTTTTTTTTTTTTTTTTTTTTTGAGGCAGAGTCCCGCTTTGTCCCAGAGGCTGGAGTGCAGTGGTGTGATCTCGGCTCACTGCAAGCTCCACCTCCCAGGTTCAAACCATTCTCCTGCCTCAGCCTCCCGAGTAGCTGGGACTACAGGCGCCCGCCACCACGCCTGGTTAATTTTTTTTTTTTTTTGTAGTTTTAGTAGAGACGGAATTTCACCGTGTTAGCTAGGATGGTCTTGATCTCCTGACCTCGTGATCTGCCCGCCTCGGCCTCCCAAAGTGCTGGGATTACAGGTGTGAGCCTCCGTGCCCGGCCAACACTCACAGAAATTTTAACTTTTGTAGAAGTAAACACACACTTCCATCTTTACAAATATGCGATGACTTATGAATCATAAAACATAATTAACTTGTGAAAAATTAAAAGATGATGAATGTGGCTATTTTTTTCTTTTGTCAAATCCAGAGCTTTTAAATAATAAAAGAAATTTACAGTATGTTATAAAAAAGTTCATGCTGGTTTCTGACTATAATTAGAACCATCCGAATTTTGCTATCAAGTACTATCAAGTTTCCAAAAACCTTCCCTGACTTTATAATATTTTGGATTAAGTCACATTTCTAGACAATTTACATTCTCTCTTATTTGTAATTAAATTCTGACGTTTCAAACGCTCTCTGGACCATCATAACATTTCCCGTCTTTTCATAAGTTTAAGAATGATCCGGCTCGGATTAATTGGATCTCAAAGGATATAAATTACTGTTATTTCTGGTTCATTTTATCTTTATTTTGTTGTCAAAACTTACTGGCAATGAAACATCACAATAAACTCACACTTTAAATGATTTTAAATGGTTTTAAAGATGAGTATGCCAATAACACATAGAGTGAAACCAAACTGCCCTGGAAATGCTGTAGAAAGCTCTGACTAGGACAAAGCTTAGCTATTAAATAAGAAGTGGGTAGCTCAGTTGTGTAAGTGTCCAGATATCAAGACATCTGGGTAATTAACTGAATGCTTACCTCTTTAATGACAATTAATGCTGCATTGACATCATCAAACAAGAGTTCATTTCACATACCCAGAGGTCATCATTATGATATGCTTTGCTATGTGTCTCGTATTGGTGATTACAATGCATCATCTCTTACAACTACCCTATTAGAAAGATGAGTTATCATCATTTTATAGATGAGGAAACAGCCTTAGATCAAGAAACTTTGCACAAATCACAGAGCTAGCAACTGGTAAGGCTGAGATTTGAACCCATTTCTGTTTGCGTTCTAAGTCTAAGCTTTTCTCACATTGGAGGCATGGTACAGATCAGGTGCTGCAAATGGGAATGACCAGGGTCCAGGTAGACGGCCTGAATTTGTGAACATGGTCATGTTTCAGACCACAGGGAGTGGCCAGATATGTGAAAAACTGGAGACTGCACGCCTTATCTGAAAGCTTTCAAATCCAGAGTTCTAAAAAGCATGATGTAGGCAAACAAAACATAATCACTTTGTCTAGCCAGTTCTTTAGTTTGTCACTATGGTGCAGGCAAAGCAAAATCAATCCTGTATACATGGCTTTCTTTTCTTATGTAGTAACTAGTTGTTTAGGCTGCTGAAATCTGTTTAATAAGAGTTTATCAGGTCGGGCATGGCAGCCCACATCTGTAATCTCAGCACTTTGGGAGGCCGAGGATGGCTTGAGCCCAGAAGTTTGAGATCAGCCTGGGCAACTTAGTGAGACCCTATCCCTACCAAAATAAAATAAAATACAAATAAAAACATTGGCCAGGAATGGTAGCTACTCACTCAGGAGCTGCTTGAGCCTAGGAGGTCGAAGCTACAGTGAGCCATGATCACGCCACTGCACTCCAGCCTAGGTGACAGTGAGAACTCATTTTAAAAAACAAAGAAAATTATCAGTGAAGGAAAGGTCTCCATTTTACTGATCTTCAGTGAATTATAGATTAAACGTTTAAAAGCAATGACTAGAGAGATAGTCAATGATCACAAACTTTCCTCTAAAATGCTTACTGGCTTTTTACTATAGCAAAATGTACATTTTTAGTATTTAAAGTTTCCTAGAAATTATAGTTCAAGGTGCGAATCAGTGGTGAACTACCATCAGGCAAGTAGCCAGTGAGAGGGTTTGCATCATCTATTGGTATAAATAACTGGGCATTTGAATTTAATTGACTGAATGTAGAATTCTTTATCAGGTATATACAAAGCCTTTTATAGTAACTACAGTTTGCTTACATTTATTGGAGTGTCAAAGGAAAGAGAAGAATTGAAATATCTTAGATGCTTTCCAGTAAATATGGTGAGTAAAACTTGGGTTTCAATATTGCATAAAGAGTGGCTCAGAACAATTTCGTCAGGTACACTCATCTAAATTCTGACTTTGTCAGTAGAGGCAAAAAATTGATGGACTTTTCCTAATTCTCTAAGTAAGCCAGTGGCAAAGTACGACAAAACACAGATTTATTTAGGCCACTGTTAACACATGTAGTGTGGGTTGGGGTAGAACAACTTAGCACAAACAAGTGGGTTGTTCTGAAAACAAATGACTGGAATCAGTTAGACATCTGGCAAAGCCAGCTGGCACCTTGACATTTACCTTTGTGTGTGATAAGGTAGTGGAGTTGACCACTGAGAGAGATTTTGTAGCCTGTAGCCGTGGAAGTTGTTAAGAGAAAAGACAGTTGTTTGTTCTGGGTGGATTAGAGGCCCCAGAGGCTAGAGACTGCAACCCATGAACCTTTTCATTGCTACTTTGTGTGTAGATACAGCCACATCCACCTCCTTAAAATTCCAACAATCTTCCTATCTTTGCAAGAGCATGTGTTGTCATGGAAAGTAATCAAAGGGTGGGTTAAAATAGCCTTGATTATGATTCTTGCCTTGAAATTAAACCCCAGCAAGCAAATTGTTTCCTTTTTTCCCTGAGAAGATTTTAAATCCAATTTATTTGAAGTTTCTATTTAAACTGAAAATACTGTAGCATCTCATGCAAAGTGAAATCAATCTCTTTAGAAAAAGGGAGAGGAGTAAGTAGAAGGGGAGAATGTGGGCCAAGTGTATGAAGATTAAAACTTGCTTTTTCAAAGATTTTGAAATATGAGAAACTACTTCTGCCTCTAAGATTAATGATGGATCCTTGGGACAGAATCACTCTGTTTAACTGCTTTCCTGGTTGCTTAATAGGCATCTTGAACTTGATATATCAAAACCCAAACTCCTCATTCTGCTTCTGCCCACCTTCTTTCTCTCCTAGGCTTTCAACATTCAGAAAATAGAACCAACAACCTAGTTGCTTATGTCAACCTCCAGAAATCATCTTCCGTTCCTTTTTTCACCTCACCCACCAATCCAGTGCATTGCATCTTACCTCTATGACACATCCCAAACTAATTCCTCTCTGCTACTCTTATCCTGGCTCATCCCTTCTCTTCTCACCTAGACCACTGCAATAGCCAGCTAAGCATGTTTCCCTTGCTTCCACTCTTGCTCTAGATATTCCATTCCCTACTCAGTAGTCACAGTGATCTTTCCAAAACTGTGCTGTTCAACGTGGTAGCCACTAGGCAGAGTGCCTTCTGAGCCCTGGAAAGGTGGCTGGTTCCAAATGAGACGTGCTATAAGTCTAAAATATACACTGAATTTTACGATTTAGTACAAAGAAGAAAGAATGTAAAATAGCTCATTAATAATTTTTATATTGATTACATGTTGAAATGACAATAATTTGGGTGCATTTGGAGTAAAGCAGTATCAAAATTAAGTTTACTTGTGTCTTTTTACTTTTGAATGTGGCTACTAGAAAATGTAGAGTCACATGTGTGATTCACATTGTATTTTCATTGGACAGTGTTATTGTAAAATGTATGTATCAGATTATGTTTCTTCCTAGCTTAAAATCCTACGGTGACTTCCCAAGGCATAAAGTCAAGCTTCATACCACAGTCTAAAGAGCCGTAAGTGACTTGGCCCCAATCTCCTATTGTTTCCCTCTATAAACTTCAGGATCCAGTGACATTGGTCCTTTGCCTGTTTTTCAAACACGTGAAAGGCACTGTCCTCTTAAAGTCTTAGCTCTTGCTGTTCCCTCTGCTCTGAAGGCTTCTCTTCCACATGTTTACCTATATCAGCCCCACAGAATCTGTTTCAGGGAGGTATTTTTCAAACCACCTTAGGTAAAGTAAACCCCTAACTCTTCCAACCACATCTTCCTGTCTACCCTTCTTTATAACAACTAGCATTCTCTGAAATTATCTTGCTGCTCATTTGTATTTTGTCTTCTTCTCCTATTCTATCCATGCCAATAGGGACAAAAATCTCTCTAAAGCAGGATAGTGGGTGAGCTAAATATAGCTTCTCAATCAGAGACTACAACTGAGCACATAGTAAGTGTTCAGTAAATATTTGCTGAATGGATTAATGAACAAGATATAAATGGGCTTTGTAATCCATGAAGCATTTTATAGATCTGGGTACATATTGTCTATGATTAATTCCCTGCTGCAAGAGTACAGTTGAATAGCTTTGAAAGAGACCATGTGTAGACTCTTGGTTGACAAAGCCAGAAATGTCTGTTCTTTACAGAAAATGTTTGTTGACCCCTGACGTATGTATCTATTTTTTAAAGTTATACAAGATCCTTACGAGTTGGGCATTCTCTGCCTCCATTGTGTGCTGAGTTAGTTCCTCACTCCCATTCTGTGGCGTAGCCGAGCTAGACCACTTGCTGAGGCCTGGACACACCTTTTTATTTCAAGGGCATGCCTTTTTATTTGCTGATTCCCTAGCTGGGAATATCTGTCTTCCTGATGTCTGGCAAATACCTATGTTGATTGCAAGAAACAATAGAACTGACCCCGACTGGCTTAAGAAAGAAGTTAAATTTAGTGGCTCCATGAATTAAACAGTACAGTGACAGGACTAACTTTAGGCATTTCCAGGACGAGAGGCTTAAACTATGTCAACAGCATCTAGTTTCTTTCTCTCCATTGCTCTGTTCTTCCCCTAACGTTAGCTCAAATCTCAGGCAGATTTTCTACTTGTGGTAGCAAGAAGGCTTCCAGGAGCTCCGAAAGGCCTGAATCCATTACCCTGGCTACAAGAATGTGTTGTTTAAATTGGCTCAGAACTATGTTAATGTCAGTCTGCTGGGTGAAGTCCGTAGACAGTTCTACCAAAAGGTAGAGAGTAGAGGAATTAATCTTCTTGAGGAAAATCAGGGCTTTTAAACCAGGAGAAGTAGGAAACGAAAGCTGTGTGGCAAAACTCATGGATACCTGCTACCTCATCCTTTAAAACCTAGTGGAAATGTTATCCCCTTTTGTAAGTTTTCACTGACAACTTTGTCACTTTTCTAGGTGATTTCTGCACCCATTCTTATCTCCCTGGTCTTCCCTCTGTGTCAGTACTGCCAACCGTATGTGGTAATAATTGGTTAACTTGCCTCTCTTTTGCAGAGGCTTCCAGCTTGTTTTCTTTTTGGTGTCTACAATATCCAAATACAGTGCCTGATATACAGGAGGAGCCCAATAAATGCAGAATGAATGTTTAACAACGTCATGCCTGTAATCCCAGCACTTTGGGAGGCTGAGGTGGGTGGATCATGAGGTCAGGAGATCGAGACCATCCTGGCTAACACGGTGAAACCCCATCTCTACTAAAAATTCAAAAAATTAGCTGGGCATGGTGGCAGGTGCCTGTAGTCCCTGTTACTTGGGAGGCTGAGGCAGGAGAATGGCCTGAACCTGGGAAGCGGAGCTTGCAGTGAGCCAAGATCGCGCCATTGCACTCCAGCCTGGGCGACAGAGCAAGACTGATTAAAAAAAAAAGAAAAAAAAAAAGAATGTATGCTGGATCTCTTTTCTTGAGTAACATATTCTGTGTAAAAGTTGTGTCTTAGGAGAATTACTCTAGTAGGGTGAATTTGAGAAGACTGCAACTAGAAGACCATTACTGTGTTTCAGCATGAAATGAAGAGGAATGAGTCAAAGATGCTGAGCCATGGCAGTAGGAAAATAATGAAGGAACTTGATAGTAAGAAATGCTCTCTCTGAATCAGTGATTTAGAGATAAATCTCTAAATTATTGATCAAAAACTTAGACCAATTAAAAAAGCTACCATATATCGATATTTGCCTATATGCTAGGAACTACGTAATCTGCTTCATATAAATTAACAAATCAGAGTCTCTCAATACCCCGGAGGTACGGTAATAGTCTAGTTTTAGAGATAAAGAAAGAGTTTCAGTAATGTTAAGCAGGCTGTTCAAGGATATGTAGTGAGTTACGGTAGAATTTAGCTCTGAATGAAACTCTGCCTCTAAAGGGTGTGTTGTCATGAAAGCCAAAAGAGGTATGTAACGTCATCCATTTCTTCTATCACTCTTTTAGATCCCAAGATGAGTGACTTTGAGATTGAAGGTCTATATTAGTTTTAGCAGTTTAAGCAAGACACTACTTGTTTGTGGTAATACTCTTCAGACACTTAATAGATTAAAACACTCATTGGTTATAGACCCCTGTCCATTGTCATAGTAAGGTCTCAGTCGATCTCCCTGATGGTACCACATAACATCAGAAGTTAGATAACAGTCAAGAGTTGAATAAAGAGCTCATGGCTTTGTTGTCACAGAATCAAATCTCAAATCCAGCAGTCAGAGAGATATTGAAAGTCAATCACATATGTTCAAAAACATGGTAGTCTATGTATTAGTTTGTTTTCACACTGCTGATATAGACATACCTGAGTCTGAGTAATTTATAAAGAAAAGAGGTTTAATAGATTCACAGTTCCATATGGCTGGGAAAGCCTCACAATCATGGCAGAAGGCAAGGAGGAGCAAGTCACATCTTACATGACAGCAGGGAAGAGAGAATGAGAGAACCAATTGAAAGGGGTTGACCCTTATAAAAGCATCATATCTTGTGAGACTTATTCGCTACCATGAGAACAGTATGGGGGAAATTGCCCCTATGATTCATTTATCTCTCACTGGGTCCCTCCCACAACATTATGGGAGCTACAATTCAAGATGAGACTTGGGTGGATACATAGCCAAACCATATCAGTTTATAAGGTGACCAAACTTACAGGGATTCCCATAGTACTTACACCCTCATTATCTGCTGTATGAAACAATAGCTACTGACAATTAACTGGATTTCTGGCCTACTCTTTGCTCTCAAAGAGTTCATAATCTGAAAAGAAGGAAAGAGACACCCAGGGTTCTGAGGATTTGACAGGTTCATAAAATACTAGAAGGGATATTACAGATCATTTAGGTCAGTAGTTCTCTAGTCTTAATGTGCTTCAGAATGACCTGGAAGGCACTGTTATAACACAGGTTACTGTATGCCACTCACAGACTTTCTGATTCAGTTGGTTCTGAGTAGACCCCAAGAATTTACATTTCTTTTTCTTTTTTGTAATTTTTTTTGAGACCAAGTCTCGCTCTGTCACCCAGCCTGGAGTGCAGCGGCATGATCTTGGCTCACTGCAACCTCCGCCTCCCAGGTTCAAACGATTCTCCTGCCGCAGCCTCCCAAGTAGCTGGGATTACAGGTGAGTGCCACCACACCTGGCTAATTTTTTTATTTTTTATTTTTTATTTTTAGTAGAGACAGGGTTTCACTGTGTTAGTCAGGATGGTCTCGATCTCCTGACCTTGTGATCCACCTGCCTTGGCCTCCCAAAGTGCTAGGATTACAGGTGTGAGCCACTGCACCCAGCCAAACCCAATAATTTCTATTTCTAAAAAGTTTCCATGTCTTACTGATGCTATTTGCATGGGAACCACACTTTGAGAGCCACTGATTTAGGCCATGTATTTCACTGTGCAAATGAGAGAATCCAAGCTTAGAGAAGTGAAAGACTTGTCTCAAACCATGTTAGTTAATGTCACAGCTGAAAATGAGGGCTCCTCCCTAATGTGGTGATGTGTGTGTCTGTGTGTGTGTGTGCGTGCGCGCGTATGTATGAGTATAATGTGTATGTGGGCATGTACGTATATTTTTCTGGCCTATGAGCCATCCATTACTCCTTGTTCTGATTTAACTATGCCTCCCTTCTTCTTAGTCCCTGTGATGTGAATGAAGCTGATATCACAGCCACCTGCAGAGAAAAGAGTGTGAAAAATGTTGGAAATACCTTCAAAATTCACATAGTCCTTCTGATTGAGCATGTACATTTTCCAGAATCTATCCTACAAATATAGTCTCATGTTATATAAATATATCAAGTACTGTGTTTATCCCAGCATTGCTTTAATAGGAAGACAACAGAAAAAAGGCAAAAGGTCCATCAAGAAGAGACTGTTCAACTGAATCATGGTAGATGCCTATAATGGAAACTCATGCAGCCATTTCATAAAATAAGAGAAACGTGCTGACATTGATTTCTGGAAGTTTTGTATTTAGGACATTGAAAGAGCTGTAAGATTTAAGAAGTGAGAAGAAGCAAGATGTACACAATGTCTAAAGCTGTCATTTATACAGAGTGGAAATATGTGTATTCACACATATGTACAGCCAACATATTAGTATATATGTGTGTATGGAGCAACAATTTATAGGGTATATGTATATATATATATATTTTTTTTTGAGTGAGTCTCACTCACTTTCTTTTTTCTCACTTATAAAAATATATATATATATATATATTTTTTTTTGAGACAGAGGCCGGAGTGCAGTGGCACAATCTTGGTTCACTGCAACCTCTACCTCCTGGGTTCAAGAGATTCTCCTGCCTCAGCCTCCTGAGTGGCTGGGACTACAGGTGCACATCACCATGCCCAGCTAATTTTTGTGTTTTTAGCGAAGATGGGGTTTCACCATGTTGGCCAGGATGGTCTTCATCTCTTGACCTCGTGATCTGCTTGCCTTGGCCTCCCAAAGTACTGTTATTACAGGCATGAGCCACTGCACCTGGCCTACCGATATATATTTTTACATATATATGTACACACATATACAACATAAAAGTGTATATGTGACTACTAAAATATATTTCAATATTTCATAAAATTGATTTTATTTTTGGAGTCTTTAATAATATAGAAATATAGAATTGGGTATTTCCATATAGAATGCATACCTTTTTCAAATAATTGTTTATTCACTTAAATAACATTTTTTGATTTCTTATACACTTACATGTTATAGTTCAAGTTGTTCCTGTGTTAAATTTTATAAATTGCTAGTTGTTTCAAAGTGGAACAGAAGTTGAGGACCACTTGCAATAATGTCTTAGAATTAATAGGCTCAATCTACAAAAACTTATTATTCATCATATTTTATAGCTAATAAACTACCATGGCACAAAACTGATTCTAGCATGTAAGGGAAGAGTCACTATTTCAGCTTTTAGCTTCTTATGGAAGGTGAATAACTATTCATTGAGAAAGGGTCCCATATTTTACAGACTCTAAGCCTTACTGAAAGTAATTTTTACTTCTTTTTTCTTATTTCCACTTTATGTCAGAGATGCTGTTAGATGTTTTATCTCAAACAGATTGCTGAAAGTCTTCCAGATCTCTCATTTAGAAAGGGCCTGCTGACTTTCTTGCTGAGGACTATGAGCAGACCACATAAATATGCACAGGTGCCTTGAGCACATTGTAAGCATCACTGAGAATTCTTCTCAACTCTCTGTCAACTTGCCATACCGTGTTCCAATTTGTTAAACAAAGAGAGTGGCAAAATTGAGAATACCTAATGAGACAGCAAATGCTGCTGCTGTTACCTATGAGAATTCAGGAGTCACAAGGAATATGTCTGCCCATACCTCCACGGACCAACTTCAGTACTGATCTCTGATAGTCCTCTTTGCTCTAAATTTCACCCCACAATTTAAAACACTTTCCTCTTTTCTGCTGGACAAAGAACAAGATCCAAATCTCTCATGAACAGGTGAATGATTTCCAAGCCATTAGTGGAACTATTTCCAAGTTACTGATGATCCATGCACCTCATTCTAAACTCAAATTATAAAACTCAAGTTAAAACAACTATGAGTTACCTCTATATATCCAATAATATACATTTTTCAAAGCCTAAACTTGATAATACCAAGTATTGGTAGAACCTCTTTGAAAAACTGGCTGTATCTTCTAAAGCTAAAAAAATCTATTTTTTCAGAAATTTCACTCTTAGGCTTATATCCAACAGAAATATTTATATATGCTTGCCAAAAGATATATGAAGAATATCTATAAAAGAATGTTTATGCCTGTAATCCCAGCACTTTGGGAGGCTAAGTTTGGGCAGATCACCTGAGGACAGGAGGTTGATACCAGCCTGGCCAACATGATGAAACCTGGTCTCTACTACAAATACAAAAATAATTAGCCAGACATGGTGGCACATGCCTATAATCCCCGCTACTTGGGAGGCTGAGGCAAGAGAATCTCACTTGAACCCGGGAGGCGGAGGTTGCAGTTAGCCGAGATTGCACCACTGCACTCCAGCCTGGGTGAAAAGAGCAAAACTCCATCTCAAAAAAGAATTTTTTTAAAAAGCACTATTTATAATAGTCCCAAGCTGGAATCTACTTGAATGCCTGTCAAAAGTAGAGTAAATTTTAAAAATGTACATTTATTCTGTGGAATTATATAGTAATGAGAATGAAAAGAAATAACTATTATATGCAACAATATGGATAAATCTCATAAACAAATTATGCTAAAATATGTAAAATATATACTATATATAAAATATATATAATTATGTTGTATAATTTATAGTTCAAACAGAATCAAAACTAATATATGGTGTTAGAAGTCAGGATAGATACCCTTGGGGGACTGCAGCAGTTGAAGTCAGGATGGATACCCTTGGGGGACTGCAGCAGTTGAAGTTTGGACAGATACCCTTGCGGGACTGCAGCAGTTGAAAGGAGACATAAGGGGGTCTCTGAGATGCTGATGAGGCTCTGTTTCTTCATCTGAGTGCTGGATGCATGAGTGTATTTACCTTGTGTAAATTCCAGCAGCCTTTTAGTATTTATGTTATACATTGATCAAAATAATAAAAATTAGCCATTACAGTAGAATGTACTCACTTAATCCTATTACTAACAACTATAATATTGGTATAAAATACTAATAGTTATAACCAATACTGGCATAAAAATTTTCTGGTTACAAGTGGGTTCTATATATCCTTTAAAAAAAATTTGGATACTGGTAACAAATCCCATGAAGGTAAAAGGATGAGTATTAGAAAATAATCCTCTGGGTTAATTTAGGTGTGGCCCCAGGTCACAATATATCTTTTAGCCACAACTATTGAATAAGCAATAGATATCTATGAAGCCACCTTAAGTCAACTTGAAAAATGACAATTATTAGACTTCTTTAATCATGTGATATTATTCATTATTACTCTACACTTTCAGATATGTAGAAACAGATGTAAAATTTAAGGTGGTTAAACTGGAATTCTTCACACGTTTGTATCACCTCAAAATCCCCAATGTCATCTCTGCATTTTTGAAGACTAGTTGAGTTCCATGCTTCCCTTTCATCACCTTTGTGCAAAACAGGACAGGTCTCGAGCACTTTTCTCACTGTGTTGAATGGCTGCAGGTTTCTGAAGACTGTGGCTATCTCAAACTTAACAGCTTAAGGTCAGGCCCTTTAAAATGAGAAGCCAGCATTTAAAAGGTGGCTCTGGAGGTTGGAACTGGGAAGCTTTTCACATCTGACCCTGAGCAAGAGAGATTTTCAATTTTATCGTCAACGTTGTACTCAACGAACCAGAGCTTCTTTGATAAAGAAGTAGGACCTTAGCTAATCAGTTTAGCACATCTCATCTCAGCTGTGAGGACCTCTCCACTTTTGTAATATAAAATAGGAAAAACGCAGCCACACTGAAAAAAACACAGCCACACTAATGTGATAAACAAGGACTTTGTCCTGGTAGTCAAAGTTATCTTTGCCATTTTCACTGCTTCTCTCTTGTGCTGTATTTCCCCCTCTATTAGAAACCATATCTTAGTGATGATTTATGTGGCTCACTTTGTCTTAATCTCTTGTATGCCTTTTCAGGTATGACCCCTGTTTGAATTTGCTTTCCATGAGAAGTAACAGAAATGTTTGGGAATATAGTTAGATAATTTCCAAGGATTTATAAAACCGAGATGCAGCACCTGCTATACTCCCAAGTAAACTTGGTTCTTTTGGCAACCACTGCATTGAACTATTTCAGGTAACTAGAGACCAAGTCTGCACACTGAGTTCAAACCTTAGTGAGTTTGACTCTGCTAGATTCTATCAGACAACTTCCAAAGCTTGTGAATCAAATTCTGACAGCTGAATAGCTCTGGCTTGCTTCTATGGATGGTAGAGCCAACTCACCATAGTTCTTAGTAATGGGGCACAGGTGTGGAAATCAGGCTTCAGGCAAAACTTCAGATTCTTGAATGGATGAAAGGACAAGTGTTTCATTCCTATTTCAAACCCTGTTTCTACCCCCCTTAGAGAAATGAAGAAACCTGGTATAGTGGTGAAAGTAAAGGCTCTGGAAACATACAGACTTATATCCTGAGTAATCTTAGTAACTTTGATTTACTCAGTTTTTATTTCATTGTCTATATATGGGACCAATAATAACATACTAGTATTATGGCATTAGACAACAGTTTTGTAAAGTGTCTAGGAAAATATTTGATAGCTAAACTGTAGTCAAGAAGTAGGATAGCTTGGCATTTTATTTACTTGGGGTGATACATTTTCTTGCAGATACACACTTAATACTAGCCTCTGAGCTAATTCACTTTGCTCATGTTGACCTTTATCTCCTTGAAAACTTTCTTTATTCAACAAATGTTTATCTAGCACTTTCCATGTTTCAGGCACTGTTAGGCCCTGGGGATATAGTGTAGAACAAGTTAGAAAATGTTATACCCCACTTAGAGATTATATACAACAACAAAAATAGTTGATGGAGTAACTAGAGATGGGAAATGAGCATGCTACCTAAAGTAGGAAAGGCCTCTCTGGAGTCTTTTCTGAACTCATGGCACACTGGAAAGCCAAGCGATCAAGACTTGGAAAAATTCTTCCTTTGCATGACATTACTTGCCTGCACTGGGCCTATGAGGGCAGGTGACTGCAGAGACCTGAGGCTTGGTGTCTCAGGTAATCATTCTACCTTTGACCAATTCCGGTTGAGAAGGATGCAAACCAAACAACAAGGCTGCCGCTATCTGGCAGCAAGTTTCATGATGGAAACAATGCTACCTGCAGTAAGACCACTAGATTTTTGGTGTCTGGTGATGAGTGCTATAAGCATAAAAATAGACTGGAAAGTTAAGAATCCCACGTAGCAAGTTAGACAACTAGAAACCTGGCAAAACATTCTTCATTTTCTGTCTGTCCTGGATTGTCTGTCATCAATTCACATCATAATCATCACTGTAATCAATCATCATACCCTTCTCCATTTCCTCCAGGTCAATGGGAAGCAACTTACCACTGTATATCCTAGAATCCTATTCCTCAGAGATTTCCTAGCTACAGTCAGTGAGAAGCACCTGAGTGAAGTCTGGAAGGTGGCAGAGAAATACATGCCATTATTCTCTGGTGGAAGTTTTAAGCAGGCAGTTCAGGTCAACAGTTTCCCTGAGCTACTGAAGATTCCTAAGTAGCTGAGGTAATGGGCAGTGCTTTCCCTCATGAGTTGTGGTTTCCTCTGAAAATCAATCACTTTGATCTTGAAAGCAGCTGGGATCATTGACTCCAACTTGTTGGCAATTACTTTGAGATTTCTTGAAAGTAATCTCCTAAAAATTTCCTCACTTCTCCCACCTCAGCCCTCATGCCAGTCATGTAAGCCTGTCATTCCTGTGTTAAAATATTTAGCTAATCAAAATGTCTAGAGTGCCTTCTATATTTCTGTTCAAAGCTTGAATGATATGCTGTTCCTTATTCTTCTCTGTTCAAAGCTTGAATGATATGCCATTCCTTATTCTTCATTAGTCAAAGTAACTTATTAGACAAGTAGGCACTTCTCCAAAAAGTTGCTATCACTTATTAGGCATATATAATATTCCAGACAGTGAGCTAACTGATTTATAGGCATTTTATTTTTTTAACTGAGATAATTATGTATTTACATGCAATTGTAAAAAAAAGAGAGAGAGATCTCCTATATACCCTTTATCCAGTTTCTTTCCATAATAACATTTTGCTAAACTATAATATCAAAACCAGTATGTGTATAGATATTGATACAATATCCACAATATATAGTTATATATAGATATTGATACAATATCGATATATAGATATATAGATATTCATGCAATCTACTTATCTTGTTTGAATTTTCCCCATTTTACCTGTATTTTGTGTGTGTGTGTGTGTGTTTAGTTCTAAACAATTTTGTCACATGTAGAAGGCTTGTGTGTATATCGCCTGTATTAGTCCATTCTCATGCTGTTAATAAGAATACATAGGACTAGGTAATTTACAAAGGAAAGAGGTTTAATTGACTCACAGTTCCACATGGCTGGGGAGGCCTGACAATCATGGCTGAAGGCTAATGGGGAGCAAAGTGACTTCTTATATGGTGGCAGGCAAGAAATCTTGTATGGGGAAACTCCTATTTATAAAACCATCAGATCTTGTGAGACTTATTCAGTATTATGAGAAAAGTATGGGGGAAACCAACCCCACGATTCAATTATGTATACCTGACCCCAACCTTGACATGAGGGGATTATTACAATTCAAGACGAGATTTGGGTGGGGACACAGCCAAACCATATCATTCTGTCTCTGGTCCCCCTGCAAATCTTATGTCCTTGCATTTCAAAACCAATCATGGCTTCTCAACAATCCCCTAAAGTCTTAACTCATTTCAGCATTAACTCAAAAGCTCACAGTGCAAAGTCTCATCTGAGACTAGGCAAGTTGCTTCCACCTATGAGGCTGTAAAATCAAAAGCAAGTTAGTTAATTCCTAGATACAATAGGGGTACACTCAGATAGGGCTCCAGAGTTTTTGTCCTTAACAGTCCCAAGTATCAGTGCTTTGTATGTATTATGATGGTTAATATTGAGTGCCAACTTGATAGGATTGAAGGATGCAAAGTATTGTTCCTTGGTATGTCTGTGAGGGTGTCACCAAAGGAGATTAACATTTGTGTCAGTGAACTGGGAGGCACAGATCCACCTTCAATCTGGGTGGGCACCATCTAATCAGTGGCCAGCATGACTAGGATAAAAGCAGGCAGAGAGTCATGAAAAGACTGGACTGGCTAAGTCTTCTGGTTTCCATCTTTCTCTCATACTGGATGCTTCCTGCCCTTGAACATCAGACTCCCAGTTCTTACATCCAGGGCATGCTGATACAAGAAGTGGGCTCCCATGGCCTTGGACAGCTCCACCCCTGTGGTTTTTCAGGGTGCAGCTCTCCTTCTGGATACTTTCACAGACTGATGTTGAGTGTCTGTGGCTTTTCTAGGTGCATGGTGCAAGCTGTCAGTGGTCTGAAGGATGGTGGCCCTCTTCTCACAGTCCCACAAGGCAGCACCCCAGTGGGGACTCTGTGTGGGAGATCATACCTCACACTTCCCTTCTGCACTGCCCTTGCAGAGGTTCTCCACAAGGGCCTTGCCCCTGCAGCAAACTTCTGCCTGGGTATCCAGACATTTTCATACCTCCTCTGAAATGTAGGTGGAGGTCCCCAAATCTCAATTCTTGACTTCTGTGCACCTGCAGACTCAATACCACATGGAAGTTGTGAAGGCTTAGGACTTGCACCCTCTGAGGTCATGGGCTGAGCTGTACATTGGCCTCTTTTACCCATGGCTGGAGAGTCTTGGATGCAGGGCACCAAGTCCTGAGATGGGACACCATGGGGAGCCCTGGATCCAGGCCAGGAAACATTTTTCCCTTCTAGGCCTCTGGGCCTGTGATGGTAGGTGATGCTGAGGGTCTTAGACATGACCTGGAGACAGTTTGCCCTTTGTCTTGGTGATTAACATTTGACTCCTCATTACTTATGCAAATTTCCACAGCCAGCTTGAATTTCTCCTCAGAAAATGGGCTTTTCTTTTCTATTGAATCATCAGGTTGCAAATTTTCTGAACTTTTATGCTCTGTTTCTCTTTTAAAACTGAATGCTTTTAACAGCACCTAAGTCACCTCTTGAACGCATTGTTGCTTATAAATTTCTTTTGCCAGATGCCCTAAATTAACTCCCTCAAGTTCAAAATTCCACAAATCTCTAGGGCAGAGGTAAAATGCCACCAGTGCCTTTGCTAAAACATAGCAAGAGTCACCTTTGCTCCAGTTCCCAACAAGTTCCTCATCTCCTGAACTTTATTGTCCGTATCATTATCAGCATTTTAGGCAAAACCATTCAACAAGTCTCTAGGAAGTTCCAAACTTTCCCACATTTTTCTGTCTTCTTTTGAACCCTCTAAACTGTTCCAACCTCTGCCTGTTACCCAGTTCCAAAGCTTCCACATTTTTGAGTATCTTTACAGCAGCACCCCACTCTACTAGTACCAGTTTACTGTATTAGTCTGTTCTCATGCTGTTAATAAAGACATACCTGAGACTGGCTAATTTATAATGAAAAGAGGTTTAATTGACTCACAGTTCCACATGGCTGTGGAGGCCTCACAATCACAGCAGAAGGTGAATGAGGATCAAAGTCATGTCTTGCATGGCAGCAGGCAAGAGAGCTTGTGCAGGAAAACTCCCCTTTATGAAACCATCATATTTTGTGAGACTTATCCACTACCATGAGAACAGTTTGGGAGAAACTGTCCCCGTGATTCAACTATCTTAACCTGGCCCTGCCCTTGACACACAGGGATGATTGTAATTCAAGGTTAGATTTGGATGGAGACCAGCCAAACCGTATCACCACCACTGTCAAGATACTGAACAATCAGTTCCATCACATTCTTGAGTGGAGCTGTAGATGTGCTTTTAAAGTTCAATCCTTTAGTGTCCCTATAGATTCTATTGTTATCTCCATTTTGCAGATAAGAAAACTGAAGCTTAGACAGCCCATCACTGATACAAGGTTGTGTAATTAATACATATCAGAATCAGAATTTGAATACAAGTTTTTCTGACGTCAAAGCCAGTGGTCTGGCCCAGTAGGCCAGAGGAGCTTCCGATGTCTCAAAGAATATCTCTCTGACTTTTCAAAAGAGAAAATAAGAGAGCCAGTCTTGAAAGTGAGCAACAAAAGGGAGATGAATTATACTTTTCACATGCCTCCTTCCCACTGGACAGCAATGAAGTCTCCTGAGTGTTCCTTGTCAAATTTCTTCTTTCAACATCCTATACTACTAGGATACTAGTATTTTAATATTTTATTAAACATTATTTTATAAACCTTTATATTTATAACATGTTATAAATGTTAAATTTCATTATTTTCATGGTATTTTAAAAACCCTAAAAATACTCCAAATGCATTCTTCTCTCTGACCTTTTGAGCCTTTGCCAGCACTCATCTTAACAATTGCTTAGAAAGGCGCTTCAGTTTGAATCATTGAGATGTATTACTCATTTCTTTTTCTTTATTTTCTTCCGGACTTTCCAATGAACCAACCACTTTGACAAGGAATAATCTGACACCTCGTGGAATTTATTTCTTACTAAAAATGATGTAGCTTTTGATGAGCTGGCAGTTTCTAAAGTCATGCAGACAGCAAACATATGTCCTTCTTAGAAACTAGATTTGCAGATAATAGAAAAGTGCTGATAATGTGGGCTCCAAGTTGGATGTAGCTACCCAGTGAAGAAGTCCCATAAATCTCAAAAATCTCAACAATATTTCCAACTCTCAACTACTGATAGTAATGGGGGTCTCAGAGAGCACAAATACTGTAATTGAAATCCACTGATAATCTCAAAACTTCATTCTATCCAATCGTTTCAGAGCCCTCTTGGGCTATACTCTTGATAGGAAGGGGTAACAAGTGGTCAGTGTGACCGATTTGGGTTTCATCTCTGCCTTCCTTTCTTGGCCCAGCCTACTCTAGGAGTGGGGGTGCTCTGCTAGGGAAAACAGTAAATTCCGGAAGCAAAGCCTGTCACTGATGGACCAGGAGAATAATTCGGTTCACATCTCACAAATACAAAGAACTTCAATGACAACTTTTGATGATACTGTCAAATAAGGTTTTGTACACACAGTCTCAGAGGCACACATAGGATTGAAAGAAAAGTATGTTCTTCATACATAATTCAACCTCTATGCCATTTCCAGAGCACCACCTCTCAAGTCTAGGTACCATCAATTAACATTTTTATACCTTCTAATATTATGGTGTGAATAACACAATTATACTGTGTTACTTTCATTTTGAAGTGAGAAGCCTAAATTTGTTAGATGTATATCCTTAAAATAGTCAAAAAGTTCAAAACCTTTCACTATCTCTTGGTTTTCTGTTTTGGTTTTGTTTTCATATGTATCAGGGCCCTGTTAACGTGCATGTGGTTTGTGGCACTGGAAGAAAAGTTAAGAGAATTTAAGAAGAACTAGATAATCGTATCTTGACATCACAGTGAAGTACATGGTTATTTTTACTTTTAAAAGACAGAGGCAGCCTATTAAATGTTTACTATAATGTTCACAACTTTATCTAGTTTCTGGAACATTCACTGACAAAGATTCTGTCATCGATCAAACTCTACTCAGGCTCCCCTGAACTCTTTTTTCAACTGGGCCTGACTTTTGGATTTCCATGTTTGTCTCTGCCTTTTCCAGTTTTAGCAAGAATTCTGCTAAATCAGTTTAACCAGAACCCCCTATCCTTGAAATCCACTCACGCTTGAAGCCAGGTTCCTCATCCTCCAGCATCTTCTAGGTTATGCCTGAGGACCTTGGTCTGCCTTCAGCAAGAATCCTGTTAAACCAGTTTATCCAGAATCTCCCCTTACCCCGATGTTTTCTCTTGGTAATTTTCTATCCGCTGACCTTACACTGCTCCTTGGCTGTAAATTCCCACGCTGTATTTGAAGTCGAGTCCAAGACCCCATTGCAGTTGTCTTCACATCTATCATCGTGGCCCCCCTTGAATAAAATCTTCCTTACCATATTTGACAAGCGTCATTGAATAATTTTTTCTTTAACATCATCTACCCATAACCATAGTCTTAGTGTGACTGCCCCTTGGTCAATGAGCTAATGTTAAAATAAAAATGTTGAAATCAGGGGCTATTAGGGTCTGAGAGGACTTGAAAACAGTGTTTATCATCAGGATATAAGCAGTTCAACATTAGGATGGGAGTGTGGATAACTGGGAGGGCTCAAGATTTTATACTGGGATCCAGTGTTTCAAGGGATGTTCATACAGGACTCGGTGCTTCCAGGGGTATGGGCTTTGGCAGCTCATTAACCTTCTCTGAATATTTGAAAAGTGGAGATGGCAACATTTACATTTTAGTACTGCTACAATTTAAGGAGAAAATACATGGATTGTATCAGTCAAGACAGGCTGAGTCACACCATCAGAGTAAACAATCTTCTGACCTCAGAGGCTTAAAACAAGGGTTTATTTCTCACTTCCACGTCCACTGTAGATTAGCTGAGAGTTCTGCTCCATCTCATTTTTGTTGATACTCTGGGAATTAGAGCAACAGATCAGCCACTGTCTGCAACATTGCCAGCTACTGTGGCAGAGGAGAAACTCTCTGTATGGTCACAAATTAATAAATAATGTTTTGCCGAGAAGTGAAGTATGCCACTTCCACTCATACCCAGCCCAACCTCAAGAGTGCCAGGAATATGTAAGCCTACCACGTGCCCAGAACTAGAAAGATAAGTGCAATATTTAGCAACAAGTTCAAGTACAAAGCCTGACACACTCAACAAATGATAATGTCTATCATAATAATTATACAATACAGTCAGTTCTCAATAGGCTGATATTCGATGGTCTTTTGTTACAGTTGTCTGTGGAAGAGAGGCTGCCTGCAATTCCCTCCCTATCTCACTCCTTGCTCCCCTGCCTAGTATATTATCTTCTTTTGGTAACTTATTCCCCAAGTTTTTGTTGTATACATAATTTCCTAGCAAAAAGACAACAGTTTTCAGTTAGGAATGTTCATGTGTCTAAGAGCAAATGGATATAAGTGGAATGGTTGTCCTTGAAAGGCCATATCCTTCTCGGTCTTTTCTCTTTCCTGATGGTTAGAATATGGACCTGGTGGCTAGAGACGAAGTGGCCACCTTGTCCCATGAGTTTGGAATAGATTTCACCAGTAGAACAGCAAGATAGAAGACCTACTGTTCTAGTTCCAAAATATCTGCATCTAGACTTTAACTTCAGAAATAGATTTCTAAGTTATTTCACTCATAGCTATTTTGGATTTCATTGCTTCTTTCACTTTTGAATTATGAAGAACTGGACAGGACCTAGCAAATTTACACACAGATGTATTAATTAGAATGCATTTGGCTGCAAGTAATGGAACATCCAAATTAATAATGGCTTATACACTTAAGACACCTAGAACTGTCTAGTCATAGATGGTTATATAGTTTTGATGCTCAATAGACTCAGATTCTTTCTGTCTTTCTAATATGTGGTCTTTAGCATGTTGAGTTTGGTCACTATATGGTTACAAGGTATCTCCTGCAAAGCTAGTTGTTCCCAGTAGTACTCAAGGCACAAAGAGGAAAGAGGATCTTTGTTATCTCTATTTTTATCAAGAGGCAATAACATTTACCGATCTTTATCACTGATCTTTGCTCCTCTCCCCTCCCATCCACCCAGCAAGGAAATTTCTTCTTTAGTATCTAGAAAAAAGCCACATGCCCACCCCTAAACCAATCACTAGCAAATGGGATTGGAATTATTACCCACAATTTAGGACATCATGACTCATCTCCTAGGCTAGAGAATGGACTGTCCTTCTCTAAGTATGCTGCTGCCTAAATAAAATCAGAATTCTATAGATTAAGGAAGAAGGGGGAAACAGTATCCATCTCAGCAGTTAAAGTATCTCTGATTTCTTCTCTTCTTTGGCACTTAGCAAGTCATACAGTGCCATGCTTATTCTAAACACATGAAACTACAAAATGAAAGGATAGAGAGGAAGGATATCTTACCACTACCCTGCCTTTCATCCACCCTCCTACCTTCAGTTTATTCTCAAACAGCAGGCATCGGCTACTTTACTTTTTTTTTTTTTTTTCGTGAGACGGAGTCTCGCTCTGTCGCCCAGGCTGGAGTGCAGTGGCGAGATCTCAGCTCACTGCAAGCTCCGCCTCCCAGGTTCACGCCATTCTCCTGCCTCAGCCTCCCAAGTAGCTGGGACTACAGGCGCCGGCCACCTCGCCCGGCTAGTTTTTTTGTATTTTTTAGTAGAGACGGGGTTTCACCGTGTTAGCCAGGATGGTCTCGATCTTCTGACCTCATGATCCGCCTGTCTCGGCCTCCCAAAGTGCTGGATTTACAGGCTTGAGCCGCCGCGCCTGGCTACTTTACTTTTTAAACAAATCATATAATGTCACTACCATTGCTTGAAACCCACCAAAAATGTGCTATTGCCTGGATGAAAATATCCACACCTCTGACTGTCCTCTACAAGACCCTGCACTATGTGACCCCGGCTTTCCTCAGTTCTACATCTCATGCCACTGTCTCCTTTCACTTCTCCAACGGGAAGGGGCTTCTGATAGTTTTCCAAGAGTTATGGATTCATTCCCACCTTGGAGATTCTGAACCTGTTTTCATCGCTCCCCACAAAACTTTACCAGATGGGATCCTCCTTGTCCGTTCCAAGTACCTTCTCTGAGAGACCTTCTTTGGCCATTCAATCTAAAGGAGCTCCCTCTGTCCTAGCTCTCTCTTTACCTGGTTTTGTTTTCACCATTGTAATTTCACTATTTGAAATTATCTTAGGAATGCATTTATATTCTTTTTGCATTTTCATTCACTGTTCTATCCCCACTAGGCTGCAAGCTAAATGAGAGCCAGGGTTTGTCTGTTTTCTTTGTCTACAAAGCTCCAGCAAATAGACCAGTCTGTGGTACATGGTAGGTGCTCAGCAGATGAACAGAAAGTTGGGCTATGCTGGAAGTATTCTTCCCTGCTTGGCTAAAGACAATGGCATAAAATCAATGTTCCTTTGTCTATAAAAATGAAATAACATCCTACCTCATCAAGAGTATGTTGTCTCAAATCTATAAAGGGTCCTATAAAACAGTTATTTTGAAAATAATGTAAAAAAACTATCCATTCATTTAATAAGTAGTAGTGTTTTAATCCATGTAGCTCACTGAATTTGTCTAAACCTGATTTAATTTTTTTTTTTATTACAGTCTCCATTTTACTCAAGATGGCTGTTCAGGAGGCTATGCAATTGCCTGTGAATGCTATGGTCCATAATTCAGCAGATATGGAACAAGGAGACTAAAAATGGAATACCATCCTCCTTCCAAATTTATAAAAACTAAAAACTGTCATCAGATTTTGACTTCACCCAACATGACACCCAACATCAACTGGTAAAGCTTCTTCTTGGGTATGTGGACATGCTCACTATTTACATGGAGCTTTTCTTTTTTTTTTTTTTTGAGACAGAGTCTCGCTATGTCGCCCAGGCTGGAGTGCAGTGGTCGGATCTCAGCTCACCGCAAGCTCTGCCTCCTGGGTTTATGCCATTCTCCTGCCTCAGCCTCCCAAGTAGCTGGGACTACAGGTGCCCGCCACCTCGCCTGGCTAGTTTTTTTTTTTGGATTTTTTAGTAGAGATGGGGTTTCACCGGGTTAGCCAGGATGGTCTCGATCTCCTGACCTCGTGATCCGCCCATCTTGGCCTCCCAAAGTGCTGGGATTACAGGCTTCAGCCACCATGCCCGGCCTACATGGAGCTTTTCTATGAAAATTTGGAACACAGGACATAGATCAAGATACATTGTGGACATGGAAAGGGAGTTTATAAGTAACAAAGATGGAGTAGAGAAGTTACACAGTTCAACAGGCAAGGATAGGTGGGGGCAGATCCTGAGAGAAAATCAAACTGATTACACAATGATAATTCCAATATGCTTGTCAAAAAAAAAGGGCTAATCAAAAAACTGAATAAAATAAAACCTTTTGATAAAAACCTTGTAAGTGACAGACAGCATTTGAGTTGCAAGGTGTTTAAATCAGTTCTGAAATGAAATAGTGGTTTTTCCACTATGCTTCAGGAAATAGATGCTTGCTAAATAACTCCTTCAACTTTTTTCTGGCATCTATTGATTATATCCATAGAGATTAGGAGGAGATGGCAATTAAGTTTAAAATTTAATGGTGTTCTGCTGCTGTTAAATTACTGGCTGACTCTATCAATGCGTCGACTTGGATAGAAATCTATGCCCCACCGACCCATGTGCTAGAAAACTCTATGATGCCCTTTCAGCTAAATTATAATAATAACAAGCAACCAAATAACTAAGAACCAGGGATCACAGAAGGTCCCTGTAGAGAGTGACAACATTTGCCTATAGGATTTGCCTAATCTACATTTTTAAAGAGGCCACTTAAATTGAAAATAACAAGCCTTGAGAGTTGTTTTGTTTACCTTACTAGTTGCCAATTTTGGAATTCACTAAATGGTATACATACCACACTCATAACAAAAAGGAAGCTTTTCCTACCAATGACAACTAAAATATATATATTCCATGGAATTTCATTTTGCTTGTCAGGCAATGAAGTTTCTGATATATGTTATAATTTAATCTGGAAAATGCCTGGTTACTATCAAAGGAGATGATTCCATGTAACATAAAACAGCACATTAAGTAAGCCTAGAATTATCAATTTACTCGGTGACAAGGAACTATCCTGATGATATGACTTAAGACAAAACTAGTAGTAATCAGATATACAGTAGTGACAAGGAACTAGAGCATCTTATTTTCTATAGAATTTATCTGGAATTAGTTACTATATTAGTCTTTTCTCACACTGCTAATAAAGACATACCCAATAATTTATAAAGGAAAGAGGTTTAATTGACTCACAGTTCCATATGGTTAGTGAGGCCTCACAATCATGGCAAAAGGTGAGTGAGGAGCAAATTCACGTTTTACATGGTGGCAGGCAAGAGGGCATGTGCAGATGAACTCTCCTTTATGAAACCATCAGATCTTGTGAGACTTACTATCACGAGAACAGCACAGGAAAGACTTGCCCCCATGATTCAATTACCTCTCACCAGGTCCATCCCATACCATGTAGGAATTATGGGAGCTATAAGATGAGATTTGGGTGGGGACACAGAAAAACCATATCAGGTATCTATTATGTTTGCCAAAATTTATTTCTTTTTAATTATATATTTTGAAAAAAATAAGTGTAGATATATATTTAGGGACACTCAAAACACAGCAAAATACAAATAGAAAACCAAAAATCTTCTAAGCTTTTTCTCTATTTTATCTGCCATTGTGCTGAGAATTCTCCAGCATTTTCCAAAGTGTAACTTTTAACAGTAAAAATGTATTGTTTTTATCAATGCCTCACAATTACTAACTGCATTATTGCTGCATAGTTTGATTTTCCCCCCACTTTTGCTAAATAAGCATCTTTGTTGCAACCCAAACAACAGCTCTAGGAGTGACTATTCCTTTTCTCCAAAGCTATTTAACCCGTTATATATTAACAGCCAAAAGTGCTACCAGAAAACTGGGTGTAAGTCACAGGGCGGAGTACCAGAAAATCAGTGGAGATGGACATGTCTATGCTCTTGTCCTGAGTCCTAGGACAGAGCAGCCAGAGTTGCCTTCTACAGGAAAGACAACTGGGACCACAGGCAACTGTCTTCTGCTTGAGGACAGATGAACATAACTGAGACAAGTTTTCATTCTTACTGACACCATGGTGATATGTTGTGGTAGGCTTGGGTTCTACCTAACATTAGAGTTTCCTTATGAAAGGAACATAGAAATATGGCAAGGATGGTACACTAATTGAAAACTTCAGTCCCTCTTCAATTTGTCACCTCTACTAAGATTCAGTGAGAACAGCCAGAGCAGCTGAGAACAGATTGGATGCTGGTAGGGGAAAAAAAGAATTGGATCACATAGCCAGGTCCAAGTAGCTAAAAATCTCTAGATGGGATGGATATATATATATATGCAGCTTTCATTGGCCTGGGTTCCTTCAGGGTATCCTGGCCAGATTTTTTTTTTTTTTTTTGGCGTAGTCTCACTCTTTCACCAAGGCTGGAGTGCAGTGGTGTGATCTTGGTTCTTTGCAACCTACATTTCCTGGGTTCAAGTGATTTTCATGCCTCAGTTCCCCAAGTAGCTGGGATGACAAACATGCATCACAACGCCCAGCTAATTTTTGTATTTTCAGTAGAGTCGAGGTTTAAGTATGTTGGTCAAGCTGGTCTCAAACTCCTGACCTCAGGTGATCCACCCACCTCAGCCTTCCAAAGTGCTGGGATTACAGGGATAAACCACCACACCTGGTTATTTGGACTCTTACCTGCCCTATCTTGGGCTCTAAGAGCTGATCTTCTTTATCTGTTTCTGAAGGAAGATTTCATTTTAAGATATATTTCTTTTCTTAAATATATTTTCTAAAATTTGAAGGAAAAGTTCTTGTCTAATGGGGTTCCTGAAGTGTGATCCTCAGACTAGCAGCATCAACATCACCTGGGAACTTGTTTGAAATGCAAATTATTGGACCCTAGCCCAGGTCTATGTAATCAGAACCTTTGCTGATAGGAGGCAGGAGGTAACCTGTGTGTTAACAAGCCACTCCAGATACTGCCTCTTCTCATCCCTGGCATCTATGTGGGTGAATATTCACTCTCTATTTCTCTGGGTTCCACCCTTTGTAAGGAGCGAGAGATGCTCTGAATCTATAACACAGAGAAGAGGAGGAGGATGTGCTCACAGAGATCTTACCTCTGAATTCAATACTTAAAAATATAGTTCAATTGCTTTTATTAGGATAGTTATGTTCCTCCTGGCATGTACCCTATACCATATTATGCTAAAAGTCTGTCTCTTCCCTGGACCTGAGTGGCAGTATTAAAAAAAAATAAAAATCCTTTATTCAGAAGGAACCAGACCCTAGGTAGTGGATATTGAAGAAAAAACACAATTTCCTGCCATCTTTGTATTGACATCTTCCACAAGGTAAGAAGAGAGGACCTGGAAGTATCAGATGGTCTCGGATGGAACAGGATGCTCTAAAGTTTCCTTCGAAATCTGGAATTCCGAGATTTGAAAGGATGGATATATTTTGTCCCATCCCTTTTTTAACTTCACTAATGCCACCTATATAGTCAATTTTCAGCCAAATTTTTGCTGTTGGGAGAGGAGGCATTTTTTTAAAAGCCTCTTTTTTTTTTTTTTTTTTTCCTTTTGAGACCAAGAAAAGCTGTTTCTTAGCCATACTGGGAGATTGAAGGAACAACCACAAAGTAATTCTTTCAGAGATGATGTGCAGTTATCCATCTCTCAAGCCTCAAAAAAGGGCCTTAACATGTGTTTCCCTCGTGATCTACCTAAGTAAAGCAGTGGTTAATTACTTTGTGAATCTGAACAAACTTATATTAAAAGCATAACCCAAGTTTAAGGGGAAAAAGCATGACATCTTTATTATAGTTTCTAGAGCTTCAGGTATCTCTGATTACACATGAAAAGTTTACCTTTGTTTATCAATTTCTTTTATTTCACTGGTGATGATATTCATTAGTATTTGACTGGGACATCTTAAAATGAAAGTCTTATATGGGTAAATAGGGAATTAGGAAAAAGGTGGCAATGAGCTCTCTTTGTATTGATTTTATCAATCATTTCAAAGATGAGATAATACTTTCTATCAACAGCAAATACTTTCATTTGGCTCCCATAAAACCAGTATTAGTTTCATTTATTTTGTCCTCACAGTTAGGATTTAGTTATATTTATTCAATTCTCAGAACTTGTATTTTACAAAATGAACAGTTTAGTCTGAATCATTGCTTATTTCTCCTAATGCATTAAAAAACAGAACAAAAGTATCATTTCTTTGAAATTAGTCACTACTTAAGAGTTTTTATTTATTTCTAAGATATAGCTTCTGAACTCAAGATCAAAGTAGGGGAAGAATTTTTCCAATAACTTCAAGGCTCCTAATGTCATAAAACCTGTCTACTATTTTTAAAAATAGTGTTATTGCTTATTGTCCTACAGGTTAAGGAACTTATTACTTGTAATGGATGTTGTGGGGTGCCACCTGATCCTCCCTGCTCCCCTCTCAGGACAAGACACTCATTCCCTCAGCTCCTGCAAGGGGAATTGCCCTCAGCTGATGAGCACTTCCTTGCCCAAAACGGTACCCCCCTCCCAGGGAGCACCCTGTACTCAATGACAGGCAAATGCGGGGATAGAATGGCTGCTTCTTTGCCTAAGGGAGAAGAACTTGCACTGTGAGAACAAGGCTAAGGCTTTGTGGTGACTGTACCACAACTCAATTCCTTTTTCTGCTGATTGCTGCTTCCTAGCCCTGCCTCTCCCACAGATGCTGATCCTGAAGACATTATGCAATAAACCTCCTGGAAGTAAATCTGTTTTAGGGTCTGTTTCCCAGGGAACCTGCCCCAGATATTACTAAGTGTAACTGGATTTACATTCAGGTTTGCCCGTTTTATAGAAGTAGTGATACAGTTAAGAAAAAAAAAAGTGGGAAGCACTGTTTAAAAATGTCCCTACTCCAACCATGAAAGATTGTTTCCCGAGCAGTTCAAAGTGACCTTCATATGGAATGTTTGTACATAAGACACCCGGAAATGTCATAACAGTAGTGGCCAACATGTTATTTATTTCGTTTTGAGAATCTATAGAGCCACTTTGGGAAAAGTGGGGTGAATAATAAACTTAGAATCAGATTCCTGTGTCTTAGTACTGGATTCTGAGTTGATGACTTTGGATAGACCACTTAACTTTCCTGAGTCCTCTTAGAAATTATGAAACAATGAACAGGTATATGGTCCTCATAAAAAACAAGCTGTAATTCTGGCTTATCAAATGTCCATGTGCTAATTCATAAAATGCTCGTGTAGTAGAATAAGACCAGATGTATTAATTAGTTCTTGCATGATATAAAAAACTACCTGAGACTGGGTAATTTATAAAGAGGTTTAACTGGTATATAGCTCCACAGACAGTACAGGAAGTACGGCTGTGGAGGCCTCAGGAAACTTTCAATCACGGTAGAAGGTAAAGAGGAAGCAGGCATGTCCTACATGGCTGGAGAAGGAGAAAGATAGAGAGAAGGGGGAGGTGCTACACACTTTTAAACAACCAGATCTCATGAGAACTCACTTACCATCATGAGAACAGCAAAGGGAAAATCCACCTCCATGATCCAATGACTCCCCACCAAGTCTCTCCTCAACACTGGGGGCTATAATTCAACATGAGATTTGGGTGGGGCCAATAAATCCAGACCATATCACCAGATAATTAAAATGTTTAATCAATTCATCCCATCAGTTTACCCATGAGTATAGGGTAAACTATTTCAACGTATTTCAAAGCATGGTCCATGAGACAATGTCATCAGAATCACAAGATATTTGCTAAAATGCAGATTCTTGGATCTTATTTATGTGTGGACTCTAAAAAAGCTCAACACGTAGAAGCAGAAAGTAGAATGGTAGTTACCAGGAGCCTGGGGAAGGAGGGAACTGGGAAAATGCTGATCAAAGGATACAAAATTTCAGTTAGAAATTGAAGAGATCTATCATATAACATGGTGACTATAGTTAATGACAATGTATTATATTTTTGAAAATTGCTAAGAGAGTAAATTTTAGGTGTTCTCACCACAAAGAATGATAAATACGTGAGGTAATACATATATTAGCTCAATTAGATATTCACAATGTTTATGGTTTTTAAAACAATATATTGTACTTGATATACAGTTGGCCCTTGAGCAACATGAATTTGAACAGTGCAGGTCCATTTACTTAGGTTTTTAAAAATAAATGTATTCAGAAAATTTTTTGAGATATGTGACAATTTGAAAAAACTAGCAGATGAACTACGTAGCCTAGAAACAACAAAAACATTAAGAAAGTTAGGTATGTCATGAATGCATAACATACATTTAGATAGTAGTCCATTTCATCATTTACAACCATAACATATACATAAATCTATTATGAAAAGTTAAAATTTATTAAAATTTACACACACACACACACACACACACACACACACACACACTTACAGGCCATACATGGAGCCATTCACAGTGGAGAGAATGTAAACCAAGATAAACATGCACTATTAATCCTAACTGCATAAAATTAACTGTAGCACACAGTATGCTACTATACAATTTTGTAGCCCCCTCCAGTTGCTACTGCAGTGAGTTGAAGCATTACAAGTACCTACTTAAAATGCCACATGACTCTAATTATCTCTGAATGAACAGTATATCTCTCCAGTAAATTGCATACTGAAGTAAAAAGCGATCTCTCATAGTTCTTCTGAATTTTTCATCACGCCTAGCACAGTATCATAAACCTTGGATAACACCATGGGACCCATATGAGGTGCTGCTAGTGATGGTTGAAGTGTTTCTAGGAAACAGAGAAAATTCATGACATTACAAAAAAAAGTTGAATTGCTTGATTGAGGTCTGCAGCTGCATTTGCCTATCATTTCAAGATAAATGAATCTGGCTTAAGGACCATTGTAAAAAAAGAAAAAAAAAAGCGGGAAGCTGTAGCTGCAACTATGCCAGCAGGCACAAAAACTTGCATGTTTTGCAGAATACCTTTTTATATCATATTGAAATTAAGCTTTTATATGGGTGCAAGATTGCTATAAGAAAGGGATACCCATAGACTCCAATGTGATTTGAGAAAAACAGAAGTCATTACCTGACAGCTTAAAACAAAAGGAAGGTGAAAGATCTAAACCTGGAGAAATTAACGGCAGCAAAGGATGGTTTAAGTTTTAGAAAGAGGTTTGGTTTAAAAGATGCCAAGATAACAGGAGAAGCAACTTCTGTTAACCAAGAGGCAGCAGACCAATTCTCAGATGCTGGGGTTTTTTTTTTTTTTTGAGATGGAGTCTTGCTCTGTCATCCAGGCTTGAGTGCCCACCACCACGCCCGGCTAATTTTTTGTATTTTTAGTAGAGACAGGGTTTCACCATGTTAGCCAGGATGGTCTCGATCTCCTGACCTCATGATCTGCCTGCCTCCGCTTCCCAAAAGTGCTGCAATTACAGGCATGAGCCACCGCTCCCAGCCCTTCAGATGCCGTTAAACAAATTTTTGAGGAGAAAGAGCATCTGCCTGAAGAGACTTTAAATGAAGATGAAAGTGTTCTATTCCAGGGGAAAGAAATGCCACAAAGGACATTTATTGGTAAGGAACAGAGGTGAGCATCAGGATTTAAGCCAGTAAGCTAACTCTATTGTTTTGTGCAAATGCAGTTGGGTTTATATCAAGATTGCCCTT
The DNA here is from genome assembly GCF_000951035.1 of Colobus angolensis palliatus. Taxonomy (NCBI): domain Eukaryota; kingdom Metazoa; phylum Chordata; class Mammalia; order Primates; family Cercopithecidae; genus Colobus; species Colobus angolensis. The sequence goes on from NW_012115821.1 coordinate 3,566,316, forward strand.
ATATATAAAGTTGCTAACCCCTGAGCCTTGAAGGCAAAAGATAAACACCAATTTCCAGTCTTTTGGTTGTACAAGAAGGCCTGCACAACAAGAATCCTTTTTATCTGAATTGGTTCCATTGATGCTTTGTCCCTGAAGTCAGGCAGTACCTTGCTAGTAAATAATTGCCTTTTAAAGTACTTCTAATATTGGACAATGCTCCTGGCTACCCAGAACCTCATTATTAATTCAACACTGAAGGCATCGAGTAATCTACTTGCTCCCAAACACCATGTATTTAATTCAACCTCTATATCAGGGAGTCATAGGACCTTTAAGGCTCCTTAAACATGACACTCTATAAAAAGTTTGTCAGTGCTATGTAGGAGAACCCTGAGAGAGGACATAATGAAAGTCTGGAAGGATTACACCATTGAAGATGCCATGGGTGTTACATAAAAAGCTGTTAAAGCCATCAATCCTGGAACAATAAATTCCTGCTGGAGAATGTATAATGTATTCAGATGTTGTACATGAATTCATGGCAGGACCAATCAAGAAAATCTTGAAAATGATCATGTATATGGCAAAAAAAAAATTGGGGGGATGAAGGGTTTTAAGACACGGATCTTGAAGAAACTCAAGAGCTAACACACACCAGACCAGAGGAATGAATAAAAGACAAACTGATGGAGATGAATGCATCGAAATCTGATGATGAGGAAGAAGATGGAGAAGCAGTGTCAGAAAACAATTTGACCTTGGACAGTCTGGCAGAAGCATTCCAATTATTGAAGACTGCTTTGACTTCTTTTATAATGTGGGTACTAAAACTAAAGCAAATGGTGAGAGGAGAATTGGTTCTATATAGAAACATTTTTAGAGAAATGAAAAAGCAAAAACCTTAGACAAATATTATGATGCATTTCTGTAAAGTTACTTCAAGTGCGCCTGCCTCTGCTGCCTCCCCATTCCACCTCCTCTACCTGCCTCTGCCTTTTCTACCCATGGGACGTCAAGACCAAGCCTTCATCTTCTCCTCCTCCTCAGTCTAGTCAATATGAAGATGAGGAGAATGAAGACTTTTATGATGATTCATTTCCACTTAATGAATAATAAATATATTTTCTCTTTCTTATGGCTTTCTTAATATTTTCTTTTCTCTAGCTTACTTGATTGTAAGAATACAGTGTGTAATATATGTAATATACAAAATACATGTTATCGACGGTTTATGTTATCAATGAGGCTTCCAGTCAACAGTGGGCTATTAATTGTTAAGTTTTGGGGGAGTCAAAAGTTATAGATGGATTTTTGACTGTCTAGGGGGTTGGTGCTCCTAACCCTGTGTCGGTCAAGAGTCAACTATATACATTTATTTGTCAATTAAAAAATAAAAACAAACAAAAAATGCAGATTCTTGGATGCCACCCTAGCCTACTGAATCAGAATAGCTGGGGTTGGCCTTAGGGACACAGCATTTTAAGTAAACATTTTTGGTAATTCTTATGCAACTTATAATGAAGAGTAGAAGAATAAGCGTGGGTGTGGAGACTCAAGGAGGGAAAGGAAGAACTGAAATAGCAGCTGTTATGGACCAGCAACAATAATAACAAAAACTTGTCACTAAGAGCTCAGATGAGGATGGAAGAACTGGTCCTTACATAGTGTCCAAATGGCTCAAGATTTCCAACCCTTCTTAGAAGCTCAGGGATGGGCTTAGAGGTAAGGGATTCCTCTACTAATCCAGAGCTGGGGGCTATATCAAACAGGATACAGTGGAGAGATATAGATATGGGCTTTCAAATTCACAGTTCTTGTACAAGGCTGTTTGAGATAGCTGACCCTAAAATCTGAGAGTGAGAAAGAAGGACATTGAGGCCAGTTGAGATTTGATAGGCCGGGGAATAGGGTGGGGACAATGGGGCTCACAATGCTAGTAAAATCAAGTTCAGTAGAAGCAACTAAACAGATGTGGTGACAGGAAGAAGAATTCAAAGACAGGGAAGAATATTTAAGAGACTTAGTACATATGATGATCCTGTATTTCTTATAGAAATAATGCTGGAGAGCCTGGAAAAGCTGTCACTGTTCTTTTATAATTCCTGTGTCAATTACAGTAGGTTCTCGTATTTTGAAGTTGCAGAATCTTCATTTAACAACACAATTGCAGTCAGTGCTATAAATTTACAAGTTGCTGTAGGTGCTCCATTGGTACAGAATATCTGTTAACCTGCTTCAACTTCCACAGGATGTGCAAAGAATTAATTTCTCATTTCAGCCCTTCTCCTTAAGCCTTTATTTACTCAGATGCACCTGAGAATGAAGTTCAGATTTCCAGCAGAGTGTCAAGGTGAGAGGCCCTAGAAGTTACTGCATCTTTATCAATGAAGAATATGCATGCAGAGGATTATGGGAAATATGAACAGCTCAGTTGCAATGTAAACCTTATAGCTAATTGTCATTTAAATCATGGGGTTGATGAATAACATCCCAGGAATAATGAGTATTCAGCCTGACAAATAGTTCCTCAAAAATTATCTAACACAATTTTGGCATATTGCTATTTGTCAAATTATTACTATGCCAGATGCTTACACAGAATCTGTTGCCCATTGCCAAATGGCCTAGCTGTACATTTTCTCATTAGATAGAATTGATATTCTATGCAGAGAATGTATCAAATATAATTAAGAACAAAGAGATTTGTATTTGCATTTTCCATCTACAAAACCACTGCATACCTCCACTCACCTGGAGATTCAAGCCCATATATATGTCATACTCCTCATTTGGGGCATCCGGAAGCCTCCAGACTTACCGAGGATAGGGTTATAGCTTGCATTTTGATCAGAACAGGAATGAAAAGTGAATTGAAGAAGAGTTGCATTTAGAACATGCACCATTTCTGTCATTTTGGAAACATGCTGTATTTTCTGATTGCAGACATTTTCACATCCTAATATACGACCTGTCAGTCCCTAGCACAAATTAAATAAGGGTGAAAGGAGTCTGCAATGGCTCTCTTGTCAAGACAGAGGGTTTGGGGCACTACCTCTGACCTATTCAAACCCCATCATTCTTAAAAAGAATTCAAAAATCTGGAGTTGGTTAACTCTCAAGGTTAGTAAGTGCTTATGTCTCTGGAGATTAATTCATTTTTTGAATCTTACTGAAATAAAGCAATTCTATAGCAGCAAGGGAAAAAGCCCCAAGTATCTAGAAACACTGTAGAGTTTCAAATGAATTTATATTATCATTCAAAGAGGCGAGTAGATGAGCCCATGATTGACAACTACAGTTTTCAACATTTACAATTCCCTCTTCAGGGATATTCAGAATCGATTGAAAAAGAATGCAGTGTTTAGGAACTACTCAGGGGTACTTTCAGTAAAAATGCCTTAAATAATGATTGTCCAAAGCTTGCTAGACACTTTGTAAATGTCAGAAACACATTAAATATGTTAAATGGCCATGTTCAATATCTAGAAAACAACACAAATGATTTACAATCAATTTCACACATGCCCTGGATGTCTCCCTGATAGAAAACAAAGACATCCTCTTTGACTGGGGCACATGATTCCAAGTCTTCATTTTGGTGCAGAATTCAAACTCACATGGCTGCTTGACACACTATAGGGCATCTTCTCGGGGGTAAGTTGTGTTCTTTGGGGCTGAATAAAATCTGATTTTGAACATACCTTCCCTGGCTGAGTAAGGATAGTAGTAGACATGTTCTTATCTGGTTTTTTGTTTGTTATTTTTTTATTTTTTTGAGACAGAGTTTGCTTTGTTGCCCAGGCTGGAGTATAGTAGCATGATCTCTGCTCACTGCAATCTCCTCCTCCTGGGTTTGAGCGATTCTCCTGCCTCAGCCTCCTGAGTAGCTGAGACTATAGGCGCCTGCCACCATGCCCGGCTAATTGTTGTATTTTTAGTAGAGATGGGGTTTCACCATGTTGGTCAGGCTGGTCTTGAACTCCTGATCTCAAGTGATCCACCCACCTCGAACTCCCAAAGTGCTGGGATTACAGACGTGAGCCATGGCACCCAGTCAACATGTTCTAATGAAAGTACAGTGCGTAAGAAAGCAATGTGGCTCCTTAAAACTGAATTCTCCTTTTAGATCACAACCACATGTCCTTCAGGCCTTCTCAGGCTCTCCTTCTACCCATCCTTACTCTTTACCATCATGGAAACATTCAGGCCCTTGGTCCTTTTATTTTCTCCCAGCCATCCTCCCCTCTCTTGGCCTCTCTTTCTATCCTGGGTGATCATCTGAACAACTCCCTCAGAAATCCATCCAGATTCCTTCACAGTTCCATCCTGTCATCACAGTGTGCAGGAAAACCTCCATGCAGAACAGCACAAAACTTGCTTGTCACATTAAATGTATGGTCTCCCACTTAAGTTAGGCAATCAGAACTGACCTTTAATCCTTTTATTATCAGCCAACTCCCTGTCTCATTTTGGAATGGCCAATTTCATATCACCACCTCTCCTCTCCAGCCCACACAACTCTTTTATTCTTAACAGATGGCTCTGATCCCTATGGTGTGGAGAGAGTCTCATCTGTCAGTTTGGTCTTGTTGACTTTCTGTCCAGTGTCTTCTCATGTCATTATACCTGTATAAATCCCACTTTCGTTTTCACTGCTATACTTCTTTTTTTTTCCCCCCTCAAAATCAACCTCTTTTGTGCTCAGAATATTTTTGAATGTACAGACGGAAGGGGAAGATGACAGGGATGCGGAATATGACTTCAAGGAAAATGTCTAATAACCTTTTTTTTCTTTGTGATGCAGGAGTGTCTTCAGCACCATCTCTTTCTCCCTCTTTTGAGACATCACTAAATCATTTACTTTGTCTAGCATTCCTTCAGGTTCCTCCTCTACTGACAACCTCCCTTCGGTCTTATTAATATGCTCTAGTCTTTACCCTCTGGATATCAGTCAACTACTCTCATAATCAACATTTCTGATGCATTAATTTAGCAAACATTTATTGAGGACTTACAAATTATGAGACACCATGGTAAAAAGAACTGTCTAGGCTTAAAATATTTATTTTCCTATTGTTCATTCATTGCATGAGTGGGGTGGCCAGATATAATTTTTCATCTAAATCTGGAAAGTGACTGCTTCATAGCCTGGATATTGGGACAACGGGCATAAACTGGGCTACTCTATTTGTTACTCACTGCAATATGAAAAGATAATTTCATAGTAATGAAGTCAAGAGCCTGGACTCTGGAGCTAAGCTGCCCAAATTTGAAACTTTGGCTCCATCACTTATTTGCTGTGTTTCTTCAGGAAAGTAACGTAACTTCATTTTCATTCAGTTTACTCATTGTAAAATGGGGAAAACCAAGGTGCCAATCTCATAAAATTGTAGTTTCAAATGAGTTGCAATGTAAAGGGAGTTTAGTTGCAATAGAGATATAAGGACAAAACCAGATCATAATTACATAACACTTACTACATGACTGCAGGTGTGACTACATTATTAGAGTCACGTAGTAAGTGTTATATGTAATTATGATCTGGTGTTGTCCTTTTAACTCTACTGAAATTAACTAAGAGAAACTATACATTTCAAATTTCAAAAATGTTGGGGCCTTCTTTTCTTCATCTTTTATTGCATTTAATACTTCTGAAAAATCTACTCCCTTGGTCTCCATAACACTTTCATATCTGGATGGTTTTCACTCTTGTGCAGTGGTGTTTGGGGGGTCCTTTTTATGGGATCTGATCCTTAAAATACACTGTTGCCTGGGCACCTGCCCATGAGCCATTCTTGAACCTCAAGCTCTCTTTGAGTGATGGAACTCACTTTCATGGCTTCACTTACCAATAGACTGCGGCTCACTAGGTAAATTCAAACTTGTAACCAAGACCTCTTTGCTTTCAGGCTCATACATCCAATTTTCTGTTAAACATTGCTACTATATGTCCCAGTTTTATCTCCAACTCAACATGTCCACAACAGATTCCATCCTCCTCACCCTAAATCTGCCTTTCCTTTCCTACTCTTTAGTTGAATGAATCATAAACAGCCTCAAAGTACAAACTAGAAACTAGGCAAATCACTGTTTTCCTCTATTATCCTCAAAGCTAATGAATCCTGAATCCCATGGTTACATTGTCTCCAATGGATTGTTTGACTGCATGCCTCCTTTCCATCCTCAGGACTACAATTTTAACTCCCACTCTTATCATTCCTTGTGTGGATCATGGCAATCATCTAACTGTTGTACCTGCCTCCAGTTCTGCCCCATAAAACCCATTTTCCATGAGTCTGACAGTCTGTGCTGTGCCTGACAAAAGGGGCTGCAAACACAATGTCCAGCTCCAGGCAGGTCCCATGAGTGAGAAGAGCAGGCTAGAGTAAGGAAGGAAATATCATCTCTTTCGTTTTTCTTGAAGCATGTGGACCTTCTGTTCATTCACTTTCCCACTTTTACCAAAAATAATTTGTACCCATGTAGACATGAATACAAAGAAATATATCTTCACCATAAGAAAAATGTGCTTTAAGCTTGACGATAAATGGCCACACTCATTGGGCTCAGCATTGGCAAGGGAACAGGAAGTGGGGGGATTACAGACACCTGGAGAGCCCACGTTTGCTCCAAATGAGACATCATTACTGAGATGCCATGTGCAATATGGATTCAGAAATATTAGATCTTTCTGTTTTTTTGGAGAGAGGGTAGTCTTATTTTTAAATATAGGAAGAAGAAATTCAATATATTGGCCCAACACATAGGTAATTCAGATTTTTCTAGAAGGTTACCAATTTGCAATTTCTTTCTAAAACATGTTTGATCATATAAATCACCTACTTAGAAGACATTAGGGTCTCCCATCCTCTGTAAAATACTGCCTACGTTCTCTAACATAGCAGGTAGGACCTTCCCTATTCTCGCCCTTACCTCTCCCCTTTTATCTTTGGTACTTCATGTTTTGGAAATGATGAAATGAGTCTCATTTCCTGCATACAAAGCCCATATCTTACTTCTGTTCTATGTATGATGCTGTTCCCCGTAGCTGTAACATCAATACTTCTTTCTTGGCCTAATTCCTACTCAACCCTCAAGGCCTGGTACACTGCCTCCTGCAGGAAGCCTTCCCTGCATCTTTTCTGCACATTTCTCTCTCACCGTACTTCACTATTTTGTGGAGATGTGTCTGTTTTTCCCACAGTAGACTCCAATCTCCTTAAAGGTTATATTTGTACCTTAGCATGGAAAAAACCTAGCATGGACACATAGTAGGCAGCCAATGAAGTTGTGTTTTTTTAAACAGCACTAATGAAAACTGAGTAATAGGCAGCTCAAATTCTGATACTACCTTGTGGCTGCTTCTCTAACAGCTATTAAGATCTCTTAGAATTAACAAAGTGTTTTATAGCCCACAATGTCATTCCAACTAGGTTATTTTTTTTCTTCTCTACATCAGTCTAATAAGAGAGGTTTAGTCCCATTTTACAGTGAGAAAATGAAAACTCAGAGATGTTAGCTGGCTTATTTAGGTTACACAATTACAGAGAAGTTATTAAATTTCTTTCTACTGCCTTTCATATCCAGTTTTCCTCTTACAACATTAGCAGTTGAAGTGTTCAATGTACTCTGAAGTTTCAGTGGATAGACCCACAGGGTCTGTGGCCTTAAATAGGAAAAAACAAAAATCACCTCTTTCATTAACCTTTAACTGCAATTTAGCATCTCCTTCAACTATGAAAGAATGCAACAAACTACCCTTGAATTAGCAGTACCTGTGACTTTGTCACAAATAGAAATCACAAAGATTTTTATTTAACAGTACAGTCGTATTAATAGAATCATTGAAATGTTTATGCTCTTCATTATTTTAAAACTCTAGTTTCTATTAGACTTACTGATGGATCTTGTTATTTACTGTATTAATAAAGAAACATGCATATTACTCTCTCTCAAATTTACATCTAAAAATATTTTGAAAATTAGATTTCAATATAATTGATTTTATTAGTTGCCATATATATTTTTGTTTTATGCATTTAAAAACATTATCCTCAGAAGGTGTCTATGGACCTTATACCACTGTTAAGGGCTCCATGGCACAAAACAGATTAAGACGGCCTGAGACTTCCTCCTCATTTTGTCCTTTTACTAGGAGATGACTCCAGGGATGCAAATGTCTCTCACACAACCTACTATTCTCTGGCAGAATTGCTCACACCCTCCACCAACTGCAGCAGAATTCCTGAGCTCACTTCTCAGCTCTGCCACTTAATACTGAATGTGTGGTGTGGGTAAATTATTTAACCTTGGTGCTTTAGTTCTCTCCTTTGTACCTATCTTATAGGATTATTGCAGGATTAACCAACTTAATAAAGTGTTTAGATCCATATCTGGCAAGTCGTGCTGTACATGTTGATTCTTTTATTTACCGCTTACAGCATTCTTTCCTACGAACAGAATATAGCTTTCTTAGGCAGAACATCGCTTCAGAATACTTCCCCACACAGGCTTGCAGCAGCTACTAACAAGTGATCACAGTTCACTCAAGAGATGAAAATTATTTGCCAGCCTTGGCATTACTCAGTTCATGAGTCTGGGTTTGTTTCTCTATGGTTTTTAGTTACACTACTGTACGCAAATGTATATTTTTTTAAATGTTCAACTACCATCCACACCCATCTAACTGTTGTCTAGAACTTTGGAATAAACCTTTGGCTTGTTAATGATCAGATCAGAAACTGGGGAGTTTAGGAACAATGGTCCTGAAGCAAGGACAATTTCTGTAGAGCAGACAAGAGGCTCATTGGGGGAATGAGTGGATCCTGAGCAAGTGATGCATAGTGGATGAATTGAGCAATCAAATGTAGCAAATTTAGGGGAGGCAACTGCAGTGGACAGAATGGAATAGCCAACAGTTTGGTTTTTCGACAGTCAGTCAATCCTGGTTCTAGCATTCCATAGTGAGATGACCTCGAGAAAGTTCTTTTAGCTTTCTACATCTCAGTTTTCCTCTTTATAAAATAGAATAATCTTACCTCTAATCTTAGGAGGCTGCCATTGTGTGTGTTGGAGCTGATAAACATAAATGCCTACAGTAATACATGACACATGTACGGATATTTAACAAATGCTAGCTCACTTTTCCTTACCCACTTTTAAAATAAGGGGCCTCATTCCAACACTGTTCATATCCTTTAAAAATACATTTTCCAAATGGTGACAGCAACTGATCCAACATTATGAAAGAGAATCTGATTCTCCAACTTTCATTGTTGGAAAACTCAGAAATGCAATGGATGGATCATTAGTGCCCCTAAGGTAAAGCACAGTGATCAAAGCCAAGAAGTCACTGGATTGATGCAGATCTCTCCCTTTTGACTACTCTGCCCCACTAAAGATGACCTCATTAAGTAGTGATTGTATTCAGATTATTTGGTTCTATGCCATAGACACTTTGCTTCGGTTTCTGTGCTTCGGATGCAGATGAGAGTGTGTGTCTAATTAACTGGACATGCAGTGAACCATTCATCATATTGATGGAGCTTCTTTGCAACCTCAAAAGGGAAAGTTAACCTCTATGTCTTTTCTAGAAGCCATAAGTTTTAGATGAAAGCTGATTTTGTGATTCTTTTTAGATATAAGTCTTCTATCCATCTAGAATAAACTGGGTACTGAAGTGGGTAATTTGATTACCTTTAATTTTTATTATTTAATGACAGGCATATATAAATGATGTGTCCTTATAATTGAATATGCTGCTGGCAAACTCCTGCTAACGTCTAACTCAAGGTAATGAAGAGAATTTATGTGAGGCTCAGATAGAAGGGAGGGGGCCGGGACTCTTGCTGTCTTCTTCCATACTCACCTCCCTATTCTTTAGCTAGGGATCAGCAAACTTTTTCTGTAAAGGAACAGATATTAAGTATTTTTGACTTTGCAGGCCATATGGTCTCTATTATGACTATTTATTCCTGCTGTCATAGTGTGAAAGCAGCTATAGATAATGCATAAATAAGGAAAGCTGTATTACAGTAAAACTTTATGCATAAAAATAGGCCAGACATGGAGGCTCGTGCCTGTAATCAGAACACTTTGGAAGGCTGAGGTGGGAGGATGTCTTGAGGCCAGAAGTTCGAGAACAGTCTGAGCGATACAGCAAGACCCCATCACTACAAAAAATCTTAAGAAAAATTAGCTGGGTATAGTGGTATGTGTCTGCGGTTCCAGCTACTTTGGAGACTGAAGAGGGAGAATTGCTTGTGCCCTGGAGTTTGAGGCTTCAGTGAGCTGTAATTGTATCACTGCATTCCAGCCTGGGCAAAGAGTGAAATCCCATCTCTTAGAAAACAAATCAAAACAAAGAAACAACAACAACAGCAAAAAACAAAAGGTAGGCCAGATTGGGTATGCGAGATGTGGTTCTCCAACTTCTGCTTTAGGCTGTGGTTCTCACAATATGTTCTCAAGAACAACAGCAGCATTTGGAAATTGTTTAGAAATGCGAATTTTTGGTCCCTGCCCTAGAACTCTGAACTTTGAAGACGAGGACCCCAATCATCTGTTTAAATAAACCCTCCAGGTGATTCTGATGCATGCTAATATTGGAGAACCATCAATTTAGGCCAAGGGGTCTTACATCTTATCCAAATAGAAAAATTCCCTCCTAGTCAGTTTATAGCTGGAATTCATTTCAAAAAATTTTCATGCTGAATGTTAATTTCAGTGTCTGCAACTGCACCAGTATTTATATATTTGTTCAATATAAATATCTATGGAGAATTCTTCAGAGAAAATTAGTTTGCCCATACTTCATTGCATAAATCATTTATTCATTTGTCAACTAATTAAAACAATATTCTCGTAAAGTAGATAATCCTTCAGTGCTAAATTCTACACAAGTGCACATCCTTCCACTACACAAATTTGGATCAAACACTGTGCAATCAGAAGGCTTTCTTGCAACTAAATTGGAGTGGTCGTTATCACTTTCCAAAAATGCAAAAATAAAAATGGCAGAAATAGAAAATGTACTATACATAATCTGCTAAGTAGATGTCACAGTAAACCAGCTAATTTTGCAGCAAAAAAAATAAAATACTCAAAACACAAAGTTTATAAAGTATGAAATGTCTTAGAGATGTAAATATCAGCATGTCTAAGTTTTGTCTAATTATCTTTGGGTTATGACAAAAACTGAACACAGATATGGGTTCTATTCTCAAGATAACCATTCATATTCCTTTTGAATTACTTGGCCATAATTGATCAGTTAGATAACTACATAATTTAATTAAACAACCCTGTGATATAAGGACAGCTACCAATATTTTGTAGATAACAAAATGTGGTATTCAGAAGGAATAAAGTAGTGCTTGAGATCACAGGTTATAAATGGAGAAGGTGGGATTTAAATCCAGATCTACTGTATGTATGTATGTATGTATATATGTATGTATATATGTATTTTTTTATAGAGACAAGGTCTCGCTATGTTGCCCACGCTGGTCTCAAACTCCTGGCGTTAAGTGATACTCCTGACTTGGCCTCCCAAAGTGCTGAGATTACAGACATAAGCCACCACACTTGGCCCTGAAAGCCACTGTATTTAAAAGAAGACCTAGCAGCAGCATTTTGTATTACACACATACAGAATACACATATTCCTCCAAATATTCTTAGGGAGCTACAGTACAATGATTAACTCTTCACTCAAGATTTGTACTTCCTTACATGGTGTAGCATTGTTACTGGAAAGCTCAGCCAAGGGCTACAATTCCCAGGCTCCCTTCAGTTAGGTGGGGTATTGTAACTTCACCTGGCCAACGGTATGTGAGAAAATAATACTTGTCACACAAGAGTGACAGAGAAAAGAAAGAAGGCTTGAGAACTCTTTCTAGGGAATAACATTGGCTGTGATAACTGGTAGGTATGAGTTATGGGAGAAAGAAAGACTAGGGACTTTCTGAGTACTTGAAAGAATTGTTTTACCCAAAAGACAACTAGCTCAGATTTTTTTAAAAAGCATATTTCACTGTTTGAGGCTACAGCAACCCTTGGTCTTCCAAATTTGTATAAAGAAGTAGGTTGTCATTATGGAAAACAGTATGGCAATTCCTCAAGGATCTAGAACTAGATGTACCATATGACCCAGCCATCCCACTACTGGGTATATACCCAAAGGAT
>NW_012115821.1:3579918-3668664 GCF_000951035.1 Colobus angolensis palliatus
AAAAAAAAAAAAAAAAAAGAAGTAGGTTGTGAGAGTGAAGGAGCTCCAAGGTGGGCACACTGCCTGACACTCCCTTCAGATGAGGCCATAGAGGATGATGAAAAAGAAAACCTGTAGGGGTGCAGAGCCAGGGCCATGGAGGAAATGGACCAAGGGCTCCTCCCATGTGGGGATCTTTACAATGCTGCCTGGCAGGATCTCACTTTGTTAGGAAATGGTGATCACTGTTTCTTTTCCTTTCTTCCCTTCTCTGAAAGGGAGTTTTAACATTGCAGTTATTCTGCTCCTGACACAACACCTATATGTTTTGTATTTGGGATTTGGTGAGGGACAGATGATTCATGTTGTGGTTTATAGGAAGGCCAGACTATGAGGAGGAATTCCATTTAGACCTTGATATGGTTTGGCTGTGTCCCCACCCAAATCTCATCTTGATGTGTAACTCCCACAATTTCCACATATCATGGGAGAAACCTGGTGAAAGGTGATTGAATTATGAGGTCGGGTCTTTCCTGCACTGTTCTTGTGACAGTGAATTGAGCCTCACAAGATCTGATTGTTTTCAAAAAGAGAGTCCCTGCACAAGCTCTCTCCTCTTGTCTGCCACCATGTGAGACATGCCTTTCACCTTCCATCATGATTGTGAGGCTTCCCCAGCCACATGGAACTGTAAGTCCAATAAACCTCATTTTTTTTTCTTGTAAATTGCCCAATTTTGGGTATGTCTTTATCAGCAGCGTGAAAACAAACTAATACAGACCTGAGGGAGAAACTATTCATGACCTGGAGGTCCTAGACTGTGAGCTAGATGCTTGCAGGGTAGAACTTAGGGCTGTCTCTCTTTGGGAAAAGTAGGCACAGATATTTGGTGGCCAGACACAAGCATAGTGAGGGCAATAGGTAACTGCCTTCCAGGGTTCTGTGCTTGTGCTTCTTAGAGGAAGGATGTTACCAGGAAGAGGCTGTCTTACCCAGGACTGTAATTTTCAGGCCCCTTGCAATAAGGTGGAACCCCTCACCAATGCAATTTGAGTGTATGTAATCTGAGTCATTTCCGAGCCAAGGTAATTAAGAAGTAGATGGGCCTTCTCCACTCTCCGCTACTTGATGTGGATGCCTTTAGCAGTCACACATAACAGAGCCACAATACATAAGGATTGAGGCTTCCTGAATCACCACATGGAGGAGAGCTACTTGCCATTCAGGTACACCTGAATCAGTTTTTATGTGAATGAGAATTAAATATCTATTGCATTAATCAAGAACATGGAGGTATATAGGACTATAACATGAAATTACTGACCCTCAATCCTTATCAGCTATCTGATGGAGAGAAACAGTTTATAGTAAAGATTGCCTGTGAGATATTTAATCTATTCTTTTCTGTAGGTGCTAAAATCCATTTCTAGTTTCAGTCAGACTAGTTGAGTGCTGATGGCTACACTGAGCCATTTTGCGTATACTACCTTATTGTTAACAAAGCATCCCATAAATTTTGTAGATTTAGAGGACAGATTTCTCCTTCTTCCCTTCCTCCCTGCCTCCCTCTGTCTTCCTCTTTCTTTTTCCTTCATTCACTCACTAGCAGCCACTATGTGTCACATACTCTACTGGGATATTGAAATGTGATACGAATATTAGTACCACCATAGTTTGAATGTCTCCTCCAAAACTCAGGCTGAAACTTAACAGTATTGAGAGGTGGAGACTCCAAGAGATGATTGAGTCCCATGAGGGCTCTGCCCTTATGAATGAATTAACCTCCTCATGGATAAATGAGTCATCATGGGAGGGGAATGGATGGCCTTTTAAGAAGAGGAAGAGACCTGAGCAAGCACATTAGTTTAGCCCCTTTGTCATGTAATACATTGGGATTCTGGTGTCCCCACCAGCAAGAAAGCCCTCTCCAGATGCAGCTAGCTCCTAGGTGTCCACAACTGCAAGAAATAAATTCCTTTCCTTTATAAATTACTCAGTTTCAGGGATTCTGTTATAAGCAACAGAAAATGGACTAATTAAAAAAATTGATATAAGGAGTAGGGTGGTGGTGATCATGAATACCTGAAAATGTGGAAGCAGCTTTGGAACTGCATAATGGGCAGAGGCTGGAAGAATCTGGAGGAGCAGGATTCTGGTGAGGCCTTAGAAAACAGGAAGACTAGGCTACAGCCCATGTATCAGTATATAATCACACATCTGGCCATTTATCCTTCCACGTAAAGTGCACAACCAGGTACACTGCTCAAAGTTCTGCCTCCTGGGAAGATATCGCTTCACTGCTGTCCTTCAGGGATGTCCTAGAAAGTGGCTGTGGTACTACAGCTGTCCACTCTTAGGTGGTGCCTGCATATCGTGCAGAACCATCTGTGAACCAGGCCCTAGTCTTCTCTTCCTCTGTCAACTGATCATAGGGAACTCCTCATGAGGCCATCAGTGCAGGCTGGGGGAGAAAAGGCAGGGTGGCAGAGGTGCAGACCATGGGCATCTGAAACACTTCCTGATGTAACTTACTTGTGCCTTCAGGGTCTTCTTGCACCCAATCACGTATATAATAGTTCTACTTGATGATGGAATGCTGCTGTGCATGACCCACTTTATGGGTAGATGGGTCAGAAAGCACCCAGTTCATGATAGGCAGTTCAGACTGCATGGTGAGTTGACGACCCATAGTTAAAAGTTCAGTTTCCACCAAAGCCCAGTAACAGGCCAGGAGCTCTCTCTCAAAAGGAGAGCAGTAATCTGCAGAAGATGGCAGGGCTTTACTCTAAAGTCTTAGAGGCCTCTGCTGTGATTCACCTATGGGGGCTTGCCAGAGGCTCCAAACAGCATCACTATCTGCCACTGACACCTCAAGCACCATTGAATCTGCTGGGTCATATAGCCCAGGTGGCAGAGAAGCTTACACAGCACCCTGGACCTGTTGCAGAGCCTTCTCTTATTCTGGACTGCACTCAAAACTGGCAGTCTTTCAGGTCACACGATAAATGGGCTAGAGTAACACACCCAAATGAGGAATATGTTTCCTCCAAAATCCAAATAGGCCCACTAGGCCTTGTGTCTCCTTTTTGGTTGTAGGAGTGGCCAAATGCAGCAACTTATTCTTTACCTTAGAAAGAGTATCTCAACAGACCCCATGCCACTGGACCCCTAGAAATTTTACTGAGGTAGAAGATCCTTTAATTTTAGTCAGATATAATTCCAGAGGGAGGAACATTGCCTCCAGGAGACACAACAATGATTCCATTAAACTGGAAGTTAAGATTGCGACCTGGACACTTTTAGCTCCTCCTACCTTTAAGTCAATAGGCTAAGAAAGGAGTTACAGTGTTGGCTGGGGTGATTGACCTGGATTATCAAGATGAAATCAGTCTACTACTCCACAATGGAGGTAAGGAATAGTATATGTGGAATACAAGAGATTTTAGTATTACCATTCCCTGTGACTCAGGTCAATGGGAAACTACAAGAGCCAATCCAGGCAGGACTACAAATGGCCCAGACCCTTCAGGAATAAAGGTTTGGGTCACTCTACCAGGAAAAATTCATGACCTGAGGCATTTGCTGAAGGCAAAGGGAATACAGAATGGGTAGTAGAAGAAGCTAGTCATTAAAACCAGCTATGACCATGTGACCAGTTGCAGAAATGAGGGCTGTAATTGTCATATTTCCTCCTCCTTTTGTTAAAAACATGTTTGTTCATGTATACACTTGTGCTAAAAAAAAATTCATTTTGTTTCCTTTTTCCTTTATCATGTGACCTAAGATTTGTTGACTTCTGTATTAGTCCGTTTTCATGCTGCTGATAAAGACATGTCTAAGATTGGGCAATTTACAAAAGAAAGAGGTTTAATGGACTTACAGTTCCGTGTGGCTGGGGAGGCCTCACAATCACGGTGGAAGGTGAAAGGCATGTTTCACATGGTGGCAGACAAGAGAAGAGAGCTTGTGCAGGGAAACTCCTGTTTTTAAAATCATCAGATCTTGTGAGACTCATTCATTATCATGAGAACAGTACAGGAAAGATCTGCCCCCATAACTCAATCACCTCCCACCTAGTTCCTCCCATGCCATATGGGAATTGTGGGGGTTACAGCTCAAGATGAGATTTGGATGGGGGGACACAGCCAAACCATATCAATTTCATATCAGAATTTAAGTGTTGTTAACTTTACGTAATAGCATTTGAGTTGGGGATTGGTGCATTTCCAGTTGTTCAAAGGAAGTTGTATTATGTTAGGCATAATTATGATCTTATTACTGTCTTTATTTGAAGATTATGTATGATCTCAGTAGTTGTGTATGCATTCGAGTTGACAAGGAGTGGACTTGTGATGGTTAATATTGAGAGTCAACTTGATTAGATTGAAGGATGCAAAGTATTGATCCCAGGTGTGTCTATGAGGGTGTTGCCAAAGGAGATGAACATTTGAGTCAGTGGGCTGGGAAAGGCAGACCCACCCTTAATCTGGGTGTGCACAATGTAATCAGCTGCCAGCACAGCCAGAATAAAAGCAGGCAGAAGAACCTGAGAAGACTAGACTGATTTAGCCTTGCAGCCTACATCTTTCTCCCATGCTGGATACTTCCTGCCCTCAAACATAAGATTCCAAGTTCTTCAGCTTTGGGACTCAGACTGGCTTCCTAGCTCCTCAGCCTGCAGATGGCCTGTTGTGAGGTCTTGTGATTGTGTGAATTAATACTCCTTGATAAACTCCCCTTTATCTATATCTCTATAACTATTCTATTACTTCTGTCCCTCTAGAGAACCCTGACTAATACAGCTTTGTAGACGGCCAAACTCAAAAGCGATATACTAGGATATGTGGCAGAAGAAATTTCTATGCAAAATATAGAAGCTTCATGGTTACTTTTGTCCACTTACACTGAGATTTGGGAGGAAAAGAATAATTTGAAGACAGAATTTATACTTAAAAGGAAAGAAGAGTAGAAAGATTTGGAAAACTCTCAGCCTGGCCATGTAAAAAGTGACAAAGCATGTTCAGGAGAGAAAAACCAATGAGGTAGCCCAGTGACTGTTTGCTAAAGAGATTAGCGTGGATAGAAGGGAGCCAAGTATTATTCCATAAGACAATGGAAAAAAGATCCCAAAGGCATTTTATAGATCTTTGAGGCTGCTGCTCCCATCACAGGCCCAGAGGGCTAGGAAGGCAGAATGATTTCAGGGGATAGGCCTGACACTCTCTAAATGGGCTTGCTGCTCAGGGATACCACAGCACTTTGCTCCCAGAACCCTGGTACAGCAATCTGTGGCCTCCCTAGCTGTGGCTCAAGTGGTCTCAATTGAGATGAAATGCACTCCCCAGAAGATACAAACCATAAGATTTGGTGGCATCAAAGTGGTGCTAATTCTGCAGGCATGCAGAAGGCAAGAGCTATGGAAGCATGGCAGCCTTCACCTAGATTTCAAAGAATGTGTCAGATGACCGGAGGGCAAGGCAGAGACTTATCACTGGGGTGGAGCCACCACAGAGAATTTCCTCTAGAGCAATGCTGAGTGGAAAGGTGGGTTGAAGGTGCTCCAGAGAGTCTCCACCAGAACAATGCCTAATGGAGCCTTGGGAGTGGGACTAACACCAAGGTCCCATAACTGTAGAGCTAACAGTGTTCAATGCTGCCCTAAGCGAGCTGGGTAGACGGAGTCCAGCCAAGCCGCAGGGGTGGGACTGCCCGAGGTCTTGGGGGCCCAACCACAACTGTTGTGCAGAGGTTGCAGACATGGAGCCAGAGGAGATTATTCTGTTATTCTGGAGTCTTTTTTTCTGAGACAAGGTCTCACTCTGTTTCCTGGGCTGGAGCACAGTGACACAATCCTGGCTCACTGTAACCTCCCACTAGGCTCAAGCGCTCCTCCCACCTTAGCTTCCCAAATAGTTGGGGCTATTGGCATGTGCCACCAGACCCAGTGAATTTTTGTATTTTTAGTAGAGACAGGGTTTTGCCATATTGCTCAGGCTGGTCTTAAACTCCTGGGCTCAAGCAATCTGCCCAGCTCTATCTCCCAAAGTGCTGGTATTACAGGCATGAGTCACTTCACACTGCTACTCTGGAGTCTTACTACTTAATGTCTGCTCTTGGGTTTTGGACTTGCTTGGGGCCTGTTACTCCTTTCTTCTAGCCTATTTCTCCATTTTGGAATGGTAATGTGTACCCTATGTCTCTTCCACCAAGTGTCTTGGAAGTAGATGCCTTGTTTTGATTTCACAAAAAAGTAGATGGACTTTTGAGTTGGTGCTAGAACAAGTTAAGACTTTAGGGCTATGGAGTTGAAATGAATATATTTGTATGTGAGAAGGATATAAGTTTCGGGAGGCCAGGGGTGGAATGCTATGGTTTGAAAATTTGTACCCTCCAAAACTTATATTAAAATTTAATCCCCAGTGAGGCAATATTGAGAGGTGGGGACTTTAAGAGGTGGGGCCTTTAGAGGTGATTGGGTCATAAGGACTCTGCCCTTATGAATTAATTCATTCCTTAGTGAATGAGTTCCTTAATGGATTCATGGGTTTTCATGAGAGTGAAACTGGTGGCTTTATAAAAAGAGAAAGAGATAATTGAGGTAGCACATTCTGTCCCCTTGCCATGTGATGCCGTGTTGCCTTCAGACTTTACAGAGTCACTCCTAGGAAGAAGGCCCTCCTAGGAAGAAGATGTAGTCCCTTGGCCTTAGGCTTCTCAGCCTCCAGACCAGAACTGTAAGAAATAACTTTATTTATAAATTAACCAGATGCAGATATTCTGTTATAAGCAACAGAAAATAGACTAACACAACTGTTTTAAACAATATTTTCTTTATGTAGACCTGGACATATTTCTCTTTAACATTTTGCCAAGAATAGCTGTTTCTCTCCTAAGCAACAGCCTGGATTAAGCTGGGAACATTCTAAATCTTGTAACCAATCTTGTTTCCCTCTTTGCATTGCCTGTTAGAAGGCTTACAGCCAAATTTGCGACACATTGCTGGCATATTTATAGGCTTGCGTGACCTTCTCTCAGTTCCTTCTCAGCTTTCTCTTAAACTTCTTACCCTCATTTCCCCTGTCTTCTTACTTCTTTCATGTCTATATTACATTTTATGTTTACATTGCTGTGTGGGATTCATCCATGTAAGTTACATTTGCTCTTTTATAAAATATTTATAAATGAAAAGGGAAAGAACAGAAACAGTTTTCAGCACTATTTAGAGTTTTCTAATAAAATGGGCAAAATCTGGACAACAGAAGTGGAGCTGTATCTGCTAACAAGAGCCAAGGTGTCACCAGGAAAGGCATCTGCCTTCCTGAGTGCCAGGGGTTATTCATATCCAGTGACTTGCTGTTCATTTGTGAAGCTCTACACTGATTCAATCACAACTTTCCACAGAGACATCTGTTGGTTCCACATTTGGGTTAAATTCAAATCAGAGCCCAAGTTTTGGAACGGACTCTGAGCAATCCTTAAATTTATTCTATTTTGTACAATATACACCTGCTGGTCTCACCTGCTTGGGGACTACATTATTAGATGACCAATTAATGAACACTTGCTCAAATTTCAACATTAGCCTGGAGCTCAAGAAAGCAATTTGGCCCCAACTTGACTTTGTAAATTTTTTACCTGTTACTCCCTGAGGCCTCAGCCAAACTAATTGGTGTCTTTGAAACATGCTTTGTGATTTCTCTCCTCTCTGTCCTGTTTCTCCTATTAACTTCACCTGAGTTAAGAACAGTAGCTTGCATCTATCAAACATTTATATGCCAGGTATTTACAAATCTTTTTACTTATTAACATGTTCAAAGCTAGGATAGATCATATAAGGTAGATACCATTATGCCCACTTTACAAATGAAGAAACTAAGGGCAGGGGATAAGAGTGGAATTCCTTTCATATCTATATTACACTTTATCTGACTGTTTTGGAAATATCCATATAAGTCACCTTTAATGCCATATGGAATGTTTATACATTAGAAATTAAAAGAACAAAAATAATTGTGTTTTCAACAAGAGCCAGAATTTCAATCCACTCTGCCTTATTCCCCAGTCCATGCTCTTAACCACTACAGCTTTGGTTCTCAACTCTGACTATCCCTTAGTATCCCTCATGGAGCTTTTAAAATATGCAAATGCCCAGGCCCTGCTTCAGCTCAATCAAGTAAAAATACCTAGGGGTGTGTCCAAGCCAATGATATTTTAAAGAATCTCCCTAGGTGATTCTAACATGTAGCTTGGCAGGACGTTAATCGTACTCTTCAATTTCCCTGATATGAAGGGCTTCCTTTTTACATGGTTAAGATACGTTAATCTCAGTCCTTCTTACTTTTTCTCTGTAAGTAGAATGAACACTCCCCTTTCCATAATGATCCTTGATGCAAAACCAAAAGCATGAATTCACAGTCATGTGGCTAAGATGTCAAGATTTCCTATGGGAGATACTACTTCTTTCATAATCTCCACTCTATTTTTTGCCAGCAAAACTGTGATGTAACTTTGTTATCCTAAATATCAGAGCACTGACCTAAAAATCAGAATGGACCTGTATCCTTTCTAACATTTCTTGGGTTTATTCTCTGTATTGGTTAGAAATCTGGGTTCTAAGTACAATGAATAGCAATTATACTAGAAGCAATTTAATTCCTGTGCTAGGTAGTGATACATCCAAACACAAATCTAACCATGTCATTCGTTGATATAAAACCCTTTAGTGCCTAATTCTATTGCTTTTGGGCAGCTTCAATGTCCACCATGGCCATCAGGCTGCTGCATGAGCTCATTCCTAATGAGATTTCCAGAGCCATCCCACACCCTTCTCTACCCAGGCACACTGAACTTCTTGTAGCTCCTTGGATTCATCAGGATCCTTCTTGTTGATGCTGGGCTTTTGCACATGCCGTTTTCTGCCATGGACACTCGATCCCATCCTCTTACCTAGTCACTTAGAGTCCCAGACTGGATGTTCTGATGAGAAGCCATCTAGATCACCCTTCCCATGCCATCATTTAACACCCTAACCTCTGCTCTCAGAGCACTCTGGGTTCATCTCCATCACAGCACACATCACACAACTTTGCAATCATCAGTTTACCTGTCATTTCCCCTGAACTTTATAATCACTGAAGCAGAAATCATGTCCTATTGGTCACTCTATCTGATGCTCAGTATTAAAGACGGTTAGTACTTGCAGAAAGAATCTTCTGATTTGGCATTTTCTTGGGCCTTTCATGTATCATTTTTGGTTTAGACAGGAGGTAGTATTAGACATATTTCTCTTGAATTCCACAGACAATGCAAGATGAAGTCCTCAAAAATGACAAGTTTTAGACAAATTGTGTTAACTCTGAAATGTATACCAAAATTCTGTCAGTCAGTCAGTAGGCTGGCAAAGCCATTTGTAGTGCTTTCCCATCTGAATAATCATTTAGTATATTGAGTAATTCTACCCGTGGTCAAAAGTTCTGTGTAAATTCATCCTAACATGTGTTTTGTTCCCTCCTGGAACAGTCATAGATAGAACAAATGTCTGCTTGAGATCTTTTTTGGTATCAAAATGGAAGAAAAAAATTCATAGCACATGAACGCAAAGAAGGGGCCAAAGCTCTTCAATATACTGTAAAACAGACATCTTAGGTATGGAATCTGACAAGGTTCTATGGTTGAATCTGTTTATGTTCAGTTTATTGTAAAAAGCAGCCAAGAAAATATTTACATTTTCTTCTATTGCTTGTAACAAGCTCATCGCTAGAAGAGGCTGTATTTAGACAGAAGTACAGAGGAGATGGTTGAGCCTCCCTCGAACAGTCCTTCAATTGCTGCAAAAACTAACTTGGTCCACACCAATCCCAAGTTACCACTTCACATAACACCAGCAACTCAAAAGGAAAACCACATAAAAACTTAAGTTTATTTATTTCAGATGATACAAATGCTTAGAAGAGTTCATTGCCAATTCAGTTTTGTTGATAGAGATTATTGTAGCCTCTATAATGTTAAAAACATCGGGTTTTTGACTGATTCCACCAAGTACAAGGACTTCAACTTTTCTCTGATATCCTTTTGCAGAAAACTTAGAGTACAGATAGTTCAATTGAGTCTGTGATACACTCAGGACAAAAGTATCTCCTTTACACATAAACAACACTCAAGTGTAAGTCTGGGAATTGTTCCTATGCTGTCTTCATTTCTCCATTTAACGGTGAGGAGTCCAAGAGATGACCCACCAAATCTGTATCTCACATCAATCCTTTCAATTGTTAGGACTAATACTTATTGAGAACTAATTCTGTGCCAAGTGCTCTACATGCATTTCTTAAATAATTCTCATAATTACATTGTGAAGTTAAGTTCTTGTAATTCCTGTTTTCAGATTTGGAAACTTAAACTTAGGATCATAGTAGAGCTGGAACTGGAATATAAATCCATCTTTGATTCGATCTTGTCCCACTACATAAGTACAAAAGACATGAATTATTTGAGCATCTGTACCAGGCATTGTGCTGGGCACTGGCATGCAGCTGTGAACAAGACCTTCATGAACTTTGCCTTCATGCAGCATTTGTTGTACAGAAATAAAGAGAGTATTAAAATGTAACTTAAAGTGGGAAATTGTGTTCCAAAAAGGGAAGAACAAGATATATAGTAGCCCACATCAGGAGGACTTAGATTAGTTTTTGGAGGCTGTGTATGATAAAGACTTTAGGCAATAAGAATGAAGATCCTTCAGTAATCAAGGTGAAAAGGTGACAATGGCTTGAGCTTGGTTATTGGATAGAAATTGACATGGAAAGAAGGGAAAAGATGAAAGAGAATTAGGCAGAGGAATTAAGGAGTTCTGATGACAAAATGGACATGGGCCATGAGGAAGTGAAGAAAGACAAAAATGTTTCCCAAGAGGCTGGTTTGAATAAAGAGTAAATGCAAATACTATTGAGTGATGCTGAAACCATGCTCAAGTAAGCAGACTGGTGGAAATGTGTGCTCCATTTTGAGCATATTGAATTTGAGGTGTCTTTGACAAATCCAAATGGAGATGTCTAATAACTACATGAACAAAATGACCTAGAGTTTGGAAGAATGGATTAGGCTAGGTGCATAGACTTGGGAGCTATTTGGGTCTCTGAAGCCATGAGAATGAATGAAGCAACCTAGGGAGTCTCTATAGTGAGAAGAGAAAGGCAGGTCTTGTGTGAGGGCTAAGAGAAGACCAAAGTCAGGGGTAAGTCAATCTGTACCTAATGTGCTCCATCTTCAGTGAAATGCACACCCCTAGTTCCTTTTTGAATTCCATCATGCATATGAGATATTTCATTTCCAGAGATGCTGTGATGACCAATGGGAGCTTGGGAAATGAGTGTCTTCTCTTACTTGGATTGGGATTAGAAGATGTCCTCAATGTCTTCACTTCTGAATGAAAACACAGCATGTCACATTCAACTTGTCTCCTCTCTTCATGCCTGATGCGATACAGACTTCTATGTCATGACCAGCTTATTTTTGTTTCTCTGCACACATTTCTGGAGGTTTGAAAGTCTTGTTTTATGATTGAAGGTAATCAAATGAGGAAAAGGTACACAAGTACAGGCATTACAATCAAAATTGCAGTTTTAACTCATGGTTTCTTGTCTTAAGCTGTAGAAATGCACTCATTAATGAAAATACAAATTTAAGATATTTTCTGGGTGCATTATTGCTAATATAATTGAGGGCTCACAATATGCATGGAGATTGGATTACACATCTGTGGTTTATATGAATTTTCTTGTTTAGTATTCCCTTCAACTCTTTGATGCTATATTATTTTCATTTCCTTTTTACAGAAAAAGAGACTGTGATTCCAAGAGGATATTATGTTTAAGGACATGTGACTAATCAGTGGCAGAATTAGAGTAGAAATTCAGGAGTCTGTGTGTTCCAAGTCACAGTGATTTTAAATTGCCATAACAAATTTCCATTTGTCTCTTTGAGAATGAATGCAATCTTAATGTCTTTCATGAGTAATACTATCAGATTGCTGGGGTTGAATTTTGACTCTTCAACCTGTTAGCTATGTGACCCTGGGAAAGCCTGTTCTTATCTTGAGCCTGCTTCCTTGTCATTAAAATGGGGATAATAATAATAGTACCCATCTCATGAGTTGTTATAAAGATTAGATATCATAATGTTGGTAAGATTTTCAGTAGGATACCTGACACGGTATCAGTCCTTAACAACTCTCAGTCCCTGTAGTTATTATTATAATTCTTGCATAAGGGCTGCTAAGAGCAATAGACAATTTCTATAGTGCAAATGTGGTTTTATTATATTGTTTCTCAAACTTATATGCTTGAAGATTTTAAAGGGAGCAGGACTTGGTAATGTGAGAGACAGCCATTTCTCCATCAACTCTTTCTTGACAAAATAGACTTATAACACCTGTATTTGAATTTTATAACACTATATTACCCCCGATTTCATGGAAGGTTGGTCAGGCATCCTTTGGTATAGGTGTTATAGAGGCTTTTGTGAGGGGTTAGGAGGGAGCTACATAGAACATGGTGTCGTCAATCCATTAAGAAATAAATTGGAGTTGAAGAACTTAAGTGCCAATCAGGAGAAAAATAAATTGACATGAGCCTGTAGTTATCCACCATGTTAAAATAAACCCTAAATGAGAAGCCCTTTACCCAGATGCCCTTCCCCTGTATAAAGAATTTCCTAGTTAACACAGTATCTCAAGACTGCTTAAGACAGTAAGCAGAATTGAAGACAGCAATGATTTAAAATTTCCATCTGAAGGTTTTGTTTGTTTGCTGTGTGTGTGCGGTTGTGAGGACTCTTTGTAGCAGTGTGAGTGGTCGGGAGTAGAGAGTGAGTGAGACATTCAGGTGACAGTAACCCTGTGTGGGTAACAGCATGTGTGGAGGCTGGTGATATCAAAAAGACAATTTGGCTTGCTTTGCTTTGGCATTGTCTGAAGTGTTAATATAGAGGTTTTGAAATCTGTTGTCAGACACTTCATAGGAGTTTTCTGTCTCCATAGAGGGCTCTCAGTGCTGTCTCCTCACTCACAAAATTCTAAGTTGACTGATTTACACAATTTCCTGCCACAGATTCCTTTATTGCCCCCTCTAAGTACATGATTAGCATGATTCAGTTTTAAGAACTATGTTAGGTAATAGAGACACACAGTTTAATTACTACACTACTTATGGTTACTTCTTGTTTGGCCCTATCTAACTTTTCAGCCTTCTGTCTCTTGCAATGTTATTATCCTACGGGTTCCCACCACCATGGTTTTCTCTCAATGTTTTGATCAAAACCCGTGGCTTTTCTGCATGCTGTCTTCTATGCCTGCAATGCTGCTCACCCACTAGCTTGAGCTGTACCTCACATTTCAGGCTTCCTGTCACGTCCTCATGGAAGTCTTCTTAGCTCCCCAATCTCCTTTACGTTCCTTGTTATTGCATCCTCTCCAAGGACAGAATTCTTATCCTTCTGAATGTGTGGTTTACTTGTATGTGTTTAGGCATGATTAAATTATGGTCTGTCTCTCCTGCTGTACTGTAGGTTCCATGAGAGCAAGGGGCTGTCTTTGTTCAGCATTATGTGATTAAGCATTTGGCATAATCCCTGGCACATAGTCAATGCTCCAAAAATAATTGCTGAATGAATGAATGAGTTAATAAGACTCTCTAGCAGAGGAGATCACAGGTCAACAAAGATAGTACATTGCAGTGAGTTATGAGAAATGTTATAAAGGCTGTTCCAAGGACCTAGACGTGGGCATTATTAACTTTAGGCATAGCGTCTTCAGGAAGGACCTCTGGAATTGGCGATCTAAGTTGAGTAATGAAGAATCAGATGGTGTGAAGAAGCAGTATTGAGGGTACATTTTAATCAGAGGGATTAACTAGGGTTGAGATGTGAGTCTAGATAACGGCAGTCTTGAAATTAGGGAATGAGGAGAAATGGATGGATTTGGAATGTAAATATAGGGAACATGAATGCTGATGGTTTGTATGTTGGAGGAAGAGCTTAATCAGGAGGCTAGTGTGACTGAATGGTGTTATTGTTCTCCTAGGGAGCAAATATAAGAAGTGAACTGGTACTCTGAATCTTTCCTACCTTTGCTTCTGATCCTCTTTTCTGCCCATTATTTCCAGCACTTCCCACATGGGGTCTCATATCTATCCCTATCATGTCCCAGAAGAAATAATCTAACTTCTCTAAGGCATCAGGTTCCTCCCTTGTAAAGGGGGAATAGTAGTACCTATCTTATAAGGCTTTTATGAGGATGATATAAGTAATAAATTCAATATACAGGGTCTAACATATAGTAAGAACTCAGTAACTACAAATCAGTAAAATTACCAGTTTCAGGCTACTACTCTAAGTAGTGTCCCATTGAGTTGAGAAAATCATTGCCAGCTGACATGGATGGACTTAACCTCTCTGGTTTGTAAAGAAAAGAGAACAAGGTAGGTATCCAGAATGAGCCCATGATGAAAGGCAACATCTCCCATGAGATAGAGCTATGGGGAACACAGATAGGCTGCCTCCTGAAATCAATATGTCAGTTTCAGGTGCCTCGAGGAATGCTGTGGAGCAATCTCTGCCCTTGAATTCCATGACCCCATGTATATTCTCAAAATAACTTCCCTTTTTACTTGAACCACTATTGAGAAGGTTTAGGTTTCTTGCACCTGGGAGAGCATTGATGAGAAGAGGCATTCAGTATAAAACAAAATTAGTGTGTAGGCACCAAAGGAGACCAGGAATGATAACTTCTAAGTTAGCTTGTGCAGATCATTCTAAATTTAAAGGATGTGACCTTCCTTTGGATGCATGGCTAGTTAACCGCCCAATCATTTTACAAGCCTAAGTAATATTAATTGATAGTCTACTACATTTTACCCTCAATTTTTAAAATGATGCAATAATGAAAATACCAAGTAATATCAGATATTATTGGACTTGCTTTTCATTTCATAAGTGAAACAGGTGAAATGGGGAAGGTGAGAGTGTCCCACCAATGTCCTAGGTCAATTGGTGATCTCAAACTCATCCATTCTTACATAGTTGGTGCATAAGATTTCCTTCCTATGACTACTCCACCCATCTAGGAACCCAGGTTTCTCCTCTCATTTCCTGGGGGTCACCTATGCAGGGTAGGAGGCTAAGGAGGTCTAAGGATGCCTGTGGTTTATGACTCTTGTTGGAAAATCAATGTGCAATATCTAGCTGCTGTTAATGGATGGTCTTCACTTGAAGGCAGCTAATCAAATGGCTTGAACAAAGTGTATTGAGCTGTCAGGTACAGTGTTCTCTTGGCTGGAGGTTGGAGATATGGATCTTTAGGTAGAGTCACATCTCTCTGGTACTAGTCACAGATGGCCTTTACTCTAGTGGGCCACATCCCGCTACCCATGTGGTCCTTCCTTCCTCCTCTCCCTCTGCTCTCAACAGTCCGGGGAACAGGAAAAAAACTCATTCTTCAATTTTAAATCTGACTACCTTAATAGGTTTTACATTTAAATTCCACATGTTTGGGCCTCTCTTCTCTGGTTAGTGGGTGCAGTAGTCCATTTTCCTACTCCTATAAAGAAATAGCCAAGACTGGGTAATGTATAAAGGAAAGAGGTTTATTGGACTATCATAGTTCCACATGGCTGGGGAGGCCTCATAATCATGGCAGAAAGCAAAGGAGGAGCAACGGCACAAATTACACAGTGGCAGCAAGAGAACATGTGCAGGGGAATTGCCCTTTATAAAACCATCAGACCTCATGAGACTTATTCACTATCACAAGAATAGCATGGGAAAACGCATCCCCATTATTCAATTACCTCCCACTGGGTCCTTCCAATGACACATGGGGATTATGGGAGCTACAATTCAAGATGAGATTTGGGTGGGGACACAGCCAAACTGTATCAATGGGTAATTCACATCTTGTTGTTTGAACTTGTATGAGGATGGGTGGTAGGTTTTCAGAAATTCAGGGAGCTTCAGAGGATGGAGGAACATATATATCATTAAGTTTTCAAAATATTACTCATCTGTATAAGTTTATACACAAGTCCCAGAAGGGGATACAAGTTTTACTACTTCCTTACATAAAGTTATCAGATTCTTCTGCATAGAAATGTACTGGTGTCCTCGGCAGCTTCCAGTGTTGTTGCAGAAGGACAGGGCTATAGATTTTCCTAGAAGTGTGAAATAATTCACAAGATTTGCTTGTTATTCATATGGACAGCACATTAATAACACAGGACCCTAGAATCCTGCCTTATCTAGGCTGCAGCCCAGCTAAAGGGATGTGGAGCTGACTCCTTAGATTTAGAACAACATTTTTCCTGCTTTCTGGAAAAAGAAAGGATGAAAAGTGCTATCATATCAGAGAAGACCAGGTATTTGAAAACACCTGAGCTCTCTAAAGGTAAATGAAAACCAATGACTTGGGGGCTACTTTGGGGAAATTTCCTTGTGAATTTGAGGTTATGTGTAAACAAGTTTTATGGCAGCTAGGTAATTGACAAAGATTTCAGGTGTGCTGTGCCATGACCTATCTCTCTCTCACACACACACGACATACACACCGTGACAGATGTTTATGCAGAGAATTTTGCTTCTTTCAAGTGGCTATATAGATGGGCTTCACAATGAGACTTCTACATTAAGTCTAGTATATGCACTAAATATAATTTTATATATAGTTTTCACATTAAAATAACATCAAAATTCTTGAAATATTTCTTAGATGATACCCACAGTCATGAATCTGATCATGTTGAGAAAATGCAGAGAATTAAACATCCAAGAGATGTTGCTAAAGTCATTGCAATTATACTGCACATAATTTGTATTATGTTTCCCAAACAGCCAGTCTAATCACAAAATTTCCTATTTATCATCTTCTTTTTTGGTGAATCCCATAGAGAAGAGTGGCTAACTAATTGAGTTTGTAAGTCATTTATCACCGAGTATGATTTAAATGTAATTTTTCTCTCTCTTTTCCTTAAGTCTGGGTATTACCAAACGTTTTATCTCTGCCTATTTGATTGATGAAACACTGTAGTCCAGTGTTTAATTTACATTTCTTCATCTGAGTGATGGTAAGCATTTTTCCCATGTTTACCAGCCATTTTTATTTCTTTCAGTGAACTACTTAAGATATTTCCTTGTGCTAAAAAATTTAGGTTTAGACCAGTCTATACAATATAATATCATTCGTATTTATAAAGTTTTACATGTCTGTATCTGTAGGCCTGCGTGTACCAAAATATTTTCTGTAAGGATATGTAGAAATATGACAAGGATCATTTCCTCTGGCAATTATGATGTGAGAGGATTAGTGGGAAAGAAAAAAAATGAAGAATTACTTTAATTTGTATTCTTTCTTTGTTAGGTTTGTACACATACGTTTCTTTTGTAAAAATTTTTAATTGATAAATAATTATGGGGTATGATGTGATGTTTTGATATATATTTCTATTATGGAATATATGCATACATTTATATTTGCAACAGATTATATATATTACTTTGATTAAAGAGTATACTTTTCTACAAAATTAATTTTTTAGAAAAAACTTATTTAAAATTAGTTTATTCACTTGAAATTAGTAGGGAAATGACTGTATGAGCTAGTTACCACACATTCCATTGTCTTTAAGGATCAGGCAGGAAATCAACCTGTCAGAGCCCAGTGTAATAATAAGAAATAGTGAGGCTTGTAGGAAACTGGAGTGTCCCATTTAAAGGCATGCAAAGTCAATTTTTTCAATAGTCTGCCGACCTCAGGAACAGGTCTGAGAATGGTTTTTGCCAGTGGGCTGGCAACTGACAACTGCTGCTCTAAACCAGAAAACAAACAAATAGAAAGATGACAGCATCTGCTCTTGGACAGATACATATGATGACTGAATTCCAGTTGTCTTTGTTAGGAGGAACAAATGTAGACAACCATCTTTTATTAGGCACTATAAAAAGCTTTGACAGCTCTTGTATATTCATCCTCTTCTTCCTCTTATGGATGCAGACTTGGATCCCTCACACTCCTGTACATGTTTAGGTGCCGAGCTGGGGACTAAATGCTGTTTCAAAGAGGATTTGCATACAATTCAGAAAGTATGCCTGAAAATGCCATCACTTCACTAAAGATGCTACGCAAGATCCTCTTCTAATAAGAACAATGGAATTTCCCTTTATAAATGTCTTCTGATAAAGTCATGTGTGTTCAGCATTCCATCTACTGAACAAGCTTGGGTGTGTTTAAAAAGAACAAAGCAAGTTTCAAACAGAGACAGTTATGAAGGGACCACAGCCAGCCTTTGTGGCATGCATCCGTGAGCCACCACAGCAATTCATTATCTCAGTATTTCATTGTGTGTGGATGAAAAGTAACAAATGGCAGAACCAAAATAGGTCATCTTCTCTGTCCCCTAAAACATTTAATATTTGTGAATATATATAGGGGCTTAAGCTTTTTCATACTATGCTTGCTCTGGAAGCTCTCTAGATGATTTCCAAGCTGCAGTTGAGCCCAAGATGTCACTGAGATACTATAAATCACATCAGTATAGGATCAGTTGTGTACTGTCTGGCCAGCCAGTCTTAGGAAACACACTGAGCTATCTACAGGCATCACACTATCCATTAACTCAGAAGACTTGAAAGATAATCCTGAGAAACAAATCATAGTACACAGACTCCACAGCATCATAGCCCCAAGTTTATTGCATGGAACTCTGGGGACTAGAGGAGATAAAAAAAAAGTTACGGTTAAAAAGGTTCTAAAAGTTTGGGAAATACTGTGTTCAAGTTTAATAAGTTACTTGTCTGCAGAACTTCTCAGAGCCTTTAATACACTATCATGTTTTGGAAGGCTAAGCAGAGGCTACCATACATAATCTTTCTCATATATATCCCATATTATTCTATGAAAAACTGTTGCTGAATTTCAAACTTCCTTCAATTCTCAAACCTTTTTCTCTACCATGGCTGTCTCTAGGAAATATGATGGTATATGGTCAAGAAAATTGTATCATGTCTTTTCCCAAGGAGCAATCACCAGAAGGAATTTTTGCAGAAGTTCTTGTTCTAGAATAATGCCACTTGAAAAAAACAATTAAAGTTACATCTGTCAAATAAATTTTATTTTGTTAAAAAATAGTTATAAACTGTAAGACTGAATACAAACAGTTCTTGGGAAAAATGAATCAAGCCATTTTATGGATAGATGTATTAACATTCCTTCTAAGCATTTATTTATTAACTTCTCTCTTTTACTACCCTTAATCTCTGACCCTCTCTTTCTCATATGCTTTGTATGTTTCTTGCTCTCACTGTCTGGTCTGTCTTGCCTCCCTCTTGTCAGTCTGTCTTTCTGGGTCTAAGTCTTTATGTATCTCTTCTCTGTCTCATTTGTTGTTATCTTGGGGACTAAGCATGATGAGCCAGGAGCAAAATGTCCTGTCATGTTGTAAGTTTTGTTTCTTCACAGAAATAGCAGGATGACTTTTTCATTGTATTAACTAAAGATTTTTTTGTTTTGTTTTAAACTTGGGTTTTCACTGTTGTGAAAGAAAGTTCTCTGATGTAACCTGGCCTTTTGTTAACACTTTCTCTTGCTGGTGATCCAGTATAAGAAGACAAGAATACCAGGTGAATGTTGCTAGTAATCAGTCATTGAAACGGTCATAATTTACATGGAAGGAGAAGAAAGACTTATGAACTTATCACGGAGACTTTTTCTTAATTACAGTGATGCTAAAATCCACAATGCCTTAAAGGACCTCGCTACTAACAACTAGTTAAATGCACCTCCCCATATTTGTCCACGTCAGAAACAGATAAAAATTACATGACAATAAAATCCTAAATAGAGAAAACTGCACAAAAATTTCACCACTCCCACTATGCTTAAACAATGAAGCTTCAATCATTCTATAAAAATAAAAGCACTGAAAGAACTGCTTCTAATTGCTCCGTAACAATGACCTAAGAAAGCGCAATCATCTTTATGACGTAGAAAGAAAAGGGGCAGGTGTTGCCCAATGAACTGCGTGTTTCTGTAAGTATCCACATGGTTTGGCTCACTTCCCTCTCACCCAGATATCTGGCATCTTATAAGAATGCCCTTGGACTATAACATGTGTTCATGTTAGTTAAGGCTTTGCCTGTGCTTGATGAATGGTGAGCCCTGTAGACAGCCCTGGTTGACCTTCTGGCTCTGCCGTGACTGGCTGTGTGATTTTTGAGCCAGTCACCAAATCTCTCTGGTCCTCAGTTTCCCAGCGAATAAAATAGAAATAATAGGAGGACACACCTTATAGGGTTAGAGTTAGAATTAAATAAGTGTATAGACTTAGAGTAGTTGGGAGAGTGGCACATAGTAAGCCTTAAACAATGGTAACTATTATTTTTGTTATTACTGGTATTAATTATATTCCATTATTTTTACAACTTTGAGATTGATACTATTTTCATGCCCATTATAGATAGATTAATTAGAATCATAGAATGTAACTTAATAAGCCCTCCAGAAATTTATTTTTGTTTGTTTTATATCATTTGTTTGGAAAAATTGTTCTCAAATAAATAGGTGTGTTTTGAGTCGTCATCCTCTTGTTTATGAATCTTTATTTGTTTTTAACTTTTAGTCCCTGATAAGTACTTGGAAATTAATGAAAGGCTGTAGGTAATATTTTTAGTTGTTCTCAAGTAAAGATAATGAGTAGCATGCTCCTTACTTCCATTTTGGGTTACAGATTAATTAAGTAATAATTAGGGTATAATGACTTACCTTCCTCCAGAATAGTGCTAGGCACAGGTTCAAGGATATAATGCTTTTATAAGTATTTATAAATGACTACTTCATAACTTAATTTGGCAAGTGTGTATTTTGGTGTTTTCCATTATTAGAAAATAGAATATCATTTTTGAAACAAAAGAACACCACTTAAAATTTTCTCCAAATATATATTATACTTTTGAATAAGCTGCTAAGGTTTTACCCCAAATTTTCTGTTCTATTTTAAATAATCTGCTCTCAGATTCTCAATCTTAAAGCAATCCAATATATGCTTCTTTTAAAATGATAGCTGTTCTCTTGTTTTTGAAAACACTGTAAAAGGCAACTGACCTGCAATTTCAGAGGAAGACAAACAAGAGCAATTGGAGCATTTACCATGGGAGATTCACTGCATAAGTCAGAATACGTTTAGGACAAACGTGGTGTATAAATTATCAACTGCTGTCATGCAGAGAAGTTGATGCCTGTCTAATCTTAGGGAACTGAGATTGGGAATGCAAGAAACACTGCAAATGCCATAAAGTGGAGAGGGTAGTTAAATAAATGGTGTATCCACCTCTGAAAAACCCATATAGGTATTCAAAATAATTTTTTGAAGAATATGTATTCACTTGGGAAATGGTCATCATATATTAAGTGAAACAAGCCATCCATAAAACTTTGCTACAGCATTTTAGTTCAATAAAATACCTACGATGTGAGTTTGCTCTTTAATAGCGGGGTAAGACTGGAAGGACATATATTAATATGTTATCTTACAATGTAGTAATAATCCCTGGGCAGTGATATCATGGGTGATTTTAGTGCATGTATCTCTGAAGTTTTCAAAATTCCTATTATAAACATGCATTCCTGAAGATTACTTACCAGTATTAGTAATATCCATGATAACTAGTTGGAAGCATTTCCAAGAAAAGATGATGGCTAAAATTCCACCATATTCAATTAATATGAAACGAAACTCATATAAAAATTTCTCTCTAAGGATTATCCACGTTTACTAGTTAGATAGAAAACAGATATTATCATTTAGTAAGCCTTTGACAGGAGTTGGACATTGTGCAAAAAACATATAGAAGATTTCCTTAATCCCCAGAACAATCTTAAAAAGTAGAAATGTCTGTAATCCCTATTTTACAGATGAGCAAACTGAGTTTAGGAAGCAAATTAATCATTCTATCAAAAATACAGACGAGGAAGCTGAGGTTAGAAAGCAAATGTCATTCCATCAAAAATGTCATTCTATCAGTAATAGTTACAGCTGTGATTCCATCCAGGTATATCAAATTTCTCAGTCCATGATGTTAATAACTACACTGAAATTTTAATTTATATTCATAGTTTATATTTAATTTTCATTCAGAGATCTAGGCCACCAAAACAATTTTGATCATAGCAACACAATAGACTTGCCCATACATGCCAATGGATTGAAGGATTTTGGAATAGAATGTTACCAAAAATATAAACAATAAACATGAGAATAAAGAACACTCAATACTTTATTGACTTTTACCTGGAAGACAGAAAGGATAGCCCTTTTGTTTGAACCAACCACACCAAAGAGTTCAGATTTTCCAAAGTCGAACAAAGTTTTCCTGAGATAAAAATATTACTGTTATGTGGCTTAACTTCTCACAAATCTTAGGGCTAGATGCCATTTCCCCCTCTGTCAGCATAAGCAATGCATTGCACTTTGTGTTTTGTATCTAAATCCTAAAGGCAATTCTATTTCTAGATCATTAGAGATAAAAATGAACTGGAAACAAAACGAAGATTTATAGTTAACGGCTTCAAGGCTTTCTTTGGCAAAGAACATGAGAAACCATCATGGTTTTGTTTTATAATGCTTATTGGCTTCTAGGCCAAGAGTTTCTTCTTTAAGAGACAGGGAAATAGCTTTACTCATCTAACTGCCTGCCTTCCCTGCATTAGAGGTGCTCACTGTGTTGACTGTAGAGTAGAGTAAGTAAATAATCATAGTACTAGTTTTTCAACCTCAATACCATTGACATTTTGAGCTGGAGAATTCTTCGTTGTGGGGATTTGGGGGAGCAGGGGTGGTCCTGTGTATTGCAGGATGTTCAATAGGATTCATGGCCTCTACCCACTAGATATCAGTAGCAGCTCCCTTGTTGTGACAAATGTGTAGACCTAAATATCTCCAGACATTACCAAATGATCCCTGGGAGAAATTGCCCCAGTTGAGAACTAGCCCCAGTATATCCCCAAACTTGACTTTTCTACATCCTTTAAAAAACAGTTTGACCTGACCAGGTGTGGTGGCTCATGCCTATAATCCTAGCACTTTTGTAGGCCTAGGCAGGAGGGTTGTTTGAGCCCTGGAGTTCGAGACAAGCCTAGGCTACATAGCACGACCTTGTCTCTACAGAAAATAAAAGAAAAATTAGGCTGAGGGAGAATGTTTGCTTGAGCCTGGGAGTTTGAGGCTGCAGTAAGCCATGATGGTGCCATGGCATACCACTTGGGTGACAGAGCAAGACCCTGTCTCTAAAAAATAAAAATAAAATAGCTTGACCTTCCTATGGCATATAATTGACAGCTGTATATGCCACATAAGCTTGCTCCTCTGG
The DNA here is from genome assembly GCF_000951035.1 of Colobus angolensis palliatus. NCBI lineage: Eukaryota > Metazoa > Chordata > Mammalia > Primates > Cercopithecidae > Colobus > Colobus angolensis. The sequence continues at coordinate 3,603,301 of NW_012115821.1, forward strand.
CTGTGATTGTTGGGCAAAGGTTGACGCATTGGCCTAAGTTGGGCCAATCCCATCTTGTCTTCTCAGATAATGTATTAAGACACAGAAACTGAGTCAAATATATGTGTGCCCTGAAGCAATACAATCATGCTGAGAGAGATTAGAGTCAGTACCATGGAAGTAAAAGCCTTATATCATTCTCTAATTTATGAGAAGGTAAAAATAAAAATCTTGAAAAGAGACAGTCTACACAGGAGAGAATTAGGTAAACAGAGATCAGAGACAGTATGTTCCATGAACAAAGAAAATGAGATGACAGCTGCCTGAAGAATTCACAAATTCCAAGAGGTTTGGCTGAATTTCCTATAATTGGTTCACCAAGATTCCTTTATTTTCTTAAAATACTTCCTCTTTACTTGGCCTAGTTTGAGTGTGTTTCTCTTTCTAACCACCTACTGATCCACAATGAAAATACATAACATGAATCGATCTAGAAGGTATCCTTCCTTATCTATATCTAGAGGAAGAACAATGAACACCAAGCCAAGGGATTCAGGTTCAATGTCCTGTTATGTGAACTAAGCAAGTGACTCATTTCTTTGAGTCCTCCTCCTGATTTCTTAAATAAAGGATTTGAAAATCAATGCACACCCAGCTCTAAATTATGAAACACAAAGATGGGAGGAGAGATTTATAGTCCCTTTGCACCTTGGACTCATTGTTTGGCAGTAACATATAAAACTGTCTTAAAGGTGGTGGTCTAAATTTGGTATTAGAGTCCATTATGCTGGGCTGAAGAGTCATTCGAGCCATGGCTTATCAACCATGGGATGAATGGAATGCTATTCAACCCTTCCAAGCCTCGGTGTTGAAAACGGTAGAGAAAAATATATCTCCTTATGGTAATCAGCTTCCATGGTGCCCCCTAATGTTCCCTGCCTGCTGGTCTTCCAGCCCTTGTAGTCTACCACCACAATGAATAGAGGCTGGTGGGTATAACCTGTAGGATATTGTGGAAATAACAAAGTGTAACTTCTGAGGTGATATATAAAGGCTTCTGTATTGTTTTCTTGGATTACTCACTCTGAGGGAAGCCAGCTACCATGTTGTCAGGACACCAAGCTTTTTATGAGAGGGTGTTCACAAGGCAAGGAACCAAGACCACGTCCCAACAGCCATGTGAACAAACCTTCTTAAAACCATTCTGCCATAATCAGTCAAACCTTCAGATCTTGACTGCAACCACATGAGATACTCTAAGCCAGAACCTCATAAGTTTAATTCGTGACCCACAGAAACTACGACATAATATTTTCTGTTTTAAGCTGTTAAGTTTTGGGATCTGTTATATCACAATAAAGAAAAAATATACTGCTTTGTCGAATTGTTGAAAGGATTAAATAAAATAATGCATGAGAAGTGTTTAGCACAGGGTTTGACCCATAATGAGGACTCAGGACAATTCTATTTATTCATCAGTTTTTCTGGAGCACCCAGAGTGGTACCTGGCATATAGTAAGTGCTCATTAAATATGTGTTGAATGAATGTGAGGTGTTGCTATATTTATTATCATTATCACCATCATCATTCTCTATAGCCTTAGTCCAAAATCATTTCCCAAATGAGCTGGACCTTCAAGTGTCTTGACCTGAAAAAATTCCTTTACCCTAATTTGCTCTAAAAAAATTTCAAAATAAAGCTATTTGAAACCCCAGAACCCAGAAGTTTAGTCCATTTTGTGCTGCTATAATGGAATATTTGAGACTGAGTATTTATAATGAATAGAAATTTATCAGCTCACAGTACTAAAGGCTAGGAAGTACAAGATGAAGGCATCAGGTAAGGGTCTTCTTGCCGCATCATCACATGATGAAAGGCAGAAAGGCAAGTGTGCAAGAGAAGTATACACTTACTTACCTTTTTATATTAGCATTAATTCTACCCATAAGGGCAGGCTCCCTGATATGATTTGGATTTATGTTCCTGTCCAAATCTCATGTCAAATTGTAATCCCCAGTGTTGGAACAGGGGCCTGGTGAGAGGTGACTGGCTCATGGAGGCAGACTTCCCCCTTGCTGTTCTTATGATAGTGAGTGAGTTCTCACAAAATCTTGTTGTTTAGTATTGTGTAGTACCTCCTCCTTTGCTCTCTTCCTCCTTTCCTGGCCATGTAAGACCTGCTTGCTTCTGCTTCACTTTCTGCCATGATTGAAAGTTTCCTGGGGCCTCCGTAGCCATGCTTCCTATACAGCCTGTGGAGCCATGAGCCAATTAAGCCTCTTTTCTTTATAAATTACCCAGTCTCAGGTATTTCCTTATAGAAGTGTGAGAATGGACTAATACAGTTCCTCACAGCCCAATCACCTCCCGAAGGTCCCACCTCTCAATGCTGCAATGGCAAGCAAATTTCAACATGGATTTTTTGGGGAAAAAACATTGAAATCATAGCACCAGAGAAAAAAGAATTCAAACTCTGCTGAGGCTGACAATTGTATAACTTTTTAACACTTTGGATGCACCTTGTTCATTATCTGGAACCACAGTAGATAAAATGAGAAATTACATTGTGTTCAGTGAATGCCATATGAACTTTTCAAGAGGTAAAACCAGGTACCTACCGTCGACACAGGAAGGCCGGTTTCTTGTTGTTCCAGCCACTTTTCCAGGTAGACAGGAACACTTTACTGTTTGTGACCTCTCCTCAATGCGATTCTTGTTACAACATCGGTGTGCTGCTATCACTTCACACGTCCCTCCTTCTGGCAAGAGAGAAAGAACAGGGACACTGATTAGAAATAACTCAGTGACTATTCGAGCCTCTGGGAGTACATGTAGAGGGGTTGAGGAAAGTAATTGAAATTATAGAAACAGTTTCCATGAAATATAATTACAAAAGGACTCTCTTCTACTATATGTAATCACAGAGAGGACAGTGCTGTACTTCCAAAGCAACAAAGAATACCAATGCATAGCCCTCAAGATGTGGCAATTCTGGGCTGTAGGTATTGAGAGGCAGTAAAGCAATGAATGCCTGGAACTAACACACTCAATAAAGATGCTGCCTGATTTAAATGCATATTTTGGGAGTCATCTTTTGTGTTATCATCAGATTTAAGATTCTCTGAGCTCTCTCTACTGACAACAACTGACACTCCAGTGATACAGAAGCTACAGTGCCAGAAAAACTGCCCAGAAATCAGCTCTCCCTTCCATTGCCTGACTACTTCAAGGGGGCTAAATAGAAAATCTATTCGGGAGATATTTCCCAAATCTAGACTTCACCCATAAATGAAAGAAAGAATTGCTGGAGAAAATGGGTAGGTGCTTTAAACAATGTCTCAAACTGCAGGCCTGGTCATATAGCTTGACTTAATTGTAACAGCTCATCCATGCATTCATCAGAATTTATTGGCAAACTAATATGTGTCACCCTCCACTAGGTTCTTAGCAGGTGAACTGTCGACTCCGTGTAAAGGCTGATAAGCATCCAGGTGGGTCTTTCCGGTCTACAGGAAATCAGCTAAGCCAGATCTCTAGAGACACACAAAAGATACACCAAGTGACCAGAAAGCAGGAGTCAACTTTCTCAACATCAAGTGTGGAGTTCAGAATAGACCCGGACCACTTAGGATTCTTGGCATTTAGAATACAGTTGGCAAAAATTCACCAAGCATTTGTTAAGCAACTTCTATATACAAATCACTGTGTGATAAACTGTATGGATGAGAATATATCCCCTGTACACAGAGGATACATATGGACACTTAGAAAACATTGTAAAAAAGAAAAGGAGGGAGAAAGGAAAGAGAGAAGACTTAAGAGACAGTTTCATCCTTTCATCCTGTCCTTTGAGAACTGTGTAATGCAGTGATCCTCAGTGCAGTGGTGGCGAGGTGTGATGTTGCTCCCTCCCCGCTAATAATAGCTGGCCAGTTTGGAGATATTTCTGATTGTCATCACTGGTTGGAGCACACTGCTACTTGTATCTTTCAGAAAGGAAGCAGGTCTATGTTAAACATCCCACAATGCCCAGGATGGCCTCCCATAGAAACAATGATCTGGCCTAAAAGATCAATATTGTGAAGAAGTCGAGAAACCCTGGCCTAACATGAAAGAAACACGAGTCTCTGATTTTGAGTAGACTAATTATGTTTCTCTCCATGGGAGGGAAGAGTTCAGGCTTTCACATCAGCCTCTTTTAGTTTGAATCTCAGCTCTGTCACTTACTGAATGCCTTAGTTTCCTCACCTGTAAAATGGGTATAATAGTAACACCTGTATCACAGGGTTATGTGAGTAAAAACAGAGAGAACACATGTAAAAGGGTTAGCGCTGAGCCTGACACATGGTAAAGAGTCTGTATATGCTTCCTATAATAAGAATACCAGAGTGACTGGATATTATTTATATCTTTGTAGGTGCCAACAAAGGTATAAATTTATATCTTTGGTGCCAACAGATATAAATTTATATCTTTGGTGCCAACAAAGATATAAATAACACACTTTCTGTCTTAGAGGGATTGAAAATATGGTTTCTCCCGGAATACTCACTCCTACCTCCCATCCCTCCAACCTCCTCACTCCAACACAAATGATTTTGCCAGTTAACTCTCCTTAGAGCTCAACTCAAAGGTCAGTTCCTTAGAGAATGTTCCTCACTTCCACCATTGTTCATTCTATTAGCACCCTACACATTTCCTGTGTGTAGTTATTCATGTCTGTGCCCTAGCCAAACTGTAAGCTTGATTGGGGTCAAGGTCATCGCTTGTTTCCTCACAGCAATGAATGGGGATTTTTGGAACAAAGGACTGGTGTGGTACAGGTATTTCTCTAGGGCAACCACCTTGGTAAGCTGTGTACAGGAGGAGCTGGAGAAGTACAAGGTATCAAAGGAGAAGAAATAAATGGCTCTTGCAAAACACTGAGTAGAAGAAAGAAGGCTGCAACTTGCTCATGGAAGAGTGCCTTACTATCTCCACATGCACAACACTGGGATTCGAGTGAATGGAATAGGGCTAATCATATATTACACTCTTTAACTCAGACACCTGCAATCATGTCACTTTAGCTTATAATTGTCAGCTACAAATACCCTCAGTCAAGTCAGTAATAGCTAGTTCAACACTTCACGAAAATGCCACTAATTTTAACATCACCTCTTGGCTCTAATACAAGAGTGGAGCAATATTTATGATTGAAAATGGCACAAGGCACATGAAAGCTCTCAGGATATATTTTGAATCTCCTATGATTTACAGTCAAGTCAACAGACACAATGACAGACATGCCAGATTGCCTGACTTACTGCACTGAGTTAAATAATACTGACAACAAGATGGGCACTGAAGGTCCAAAGCCTATACCTCATGGCACTGCTGTCAATGAGAAAAAGGAATTCTTCTCTGCTACTCTTGGAGCTTGCTGCCATTTCTGGAGCTCTGATTTGGATGCTGGACGCTGTATTAATTATACGCATTCCAGCAATGTTACAAGGTATTGTCCCCACTTTACACACGAGAAGCTGAGACTCAGAGGGGTTGAATAACTTGCCCAGAATTGCATAAGTGTGACCCCAGTCTACCAGATTCCAAAACTCATGCTTTTTGCATCTTTTCACAAGTGGTTGTTCCTTGTGGTTGAAAAACTTTCAAGAAAAAGTTTGACACTTGGCTTAGAAACGTTATCAAGGTTAAATATCCAAGCCACCCCTCCTCCCCCAGTTGTGACTCTGACCTTATTCATTTTGTTTGTTTGTTTTGAGATGGCGTTTCCCTCCTGTTGCCCAGGCTGGAGTGCAATGGTGCGATCTCGGCGCACTGCAACCTCTGCCTCCCAGGTGCAAGTGATTCTCCTGCCTCAGCCTCCTGAGTAACTGGGGTTACAGACATGCACCACCATGCCCAGCTAATTTTTTTGTATTTTTAGTAGAGACAGGGTTTCTCCATTTTGGTCAGGATGGTCTTGAACTCCCGACATCAGGTGTGATCCACCGACATCAGGTGATCCCAGCATCAGGTGATCGGCCTCCCAAAGTGCTGGGATTATAGGCATGAGCCACCACTCCTGGCCGATTTGTTATGACTCTCTCTCTCCTTCCCTTTCCTCCATGGACACTGGTTTTGACAGTTACTGCATGAGCACCCTAGGCACATACCCCATGACACTCCCAACAGATCTCTGGCTCACCCACTCCCCACTCCATCATTGCTCAAATGTCACTTAATAAGAGGCACACTTGACACCTGTCTACTCAAAATAAATCATACTCCCCGTAGCCAGTACTCATGAGCTCCCTTGCTTTATGTCCCCTCACTCCCCTGCCCCCAACACCTGTAACTTTCAAACACAGTATATAATTTTCTCAAGACATTATTGTCCATGTGTCCCATTGGAAATCAAACTCCTCCAGAACATGGATTCTTATTGCTTTATGTATTCAACAATGTGTGGAATATTATTATCAAGGTTTAAAATGTGCTTTTAACACATATTTTATTTAATTTTCAAAGTAGTTCAAAGATGGAGGTAGAACTATTATTATTTCAATTTTCTAGAGATGATGCAGACTTAGAGCAAGCAATATAGCCATGCAACCAATGGTAATAATAATAGTATTAAAGAAATTAATCATTTATTGAGTTTTTCCTATGTGCCCAATACCATAATAAACACATCACAAATCTTTATTTTACAGGAGAAGCAACTGTGACCAAGAGTGACTTAGAAACTTGCCCATGTTTCAGCCTACAGAATGGGAGAAAATTTTTACAATCTACCCATCTGACAAAGGGCTAATATCCAGAATCTACAAAGAACTTAAACAAATTTACAAGAAAAAATCAACCCCATCAAAAAGTGGGCAAAGGATATGAACAGACACTTCTCAAAGGAAGACATTTATGCAGGCAACAGACACATGAAAAAATGCTCATCATCACTGGCCATCAGAGAAATGCAAATCAAAACCACAATGAGATACCATCTCATACCAGTTAGAATGGTGCTCATTAAAAAGTCAGGAAACAACAGATGCTGGAGAGGACGTGGAGAAATAGAAACACTTTTATACTGTTGGTGGGACTCTAAACTAGTTCAGCCATTGTGGAAGACAGTGTGGCAATTCCTCAAGGATCTAGAACTAGAAATACCATTTGACCCAGCCATCCCATTACTTAGCATATAACCAAAGGATTACAAATCATGCTGCTATAAAGATACATGCACATGTATGTTTATTGTAGCACTATTCACAATAGCAAAGACTTGGAACCAAAAATTTCCATCAATAATAGACTAGATTAAGAAAATGTGGCACATGTACCATGGAATACTATGCAGCCATAAAAACATATGAGTTTATGTCCTTTGTAGGGACATGGATGCAGCTGGAAACCATCATTCTTAGCAAAGTATCACAAGGACGGAAAACCAAACACTGCATGTTCTCACTCATAGGTGAGAATTGAACAATGAGAAGACCTGGACACAGGATGGGGAACATCACACACCAAGGCCTGTCATGGGGTGGGGGGAAGGGGGAGAGATAGCATTAGGAGATATACCTAATGTAAATGATGAGTTAATGGGTGCAGCACACCAATATGGCACATGTATACATACGTAACAAACTTGCATGTTGTGCACATGTACCCTAGAACTTAAAGTATAATAATAATAATAATAATAATAAAGAATATCCATACAAATTTAAAATGCAAGAAAAAAAAAAGAAACTTGCTCATGTTTTACCTAGCAAGGAGCCAACAGCATTGAGATCAGAACCCAGACCCTCACCCCATATACAGTGCTCTTTCCTCTGTCCCACCCTCACATACATGATGTCATTTCCTTGAAAAAGGGAGAAAAGCTTGGTAACTGGGAAATGACGAATGCTCCATTTTCATTAAAGACTTGCATATAAAGTCAGTGACCCCAGGGCACGTCTTCCTTAGACGCACAGATGGTGGATTTGCACACAGGAGGCCAGGAAGGTGTTGCTCTAAATAACAGGCTCGTCAGTTTTGACAAGTTGAACTATGGCCTCAATTACACATGCTGCTCAGGTACACTGGCGCAGAGTCCAGAACTAGGTCTTGGTGGATACAGTGAAACCCCACAGGATCCCAACAGTTGGAAGATCTGATTGGGCCATGATACCTAAATCTCATTCCCAAAGTTTATGTTGTGACAGATCTAGCCACAGTAAAACGGAGCAATTTAATCTTTCAATCTATCCTGCCCATGGAAGCCTGGACTTGTATTAAAAAAGTAAAAATATTCGCTCTTTGGCAGGAAAATTCACACTTACATAACTTTGCTCTGAAGATACATTTTGTGGGGCTTTGTGGATTATCCAAGGGGGCTCAGTTACCTCCACTCTAAGAAAGGAGATAAGCTATTTTTAAAGTTCAATATAATAATCTATTCTTCACAGAGATTCTTCTGCTAATGAAAAAGTGAAATCAGTCATACTTAGGTGATTATCAGCTATCTAAAGGAAGTATTAAATGACAAATATTTGATTGATACATTATTAACTAAAGGCTAGGCTTTATTCACAGATTCTTTTAGCTTTTACATAATGTACTTTCCTGTTTCAGGGTCCCATCAAAGATACCACATTACATTCAGATGGGTAGATGAATGAACAAAATAAAAAATGAATAACAAATCTGTCATGGATTTCTGAATGATCAAATAATATGGAACCTAACTGAGAAGGGTGTATGCCTTTGGTATAGCAGAGTATATATACAGAGTATAGTAAGCTTGTAAAATACACACCTTCCCCCATTCCTATGTGTTTTTCACTTCTTGGCTATATCAAGAGCCCACCTTTACTTGGGTCCACCCATGATACAGTGAGAAGGTGATCAAATTCTATAAGGATATAAAAGGACATAAAATTCCTGTTACAACCACAGAGATAAAATTTTTCAAGACTCCCTCAGACAAAAGATTCTCCTTATCTATTGCCCCCATCAGCTGGCTTCTTGGAAAAGGAGAAAGGAAACCAAAATGTTCCCCAGAGTTGATCTCATTGAAAGGGAAGAGTTAAGTTTGTCATACCCTTTCTGGAAATTAGAAAATGTCCATTTTAATACAATGTATCTGCATTTTAAGGTTTACCTTGTGAACTATCCTTTCAAACTTAACTGCCAAGGTGATTTCAAACTGAAAATATTTGTCATTGAAATGTCTTTCAGACTTTTCCTTGGTGTCAATGCCTATCCATTTCTAAATTTCATCTCAGTCCAAGTCAAAATGATTTCAAGATGATCTACGGTTTCTCAAAGCTAAGTCATCTAAGTGCTTCCTTAGAAAATGCAGCTCCTTTTTTTTTTTTTTTTTTGCTTATGGAAAATAGCCTCTTTTTTGGATTTCACCCAGGATCTGTAGATCTAAAAAATAAGACAGATGAAGTAACCTATCATCTAATGGCAGAGGATGTAGAATAAAGAACAGGTTAGTATGGAGGTTAATTGTACTACTCAGATTTTCCAGATTATTGTTTCTGTTATCAGTTAATCTGCAGAAAACACATATCTAAAATATCTATAAAATTATTCCAAACCCCTAAATCTAGCATTATAAGGGATCCCATTGTTCTTTCCAATTAGGAGGTAAATGCTGTAATTATCTGGCTAATGCACACTGATCTGAAAAAGTTGGATTTGTTAAATGTACTCTGCTTTCCAGTTCTCTTTCTGCCACAAATCTTCAAAACAGTGGTCTTTCTTCTCATTCCTTTTGCTCATGTTGACCCAGGTATTAACGGGAAGGTCCCCTGCAAAAAAAAAGCTCCATGGGGCATCTCTCTATTTTCCCATCTGCTCTTTTCTCTTGGGTTTATCAGAGCCCTGAATACATTATCAAACCTATTTTTAACAGGAAAAGAAAGTTTCTAATATCCAAAAAAGAGAAAAAGATAGCATTTCAAGATTATTTCTGGCAGCAGCAACTCTGAGCTGGAGAAGTTAAAAAAATGCCGAGTCCAATATGCTCCTAGCAATGATCCCTCCTTCCCAGCTCAATGCATCACTGTCTTGACCTGTACAAGTGAGGAAACAAGGAAGATAAATTGCTAAAGATAATGTTTCTTTTAAAAGGAGTCCCCACTGGTGACAATTATGTGTCATGATGGAAAGGGAAGAAGAGGTTAGGAATGACTGGCAGGCAGATGAGTAAAAGCTTGACAACTGGCATCATAAGCCAGGGTTTGCCCCCAGATTGGATATTTAATAGAAATAGCTCATACCAACCAACTGGATCACTCTGGGCTACAAACTGGGTCAACTTTTTAGAATGGACACCTATGGGAATTTGCAAATGTCCGATCTTTTTCATCTGCCAGGGAATTGGACATTCAGTATTATCTTTTGCTGTTGGTGATTGTATTAGTCTGTTTTCACACTGCTGTAAAGATACTACCTGAGACTGGGTAATTTACCAACAAAAGAAGTTTAACTGACTCACAGTTCCGCATGACTTGGGAGGCCTCAGGAAACTTATAATCATGGTAGAGTGTGAAGGGAAAGCAAGTACTTTCTAAAAATGTGGCAGGAGAGAGAATGCTGGGGAAATGGCCACTTTTAAAATCAGTAGATTTTATGAGAACTCCCCCACCATCATGAGAACAGCATGGGGGAAACCACCCTCATGATCCAGTCACCTCCAGCCAGCTCCCTCTCTCGACATGTGGGATTACAATTCAAGATGTGATTTGGGTGGGGACATAGTGCCAAACCATATCTATCAGTGATTTCATGTCCAAGACAAAGCATAGCCAAACAATTTAAAATTATCACAACAGCAGGTTTTCTGGGAAAGAAGAAACGATGCTAAGTGGGTAGTGTAAATTGGAATATAGAGAATTGCTTTAAAAATAAAAAGAGAGGGAATGTAAACTAAGCCTTGTATATGTGCATGTATGTGGGTATTGCTATGGTGGTCTTCCTGAACCATACTCTGAGTTACATTCTCCTGTGTATGATCCTACATCTCCTACATAATTCTTGTACAATAATATTTACAGTGTGCATGATTTTGATTTTTTAAAAATAATGTATTGCTTTTCCTATAAAGAGGAAGGACAACATTTTTTTCTTTTTTTTTTTTCTGTTTTACCATTATCCCAGTACTAAGCTTGAAATCTGGCACTTGTTTGGTCTGTATAGAGTTGTTGAATGAACCTTTTCCTCAGAGATTCACTTTTGACCCCCATTATATGTTCTCTTAGCAAGCTGAACTTTTCTTTTCAGCATGACTCCTAACTGGAATTACGGGCTTGTTGTCTAGCCTATTTGGCTGGGCGCTCTATGCTGGCAGGAGGACCACATCTTGTTTAATTCTTTATCTCTTGTGCCTGGAATAACAGTGGGCAGTCACACATTTACTAAATTATTAAATGACTGAATGATGAAAGGAAGGAAGGAAGGAAGGAAAGAAATGGAGGGAAGAATAGATGGAATGTAAAGGGAAAGAAAAGGAAAATAGAAAGGAAAAGGTAGAAGAAGAAAGACAGAATATATAAATTAATCCTCTTTTGGGAACTTTTTCTGAACATCCATTATGTGAATATTTTCACAAAGATGAATTTGAGTAAGTGTAGCTTTTGCAAAGATGAGAACTTCCAATATACCTTCTAGAGAAATCAACTTGGGATTTTGGTTTGGGATGGTGTCAAAACATACAAAGGAAAAGCTTTTCACTCTAAGTGAAATAGCTTTAAAATGAAATAGCAATTAAAAGTAACTGTGAGGAAACTTCAGTTCTCATTAATAGGCCAGGATATATGCTTATAGCCAAAGGCAACTTTTGGAGAAAATGAATAAACCATATTTAAAGAATGTTAAGACTGACATGATTATTAGAATCCTTGCATTTCCACTTTATTATAAATGGTTTCTTTAAAAGCTGTAATATGTAAGAAAAATCACAAATTTTTTTCAGAGTCACTTTTACAGGACTTCTTGATCAAAGTTTTATAAATGGCTTTTTTGGAATTCATCGTAGTGGGTGACAGAAATGCATATTTAAGACTGTGTTTAAAATGCTTTATTGACCCAATGGACTGGAAGGAAGCTCTGAGTGTCTTTGTCTGTAAATCATTGACAAGAGAGACACTAATGGATCTTTAAGCATGTTTTGGTTGAGGAGGGCAAAATAGATGCTTGATTTGTTTATGCTTGAGATTAAACAAATTCCCATCCATTCTCTCCCAGGGTCCTCGGGTATGTAGAGGAAAAAGGTAGGAAAACGGAAGAAATTCTGGGCAGGACAACAATGTTTGAGGCAGGGTAGCAGAATGGATGGGATCACAGATTCCAGAGCCAGGCTGCAGAGACAAGTCCTGGGTCTGCTGCTTCCTATTATTTTTCATTCCATATTTCAAGGTTCTTATCTGTGGAATGTGGATGACAGCATCAACTTTACAGGGTTGTTTTAAGAACTACACTATTGCCTAGCTGAGTCAATGGTCTTGGTTTAAGAATAGGGTTGAGGGAGATCCAAAGGGGATTTAGGTCAAGAATACTGCATCCTATAGTAAACAGTAGACACATTATAGCTATTTTTCTAAGCCTTATTTCATTTCAATTCTTGTCCTAATCACAGTAGAATATAACTTATTTATTTTAGATGTTAGCTCAGGGAACTTGAAGGGCATTGATGCTGTGATCCAGTTTCCAAAGACTAACATTGACATCCAGGGTGAATGCCCCGGATTACAATAGTTGTAATAATTCTTATACTTAACAGGTATAAGAATTAAATAAATACAGGCAAAGTGATTATAATAATACCTGGTTCAGAGTAGGCATGAAAATTTACTCTGATATTACTAATACTATTGAAGTTATCATCTTTGACCAGGTCATCATTGTTGGTGGGAAAAATATAACTCTTATTTTTTCCCTTTTTCCACCAATATGGACTACTCCTCACTCTTATCTTTTTACTCTCATTTCAGGCTAATCACGGAGGAACTACATTTAGGCATCATTATCTCCCTGAAATAAAATGGCTAAAAGTAAGGCAATATCACAATCAACTCAACACCCATCCACTAGATTTCTTCAGTTTTTTAAAAGAAGAAAATGACTTATATATTGGATATGTTGAAAGTCTACTGCAGAAATAATTTTTAGTAACCGGTCTACCCCCATGGAAATGCATTTTACCCAAAGGTGCACCAATGAGGTTACAAGAACACACTTGATTCCCTACTGCTCTTTACATATTGTGGAACTTTTACTCTTTCCCAACAAGGATGCATCAGAGAGCATGAGGAAAGGGAACCCATGTAATGGAGTGGACATCAGACTGCCTTTGGGCTACTCTCAGATCTGCCTTCAAATTTTTGTTAAAATAAGGCTGAGGATATATCTTCATTTTTCTATTCTCTGTCCTCAAATTTGCTTGCTTGATGTAGACTTTCCTTCAATCATTCCAAATTAATGCAATCTCAGAAATGAAACAACTGAAGGGGAAGTTTCTACCTCAAAGTGGGGCATTCACCCTGGATGTCAATATAAGTCTCTGGAAACTGAATCACAGCTTCCCTGAGCCAACATCTAAAATGAATAAGTTGTATTCTACTATGACTGGGACAAGAATTGAAATGAAATACGGCTTAGAAAAACAGCTATATCTACGTTCGTTTTAGTGTGCAATATTCTTGACTTAAATCCCCTTTGGATCTCCCTCAACCCTATTCTTAAACCGAGACCATTGACCCAGCTAGGCAATAGTTGATCAGGCTTTCCTTCACCATTGTTATCCTTTAAGGCTGAGAATGACATGGAAACAATTTCTAGAACAGACATAGGCCATGCTATTTTATATGAATAACTCCTCTGGCTATACTAATTTTTCTAAAATTATGTAACACACTGACATAAAAGACAGAATATACTAATATCTAATATAATTTTGAATAATTAACATCACTTTGGTTACTAGCTGGATGATTTGGAGCAAGTTGTAACCTCTAAGCCCTTGTCCCTCTAAGCAAAATGCCTAAATTTAATGGATACTGTGAGCATTAGAGATTGTATATGAAAAGTAATTAAGAAATCAAGCAGCACATAGTAGGTATTCTATAAATAAGGGCTGCCATTCTCCTTGTTATTAATATAAAAATTGAAACCCAATTTCAAAGACAACACTGGAGGAGGATGAAAGGGTAGAATTCTGAAAGGTTGGAAAATGGAGTCATTTGCCTTTTAGATTCCAGGTTTCAAAGACCCCAAATTTCTGAGCTGTTCCTGCAATGGCAAGTGGCCTAATGTGCCCTTTCCATTGCATACTCACTTTGTCTAGTCTTTTTTTTTTTTTTTTTGAGATAGGGTCTCACTCCATTGCCTAGGTTGGAGTACAGTGACATGATCACAGCTCACTACAGCCTTAACCTCCCAGGCTCAACTGATCCTCCCACCTCAGCCTCCTGAGTAGCTGGAACTGTAAGCACATGCCACTATGTTTAGCTAATGTTTTGATTTGTGTTTTTGTAGAGATGGGCATCACCCTTAGTACTCCCTATGTATTACTCCTAGGTTATAAACCATGCTGGTCTCGATCTCCCAGTTTCAAGCAATCCTTCTGTTCTCAAGTGATCCTCCCACCTCAACCTCCCAAAATGCTGGAATTACAGGTTTGAGCCACTACGCCTGGTCTCACTTTGTCTACTCCTACCTCTTAATTCATTTTTGTTCTCTGTTTCTTTATAACATATTTAATGATATACAAGCAGGAATACATGCTGAGAAATAAGCCCAACAATAACCATTAACTTCTTTTTATTCTCTTAGAATGAGATACTTTCATTATTGTTCACAGATAAGTGTAATAGATGTTAAAAGGAACATGGGTGGTGATTATACACAAACTCCTTTATGAAGATATAAATGTACAGTCAACAAAATAAAGCAGATACTGCAATATGAAGACTCCAAATCCATCACTTCTAAACCATAACTATTTTATGATATTTCTTTTCTCCAGCTAAATGAAAAAAAATGCCATGGAACAACATTTTTGAGTTGGCTGAAGTGAAGATGAGAAGATCAAGACAGAATTTGAGATACTCAAGGAAGAAGTGGCCGTTAAATACTGTCCAGTTTAGGGCCAGATGCCCATCAGTGGGCCCTCTTGCTGAGCCATAAACTGATCTCAAACTGCAAATCCCCCCCTTTTTTTTTCTTTTTGAAACAGAGTCTCGCAGTGTTGCCTGGGCTGGAGTACAGTAGCACAATCTCAACTCACTGCAACCTCTGCCTCATGGGTTCAAGCGACCCTCCTTCCTCAGTCTCCCCAGTAGCTGGGATTACAGGCACTTGCCACCACACCTGGCTAAGTTTTCTGTATTTTTTAGTAGAGACGGGATTTCACTATGTTAACCAGGCTGGTCTCGAACTCCTGACCTCATGATCTGCCTACCTTGGCCTCCCAAAGTGCTGGGATTACAGGCATGAGTCACCACGCCCAGCCCTTTCTTTTTTTTCGGTCCTATAGGAGAACTGCATACAAATCCATAGATGTTAGATTTTACTTTCATCTATGGGCCACTTACTAACCACCTCCTAAATAAACTGTTAAATGTTTTGGAAATCTGTTATGCAGATACTAAAATTAGAGTGTTGTTTATGTCTAACATATTCCGTAATTGAGGATTTTGTGAAGAAGTTGTCTTTACAGCATCAACGAATGGTATTCTTTTAAATCTCAGCAGGTCTGTGAGTGGTAGGATGGTTGAGAGCATAGTGTTTGAGATCGAATTTTGGGGTCATTGACTGGGTTTTAACTGCTTCCACCCTTTATTAGCTGGATCTATCTCAGGAAAATCATACAAGCTTTCTATTCTTAGTCTCCTCACCTGTAAAATGGGGAAAATAGTAGTATAATACTTTCATCATGAGGTTGTTGTGAGGATGAATGACTAAACACAGGGAAAGCACTTGGAAGAGTCTGGGAGTACAGGAGCAATGTGTTTGCTCTGATGCCGTTACTATTATTAGTGTTAGCTGGGGCAGCCATTAGGGATGCCAATGACTGTCTCCTCCTCTTGGGCTTATGGTAGTTACTGACCCCCTTGTGGGAGGAGGAGGCATTGACTGTTTTTAGTCAACTGGGTATTAATGGACTTGACATATCACTACCAAGCTGAGCTTTTAATTGTCTGTGCAAGGCCTTCCAGGGCTCTCTTTCTGCTGGTGTGGAAGCCAGTGGTATTTTAGATCAAGGATCAGCAAAGTTTTTCTATAAACATCCAGATTATAAACATTTTCAGCTTTGTGGGCCATCTGGTCTCTGGAGCAACTACCAAACTTTGCTGTTATATCACAAATGCAGCCTCAAATGATATATAAACAAATTAGTGTAGCTGTATGCCAATAATATTTATGGAAACTGAAACTTGAATTTGTGTAATTTTTATGTGTCACAATTTCCAGCCATTTAAAAGGTAAAGATAATTTTTAGCTTGTGGATCATAAAAATCACATGATGCACCAGATTTGGCCTACAGGCCAGTTTGCCAACCCCTATTTTAGACAGTGCTTGCAACAGAAGTTCTAGTCCCTGAGTAACTCCTGCAAACACAGCCACACTGATGAATCACAATGGGTATGTTGTATGATCAAGCAATAAACTTTTGCCTTTTGAAGCCCGTGAGATGTGGAGGTTGTTGCTGAAGCTTAACAAACCCACTATACAGTCTACTACACAGTCATGCCTCACTTAATGACAAGGATAAGTTCTAATAAATATGTCATTAAGTGATTTCATCTTTGTGCTAATTCGTAGAGGGCCCTTACACAAACCTAGATGGTATAGCCTACTACAAACCTAGGCTAGATAGTATAGCCTATTATTCCTAGGCGACAAACCAGTACAGCATGCTATTATACTGCACGTGGCTATGACATAATAAGTATTTGTGTATCTAAATCTATCTAGACATAGAAAACATACAGTAAAAATATGGTATTCTACTGTGTTATAATCTTATAGGTCTGTTGTTAACTGAAACATTGTTATGGGACACATGACTATTATTCTTTAAGATCATGACAGCAAAAGAGATGCCTTCCACCCTTAACAGTATCTAAGTAGCCTCTGCAAATATGTTTACTAATAACTGTTGGGTGGAGCCATTTCCAAGGCTTTCACTCAGTGAAAAGTCTTTCAAATCCATGTCTTCCAGGCAGAACTAGAATGAGGTACTTTTGCTTATCTTTTGCCTGTGCATACATACCTCATCCAAGCCAAGAGTCTGGCCCTTATCATCTGGATATTTTATTGGTTTAGCTGAGAGGTAATAACAAAGTATATATTTATTTATATTTTGAGGGCTGTGCCTCATATCCATAGCCAGAGAGACCAGAAAACACACATTTAGGAGAAAAGAAGGCAAACAGAAATCTTGATTTGTGTTACACATTGTAGATGTCATTAACTATGACTCAAGTAGAAAAACTTATTACTCCTCTTTTTGATAGTGATGACAATTTAATAGTATTTGACTCTACCGAGTTACATACAGCATCCGCAGACATTGAAAGAGACTGTTTATCAAGATGATAAATAAGTTTTTCTTTTCCTCTCTGGCTGCATGGATGTGATCAGAAGTCTAAGACCATCTGAATTCACTTAGTCTGGCCACCAGGCAGAGGCTAAGCTACCTGGGACCATCTGTGCTTGAAATGAGCTTCCCTTAATAGACCCTCTCCAGGCATGTCAGCACTAACAGAGACAAGTTTGCATGAACGAATGAGCACCCGTGCATTCAGGGTGAGCTTCGGGGTGGAGAGAAGGGAGTTAGTTATACTGGAAATCCTGCTCTCTGGAAATCTCATGCTCACAAATTTCATACCGCAGAGCTAGTTTTATCTTCTGGGTTATGTAGCTATTGCAAAGCAGGCTGGCTAAATTCTTGATATGCCAAGAATGTAGAATTAGTTTTTATGGGGAAATTATAATAAGAAACACTTGTCAAATAAGTGTTTGTTCTTAGTATTATTGCTATTGCTAGCTGTAGCCGTCATTAATGTTATTAGTTATTTCTACTCTGTAGCAGACACCTGTTCTTTCTGCCTGCCCAGCAAACTGTCCTGCTTCTACTGATGACTGCTTCTTCTTTCTTCTAGGGAAGCCAGTGACCTCTCTTCCCCATTTTCAGTTCATGGAGTTTGGGAGGTGCTGATTTCACGCCCTGCTCTAAGAGAAGACACAAGACTGAAGACTGGTAGTGAAGATAATGACATCTCTGGTGACCAGGTGGTTGTTAACAAGGGCTGGTACCTGGTCCAAGCTATACACAAAGAGATCCAAATGCAGAACATTTATTCTTGGGGAAGTAGTAGAGTGTTTTCCTCTAAGCATTACTGATGAAAAGATGTAAGTCTGGAACTTGCCACTGTCTAAGCACCATGATGGAAAAGCCTGCAGGAGAATGTAGTCAACCCAGAGGAACGCTGAGCACAGAGGTGGAGCACCTCCTGACACTATGTTAGTATTATTTGATGCCACTGTGCCGGAAGCGGGGTGCTGAACTTTAGCCAGTAAATGCCTTTTTTTCTTGATTGAGTTTGAATGAGATTTTCTGTGATTCACAATACAAAGAGCCATGAGGTACAGTTGTATTCAAAGTATCAGTAAAATTATCTTTAGTTATCTCTTGTGGATTTGTTACATGCAGAACTCTGTAAATGCCAAAGTTGACTGAGGCACTGCCCTAGTTCCAGTGTCACCTCCTCAAGGAAGCCCTCCTTAACCTCCTGATTGGGTCTGTGACACTTCCCTCTTTATCATCCTGGATTCATGACTTCCTCCACTTCAGCACATTCACAACTGCAATTTTATATGTGTTTGTGAAATATGTTGTCTGCCTCTACCAAGAAGTGCAAACTCCACGAGTTGGTGGTCATGCCTGCTTTCACTGATCGGGTTATCCCAAGTGTCCAGCACAATGTCTGGCTGTGGAAATCACTGCTGCCAACACAATACTCATTCTCTCCTTTTTCTGTATGGCTAGAACAGTAATTTGCCCACACATTCAAAAATATTTTTCTGTCCCATTCACAGCTGTGGATGAACACCTGACACATTTCTCGTCAATGTTATAAAAATGAAAGTCCACTGAGGCCATCTAGGAAGATTGCACATTCCTGACATAGTCACTGCTTCTCTTGTCTGTTGTCTCTTTACCACCTAGTGTATTTTCCCCTCAAGTATATAGTTAGGAATTAATTAGGTAATTTCCATGTATAAGTATCCACTAAGTTTGATATTTGAATCACTACCAATAACATCTTCTGTGAATCAACAGTATGTATAAGATTTACACAAATATAAAAACAGACTTGCCTCTTAAAGAATCTGATTGGTTAGAGAGGAAGAGAATTTAGCAGTTTCTACTTCATTCAGCCTGAATATGACTCTGTTCTCCTTATAGTTGGGAGGATTACTGGGGTTCAAATGCTGATGGTTCCTTATCAGGGCTGGAATAAGCAGCATAAGCAATAAAGCTCTGAGAATCTTCGTTGTATGTATAGACTTAGTTGCTGGAATGCACTATAGTTTTGTAATTACTCTGAGTGTCACTGGCTGGAATATTGTCATTGTATTTTATAACTGGTGAATCTCAACAAATGAAACTTCTTGAACCTTAATTTAGTTATCTGTAAAATGGGAATAATGATGACTATTACTATATGTAGTTGAAATCCACTGTTCTTGCTTGCCTATTCCTCATTCCCTCTTTTGGTAACAGCACACCTGGTTTCCTTTGTAGAGTGACCACCCCTACCCCATTTTCAGTTGATGCAGTGCAAGTGAACAAGGGCTCCAGGAGTAGGATTATGACCTGGCATGGTCTTTTCCCAGCCACAGTGAGTAGCTTAAGGATGGGCTTGTCATCCAAGCTGGTTAAGTCAGACTAGACCTGGGCTATGTGGAAACATTGGGTAAGAAGCAGCTTTATTTCTGTTGAACTTGAAAATGTGAGCTCACCTTTGGAGAGATCCTGTGTGAGTTGAGATTGAGCTGACATGCACACCGGTGCAGAGAGGCGATAGAGATGAACCTAGCCCTTGTGACACCTTTGAGCACTAGATCCAATGCTGCCAGCTCTACCTCTCTAATTTTTGTTTCTGCATGTCAATAGATGGTCCTCCTTTTATTTGTTTCATATAGAATTAAGTTTTAGTGTTCCAACAATGTACCTCATTGAGTAGTTATGAGGACTGAATAAGAAAAATGTGCATAAAGCATTTAGCACAGTGCCTAGAACACAGTAACCACTCAAAGTGGGCATTTTTGTTACTATTATTAATATATATCCATTATTATGAAATTGTTGGAATTTTATTATGCTAACATGAATTATGGGCCTGCAAGAATTGTTGAATATCTTTAAATTTACTGAGAGCAATTGGGAAAGAGAATCAGTTAGATACAGATTTTCTGAGACTTCTACTGAAGGTGAAGTCCAAATAACTCACCATTATTGATTCCTAGCAATTGATAGTTAAACAGTCAATTGAACTGATTCTTAGTCAACTGGATGGTTGAACCTCTGTTGTAAAGAAATCCCAAACAACAGAAAAATGAAATAATTGGCAAAATATTAATACTACAGTGAAATCTCCTGGGCTCAGTAATCCCCCAAACAGGGGTTCAAATCCCAACCCTCCTGCTTATAAACCATGTAAAATGGATATATTTCTTAATCTCTCTGAGCTTTGTAAAATGAACACCTTCTTCATAAGGTAATTGTGAAAAAGAAATGGAGTAATACGAACTGTTCAGTATAGCCGGACTTGGATTGTAAAACTGCATAGTTATTATTACTTTTGATATTTTAATTATATTGACTGTCATGAATAAGCTAGTTCAACTCTAAAGTTATGTAAATTAGAACTTAACATTTTTATGGCCAAAAAATAATGATTAATTGTCATTTGATCAATGTAGAAGCGATGTGTGGAAATAGAGTAATTTGGATGTAAAGTTGGTTAGACTAAATGAGAGAGAAATTTTTCTGCTTTATTGAAAAGAATGCAATTTTTGGAATATAAACTTATTCCTTTAGATAAGTTATAAATAAAGAATGAGTGACTCTGCAGTGAGAAGTCTGCAAGAAAATGAACTTCTTCTTTGATTGGATGTCTATTTGCCAGCAGACATTTTATGACTGATAATCTGAAGAGCAGAACATAGTTACTGAAGTTTCAGTTCCCTGAAGAAACACTTACATAAGTTAATGTTCATAATGAAATAACATCAAGGAACAGCTAGACAAAAAATACATAAATTTCAACCTAAGGTTAAAGTTTTCTTCTTCACAGTAAACTATATTCAGGTTAATGGGATTGACATGGGATCTGAAGCAACTAGGGAGGCCCAGTTGCTTTATACCCTATTTCTACTGCAGTCAATAAGGAAAGACATTTGTAGGGATGCTAGCTCCAGACAGCATTTGTGAAAATGGAAGATCCTTCTATGGTTTTTATGGTTTTAGGTCTCACATTTAAGTCTTTAATCTATCTTGAGTTAATTTTTGTATAAGGTGTAAGGAAAGGGTCCAGTTTCAGTTCTCTGCATATGGCTAGCCAGTTTTCCCAGCACCGTTTATTAAATAGGGAATCCTTTTCCCATTGCTTGTTTTTGTCAGGTTTGTGGAAGATCAGATAGTTGTAGATGTAGGTGTTATTTCTGTTGCCTTTGTTCTGTTCCATTGGTCTCTATATTTGTTTTGGTACCAGTACCATAGTGTTTTGGTTATTATAGCCTTGTAGTATAGTTTGAAGTCAGGTATTGAGATGCCTCCAGCTTTGTTCTTTTCGTTTAGGATTGTCTTGGCTATACGGGCTCTTTTTTTGATTCCATATGAAATATAAGGTAGCTTTCTCTAGTTCTGTGAAGAAAGTCAATGGTAGCTTGATGGGAATAGTACTAAATTTGCAAATTACTTTGGAAAGTATGGCCATTTTCATGATATTGATACCATTCAGGACACAGGCATGGGAAAATATTTCATGACTAAAACACCGAAAGCAATTGTAACAAAAGCCAAAATTGACAAATTGATCTAATTAAACTGAAGAGCTTCTGCACAGCAAAATAAATTATCATCAGGAAACAACAGATGCTGGAGAGGATGTGGAGAAATAGGAACACTTTTACACTGTTGGTGGGAGTATAAATTAGTTCAACCATTGTGGAAGACAGTGTGGCAATTCCTCAAGGATCTAGAGCCAGAAATACCATTTGACCCAGCAATCCCATTACTGAGTATATACTCAAAGGATTATAACTCATTCTATTATAAAGACATATGCACACATGTTTATTGTATCACTGTTCACAATAGCAAAGACTCGCAAACAACCCAAATATCCATCAATGATAGACTGGATAAAGAAAATGTGGCACATATACACCATGGAATACCATTCAACCATTAAAAAAGAATGAGTTCCTGTCCTTTACAGGGACATGGATGAAGCTGGAAACCATAATTCTTAGCAAACTAACACAGGAGCAGAAAACCAAACACCGCATGTTCTCACTCATAAGTGGGAGCTGAACAATGAGAACACATGGACACAGAGAGGGGAACATCACACGCCAGAGCCTGTTGGTGGGTAGCAGGCAAGGGGAGGGAGAGCATTAGGACAAATACCTAATGCATGCGGGACTTAAACCTAGATGACTGGTTGATGGGTGCAGCAACCCACCATGGCACCCTGTGTAACAAACCTGCATGTTCTGCACATGTACTAGGAATTTAAAGTAAAATAATAAATTAAAAAAAAAAAAGAAAGAAAATGGAAGATCCTCATGAGAATAGTCTTAGAGAAACAGTACCTTTCTCCTTTTTTTCCTCCATAGTTTTGTTCAAGTCTTTCTTGGTTAACACTAAGATTTTTCCTCCAAACAATATGGCAAACAACAAAGTATGACTGGAGATTGGAGTGCTGGGGTCAAAATGAAGGAAAATGCCATTGGAGATGAGAGCAAAGGAAAGGGTGAAAGACGATCAGTTGTAAATTCATACTGGACCTTAAAATACATTTTAAAATTTTCTTATTTTATTCAGAGGACACTGAGTAGCTCTTAAAAGATTTTAACAGGTAAAATAACATCATGAAAGCAGCATTTTAATAGAATTGTTTAAACTTTTATGGATGGTTTGGATAACTTCATGTATGGATAAATTTTACATTATCCTTCTACTAGGCCTATGTCCAAGAATAACAAATACATCCATCAAAGAAGTATGCAGAAATGTCCACAGCAGTTTTGTTGATTATAATCCCAAATTAGAAGTAACTCTGATGTTTATCAATAGCAAAACTAAATTGTGGTATGTTTCTACAGTAGAGTACTGTACAGCAATAAGAAGGAAGAATCTACTGCTACATGCAACACAGTCAAAGAAAGCAGCCAGACACCAAAGAGGATATAGTATAGAAGTCCATTTAAATAAAATGTTCTTTTTCATTTTGTTTTTAAAGACAAGAGTAACCTGTAGTGCTAGAAGTTTGGAAGTGAGGACAGTAGCTACCTTGGGAAAGGTAGCAGAGACAGAGAAGGGACACCAGGGATACTTCTGGATTGCTGGTAACATTCTAGCTCTTGATGTGAGTTGTGGTATCATGGGTGAGTACAGTTAATGGAAATCCACTGAGCTGTTCACTCATGACTCTTCTGTTTTTTTCAACATATATTACATTTCAGTTTTAAAAATTTGTCTTAAAATGAAGCAAACACTAGAATTCTGATTTCCAAAATCCTCGTCTCAACAGGGTTTTTTCTCTAAAATAAACAAAAACCGAATGACCAAAATCAAAAGTCCTCACAAAATAATAAGGAAATATAAAGTAAATCTACAAATATTTTCCCACAGTTTGGCAAAAATTATAAAGAATGCTAATATCAAAGTTGGTGAAGGTATGCAGACACACACTCTCAAACACAATTGGGGAGAATGTCCATAGATATTATTATTATAGTTATTATACTTTAAGTTCTGGAATACATGTGCAAGTTTATTACATAGGTATACATGTGCCGTGGTGGTTTGCTGCACCCATCAACCTGTTATCTACATTAGGTATTTCTCCTAATGCTATCCCTCTCTTGCCCACCACCCTCCAACAAGCCTCAGTGTGTGATATTCCCCTCTCTGAGCCCATACGTTCTAATTGTTCAACTCCCACTTATGAGTGAGAACATGCGGTGTTTGATTTTCTGTTCCTGTGTTAGTTTGCTGAGAATGATGGTTTCCAGCTTCATCCATGTCCCTGCAAAGGACATAAACTCATTCTTTTTTATGGCTGCATAGTATTCCATGGTATATATGTGCCACATTTTCTTTATCAAGTCTATCATTGATGGATATTTGGGTTGTTTGCAAGTCTTTACTCTTGTGAACAGTGCTGCAATAAACATATGTGTGCATGTGTCTTTATAGTAGAATGATTTATAATCCTTTGGGTATATACCCAGTAATGGGATTGCTGGGTCAAATGGTATTTCTCGTTCTAGATCCTTGAGGAATTGCCACACCATCTTTCACAATGGTTGAACTAATTTACACTTCCACCAACAGTGTAAAAGTGTTCCTATTTCTCCACATCCTCTCCAGCATCTGTTGTTTCCTGACTTTTTAATAATCGCCATTCTAACTGGTTGAGATGGTATCTCATTGTGCTTTTAATTTGCATTTCTCTAATGACCAGTGATGATGAGGTTTTTTTTTTCATATATTTCTTGGCCACATGTATTCTTTTGAAAAGTGTGTGTTCATGTCCTTTGGCCATTTTTGATGGGGCTGTTTTTTTCTTGTAAATTTAAGCTTCTTGTAGATTCTGGATATTAGCCCTTTGTCAGATGAATATACTGCAAAAATTTTCTCCCATTCTGCAGGTTGCCTGTTCACTCAGATTATAGTTTCTTTTGCTGGGCAGAGCTCTTTAGTTTAATTAGATCCCATTTGTCAATTTTGGCTTTTGTTTCAATTGCTTTTGGTGTTTTAGTCATGAAGTCTTTGCCCATGCCTATATCCTGAATGGTATTTGCCTAGGTTTTCTTCTAGAGTTTTTATGGTTTTGGGCCTTACATCTACATATTTAATCTACCTTGAGTTACTACTTGTATAAAGTGTAAGGAGGGTGTCCAGTTTCAGTTTTCTGCATATGGCTAGCCACTTTTCCAAACACCATTAAATAGAGAATCTTTTCCCCATTGCTTGTTTTTGTCATGTTTGTGGAAGATCAGATACTTGTAGATGAGTGGTGTTATTTCTGATGACTCTGCTCTGTTCCATTGGTCTATATATCTGTTTTGGTACCAGTATCATGCTGTTTTGGTTACTGTAGCCTTGTAGTATCGTTTGATGTCAGGTAGCATGCCGCCTCCAATTTTGTTCTTTTTGCTTGGGATTGTCTTGGTTATATGGGCTCTTTTATGGTTCCATATGAAATTTAAAGTAGTTTTTTTTTTTCTTATTCTGTGAAGTAAGTCACTGGTAGTTTGATATGGATAGCATTGAATCCATAAATTACTTTGGGGAGCATGACCATTTTCATGATATTGATTCTTCTTATCCATGAGCATGGAATGTTTTTCCATTTGTTTGTGTCCTCTCATTTCCTTGAGCAGTGGTTTGTAGTTCTCCCTGAAGAAGTCCTTCACACACCTTGTAAGTTGTATTCCTAGGTATTTTATTCTCTTTGCAGCAATTGTGAATGGGAGTTTACTCATGATTTGGCTCTTTGTTTGTCTATTATTGGTGTACAGGAATGTTTGTGATTTTTCTACATTGATTTTGTATCCTGAGACTTTGCTGAAGTTGCTTATTGGCTTAAGGAGTTTTTGGGCTGAGACGATGGGGTTTTCTAAATATACAATCATGCCATCTGCAAACAGATAATTTGAATTTCTCTCTTCCTATTTGATTACCCTTTATTTCTTTCTCTTGACTGACTTCCCTGGCTAGAACTTCCAATACTACGTTGAATAGGAGTGGTGAGAGAGAGCATACTTGTCTTGTACCAGTTTTCAAAGGGAATGCTTCCAGCTTTTGCCCATTCAGTATGATATTGGCTGTGGGTTTGTCATAAATAGTTCTTATTATTTTGAGACACATTCCATCAATATCTAGTTTATTGAGTGTTTTTAGCATGAAGGGGTGTTGAATTTTATCAAAGACCTTTTTTGCATCTATTGAGATAATCATGTGATTTTTGTCATTGGTTCTGTTTCTGTGATGGATTATGTTTATTGATTTGCATATGTTGAACCAGCCTTGCATCCCTGGGATGAAGCTGACTTGATCGTGCTGGATGATTTTAATGTGCTGATGGATTCGGTTTGTCAGTATTTTATTTAGGATTTTCACATCAATGTTCATCATGGATATTGCTCCGGAATTTTCTTTTTTTAGTTGTGTGTCTGCCAGGTTTTGGTATTAGGATGATGCTCGCCTCATAAAATGAGTTAGAGAGGAGTACCTATTTTTCTGTTGTTTAAAACAGTTTTTGAAGGAATGGTACCAGCTCCTCTTTGTATGTCTGGTAGAATTTGGCTATGAATCAATCTAATCCTGGCTTTTTTTTTTTTTCCCATTGGTAAGCTATTAATTACTGCCTCTATTTGATAACTTGCTATTGGTCTATTCAGGGATTTGACTTTTTCCTGATTTAGTCTTGGGAGGGTGTACGTGTCCAGGAATTTATCCATTTCTTTTAGATTTTCCAGTTTATTTGCATAGAGTTATTTGTAGTATTCTCTGACGGTAGTTTGTATTTCTGTGGGATCAGTGGTGATATCCCCTTTATCTTTTTTTTTCTGTGTGTGTGTGTGTGTGTGTTTGTCTATTTGATTCTTCTCTCTTTTCTTCTTTATTAGTCTGGCTAGTGGTCTATTTTGTTAATCTTTTCAAAAACCAGCTCCCGGATTCATTGATTTTTTGCAGGGTTTTTCATCTCTCTATCTCCTTCAGTTCTGTTCTGATCTTAGTTATTTTTTGTCTTCTGACAGCTTGTGAATTTGTTTGCTCTTGCTTCTCTAGTTCTTTTAATTGTGATGTTAGGGTGTTGATTTTAGATCTTTTCTGCTTTCTCATGTGTGCATTTAGTGCTATAAATTTCCCTCTAAACACATTGCTTTAGCTGTGTCCCAGAGATTCTGGTACGTTGTGTCTTTGTTTTCATTGGTTTCAAAGAACTTATTTATTTCTGCCTTCGTTTCATTATTTACTCAGTAATCATTCAGGAGCAGGTTGTTCAGTTTCCATGTAGTTGTGCGGTCTTGAGTGAGTTTCTTAATCGTGAGTTCTAATTTGATTGCACTGTGGTCTGAGAGACTTGTTTGTTACAATTTCTGTTCTTTTGCATTTGCTGAGGAGTGTTTTATTTCCAGGTATGTGGCCAATTTTAGAATAAGTGTGATGTGGTACTGAGAAGAATGTATATTCTGTTGATCTGGGGTGAAGAGTTCTGTAGATGTCTATTAGTTCTGCTGGGTCCAGAGCTGAGTTCAAGTCCTGAATATCCTTGTTAATTTTCTGTCTTGTTGATCTAATATTGACAGTGGGGTATTAATGTCTCTCTCTATTATTGTGTGGGAGTCTAAGTCTCTTTGTAGGTCTCTAAGGACTTGCTTTATGAATCTGGGTGCTCCTGTATTGGGTGCATATTTATTTAGGATAGTTAACTCTTCTTGTTGCATTAATCCTTTACCATTATGTAATATCCTTCTTTGTCTTTTTTGATCTTTGTTGATTTAAAGTCTGCTTTATCAGAGACTAGGATTGCAATCCCTACTTTTTTTTCTTTTTTTTGCTTTCCATTTGCTTGGTAAATATTCCTCCCTCCCTTTATTTTGAGCCTATGTGTATCTATGCACATGAGATGGGTCTCCTGAATACAGCACACCGATGGGTCTTGACTCTTTATCTAATCTATGTCTTTTAATTGGGGCATTTAATCATTTACATTTAAGGTTAATATTGCTAAGTGTGAATTTTATCCTGTCATTATGATTCTACCTGGTTATTTTGCCCATTAGTTGATGCAGTTTCTTCATAGTGTTGATGGTCTTTACATTGTACTGTGTTTTTGCAGTGGCTGGTACTGATTTTTCCTTTCCATATTTAGTGCTTCCTCAGGAGCTCTTGTATGGCAGGCCTGGTGGTGACAAAATCCCTCAGCATTTGCTTGTCTATAAAGGATTTTATTTCTTCTTCACTTATGAAGCTTAGTTTGGCTGGATGTGAAATTCTGAGTTGAAAATTATTTTCTTCAAGAATGTTGAATATTGGACCCCACTCTCTTCTGGCTGATAGAGTTTCTGCAGAGAGATCCACTGTTAGTCTGATGGGCTTCCCTTTGTGGGTAACCTGACCTTTCTCTCTGGCTGTCCTTAACATTTTTTCCTTCATTTCAACCATGGTGAATCTGATGATTATGTGTCTTGTGATTGCTCTTTTTGAGGATTATCTTTGTGATGTTCCCTGTATTTCCTGAATTTGAATGTTGGCCTGTCTTGCTCGGTTGGGGAAGTTCTCCTGGATAATATTCTGAAGAGTATTTTCCAACTTGGCTTCATTCTCCCCATCACTTTCAGGTACACCAAACATAGGTTTGATCTTTTCACATGGTCCTATGTTTCTTGGAGGCTTTGTTCATTCATTTTCATTCTTTTTTTTTTCTCTAATCTTGTCTTCATGCTTTATTTCATTAAGTTGATCTTCAGTCTCTGATATCCTTTCTTCCACTTGATCGATTTGGCTATTGATACTTGTGTATGCTTCACGAAGTTCTCATGCTGTGTTTTTCAGCTCCATCAGGTCATTTATGTTCTTGTCTAAACTGGTTATTCTAGTTATCAGTTCCTGTAACCTTTTATCAAGGTTCTTAGCTTCCTTGCATTGGGTTACAACATGTTTCTTTAGCTCAGAGGATTTTGTTATTACCCACCTTCTGAAGCCCATCTCTGTCAATTCACCAAACCCATTCTTGGTCCAGTTTTGTTCCCTTGCTGGCCAGGAGTTGTGATCCTTTGGAGGAAAAGAGGCATTCTGGTTTTGGAATGTTCAGCCTTTTTGTGCTGCTTTTTCCTCTTCTTCACGGATTTATTGACCTTTGGTCTTTGATTTTGGTGACCTTCAGATGAGGTTTCTGCATGGCCGTCCTTCTTGCGATGTTGATGCTATTGCTTTCTGTTTGCTAGTTTTTCTTCTAACAGTCAAGTCCCTCTTCTGCAGGTCTGCTGGAGTTTGCTGGAGGTCCACTCCAGACCCTGTTTGTCTAAGTATCACCAGCGGAGGTTGCAAAACAGCAAAGATTGCTGCCTGCTCCTTTTTCTGGAAGTTTTGTCCCAGAGGGGCACCCACCAGATGCCCACTGCCTCTCCTGTATGAGGTATCTGTCAAGCCCTGCTGGAAGGTGTCTCCCCAACAGAAGGCACGGGGGTCAGGAAGCCACTTGAGGAGGCAGTCTGTCCCTTAGCAGAGCTCAAGTGCTGTGCTGAGAGATCTGCTACTCTCTTCAGAGCTGGCAAGCAGGAAACGTTTAAGTCTGCTGAAGCTGTGCCCACAGCTGCCCCTTCCCAAAGGTGCTCTGTCCCAGGGAGATGGGAGTTTTATCTATAAGCCCCTGACTGGGGTTTCTGCCTTTCTTTCAGAGATGCCCTGCCCAGAGATGAGGAATCTAGAGAGGCAATCTGGCTACAGTGGCTTCATGGTTCTGTGATGAGCTCTGTCCTGTCCGAACTTCCCAGAGGCTTTGTTTACATTGTGAGGGGAAAATCCTCTACTCAAGCCTCAGTAACAGGGGACGCCCCTTCCCCCACCAAGCTTGAGCATACCTGCTTGACTTCAGACTGCTGTGCTGGCCATGAGAATTTCAAGCCAGTGGTCCTTAGCTTGTTGAGCTCCATGGGGATGGGGTCTGCTGAACAAGACCACTCGCCTCCCTTGCTTCACCCCCCTTTCTAGGGGAGTGAATGGTTCTGTCTCACTGACATTCCAGGCACCACTGGGGTATGAGAAAAAGTGCTGCAGCTAGCTCAGTGTCTGCCCATATGGCTGCCCAGTTTTGTTCTTGCAATCCAGGGCCCTGGTGGTGTAGGCACCTGAGCAAATCTGGTCTGCGGGTTGCAAAGACCA
The DNA here is from genome assembly GCF_000951035.1 of Colobus angolensis palliatus. NCBI lineage: Eukaryota > Metazoa > Chordata > Mammalia > Primates > Cercopithecidae > Colobus > Colobus angolensis. Next base: position 3,633,460 of record NW_012115821.1, read on the forward strand.
TGGGAAAAGCATAGTGTCTGGGCCAGATAGCACCATCCCTCACAGCACAGCCTCTCATTGCTTCCCTCCGCTAGGGGAGGTAGTTTCTTGATCCCTTACACTTCTTGGGTGAGGCGACACCCCACCCAGTTTCTGCTCACCCTCCGTGGTTTGTCACTGTCTAACCAGTCCCAGTGAGATGAGCCGGGTACCTCGGTTAGAAATGCGCAAATCACCTGACTTCTCTGTTGGTGTCGCTGGGAGCTGCAGACCGGGGCCGTTCCTATTCAGCCATCTTGCCCAGGAATTCACCAATAGATACTTTTTCAAGGAATGTAATTTGGCAATATTTACCAATATTTCAATGGACATACCCTTTGACCCAGTAGTATCAATTCTTAAAATCTCTTCTATTGATAATCTTGCAAAAGTTTACAAAGTTATACATACAAAGATATTAAATGCCTTATTCATAATAGAAAAAATGGGACAGTTATTAAAGATAATATAAGAAATGAATACAGTATTTTTAGTCACAAAGAGGCCAGGCTGATGAAAGCATTTTGTGTATGGCCAGTGTTTCCTCTGGTAAAAAATGCGAGCCTAGAAAGCCCTGTCAAATACATATTATATTTAAGTTGACATGCGATCATTTATAAATCAAGGCTAAGCATGTCATGTTCTTACAGATACAGTCTCCCCTAATGCAGAATAAAGACTGTCTAGGCATGTTTCCCAAAATATCAACCTACATGGATGAACTTCAAAAATACAGAACTCTCTTTATAAATGTGGACAATGTGCTGCTTAGCAAATCCACAGTTTTATTTTAATTAAATAGTAATTTGACCTTTAACCCATGGTCAGAGGTACTTTTCTTACTTTCATAGTTAAAAAAAAAAAATCACTCAAAAAGTATAAATTAAGTGAAAATTACAACCTAATTTTGTAAGAAACAGATTTCAAAGTAAAGCTGAAGTATTAATGGCTAATCACATGGAGATCTCTATTCTATTATGATAGAAACTAATTATTAAGGTTTAAAAACACCATCCGAAAGGTCCATTCTGACCCTGAAGTTTACATTCAAAAGAAATCAGATGGCCGTATATTATTTATTTATTTATTTATTTATTTATTTTTGAGACCGAGTCTCGCTCTATCACCCAGGCTGGAGTGCAGTGGCCGGATCTCAGCTCACTGCAAGCTCCGCCTCCTGAGTTTACGCCATTCTCCTGCCTCAGCCTCCCGAGTAGCTGGGACTACAGGCGCCCGCCACCTCACCCGGCTAGTTTTTTTTTTTTCGTATTTTTTAGTAGAGACGGGGTTTCACCGTGTTAGCCAGGATGGTCTCGATCTCCTGACCTCGTGATCCGCCCGTCTCGGCCTCCCAAAGTGCTGGGATTACAGGCTTGAGCTACCGCGCCCGGCCGTGGCCATATATTCTTTAAAAAGAAGAGTGTCTTTATTAAGAATGATTCATTTCAGTAGAGTTGTCAGTTTCAGAGTCTTGGAATACAGGACGAAAGGGTCTGACAAAACAAAGATCCTGTTAGCACGCCATCTAACTCTGTAGATGTGAGAATTTGTTGGGAAAAGCAAATAAAAAGGAGGCTGGTGGTTAGATAAAAAAAATTCATAGGTGGCAAAATGAGCTGAATATAGCAAAAATGGAAAATTACGGAGACAAATGTTAGCTATGATATATTAGAGAAAAAATGCATAGATACAGATGAAAAAGAGGCTTAGAGCGATAATGTTTAAAAAAATAGAAAGGCTTAAATTGACAGTGAATGCACATTAAGGCCTCTGTGTAATATGGTTACTAAATTTGCTAACGTGCTTTGGAGCTTTATTAATAATGAATCCAATCATTTTTTTCTTTAAATCTATACTACCTTTTTATAAACATATAGTTTATATCTAGTGATTCTAATGTGTTCTATCAATGCCATGTCCCCTAAAACCCTCTAGTAAAAATTGTTATTTTTCTGCATATCTCCAGCCACCAAGATTTCTCTGACCCTAACTTTTTCTAATGTGAGTTAAAACAAGAGGAATTTTACTGTGGTTTCTAAAAATGACATATTGAAATACTGAATATGCCTTTTCAAACTATATAGAATATGCCTATTATGGAATTCAGGCTTAACATTCATTCATAAAGTAACATGAGTTATTTTAGTGGAATAGGGAAATTCCACTTTGAATCTCAGGAATTAGTTTTCAGGATATAGTCAGAAATGGTTTAGATATTTTTGTTAAACACAATAATAATTGTTTTTCATAAAAACCTAGAGCTGAATGAAGTGTATATTATAAATAACCTTCCAAGGTTGTGGTCTCAGAAATGAACCATGAGCTCCTCCTCCATGAAGGGGGAAAAAGTTTTTTGTATCCCTGTTAGAGCATGCGTGTACTACTGATGGACCTCATACAGGGAATCCTTGATTACAGCAGAGAACTGCCTTTCAAGTTATGTCCTGAGTGACAGCAGAAAAATGACTCACTAAAGGAAACAGAAAATCTGGGAAAATAAATCAATCTAATGCACCATCATGCTTTTATTTCGCCAGCACGCATCATAATGCCTGGCTCAGAGTTATTTATGTGTAAATGCTTGTTGAAGGTTGAACATGGAGTAAACTCATCCCACAGTTCTCTGTTGAGATAAAACATTTCCATGGCACAGAATAGCATGCATAAAAATTGCCTCAGTGGCACTATTTAATGTAAAAAATAAATAAATACCCTAATTTATTTAATAAATAAATAAATACCCTAGGCTCCATGAACGTTACGTTTAACCAGTGACCTTAAGGAGAGGCTTATGTGTAACTGGAGAACTCCAATAATCTCTTCCTTAGTGTCTTAAAATAGTCCCCTTTTGCAAACTGAGCTATAGACTACCATTTTGAGTCTAGCATAGAGAAAGTCAGATCTGTGAGAAACCTAATTATCACTGAAAGTACAATGTCTGGATTTATAGTCACCAGAATTTTTAGTCCTGCTTTCAGCCAACAACAAAGACAGATTTTTGAAGCTGTAGATTTTGAGATTCATTCCATCACACTCTTCTTGTGCTTAAGGACTTCATCCATAAGAAAGTGTCTCTATGCAGACACCAAAAAAAAAAAAAAAAAAAAATTAGGCACAGAGTATATGGATTTAATTTTGAACTTTACAAAGAAAATTCTGAGCACACTAGCAATCTAGATGTAGGGCAAGTATATGCATTTCCATATCAAACCAATACACACAAGAGGATAATCTTTCTTTCTAAACTAAAGAGTCTTGCAAATTGATCTCATGGGAAGTTGTTTCTAAGACCTAATTCTTATGCATATAATATATTTCAAAAATGAATCAAAGGGAAATGGTATTGTCTCAAACAAAATAAGCTTCTGGCAGGCAAAGCTGCAGCTACACACATGTCTATAAACTTTACACCTACTAGCTACAGAGCAGACACCCAAGAGGCCAACAGAAAAGAAAGCAATAGTCTACAAAACTAATTCATCAGCTACACAGCTGGCCTTCTGGAGCCAGCACTCTTGGTGAAGGCAAACAGTTCCCTCTAGGGAAGGGAAGGATAGTTGTCAACAAAGATGGTAGTAGAAAAACCTATCTGTAGCTAGGCCAGTCTCCCCTAGGATTGTCAGGCTAGATCATGTGCATAGCACCCTAAATGAGTTCTCAACACTTGTAAAATGGAATTGATTGACCCATATGTGGACTTTTCAAATATGTGCTCTCTGTGCCATCTACACAGGATAGTAGAGACAATTAAAAACAAAAACAAACAAAAAAAGCTCGTAACCACCTCAGTCACCACACATCACCAGAGAACAACCTAACCTAATTTTAAAAATGTGATATGATTACGATTGTGGATTGCAGTGTCATATAAAAGTGCTTCAAATTCCAGCTGTGTCATTTGTTAGTTGTGTGACTTTGGACATTTTAAGTAGTAAATCTGAGTCTTTGTTTCCTCATATAAAAAATAAGGATAACAACAGTATCTGTCTGGTGTTACCGAAAAAATATTATTCATGGTGTGGAGAATAAATTTGGCACACTGTCTTGTTTATAGCAAGTCAACAAAGTTTTTCTGTGCAGGGCCAGATAGTGAAAGTATTAGGCTCTGGGGGCCATGTGAACTCTGTGGCTACTTGTAACACAAAAGCAGCCACAGTTTAGCACTGTAGGATGGCCAGAGTTAACACTAATATATTACACAGTTTCAGATAACTAGGAAAAGGATACTCAATGTTCCCAATACTAAGAAATAATAAATGTTCAGGATGATGGATATACTAATTACTCTGATCTGATCATTGTATGCTATATGTATCAAAATATTACTATATACCCCATAAATATGTACAATTGTATTTCAATTAAAAAAAATTGAAAAGCAACTACAAATAATTTGTAAATGAATAAGTGTAACTGTGTTCCAGTAGGAAACTACTTAAAAAACAAGGAGGCAAGTTGAGTTTGGCCTACAGGCTGTAGTTTGTAATGGTTTCTAGACATGCTTAACAATAATATTATGAATAAATCTAGTCATAGCAAATACTTGAGATTACCTACAACGTGCCACATATTGCACTAAGTGCTTCATGTGGATTTATTCAGCCTTTATAACTTTCAAGGTAGAAATGAATAGTGTATCCTTTTAAGAAAAGATAAAACAGGCCCAGAGACTTTAAGTGCCCTCTCAAAATCCCACAGCTAATACGGTGAAAAGTAAGGATTCAAATCTAGGTTTTCAGGTTTTGAAGTCTTGTTTTCTTAGCCACTTACTCTGACACTGACTGTTATGTACTAATAACCTGGTTTAGCAAGTACTTTAGTCTTTGATCAGGATTTATGCTGGGGAAACACCATGTTGTTTACACAGTCATTGGAAAAGTTTTCAAAATAAGTAAAAGCTTATTCCACCTATGGGAAACAACTTGAGAACAGTTCTTTCCATCTTCCTTGTAATAGTCTAGATGCTACATTATCTCATTTAATCCTCAGGGGGAAAAAACCCAGTGAGGTATTATTACCTCCATTTAACAGAGGAGGAATGTGAGGTTAAGAAAGGGCAACCATCTTATCCAAGGTCTCACAGTTAGTAATTATAGAACCAGGACATACATAGGTTCAAAATAAAGGGACACAGAATAATCCAACAAGCCAATGAAAAACAAAAAAAGCAATGATTGCAATCCTTGTTTTAGACAAAACAGACTTTAAACCGACAAAGATGAAAAAAGATAAAGAAGGGCATTACATAATGGTAAAGCGTTGAATTCAACAAGACCTAAGTATCCTAAATATATATGCACTCAATGCAGAAGCACCCAGATTCATAAAGTTCTTAAACACCTTAGAAGAGACTTAGACACCCACACAATAATAGAGTTTTTAACACCCCACCGACAATATTAGATAGATTATTGAAGTAGAAAATTCACAAAGTTATTCATGACTTGAACTCCGCACTGTACCAAGTGGAACTGATAAACATTTACAGAATTCTCCACCCCAAAAGAACAGAATATACATTCTTCTCATTGTCACATGGTACTTACTCTAAAATCAATCACATAATTGTAAGTAAAACACCTTTCAGCAAATGCAAAAGAACTGAAACCACAATAAACAATCTTTCTGACCATAGCACAATCAAATTAGAAATCAAGACAAAGAAATCAACTAAAAACCATACAAGTACATTGAAATTGAATAACCTGCTCTGAATGGCTTTCGGTTAAATAATGAAATTAAGACAGAAATCAAGTTTTTTAAAACAATGAGAACGAAGATACAACATGCAAGAATCTCTGGGACACAGCTAAGGCAGTGTTAAGAGGGATTTATAGCACTTAAAGTCCACATCAAAAAGAAAGATCTCAAGTTAACAACCTAACACCACAACAAAAAGTAGAGAACCAAGAGCAAACCAATCCCAAAGCTAGCAGAAGATACGAAATAACTGAAATTAGAGCTGAACTGAAGAAGACTGGCATGTGAAAGCCATTTAAAGTATCAATGAATACAGGAGGCATTTTTTTGAGAAAATTAATAATAAAATAGCTCTACCACTAGCTAGACTAATAAAGAAGAAAAGAGAGAGGATCCAAATAAATACAATCAGAAATGAAAAAGGTAATGTGTTACCACTGACCCCAGAGAAATACAACTGACCATCAGAAAATATTATGAACACCTCTCTGCACATAAACTAGAAAATCTAGAAGAAATGGATAAATTCCTGGACACATACATCCTCTCAAGACTGAACCAGGAAGAAGCTGAATCCATGAATAGACCAATAATGAGCTCTGAATTTAAATCGGTAATTAATGGCCTAACCCCCAAAACAGCCCAGAACCAGATGGTTTCACAGCTGAATTCTACCAGATATAAAAAGAAGAGCTGATACCATTCCTGATGAAACTATTTCAAAAATTGAAGAGGGACTCCTCCCTATCTCATTCTATGTGGTAAGCATCATTCTGATGCCAAAATCCGGCAGAGATACAACAACAACAAAAAAACTTCAGGCCAATATCCTTGACGAACATCAATGCAAAAATCCTTAACAAAGTACCAGCAAACTGAATCCAGCAGCACATCATAAAAGCTTCTCTACCACAATCAAGTAGGCTCCACCCCTGGAATGCAAGATTTGTTCAACAGACACAAAACAATAAATGTGATTCATCACATAAACAAAACGAAAGACAAAAACCACATTATCTCAATAGATGCAGAAAAGGCTTTTGATAAAATTCAATATCGCTTCATGTTGAAAGCTCTCAATAAATGAAGTATTGAAGGAACATACCTCAAAATAATAAGAGCCATCTATGATGAACCCACGGCCAACATCATACTGAATGGGCAAAAGCTGGAAACATTCCTCCCCCAAAACTGGCACAAGACAAGGATACCTTCTCTCACCACTCCTATTCAACATAGTGTTGGAAGTCCTGGCTGGTGAAATCAGACAACAGAAAGAAACAAACAGAGTAAGTCAAACTATCCGTCTCTGCCGATGACATGATCCTATATCTAGAAAATCCTATAGTCTCAGCCCAAAGGCTCCTTAAGCTAATAAACAAGTTCGACCAAGTCTCAGGATACAAAATCAACGTACAAAAATCACTAATGCTCCCACATCAACAGCAGTCAAGCTGAAAGCCAAACCAGGAACACAATCACATTCACAACTGCCACAACATAAAATAACTAGGGAATACAGTTAACCAGAGAGGTGACAGATCTTTATCAAAAGAACTGTAAAACATTGTTCAACAAGATCAGAGATGATACAAATGGAAAACATTCCATACTCTTGTATAGGAAGACTCAGTATCATTAAAATGGCTATACTGTCCAAAGCAATTTGTAGATTCAATGCTATTTCTATTCAAACTACCAATGACATTCTTCACAGAACTAGAAAAAAGTATTTTAAAATTCATATGGAACCATAAAACTCAAAAAGGCAATCCTAAGCAAAAAGAACAAAGCTGGAGGCATCATGCTACCTGACTTCAAACTATAATATGGGGCTGCAAAACAGCATAGTACTAGTACAAAAACGGAGACATAGACAAATGGAACAGAATAGAGAATCCAGGAATAAGGTCACATAGCTATGATAATCTGATCTTTGACAAAGCTGACAAAAACAAGCAATAGGGAAAGGATTCCCTATTTAATAAATAGTGCTGGGATAACTGGCTAACCATGTGCAGAAGATTGATACTGGACATGTTCCTGACACTATATACAAAAATCGACTTAAAATGGATTAAAAATTTAAGTGCAAAAACCCAAACTGTAAAAGCCCTGGAAGACAGTCTACATTTAAGATTAAAGTCTTAAGTGCAAAACCCAAACCTCAAAAAATCCCTGGAAGACGACTTGGCAATACCATTCTTGACATAGGAACAGGCAAAGATTTCATGATGTAGATGCCAAAAGCAATTGCAACAAAAACCAAAGTTGATGAAAGAGATTTAATTAAACTAAAGAGCTTCTGCACAGCAAAGGCTATGATCAACAGAATAAACAGGCAACCTATAGAATAGGAAAAAATATTTGCAAACTATGCATCTGACAATGGTCTAATATCCAGCATCTGTAAGGAACTTAAACAAATTTGCAAGAATAAAACAACCCCATTAAAGGGTATTAACAGACATTTTTCAAAAGAAGACACACATGTGGCCAACAATCATATGAAAAGAAGCTCAACATCATTGATCATTAGAGAAAGGCAAATCAAAGCCATGAGATACCATCTCACACCAGTCAGAATGGGTATTATTAAAAAGTCAAAAAAAAAAAAAAAAACAAACCAGATGCTGGCAAGGTTGTGAAGAAAAAGGAATGCTTATACACTGTTGGTGGGAGTGTAAATTTGTTCAGCCATGGTGGAAGACAATGTGGTGATTCCTCAAAGACCTAAAAACAGAAATACCATTTGACCCAGCAATCCCTTTACTAGGTGTATTAGTCTGTTTTCACACTGCTATAAAGAAATACCTGAGACTGGGTAATTTAGAAAGGAAAGAGGCTTAATTGACTCACAATTCCACATGGTTGGGGAGGTCTTAGGAAACTTACAAACATGGCAGAAGGCAAAGGGGAAGCAAGGACCTTCTTTACATGGTGGCAGGAGAGAGAGGAATGTGTCAAAGAGGAACTGTCAAATGCTTACGAAACAATCAGATCTCAGGAGAACTCACTATCATGGGAACAGCAATGGAGAAAACCTCTCCCATGATCCAATCACCTCCCTCCCTCAACATATGGGGATTACAATTTGAGATGAGATTTGTGTGGGGACACAGAGCCAAACCAAACCTTTTTGCCCTTAGCCCCTCCAAAATCTCAGGTCTTTTCACATTTCAAAACCAATCACGCCTTCCCAACACTCCTGAAAGTCTTAACTCGTTCCTGCATTAATTCAAAGATCCACAGTCCAAAGTCTCATCCGAGAGAAGGCAAGTCCCTTCTGCCTTTTTTGATTTTATGATCCTACAAAATCAAAAGCAAGTTAGGTACTTCCTAGATACAATGTGGTTACAGGTATTCAGTAAATACTCCTGTTCCAAGTGGGAGAAATTGGTCAAAACAAAGAAGTTACAGGCCCCATGAAAGTCTGAAATCTAGCAGGGTAGTCAATAAGTCTTAAAGCTCCAAAATCATCTCCTTTGACTCCATGGTTCATGTTCTTGGCATGTTGATGCAAGATGTGAGCTCACACAGCCATGGGCAGCTTTTTCACAGGCTGGCATTGAGTGCCTGCAGTTTTTCCAGGCACATGGTGAAAGCTGTTGGTGGGTCTACAGTTCTACGGTCTAGAGGTCCTCTTCTCACAGCTCCCTAGGCAGTGCCCCAGTGGGGACTCTGTGTGGGGGCTCACACCCCACATTTCCCTTCCACACTATCCTAGCAGAGGGTTTCCATAAGGGCCCTGCTCCTGAAGCAGACTTCTGCCTGGAAATCCAGGCATTTTCATATATCCTGTGAAATCTAGGCAGAGGATCCCAAATCTCAATTCTTCTCTGCACCCACAGGCCCATCACTGCATGGAGGCTGCCAAAGGTTGGGGCTTGCATCCTCTGAAGCAACAGGCCAAGTGGTACCTTGGTTCCTTTCAGCCATGACTGGAGCTGGAGTAGCTGGGATGCAGGGCACCAAATCCTGATGCTGCACATAGCAACAGGACTCTGGACCCAAACTATGAAACCATTTTTTTCTCCTAGGCCTCCAGGCCACTTGTTACTTTTAGGCTGCCAGGCCTGTGATGGGAGGGCTTGCTGCTAAGATCTCTAACATGCCCTGGAGACATTTTCCCCATTGTGTTGGTGATTAACAATTAAATCCTCATTACATATGCAAATTTCTGCCACCAGCTTCAATTTCTATCAAAAAAATGGGACTTTTCTTTTCTATTGCATCATCAGGCTGCAAATTTTCCAAACTTTTATGCTCTGCTTCCTTTTTAAACATAAATTCCAATTTCAGATCATTTCTCTCAAGTTAAAATTGTCACAGATCTCTAGGGCAAGGCAGACTGCTGCCAGTCTTTTTGCTAAAGCATAGCAAGAGTGACCTTTGCTCCAGTTCCCAATGAGTTCCTCATCTCCATCTGAGACCACTTCAGTCTGGACTTCATTGTCCACATCACTATCAGCATTTTGGTCAAAACCATTCAACAAGTCTCTAGGAAGTTTCAAACTTCCCACATCTTCCTGTCTTCTTCTGAGTCCTCCAAACTGTTCCAACCTTTGCCCATTACCCAGTTTCAAAGTTGCTTCCATATTTTCAAGTATCTTTATAGCAGCATCCAACTCTCTGTGGTACAACTTTACTATATTAGTCCGTTTTCACACTGCCATAAAGAAATACCTGAGACTGGGTAATTTGGCGAGAAAAGAGGTTTTATTGACTCACAGTTCCATATGGCTGTGGAAACCTCGGGAAACTTTCAATCATGGTGGAAGGCAAAGGGGAACCAAGGACCTTTTCACAAGGTGCCAGGAGAGAGAGGAGCATGTGAAGGACCAACTATCAAACACTTATAAAACCATCAGATCTCATGAGAACTCACTCACTATCATAAGAACAGCATGGGGGAAAACCTTCCCCATGATCAAATCACCTCCTTCCCTCAACATGTGGGAATTACAATTAGATATGAGATTTGGGTGGGGGCACAGAGCCAAACTGTATAACTGGGTAATACCCAAAGGAATATAAATCATTCTATCGTAAAGACACATGCACAAATATGTTCATTGCAGCACTATTCCCAATAGTAAAGACATGAAATCGACTTAAATGCCTTTCAATGGTAGACTGGATAAGAAAATGTGGTACATATACCCCATGGAATACTACGCAGCCATAAAAAAGAATGAGATCCTGTCCTTTGTAGCGACATGGATGGAGTTCGAGGCCATTATTCTTAGCAAACTAATGTAGGAACAGAAAACCAAATACTGAATGTTCTCACTTACAAGTGGGATCTAAATGATGAGAACACATGGACACATAGAGGGTAACAACACACACTGGGGCCTACTTGAGGGTAGAGGTTGGGAGGAGGGAGAAAATCAGGAAAACTAACTAATGGGTACTGGGCTTAATAACTGGATGATGAAATAATCTGTAGAAAACCCCCATGACACAAGTTTCCCTACATAACAAACCTGCACATGTACCCCTGAACTTAAAAGTTAAAAAAAAAAAAGAACTAGGATAGAATCCCAAGTTACTCAGTTCCAAGATTAAACATTGAACCACTTAAACACTGCAATGAAATGTCCCTTTTCAGTTCAGGAATGTCATAAAATTGATTCAGGTTGAAGACCTGGAGTTCAAAAGGCCTATATCCTGATCAGTTTTGCAGACCTTTGGAGATGGGCTGATACAACAAATACTAGTGCAAAGACAAACAAAAGATAAAGTTTAAAACAGAGTAGACAGTCAATGAAAAACGTCATTTAATTAGCAGAGTGGTTCTCCTGGCTGTGCCTTTGGAAGTCTTTAAAAATATATAAATACCTTGGCTGCTTTTTTAGAGATTATTTCACTTTTGACTGGAGTATAGCTAAAATCAGAGGTTTTCTTTCCCCTCCATTGTACATTACAAGCCTTTGTGGGATATTTATATATGCATATGCAAAAAATAGGCTATAGCAATGGTCTCAAACTTGGCTGCATATGTGAATCACTTGTATATGTAAACTACTTAGCACTGAGCCTGATACACAGAGAACTTTCAAAACGTATTAGTTATTACTATTAATTAAGGTTGTTAAGCATGAAAAAGCAGACTTCATATCTGTTTTAATGAATTGAATTGAACAAAGAAAAGAATGATTCATAGTAGTCCTTGGGAATCATCTATAAGTTAATCTGATATTGACTTTTCCGAGGCATGAAAGTTGATTGGGTTTATTTATATACAAAATGTATAGATCACGACTTCCTTAAGGTCAGGGACAACATCTGATTCATCTCCATTCTTTTTTGTCCACTGACTTGTGTGGAGTAAGTATGCCAATATGTACTTTCTGAATGACTCCAAATATGCTTTGTTGGATAAACTAGCACTTAACGATTTTAATCAACTATGTTTGAAGCAAAATAGGTTTAAAACTTAGTTGCATGGTAATAGAAAGTCCTGAGAGATATCGTCAAATGATAACACCACTGTCTGGAGTGGGATACACAATAGAAAACAGTCCTGCTCCTAACAAAAGCAAGCTCTTGCCTTTGATGACAAGCACTGATCCAAAAGCAGAGAGAAAAATGAGGCTAGAAGGCTATTTATGTTTGGGAGAATTACAGTTCAGGTGGGAACACACAAAAAAATCTGGCAGAATCATGCCAAAAGAGAATCTTCTTATACAAAGATTTGGTTTTGATAAGATCAGCACCAGATAAATTCATCCCCAAATACAATTATTCTGAAATGTGATTAGCCTATGGAGAGTTGATGAAGCCATCGCCAAGAGAGAAAGGTGGTTGGAGATAATGCTCTTCTTTTACTTTTGTACTGGAGGATGATTTTGCAGGCAGAGAGATAAGAGGTGTTGAAAGTAATGCAATCCATAAAAAAATGTATGGAGACAGAGTATCTGAGATCATTGAGATAATATGAAAAGGCTGAGCTGGAGTTCTTAGCAGGGATGGGGACATTTATCTCACAAGAAAGCATAATAAGTAACTTAACAACAAGGAGGCCTGGAAGTAAGCAACTTTCATCAATACCAAATCATAAGATGAATGCTTAACATGATGCTGGCATAGCATTGTGGGTTTTAGAAATACATGGGATGGGGTTATAGATGATGGAATGGTTACAGGAGTTTTAAAAGTCATTTTGTGCATCAAGACATGCTGAATTGTAGAGTACTCAAAGAGCCAATTTATTGTCATAAATATTAATCTGTTAAAACCTTTATAATCAGTGAACAATCACTTTAAATTCCACCTTTGCATTTGATTGTACACAGAAGGGTTATTTTTATTTGTATCAGTATATATAGATAACAGTACAGAAGGCAATTGAGAGTGGTTAACTTGCTCAGAACTCACTCCCCCTCACTCCTTTCTTCTTTACGGAGACAAGCCCTTTACAGCTCTGCTCCATCCATATGGTTACGGTGTATATAAAGTATGATTATGTTTATAAAATATGACCCCTGCCTACCAAACCTCAGTGGATTGGCCAGGACTGGGAAACTGACTCAAGCTGCACCAAAGTGGATTTAGAATTCTCGTATGCATCTGACTGGTCTCTTAAATAGCAGCATTTAATCACTGGAGTTGTGGGTGGCTACGTTTCACCATGTGGGATGAGAAGCAGAGAAAGCTAATTTGCAGGGTAGAGATGCAAAGAGGAGAATGACACCATCTTTGGTCTATTTCTGAGTCTCAGATGCATTCCTGCCCTCAGGTTCCGGGAGACATTGTATTTCCTTATAATAAATTTCCTCCTTGTGTTGTATTCTTGCCCAAGTGAGTTTCTATTCCTGTCAAACAAGAGTCTGAACTAATACAGAAATGAGCTCTAGCTGTTTGCAGAATGCATTCAGTTTTACTCCTGAAAGGGAGTTCTAACAAAATGAATGTTTGCTAGGCAGAGTGACCCAAGTGTTCAGTTTGAATACTGATAAGCATTTCCCTCACATTGGAGTTAGATTTGAAAATCTGGTCTCAAATTAAGATTGGCGTATCTGGTCTTCCAGATGGTGACTCGTATCTTGATGTAAAATGAAATGACTTGTGTCTCTTATGGTAGCTCTTACATCAACATTTATTACACTGTAGAGCATGCTGTTGTCTGCTGTGTGAAACATGCTCAAAAGGTATTGTTTGCCAAGGGCTTCAGTGAGGAAAACAAAGCAGAAACAGGACATGGAGTACCTTAGAAAGGGCCAAGCGGGTAGAGCAGATAACCTGGATTCTAGTCTTACGTTTCCTTGAGCAGCTTGAGTCCCTCTCCCTGAGTTGATATGGATGAAGCTAAACAGAATGGCGTAATGGAAGAGTATGTTTTTAGGGTTAACTAACCACATATTCAAATCTCACTTTTGCCACTTACTAGTCACGCGACTTTAGTTACTCATGCTTTCTGAACCTCAGTTTTTTCCTCTGTAAAATAAAAATATATGTTCTTCTTCCCTTATAGAATTAAAAAATAAGAAATAACATAAAAGCTGGGCACTTAGTAGGTGTTCATTACATAGTAGTTACCATTATGAGGCCAAATCAACTTGTTGGATTTAATTCCAACAAGTATTATTAACTTATTTATGTATTCACTCCTCCCACAAATATTTTCTCTGTGCCTGCTATGTGCCAGGCACTGTGTTAGGGGCTGGAATTGCACCAGTGGGAAAAAAGTGATATCTATGTCTTCATGGTGCTTACAATTCAGTGAGCACTAGAGCAAATGCAATGAATGATCAAATTTCTTGGTCTTTGCAGACCTCATCATGGTAGAGGAACCCTACATGTTCCCGTCTGAGCAGGCAGTGGCCTTCCTGCTTACTATTATTTTAATGCAATGTTCGTGAACACCTTTTCTTCCTCATGCTCATGCTTCCACAACCTGTATGAGGATTTAAGCATGTGGGTAATTGTCTGCTGGCCACCATTTGCAAGGCTATCATGTGAATCTTTCTTGTAGGCAACATCCTGGTACTCCACAAATGGTCGTAAAAACTTGCAATTTAAAAGTGAAAGATATATTGACGGTGAACTTTACATATTGCGGGAACAATTTTTTTCCCCACTGAGATTGAGGCCAAATGAATCCATTTCCATCTCCAGTAGAAAGTTTGCCTGAGGACAGACTGGGGGCCTTGTACACTGCTTTCCTTTATAAACCTTGACAGTCCTTCAAATATGTTTTGTATTTTCCAGCAGATTCTTTGGCTTAGCTTCTTATTGGGGCTATTCTTTAGTGGCTTTCACCTTTTTTTTTTTCCCAATGGCTGATTTTTTTTCTTTCTTTGTTTTTATAGTGCTGAATGTATTGTTTTCCATCTGATTGATTCTGCTATTTCATTTTATTAATTCAAACTTTCTTACATGTGGGTCTTTGCAGTTTATTCCCCAAATTGTGTTTTTCCAGCTCAGTTTTGGCCTCTTCCTGAAAACAAGGCTATGCTGCATTATGCTCTGAAATTTCTTCACCTGCAGTTTCATATCACTTGCTGGTTGCATACTAGGCTATTTGTCATGTGATTAGCAATTAGTAAAAACAGCATTTTGATCACAGGCCCAGAGGAACACCAAAGATTGGTAGTCCATCTTCAAACCCACCTGGCTCTCTTCATCAAATTGCTCATTAACTCAGAGTTTGGGCTTCCATACTGTCAGTTTCTGGGATTGCTTATTCTCCATTAAAGTCTGGATCCATGTCCACAACAGCCTTGTCTTTATTTGCATGTACATTTTCAGCTGTCACTAAACCATCATACTGCCATCAGGGGCCAGAGAAGTCCAAATAATGCAAGGCTACATTCTTCAGAGATTCCTGGGGCTTTGGCCAGACCACAAAAATAGTCATCACTGTCTTTTTTGTATTTCAAAACCCAACAAATAACTACTAATGTCTATGATTCTTTGTTCACTTATTTTCAACCTGTGAGGCATCTTAAATAACTTAAATATTTATCCAAAAATTTGGATAAAAGTGGGAGAAATAAGGAGGCACTCTTATCCAATACTTTCTATGTGTTAGATGGCAGATCTCAAACTGCCTACAAAGTGTTGGCCCATTAGATGCTAGCCTACATAGAGATTTTCAGAAGTGTAAATTAGTCACAATAGAATTTCACACACGAATCTAGATTTCTAGTTTCTCTGAAAAATATCAGGTTGAGCAACATTGGATCACAATGTTCCCATGGGAACAATTAGCTGGTACTGACACTGACCAGTAGCAGCATTCCCAATTAAAAACAGTGTGTGCTCACCAGTTCTCCACACTCTCTAATACGCTTCTCTGTCTCCAAGTTGGCCGCTTTTGTTTATTTTTAAATTTTATGCATTCCATGTGCATTTGAGGTTGCAATATCTAGCTTAGGTGATTTCAAGTATTTTAACTTCACAACAAACCCATTTATTGCAGCACTATTTACAATAGCAAAGTCTTGGAACCAACCCAAATGCCCATCAATGCTAGACTGGATAAAGAAAATGTGGTACATATACACCATGGAATACTATGCAGCCATAAAAAACAATGATATCATGTCCTTTGCAGGGACATGGATGAAATGGAAAACCATCATTCTCAGCAAACTAACACAGGAACAGAATACCAAACACCTCATATTCTTGCTCATAAGTGGGAGTTAAAAAATAAGAACACATGGACACAGGGAGGGGAACATCACACACTGGGGCCTGTTGGGGAGTTAGGGGCAAGGGGAGAGAGAGCATTAGGACAAATATCTAATGCATGCAGGGCTTAAAACCTAGATGACAGGTTGATGGGTGTCATGATACCATGACACATGTATATCTATGTAACAAACCTGCATGTTCTGCACATGTATTCCAGAAATTGAAGTAAAATTAAATTAAAAAAGAAATAAAAATCATCTGCAGTTTACCAATGAAAAAACAGAGGCTCAGAAGAGTTTTCTTTATAATAAGAGTGGACCCATGCTGTTTTACATTGCATCAATGGGGAGAGGGGAAAAATATTACAATCTTTTTTTAACAGAAGAGTCAATAAGAAAAATAAAGTATTTCTGACTTGCTTGGCCTGCTGTGCATTTTGTTCAGGGATTTCTAGATTATTATAGTAGTTCAATTTTACAGTTAGAAGCAAATCAAAAACAGTTAAAGGTGGAAAAAGGCAAAGTAATGGTCTAGAAGATTATACCGCAAAGTATCTTCTCAAACTGATTCAACCACATGATCATAGTTAGTTAAGATGATAGATTATTCCTTGGCACTCCCCAGCTTATTCAGGGATTATGAGTCCAGACAATTAAAAAAAACCCAGCAAAACACAAAACACCCGAGGAGTTTTAACGAAGAGAACAGTCATTCTCCAATTGTCTAGGAGTACTTCTGTGGCTCTTATGTGTGGTTTCATGAAGATAACCTCTCATTCTCATAAGGTTTTCAATTTCCCACACACTTATAAAAGGAACTCCATCATCCTACTTGTAACATTTCTTAAGAAGTTAACAATTCATTTTGAGTTTTTGCCGCAAACATTGAGCTATTTCACTCTGGTTAACTTTAGGCTCCAAAACATTTAAAAAAAATTATCAATCATCTATATTTTAAAACAAATATGTATTTAGGCATTCCATTTCCTGAGTGTCTTAAAAGCACATAGGTGGTCTTGCTTTCTTTTATAACGTCTGAATGGCGGATCTGTCTTGTTTTTTGAAGGTGTGGCACTTGCAAATATTTTGAGAGGGAACCTGGTTTTTTTCTAATAAGAATGTGCAAATGTGCACACCATTCTAAAAACAGGAGATCTTGTTTAACAAGAAGAGTATTTGGAGAAACAACACAAGAGGCAGCATCAATTTCCATTGAAATTGAAAACAATGTGAGAGTGAGTGATGGCAAATCCCTAAGAAATGGTGGATTTAAATTGAACAAGGGCTATAAAATGGAATTGGCTAAAGGAAAACAATCATTCAGAAACTAGATAGGACAATATCATCTTTGAACTGTGACTACTATTGGCTAAGAACCGACGAGGTGACGGGGTTGATAGCACCAACTTTAAGATGTGGACCTCATAAATATTTTGCTAACTTCAATCATTTGTTTAAATACATATATCCTTATTGTAGGCCTGATTTCTTTGCAAAGAATAAATTGAAAATTCACTTTAGCAAATTTTTTGAACTTCAGCAATAATGTATTGATATATAATGCCAGCCAATGCATCACCTTTTTCTTCATATCAGCTATAAAAGATATTCTGATCCAAGGATTTGTCAAAAGCTCATCTTAACTATTACAATGGTTGGTGGCCTTTGTTAGCCTTTCATTATAAAACAATTTATATCCACGACACATTAGATTTATTTTGGGTGGGTGTGTGTGTGTGTGTGCCTGCACCAACATAAGTGTGTGCTAGACAAATGTTCTAGAACATCTCTCTTCTAACTAGGCATGAAAGATTGATATTATAAAACCTGTTTTAAAGAAGTGAAGTTCCTGCTATAGCAAAACATAGGCCATCTATTTTGACAATATCATAAGGTCATATCAAGCAATAAAATAGTGATTTACATATATTTTTATATACTGTACTTAATACATTTTATGTTCATCAGATGCTTTCATAATTCTCCTACCACCCACTAGTCCAGAACCTACTATCAAGTTAATTCACAGAGAAAACGGCAGGAGAGAATTACTGGTATAAGCAATGAATTCAGAATACATTCTTGGGTGCTGCTGTCTTGCTTCTAAATAGTAACTACTCCACAAATGTGTTGCCCCCCACTTTCCCTTGGGTTTAGACAGAGTAAGTTGGTGGAGATATTGGTGGCACAGATAGAATGGATTTTTATTTTGTGTTCCCCTTCCCACATAAACTTGTGCAAATAAGTCAATACAAAATGATATTAAGGAAATGAAAGAGGGAATAGGGGAGATAAGTAAAACCATCATGGTTTTCTTTTTCTATTACAGAAAACATTAAAAAAAAATCTCAAGACGTCCTCTGGTTAGTGGACACTCTGACATCCCTGCTGTCCTTATGATGTTCTGTGTAATGGGATTTCTTTTTACTTAGACTACGTTATCTATATGGGCCACAGAGATGTAAGGGCTTCAAGGCCCCTCAGAAATGATTTTGCGATCTAGTGATAAAGTCACTAAAATTCTGGCCCCAAAGGTGACCTCCCACCAGGGACTGAGAAACATCTATTCTCTCTATTGGATCAAATTCCACACTGCTCAGCACCTCCCTTGTTTAAAAACTAACCAGAGAAAACGTATATTAATCTAACATTAATTTTTTGGGTTTATTTCATCTCATAAATTTAATTTGATTAAGAGATTATAAGAGACAATGGTGAGGTGGAGCACACTTTTAAAGATTATACGAGTTGTCTGTTACTTGAGGACAAAAAAATCCTGAGGTTTTTCACTTGGGAATGTGGACAAAATGAAATTCCAGGCAATTAACTGGCAGAATTGCATGTATATTTACACGTAGAATGGCTTATTTTTCATTGTAATTAGCTTTTAGAGTATCACTGGGGATTCCAATAAATGTATGGGAATGTGTACACATAAATAAACTGTTTGCATTTGAGTTAATTTGTTTCACCACTAGATATGGGCAGCAGCTAAGTGAGCCATTAATTTTGAACATTAGTTTTACAAACAATAGAACCACTCCCTTCACCCAAGCAGTTGTCCTTTATTTTTTTGTCTTCTTCCTAGAACCTGCCTTATTAGAACTTTTATATTCCACTTCTCAATCTTGGCTTAACATTAGAATCACCCAGGGAGCTTTAAAACAAACAAACAAAAACAGGCAATACAAGTGAGCAGATACATGGGTCCTACCACAGAGAGCCTTTTATTTTGTCTGGGGTACGGCTGGACTAGATTTTCAAAATCTTTTCCGGTGATTCTAATGTGTCTGAGGTTATGTACCACTGAACCACACAACATGAGTTTCGTCAGATATTAGGAACATCCCTTTGATTATCACAGCTTTTCCAGCCCTGCCTCTTTGCTTACAAGTGACTTGTGTGGTTCTTGACAGGTTTAACCTTTGCCTCCCAGTGGAGGAAAATCATGGCATATGACCACTGATGGACACTGAAAGTTGTTACTAAACAACTTGAAAGTGCATTTGACCTAACCTTTGTTTCCTTTTGTCCCATTAAATCTCGCCACTGCAAGATTATTAAAGCCTAAAGAGATCTTGCACATTTTTTTTTTTTTTTTTTTTTTTGAGACGGAGTCTCGCTCTGTCGCCCAGGCTGGAGTGCAGTGGCCGGATCTCAGCTCACTGCAAGCTCCGCCTCCCGGGTTTACGCCATTCTCCTGCCTCAGCCTCCCAAGTAGCTGGGACCACAGGCGCCCGCCACCTCACCCGGCTAGTTTTTTGTATTTTTTAGTAGAGACGGGCCGGGCGCGGTGGCTCAAGCCTGTAATCCCAGCACTTTGGGAGGCCGAGACGGGCGGATCACAAGGTCAGGAGATCGAGACCATCCTTGCACATTTTTATAAGGCAATTTTAGTGTGTTAAGCAGGAAGCTGGTAAACAGGTTGAGATTACTGAAGAATGACACTGTCATTTACAAGAATTCTGATTTCCCATGAGGGACCTAGATTACATTACACTTGAAGAGACTTCTGTGCCAGACACATCCCACTTAAAGCTTCAGGGGGGTCTTAAAAATAGGCAACCTCATCATTTATGTGCTGGCACCATCTAAAGTGCTTTGCATGAGGTAGTTTACTACATTCTCACAACCACCATAAGGGAATGTAGCGCCTTATAATGATCTTAAATAAGATCACTATTCCTGCTTAAGCGGTAAAGAAACTAAGGTTAACTTAGAACTGGGGGGTAAGGACAGTGAGTTCTGGAAACTTTGAGTTGGGGTCAATGTCCAGAGTGTCAGAATTGACAGGTCAGAATATAAACACATTTGAACATGATCAGGAGCTAGATAGACAGATATGATTCCTGGTTTTTCATTCCAAATCTTGCTTCTAATAATAAATGTGAGCTCTGTTTATTGAGCATATACTATTCAATCAGGCACTTCACTGGATACATCATTTAATTCCTTTAAAACCCACAAAAGCTAGATGAGTAAAATCATTCCTTTTGGTGTATAGAAGAGAAAATTTATACTTAGACAAGTAAAATAACCTGCCCCAAGTCCAAAGCTGGATTTGAACTGTCTGGTCTTGAAACCTCTGTTTTGAAGTCCTGCCACATATTGCCTGCCTGTAAGGAAAGGTATTATATAAGTTTGTATCCACTACATTACACTACTTCATGGTTCTTTACATTTCCATCCAGTGAAGTCTGTTTCTCCATTGTCGACATGTATGCTTAAGAAGAATCAACACTACATTGTGTAATGGTTTGAAAACAAGGACTTGGTGTAAGGATGTTAAAGGAGGACTATGAATTGTTGCTTTACACAAGAATCCTTGTGCCCTCTGTTCTTTCAGAAAGTTAAGATTTCAAGCTGTTTTCCTTCACACTCATCCTGTGACAATTCTCTGTTGGACTCAGTTACAGACAAGAGGGAAACTGGAAAGGACACTCACCCATTGATATTGTTGGGCTGTGTCCCCACCCAAATCTCATCTTGAATTGTAGCTCCCACAATTTCCATGTGTTGTGGGAGGGATCCCATGGGAGACAACTGAATCATGGGGGCAGTTTCCCCTATATGGTTTGCATGGTAGTGAATAAATCTCACGAGATCTGATTTTTTTTCTTTTTTTTTGAGATGGAGTCTCACTCTCTTGCCCAGGCTGGAGTGCAGGGCACAATCTCGGCTTGCTGCAACTTCTGCCTCCTAGGTTCAAGTGATTCTCCTGCCTCAGCCTCCCGAGTAGCTGGGACAACAGGCACATGCCACCATGCCCAGCTAATTTTTGTATTTTTAGTAGAGACAGGGTTTCACTATGTTGGCCGGCTGGTCTCGAACTCCTGACCTTGTGATCCGCCCACCTTGGCCTCCGAAAGTGCTGGGATTACAGGCATGAGCCACTGCACCTGACTGATCTGATGGTTTTAAAAGGGGAAACCCCTTTCACTTGGCACTCATTCTCTCTTGTCCACCACCATGTAAGATGTGCCTTTCACCTTCAACCATGATTGTGAGGCCTCCCCAGCCACACAGAACTGTGAGTCTGTTAAACTTCTCTTTCTTTATCAATTACCCAGTCTCAGGTATGTCTTTATCAGCAGCATGAAAATGGACAAATACACCCATCTTTATTTGAAGTGTCCTACGTGGTAACTCACATCCTTGATTTTTTGGGTCAACATCCCTTCTCCCTCCTTACTTCCTCATCCTTCTCATTGTCAAAATATCTCGTCCATTCTAGTGTTGGAACATCCAAATCATATTTCTTGCCTTCCTCTGTAATTTGGAAGTTCTATAAATATCTTTAGCTGTATTCCTTGCATTAGAAGTCACCTATAACTTTCAGGTTTCAACTTCTCTGAGTACCAATACTGACTCCATAAGCAGCAGCAGGTAGAGTGGCCAGAAAACAGATTTTACAGTCAGAGAGACCAATGTTCAAGATCTAGATCTATCATTTACTGTCTGTATATCTTATAAAAATTATTTAGGATCTTAGGTAAGAAGCTCAGTTTTCCCATCTGCAAAATGGACCTCAGCATACTTACTGGGTAATTCATTATACAATGCATACGAAGTGCTAATCACATTGCTTGCTTAGTGTATATGAGCTGCTACAACAAACACAACTACTACTATTATAACAAACTGTGCCTCCCTCCAATAAAGGAGTCTTTCAGCTTCATGATCAAGGTCAAAGGCATAAGGTCCCTTATAGACAAGCCAATCATCACTTTAAATAAAGGATGCAGTGGAGATTCTGCAGACAGATGTTCAGGTTCAAATCCCTGTCTTGTCACTTTCTGACTGTGTGACCTTTGATAAGGAACTCAACTTCTTTGTGCCTCAGTTTCTTCATTTATAAAATGAGGATAAAAATTGTATTCATATCATAGGGTTGTTGGAAAGATTCAGAAGTTAACAGAAGAGTTAACATATGGAAAGAAAGTTCTTAGAATTCTGCCTGGCACAAATGAAGGAGTATTTCAATGTTAGTTATGTTAATTATTTCAGTTAACTTCACCCCAAATTTACAGTGAAAAAAACAGAATCGAAGAATATATAGTCTTTGCTTTTCTTAGATATATATCTCAGTTTCCCTAGAAACTTTTACATTTATACATTTTAAACTTAGATATCCGTAAGCTTATAAGATAAATACATTTCTCTAGAAATGCCTTCCTTGAAATGCATCCTTCTCTTTACTGTCTTTATCCTCTTTAATTAAGTCTTTGTACCAAATCTCTCTTTACGGTGCTCTTCTTTATCATTTTTTAACTTCTTTTTTGAAATTTTGGAGATGTGCCTCCCAATTCAAACATGGTATCCAAGCTATGAAGTGTAAATAATAATTGCCATGAATCATAGTTTTCTGAAGTTTCCTTCTAGGAATCACCAGAAGTGCCTGTTAAGTACCCAGTTATCTGGCCTCTCCCTGGGAAGCCCTAACTCAGCAAGTCTGGATGGAAGTCCAGGGATCTGTATTTTAAACAAATATTACAGGATATTCTTAGAGCTAGATCCTTCTGTCCTAAGTGCTGACTTAAAGCTGAGGTGGGAGACAGCAACAAGGCCTCCAGTTACACTTAATTCTGATTTCACTTTCTGTTGTCACTCCTCCCAGTCCCAGAGGGTAAATTTCTCAGCTTTTTTTCCTGTGAGCAATTACTCTCAAACACACTCTATAATCTTCATTTCTGAGACTCCTAACCTCTAGTAGCTCCTGCTTTCAAGCCACCAGATCTATCAGCTGGAAACGGTTTTTCATGGCATGTTGAACAAGACAGAGACAATGTGACCCCTGAGACACTGCAGAGTAGGGAAATGGGTAAAAACTTATATTGGCAACATTGTAACCTTGAGAAATCCCGCAAGGCTGCCTGTGTCTTGAGGAGTTTGTGTACTCATAAAGAAAGAAGCTGTAACTTGCCTTTCTTTTTGGATATATTGGGAGATTTCATTGGTTATTTCAGGCAAGAAAATGAGCCAATGCGTACTGATTTACTTCTTTAAAAAGAACCGGGATGTGGAAATTAGTAACATCAGGAATTCCCCATTAGATAATTGGCAATATCTCCTAAAATAGAGAAAAGTTTGATTCAACCAATTTTCAAGTCAGAACAGTTAAACTGTATTATCAAAAAAAGCCCGCAAGACAGGGCTTACATCGTTTTAAAAAAAAAAAAAAAGAAGAAAACTAATTTGGGATTAAGGTGCTTTAAAACTGTGTATATTCTCATTCTATTACTCATTATCTACTAAGACACGCCCCACATTTAATTTCAGAGTAAAATGTGTTTGGAACTACACACATTTGTAGACCCTACTGTATCATCTCTTTCCAGGTGAGTGACATCATCCACCAACCACTTGTCTCCCTGATTTTTGGTTCTGCCTTCCAAAACCCTCAGACAGCTTGCTGTTATGTAGCCTCTTCTTAGAAACTCCTTAGGACTTTACATTCACTGCAGGAAGGATCGAACTGCATTTCCGCTCCACTCCTGTAAGGAAACTAACCTCTCGTTATTTATTTTTGGCAAACAAACCAAACACAAACCAACTCAGATACTTGTACATTGAGCAGGTGTCCAACAGATATGTATTAAATCAAGTCCATAAACCCCATACCAATAAAACCAAACCCAACATTATAGCTTGATTCTCCGTGGTTTTTGCCTATGCTGTTTCCTGAGTCTAAGATACCATTTCTCCCTCTCTAGTCCGTGAGAATGCTTATCATTCAAAGCCCAGCCAAAATGCCACCTCTCTGGTAATGCTTTGCAAGGCTCTAGGAGCAAAGTTAATAATGACGTCTCCTTTTAACTCTCACAGCATTTAGTCTAGACTCCGATTATGGCTTGTGCCCAATACACCTGGCAGTCCCTCTAGGCCTGTAGCACAAAACATGTTTCCATTCTCCTCAGAAACCAGCACAACACAGTTTGCACATTGAGAAGGTGTCTAATAGGTACGTGTTAAATTCAACTCATAAACTCCATACCAACAAAACCCAACCCAACCTTACAGCTTGATTCTCCGTTGAAAGAAAGAAGTAAAAGACATTTTCTCCCTCTATTAGATAGCCATTTTAGTTTTCAAAATCATTTAGTGCTAAGTTGGGGACTGGTTGGAATGGTTAGTAGATGAGTGACATCATGTTAGTAAAAAGATCATTGATTTTGGATTTATACAACTCTGCAACTCACTGCCCCTGTGAGCTCAGGTAAATTCATTACCTTCTCAAGAGATTTAGTGCCACCTGTAAAATGGGCATAAGATACATCTCACAGATTTTTGTGTCACAAGTAAATTAAATAATGTGCAAAATCACCTAACACAAAAGGTTACAAATAATACATCCTCATGAAATGTTGGTTCTCTCCTTTGCTTTCTTTCTCATGTCTTACCCAGTTTTGTTGGGTTACAGTTTAACCTTGTTTTTTTTTATTTTAATTTTTTTATTGATACAAAATATTTTACACACTTAGGGGGGATATGCTTTTGTTACATGACTACAATATGTAATGATCAAATCGGGAATATGGGGTTAGCCATTACCTTGAGTATTTACCATCTCTATGTGCCCATAACATTTCAAGTCCTCTCTTGTAGCTACTTTGAAATCTGCAAAGCATTGTTGCTAACTATAGTCACCCTGCTCTGCTATCGAACATTGGGGTTTTTTTGTCTACCTATGTTTGTACCCACTAACCATCCTCCCTTTTTCTGTGCCCCCACTCACCCACACACCTTTTCCAGCCTCTGCTATCTATCATTCTATTATCTATCTCCACGAGATCAATTTTTGTAGCTCCTACCTGTGAGTGAGAATATATGGCATCTATCTCTCTGTGTCTGGTTTTTCACTTAACATAAAAACTTCCAGTTCCATCCATGTTGCTGCATGACACAATTTCATTCTTTTTTATAATGCTGTTTTTTTCTTGCTCAACACTTAGTGATACAGCCAATGGATTCTGACTTCCCACCTATACAATAATTATTTTAATACTTGAAGGCCATTGTGAGGTCATCCTTTAGATGACAGTAATTAGAGTTTTCAGCAAACTTGCGTTTTGCCTTATTATTTCTTTAGCATAAAACTATACCACACTTTTATCCATCATCACAACAGAAGACTGAAATCATAACATGTATTTCTTATGAACATTAAACTTAGTGATTTAAAAGCCTCTCACCAGCTTTTTAATATTCAATTGATAATAACTGATATTAATAACTTCTAGTTTTCATTAGAGTACCATAAACTTTTTTCATGGTTGCATTGTGTTGTCAAAATGCTAATGTATAGTACAGCAATTTTGTTTCTGCATAAAATGTGAGCATTTCCATATGAATCAGTGATTTTAGCATTGTTGTATCTTCATAGGAGGCCCAGCTGTGAGTTTAAATAGAAACATATGTCATACTTACATGTACAAACAGTATTTCAAATGACTAACTGTGGCAATATTAATGGTAACAAGTTGAAATTTTTAATCTGCTGAGTGAGCAGATTTGTGATTTAAGAAAACCCAACAACCATACTAAATGACACAACCACCAAGTAGCTGCTACTCTAGTTTGTGCCCTTTTCCTTCTACTCATCATTCCTTTCTCCGTAAATATTGGGTGAAAAGTGAATTTGGCATCCTGCTCTATGATGAAAATTGACTTATGCCAACATATGTACTGGAATACCACAATGTATAACATGTCATATTCTGACTATAACTAGGCAAACAGCCTACAGAGATAAGCACCTATATTCTACTAAATGGTTAAATTGTTACTCATAAAAGTCTTGCATGTGCTCAAATGGTTGCTCAAAAGGGCTGCTAATGGTGGTGCAAAGTATTCTCTAGATGTCACGCACCTCTATAAGGATCTGTGGAGTAAACATTCTCTGCCAAATCACTATGACATTTAGCATGAGGAGGCATGGAATTAAAGTGCCATCAAAGTTGGTTATGTACTCTTATTATTCAAGAGGGAAAATCTGTACCATACTTCAATCATAGCTGCAAATAATGGAGAGGCATTGATTGATCCTGATAAATATAAGTGGGGGTCTAAAAAACATACGCTACCAGAATGGTGAGCCTATGATCCCACTTCATTTAAGATCTTCTAAGGGAGCAGACTTGTATTTTTGTGTTCGATTTGTACATGTTTTATTCAGTGTGTCTCATATCAAGGTCTGCACTCATAGGTTCTACAAAATGGCTCCTTATAAAACTAGAAAAGTGGTTCCTCTGATGGAAAAAGCCCTCTGTTTTGACACTGAAATAAACTTTAGCTTCATGAAGGGGCATTGGTGGCTTAGTTTCCTATTGCTGTTGTAACAACTTACCACAATCTTGGTGGCCTGAAACAACACAAATGTATTATTTTACAGCTCTGTAGTTCAGAAGTTTAACATGGGTCTCACTGGGTTAAACTCAAGGTGTCAGCAGGGCTGTGATCATTCCTGGAAGCTCTAGTGGAGAATTCATTTCCTTTGAGTTTTCTGGTTTTTAGAGACTGCCCACATTCCATGGCGAATGGCCTCCCTTCCTTGATCTTCAAATCCAGTAATGACAGATTGAGTTCTTCTCACAGCATATCACTGCATTCTTTTCTTCTGTCTCCCTTTGTATTTGTATTAGGCCAAACCAGATAATTCAGGATAATCTCCCTATTTTAAAATCAACTAATTAGCAGCCTTAATTCTATCAGTCACGTTAATTTTCCTTTTGCCTTGTAGGGTAACATATTCATAGGTGCTAGGGATTGTGGGGGCATCATTGGTGGGATCATTATTCTGCCTATCACAGTGGTCAATCCAAGTATTACTGAAGTCTGTTCCGCAATTTTTGATTAACATGATTTTAAGAATATTGACCTTTTTCCATAGAGCATATGGGGAAAACTTCACATGTTTGCAATATGATATGTGAACAATAAAAAGGGAGATTTCTCCATGGAAAAGGGTAGCATAAATAATATGCTATCTGGCCCAAGAGTAGGCAACAGTGCACTGGGTCCAAAACTTATGATGTCAAACAGATTCAAGCAAGAAAAAGACATTTTATTATAGTGGTGAGACCCAGGTACAAAAAGTGGTGGATTGGCCATAGCCTTGACAGAAGATGATACCTGATTACTTCTAAATGTTGGATGATTATTGCTTTAGGTGGGATTAAACTTCTTAGGTAGATTGAGGTCTGGAAACAGAAAATCAATTCAGATCACACAATTGGTGACAACGGTTTATAAAAATGGTCATAGAAGGATTATTATCTTCTCCATTATGCTACATGTTTACCTAAGAATCAGCATGGTATCACTAATACATGCCATAGGCTCTGTAATTCTGAAGGCTGCAAGTTTTATTTTAAAGGAATGGTAACATTTATTCACCAGCAATAACTCCATCTGAGGGCTGTGAGCAGCTACAGGGATGGGGAAGGAGAGTAGACCATAGATTTGCGGTATGGGGGAAAGGCAATCAGCCTACCTGGGAGGTGGGGATAATGAGACATGCATATGACGGAATAATATGTAACCATTTAAAAAGGGAAGTCATATTATATAGTGTCTGAGAGAGTCCACCAGTATCTAGTTTTTCTTGGGCAAGTTGCTTGACTTCTCAAGCTTCAGTTTCCCTGCCTGTTACATGAAAACAGTGATAGAACTGATAATGCCTCAGATTTGTTGAAATGTTAATGAGATGTAAATATCTCAGTACAGAGTCTGACAATATGGTATGCCATCAATAATACAACTGGGTATAATTGTAAATATTATTAGCTCAATAAGATGACATGGAAGATCTCCAGGATATAAAAATAATAAAAATCAATAGAACTATAACGATTCAGTTTTAAATAAAAACAATTCAAAAGTATGTATACAGAAAGTTCATAAAAGCATAGAAAAATGTCTGAAAATACATACACCTAATTGTTACCAGTAATTCTGGGAGCAGAATTTGACTTTTAGCTTTATCGCTATAATAAAATACACAGCCTTGTTGAATGTTGGTTCCCTGAAAATACTACCAAAACAATCTGCTGATAAATAGTCAATTTAATAAATACATAATACTTCTGTAAGAATAGCAAGAAGGCACATGAATCAACGTGTAAAGTATATTTAAACATTTTGTGTAACATCTGAAGGTTTATGTAATCTGATATTATTCTATCACCTTTTAAAGAAAAATTCTCTTTCCAATTTCCAAGATCCCAAATCTAAACTAAAACAGACCATCTTCTTCATAATTCCTTGGGAACTTGAACAGGTGTAATTGGGAATCTCCAAGTTCAGGAACACTTACATCTCTAAAAGGGATATAAAAATGCCCTGTCAGTCCACCCTCAGGCTGCCTTTTGCACAATATAACAAGAATCAGAATGCTTGGAAAGAATACAGTTAGCAAGAGCCATTTTCTCCCTCTGTGTCTAGTCTCAGCAACACTTTAACCAATTGTCAGCTAATTGGAGTTTTCTCCTTGGCTAGCTAAGCAGAGAAACACTACACTGACTAGCGTGGGTAGCTCCATCTTCACAATAGAAGGGGTGGAAATGGCCTGAAAGTACACAACTATGACCCTAGCTTCTTAAGGAATTAAACAGCAGCCAAAACCAACAAATTAAACGAAACGAATTATTTGGTTTTCTGAGAGATTTGACATCAAGTGCTTTTTGCCTTGCTATTAATCCTAGTTATTTTTTCTAAGAACGAACAGACCCTTCCACCTTAACTGCGGACATCTATCAATGATTAAAGTGATAACAAATATATACATAATGAACACTTGTTTTTCTTCATGAAGATGGACAAGGTTTCACTCAAGTAAGTTGCTAAATAAGAAACATGTCTTGTCAATCTGTGTTTTGAGAGGTTTTACCTCTATTTTAATTAAGCAAATAGTCATTGAATCCTATGCAGTCTGTGCAGCTCTAGGAGACTCAGAAGAAATAAATGTTGGAGATACAACTCTTGTCTCAAGGAGTTAACAGTGTAATTGGCAAGAGAAAACACATACATGGCATCTTTATCTCTGCATAACAAAGGCCATAGTGACATCAACCCTTAAAGGTTTTGCTCACCTGTTTTCTAAACAAGGATGCTAGCTTGGGAACACAGCTGTAAAACACCTGGTACTAGAGAGACTTGCATCCAGATACTAGCTGTGCTAGTTCCTGGGTAGGAATTGTTAAGCAAAGCATTTAAATTTTCAAAAATTCTTCACCTACATAGTAGCTATAAGGATTAAATGAGATGATGCCTTAATGTGTTTAGCACAATATACGTATATGTGTGTGTGTATGAATATGAAAGATTCCATATATTTCAATTTTTGTAAGTAGCAATCATTGTGAGTCAAAAGAAGCTGCATTTGAATTCTGTATGCAGCCTTTTATAATCTTGGGAAATCATATAATCTCTATAAGTTTTAGTACCCTTGGTGTGAGAAGCCACCTCACAGGATGGTGGCAGGAATTAAATGAGATACTGCACGTAAGTTTAGCTTAGAGCCCAGTACATAGTTAAGTGCTCACTGATGGTAGCTATGGTAGCTATTGATTTTGGAAAAATCTTGCTCTTTGGGAGGCTGCACAAAATGACTGTTTTACTGTACCCAAGATTGTTGACTCTACATGTTTCCTTTCCTTTCACAGAAAGAAAGAACCCAAGCATCCGTGCACACTGCCTTGTGCTACACGCTGAGCTTGAGTTTTATCCCTTTATATGCACAACCACCCTTAGGGACAAGTATTAATCACATAATATATATGAGGAAACTGAGGCTCAGGAACAGTGCTTTTCCTGGGGCCATGTATAAGCCTGAAATCATGGAGTCTGCAGGTAAGTGCTCTATCACCCAGTATATCAACTTGTTTTTTTATTCCAACCCAAGTACTGGATTCAGAAATCTAGTGCAGGACATCCCTCTGTAATGGTGGTGTTCAACAGAACTTTCTGTGATGATGGAAATGTTCTACATTTGTGTTGTCTAATAAAGGAGCCACTAGCCAGTTGTGGCTATTGCTATTAGCACTTGAAGTGTAATTGGCAAGAGAAAACACATACATGGCATCTTTATCTCTGCATGACAAAGGCCATAGTGACATCAACCCTTAAAGGTTTTGCTCACCTGTTTTCTAAACAAGGATGCTAGCTTGGGAACACAGCTGTAAAACACCTGGTACTAGAGAGATTGAGGAGCTGAATTTCTAATTTCATTTCATTTTAATTTTTAAAATATTTATTTCCTTTAGCCAGGATTTGAACTTAATTATTTAATTTTAAATAACAAATTTAAATAGTCACATGTAGCTTGTGACTACCAGTTTGCCCTACAACTTGCCTAGCTACAATCATTCAGTCTTTGCCTGAACACCATGAGTGACAGGTTGCTTATCACCTTACAAGCAGTCACTTCATTGCTTTCTAGCTTTGAATGTAAGAAGAGCCTTCTTTATGTTGAACTAACATCTGTTTCCCTCTAACTTTTACTTACTTGGCCTGTCTGTATTTTTCCCTGGAGCTACATAAAGTATGCTCAATCAGTTTCACAAAATTGTATCCCCTAGTGCTCTTTACCATGTTCCCAATTATGAAACAGTCTGGGATTGGGGGATTTTTATAAGGCTACTATGGGGACTGAAAACAGTGGGGTGATGCTATAATGGTGGAAATAATCATTATGATGCACTAAGCACTCACTACATGCCAGGTATTGCTCTCAGACCTTTACACATATTAGGACATTTAGCTATTATAACAACCCTACTGGCTCGGTTCTATTTATTAGCCCAATTTTATGAAAAGGGAACTGAGATAAACGGAGGTTAAGTGACTGAACAATAGTCATATGCCTCAGAAGTGGTGAAACTACCATTTGAAATGAGGTACTTTGAATTCAAAGTCCATATTCTTAATTGTGCTGCAACCTGGCTTCCCAAGTCCAGAGTTAGAGGAACTAAAAGAGCCCAAAAGTAGGACTATGTTGACTGAGGGTCTGGGGCTCAAAACCCTCACCCTCAGTAAGAGAGGGTTGAAGAAGAGAGCATGATAGATCCCCTCTGCAAGACCCTCTCAGTTTTTTGCAGAACTCTGGTCTGGCTACCAAACACCACTTGCCATAGGCCCACAATGAAAAAAATGGAAAAGGTGCTCTTGTCCAGGGATTTCACACCAACATTTCCACAGGGATCTGAACGACCATATAAATGAGTGAAGAGGATTGCTTGTAATGATTTGAATGTTTGTGTCCCCTCCAAAGCTCACGTTGAAACTTAATTCCCCTACAACGGTATTGAGAGGTAAGGCCTTCATGAGGCAATTAGTCATAAAGGCTCTGGCTTCATGAACGGATGTCTGGCTTATAAAAGGGCTTGAGGGGACAAATTTGTCCCTTCCATCCCTTTCATCATGTGAAGGTGCAGCGTTCACCCCCTCTGGCGGACACAGCCACAAGGCATCATCTTAGAAGCAGGGAGCAGTCCTCACCGGAGACTAAATCTCTTGGTGCCTTGATCTTGGACTTTCTAGCCTCCAGTGCTGTGAGAAAGAAATTCGTTTGTCGTTAATTACCTAGTCTAAAGTGTTTTGTTACAGTAGCATGCATGAACTAAAGCAGTTATTTATGTGTATTTTAATTTCCTCAAATTTGTTCTTGCTCAATTTCTTTTTCTAGATGTTTCATATTCTCTTCACTGTATAGCAAGAGGAGGTAACAAGTGACGGTAATGGCAGCTGTCACTTGGTCTCATTGTCTGGGAGGCAATAGAGAGTAGGGGAGATTGGGGAAAATGGAGGCACATATCATACCTAAAAGAGCAGTAGCATCTCAGCTTCAGCTTATCACTGCTAGATGGAAACACAGGGCTTTTGTTCTCTGAGCTGTCAAGGGAAGTGTGAAATCCACATCAGGTCACCTGAGCTTTCAGAGGAAGTGTGAAATCCACATCTGTTATGTGAAATATTTCACTTTTTGAATATTGACAACTTCATTAAAAGAAATCACCCTGTACTAAAAGCACTGTGGTATCCTAGATTAAATCTTGGGATAGAAAAAAAAAAAAAAAAAACTTTAGAAAAATAAATGAAATTCAAATAAAATGTGGAGTCTAGTTTTTTTGTTTGTTTGTTTGTTTTTAACAGACAAATGAAAACCCCTATAGTCAAAACTTGAGTGTCAGTTAGTGTATATACATATAGTCCACTGGCTGCTAATATGTAATCTCTAATCCAGTCCAAGCACCACATTTAATGGTGAGAAAGCTGAAGCCCAGAGATCAAAAACACTTTGCTTAAAGTTCTATGAATTAGTTGCAGCATTTTTGTCTGAAAACTGCATTTTGTACTGCTCAGGCCAGGGTTGATTAATTCTGGAATTATAATAGAGCTTACTCTTTTTTAGTCCATACGTGGAATAAAGCAAGCCTAGTGGATTTTGCTTGCAGAGTTCATCACAAGTGTTAAAATGTTAGGAGACTGAAATGCTGTGTGACCTTTGACAAGAATGCTTCCTCTTCCTTCCCTACTGACCTCCCTCCTCTACTCTCTGCCTCAGGCTCAATTTTTCTCTTTCCTGCCTTTTTCTGAATATTTAGAGTTTTCCTTCTATTGTTCCCTACTTCCCTGTAGCCATTGTTGCACGAACAGCCAGATTATACAGCAAATAGTGGCTATGAATACAAAACAGTGTACTTATCCACAAACCTAGATCAGAAATACCTGGTCCGTTAAAGCATCAAAAACTTTTCAAACCCACCAAATAAAAATTACTACTACAATGCTCATACCACAATAATCACATGATGTCCTTGTGCAGCTGAGCATAACCGATAAGGTAAGAATCACCTATAAATGACTTACGGGCTATATCAGGCTTTACTTAAGGAAGAAAGACACAATCAAGTCTATCTTCACAATGTGACTTCTAGGAACAGAGACAACCAAAGAAACAAAAGCTACAGACTCCTTGTTTGTCCAAAGATAGACCAAAGACTACTAGTGCTTGGTGCTTGGATGAATTGCACAAAGCTGATGGGAGACAACTGAATGAAAAATCAGAGTTGGGGATAAAATTACTTAATTCCAGCCCAGTAGGGAGCAATAAATCTGTGAAGTGTGCTTTTTTCTCCAGTGAGCACAATTTAAGGACAGATAAGGGAGTCATCTCATTTGTTAAAAGGTACAATTTTAGGGGAACAAAAAAGTCATTTTCCTGGCATGGTGGTTTAATACTGGGTCAATTTGGCTTCTTCGCTTTTTAATTCTGTTTTAGATTTGCTCAGAACAGAAGTCTCCGAAAGCAGCCCTATACCCTGTGAAGGTCATCATAGGTAGAGGAGGTAACTGACAGATGTGGGCTCTAGGTCATCCTCACTTTCCCTTGCTTTGCTTCCAGGTCTTCTTCCCAACTTCTGACCCTCTAATCACCAGTGTCCCCAGGCCTATCACTGACAGTGGTACAACAGCCTTCTATGCATTTCTGTCAGTTTTCTTCTGCCATCCCACTGTGACTGTGGCATCTGCCTTCCTACTGACAGAAACCAGAGTACGTCATGCCAAATAGGTCTCTTTGACATAAACATTGTTGAGCTAAAGAGAGTTAGGCAGCAGCAAACAAAGGAAGAATGCTTTCTGTCCTCCCTTCTTTTCTACAGACAGATGGAATATAAATTCTCCTTTATTGGAGAAAACTCTTACCAGCTCAGATATGGCACCAGAGGAATCTACAAACAAATCTTACTCCATTAGTTTACTTCTATATATTTACCATCCCATAGTTTTTCACCTCTGGAAGCCTAAAACTACTTTCTTTGCCTTGTCACTTCTCTACAATTTATTGTTATTTTGTTGAAGATGCTATAGGAGCTAGAGTTCTAAAGCATTGCCTTCAATTACCTTTCACTGAGGTTTCCCTGCATGATGTGTACTGCATGCGTTAATAAACCTACTTGTTTTCTCTTGCTAATCTGTCTTTTATTACAGGGATCTGTCCCACCTACAAATTTATTACTTGAGGAGAAACTGTATTTCCTCCCTGATATCATATTCCTATGCAAGCTCCTACTTGTTTACCTACAAGTGCTCAGGAGGGTGGTTAGTGATTTTTCTCAGATCTCCCACCTCCTTCAGACCCTCACTTTCCTGGCTTCTCCCATAATTGTCTATTCTTATTTCTAATATACATCTCTATTCCTTAATGCTCTTAATAGTCCTGCTTTCCAGTGTGGAAGAATAGAACATGCTGGGCGGAGCAAGATGGCCGAATAGGAACAGCTGCAGTCTCCAACTCCCAGCGCGAAGGACACAGAAGACCGGTGATTTCTGCATTTTGAAC
>NW_012115821.1:3674334-3751228 GCF_000951035.1 Colobus angolensis palliatus
AAAAAATAAATAAATAAATAAAAAATAAAAAATAAAAAATAAAAAATAAAAAAAAAAAAAAGAATAGAACATGCTGCCCCCAAATAGGAATCCAAAATAGGACTGTTGAGCTGAAGGCCATTAAGATGAAGCAGACGTAGGACAGTTCTCTGACCTCACTCTACTTGCCTAAAAACAAGACAGAGCTTTGCAAACACAAAGGTAAACTTCTCTCTCTCTGCTGGGGAGAACAAAGGTTGACCACTGAAGACAGCTTTACACCCTCATCAACCTGAAGATGATACCAGAGGAATCCACATTAACAAGCTTTTCTACTATAACTAGCCGTTCTCTTCCAGTTATTTGTCTTCCCCCTTAAATTGCCACCCCTAGAGACTCAAAGTGCTTTGCCTTTGTCTTGTTACCTCTCTAAAAACGTATAGTTCCTTTTGGAAGATGCTATATAAGCTGGACTTCAAAGTCATTCTTAGCTACTCCATCTGAGTGTCCCCCATGTATATATATAATACACATGTTAATAAACTTTTATTTATCTCTTGTTAATCTATCTTTTGTAACAGGTGTCCATTTTAACTAAAAACCTAGGGGAGTTGAAGGAAAACCCCTATACTACACTGAATCTGCTTAATACACTAAAAAATTCTCTGGTGTGGTGTTTACCGCAATTTATCTGATCCCAACAATCATCTTGGTTGCTTATCAAAAACACAGATTTCCAGAACCCATCCTAGGCTCAATGAATTGGATTGTTCAGGACAGGAACTGAAACCTTGTACTTTCAACAATCCAGGTTACTCTTTTAATTAAGTAACTTTGGCTACCATTTCTCTAGTGCTGCTGTTCTTACCTGGGTAGCACATTAGAAACACCCAAGGAATTTTAATGATGCTGATGCCTGGGTGCTAGCACCAGAAATTTGGAATAGGTTGATCTGGAGCATGGCCTGAACATCAGGAATTTAAAAAGCTCCCTGTATGATGCCAATGAGCATCTAAAGGTGGGAAGCCCCACTCTACTGGAATACAGGTAAGCCACCTATTAGGAGGGAATACTTTCCTTCCATCTCACTAATAAAGTATGACAGTACCATAAGTTTCAGCATAGGAATTCTTAAATAGAATTTCAAAGTCAGTTTCCCAGCTACAAGGGTCTTGGTCTTTTAGCAATGCCCTCATTTCTGCCCTCAAATTAGAATATGGACACCAGAGCAGTTAAGTGGCTGGTCCACGGTCACACGACTACTTATTAGGAGACCCAGCATGGAGCTCTTTCTGACACAGATAAACAACCTCTTCATCAATGCTTAATTGTGTCTGGAATAAATGTTCGTACATGTAATTGGCTCTGTCCTGAAGATGTATCCTGCTGCTTTTCTGTTAAAAAGGAATTTAAATTACATCCAATAAACAAACAGGAAGTGCAATACCTGTCCTTGTTTTATAGGAGCAGTTCTGTAATTTTATCGTGTATAAGAAATACCTTGGGACTTTTAAAAAATGCAGATCCTAGATGGCTAATTCAGGAAATCTGTGGTAGGCCTAGGTATCTGTAGTTCTAATCTAATTATAAGCATGTATCCCTCCCATCCATCATAATTCTACTGCAAATAGCCCAAGGACCAGCCTTTGAGAAGCTCTGTTCTGTTACTTGGTATAAGATATTTAAATAAGAACAGCGTGTATAAGATACTGGCATAACATAATTAAATAAGAACAGCATTTATCTCTCATTGTATATAACACATACTCAACACTTTGTTTTTTTGAATTTGTGCAGAACATTAAACTCTCAGGTCTTCTAGAGCAGGGATTATATCCACAGCCTCTTAAAGCAGTGCTTCATCAAACAAAGCCAATTGAGGCACTGAGTATGTACCAATTTCTTTCTTATTGCAGTCTTGTCATCCACACTTTGGCCCACCAGAGTTTTTAAGATAATATTTGCTACTTACACCTATAACTATACATATGTATTGTTCAGTTTTCAACCCTTAAATTCAGAGTTATAGAGTCTCAATTGTACAGAGGCCAGATAAATACCGCTAATGACTCAAGTAAACTGGGTTGGGAGTTCATAGGGAGTAGTGGGGACTGGCAAACCATACAGTTCTTATGTGTGAAAAAGGAACAGTTGTTAATTGACTCAAGGCTATTACGGTGAATATGGACCCAGAGATGCTGATCTTCTGGGCTCCCTTCCCATCCCCACTAGAGAAGGTGATGATCTAGATCAGATGTTCATAATCTAAGACCTAATGGCCAAACCCAATCCCCTACCCGCTTTTACAGGTAAAGTTTTATTGAAACGCAGCCACACCCCCTTTCATTTGCAAATTGCTTATGATTGCTTTCTCCCCACGATGGCAGTTAAGTGTTTGTGGTAGAGACCTGTAACCCTCAAAGCCTAAAATATTTACTATATGGCTCTTTACAGATACAATTTGCTGCTTACTTATCTAGACTTTTTTTCCTATGAAATTTTAAAATGCCAGTTGAAAATTAAAAAACACTTCATGTGCAAATAAAACACACACGCTGAAGAACTAAACATCTGTTACTGTTAAAACTCTTCCCCTTGTCTATATGGGTGCGGTAGGACTTTATCGGGCTTTATTAGCCTTTGCTGTAGTCTCTAAGGGATTTTTATTTCTGTAACACCTTTCTGTAAGAGAATATCATGTCCAGAAAAATGGGACTTGTGTGCTGTGATTTCTGGTACAAATTTTTAGCAATTAGAAAGCATTTTGCTTGTGGAAACAAAGAAAAAAGTAGGCACAGATGACTTTGAATTTGAAGATGGTAAATGGTGATTTAAACACTCCAAGCCAAAATCCCCCAAAACCTGAAAAAAGAGACAGTCAAGATAACAGAGCCTGTGGGAGAATTGATCTCACATTTTATGAAACCCTTAGAAAATGGCAGAATTTTCTGAATCCATAGGGAATGATTCAGGAGAAATTTCCAGAAAGGGGGAAAAAAATTCAGTCTCCTATAAGGAAACAAGCAGCAGATTGGCATCAGCTTTGTAATGAGGTTTTAGCGTAAGAAATCCAGTTTGTTTTAGAAGCAAAAAGCTTCTAGACCTTGTATCAACCAGGTTTTAAAATTATTAAAAACCATTCCTTTTGCTTTTGCCCTAACCCCTTCTTTAATATGAATCCTTGATCTTCCTACTGCAGTTTTTCAATCATGTTACTCTTCATGAAGTAATGTGATCTATTTAACTATTTAGGGATTGCAGTAATTCATTCTTACATTGCATATTGAGTTTTTAAAATTGCTTTCAGATGTTCCTGGGGTGGAGGAGAGTGGGAAGAAAACAAGGATCATAGAGAAACTTTGATTGAAATATTACAGAACCAGAGCAAGTTGGAAGCCCTTTGTGATTTATTGGTTTTTCAGGAGTCAAATTTAATTAATAGCTCAGAGAGAAACAGGATGCCTGAATTGGATCTTACAGCCTAAATGTTCCCTCCTCTAGCCTCTCAAATGTAACTACAGGAACAAAATTAGAAAAATAGGTCTCAGGTAGCTTGCAATGGTTGTCTATTATCTAAATTTCTAGTTCAAGAAAGCACATGAGTAAGATGAAATAAGCTCTGTTATTTAAGTGGCCAAATATATTTGACGGAAGAAGATAAAGTTAATTTAGGCATTGTATCTGAATGTGTACTCTGGCTTGGAATTTATGAAGCAGTCCATAAGTATAGTGATAAATAAGTCTAATGATACATAAAAAATACAAATACTAGTTAGTATAGACTTACTGTGTGCAAAGCTCTGCAGTGAGCACTTTACATACATTATGTCATTTAATTTTTACAAGGTCTCATTTCATCTTACATGCAATGTCACTGAGGTATACAGCAGTTAAGTAACTTGCTCTAGATAACACAGCTAGCAAGAGGTAGGAGTCTAAGTCAAAAGCTCCTGCTGGTAGCACTTTTACCTTTCCAATAACCCCCTGAGGAGTGTCCCCTTTACAGATAAGGTGTGAAAAGGCTCGGAGGAATCAACATCAGGGAATTAGTAAATGGCAGCATCAGGACTAGCACTAAGTCTCCTGATTTTGGTTGTCTTTCAATAACGCCACACTATTCCCCACCTGAAACCCTTGCAGCCAAGAATTTCAAATGGAGAGAGATAAAGAATCCAATAGGAGAAAAGATCCAATAGGAGAAAAGTGGCTCGGAGATGTTATCATGAACAAGTTGCAGAAAAGGATAAAAATAAAGACCCCAAAATGTACCCTTTCAAAAGGCATGTCATAGTTGACTGTTGCTAGAATATATGATGTGATTAAAAAGGAACCTCTTGCCTCTACTTTTTATAAAAGTAAAGGCAAAGCTAGTGATTTCTGAGTTGGAATCAGAGTGGCCCTATCGGCCAAATGCAGTCTAATATCTGTTACTGTAAATAAAGTTCTTTTGGAACACAACCATGGTCATTCATTTTTATACTGCCCATGGTTGCTTTCATGTTGCAATGACAGAGTGGCACAGTTGCAACAGAAACCATATGACCTGCAGAACCTAAAATATGTACTGTCTGATCCATTATGAAATAAATAAGTTTGCCAAGCCCTGTCCCAAAGAAATGCTAACTATGTGATACAGAAAATGTTATGGTGCTGCACTACAGGAGAACCATTTCCAGCTTGGATGAGAAGAAAGTGACATTTCCTGCAAACAATAACACAATTTAAAGCTCTTGCCTTTGCCCTGGAGAATACTCAGTTTTGGTAGATCCAGAATGAGAAAGCAAGGGAGAGGATAGCAAGAGAAAGGAGAGAGGTATTATAGCATCATTCAAGGCATCCCTGTGAACTGGTAAAGCAGACAACTAGTATTTGCAGAGTATGTTAAAGGGAAGCAAAATCTTTCAGAGACTCAACAGCAAAAATAACACTTTCTGCAAAAGTATAAGCAGTAAGAGCATTCCAGATGAAAATGATGTATAATAATGGCTATGATTCAAGAACTGATCATCCCAGAGTAGGTGACATAAGATGAAAGTAAGATCCTATATATGGGATCACAGTGGAGAAAACAGGCTGAACCAATGCAAAGAACCTTCTGAGATAAGGGATAGAATTAGTTCCCTCATAGAAAGATCTTAGGATCTTGGACATTTGCGTCACTTAGATTATATGTCATGATACTGATTCTATCAGTCCTCTAGCCTCTGCTATTTGCTTGTAAAATACACCCCAGCTTGCTAAAACATTTTTTTTTCTTGCATCTTGTATCAGAAAAAGAAGTTGGGAAGCACCGGTACATCTCATTATTGAAGAATATGGAACAACTCTAGACAGAAAATTTAAACTTGTGAGAATTACTTTGTGGCTTGAAGCCTCTGAAGTCTGCTTTGGCACTTAAAGGAGTTAATCTATAGCAAGTTCTGTGTATAACAGTGGTCAGATTCATTCTCAATCAGTCATTCTCAATCAATGCTTCTGTTGTCACCATAAAGGCCATGAGTTAAAGAACACTCCCAAATACTGTTGCTTTAAAATGTTTGAGATGGTAGAGACCTTTATGACTACAGTGGTCAAGATTTTGGGGCCCAGAGAAGAAGAATGCCAGATAAGCAGCATCTGCTGCTGAATATTAACACAGATTGCCTGTAATCTCAGCACTTTGACAGTCTGAGGTGGGTGGATGGCTTGAGCCTAGGAGTTCGAGACAAGCCTGGGCAACATGGTAAAACCCTATCTCTACAAAAATACAAAAATTAGCTAGGCGTGGTGGTGCACACTGGTAGTCCCAACTACTCAGGAGAGGCTGAGGTAGGAGGATCACCTGAGCTTAGGAGGTTGAGGCTGCAGTGAGCCATGATCATGCCACTGCACTACAGCCTGGGTAACAAAGTAAAACCCTGTATCAAAAACAAACAAAAACAACAAACACGCACACAAAACTTAATTCCATCCGAGTAGGCTGCCCATCCCTCTAGTACTTCTAAATATTTTGGCTTCAGAATTAGACAAATCTGATCCACGTGCAGCTAGTGAGGTCCCAAGGAACAGTGTAAAAAGAACAGCTGCCAAGCAGCCAGCCATTCCTTCTGGAAAAATTCTAAGCAGACTGTTAGTTGGCTGGCAGAGGCAGGCATGTAAGTTAACAAGCTTCTCTCTCCAGCCAATCTTTTCTATCTTTATCTCTTAAGAAGAGAATGTGCATCTCATTACCAAATATCCCCAGCATATCTTTTGATCCACTCTTTCCTATCCCCGTCTCAAAAAATATGGTATAAATTCTGAATGGGATACCTCTGTTTTTCCAAAACCTTCATTTAAAAAACAAATTCCAACATTACAGGTTGTAAACACAACACTTCTTGCAAAGGTCTTTTTATTTATTATTATTTCTAGCTGTAAAAGTGCTTCCCAGGCAATAGCAAAGACTTGAATGAAATGGTATCTCTCTGCCTTAAAGAAATGCTTGAACATGATCTCCTGGGTCTCCTTGGCCAGCTTAAATGTCACCCTACTGTTCATATCAACAGATTGCTGATTTCTCACGTTTTCCCCTGACTTCTTACACCCTGAGTGCTGTTAATCCCCTTTTCTATTTTCCTCAAGTCAGAGGATTTTCCTGTGTAAAAGAGCAGCTCTATTTCTATATTCATTGGTTTTCTTTGGAAATTGCATTCTGTTATGGAAGGAAGGGCTGCAGGGATGAGAGCTACAGGCAGATGAGAAATACACAGCAGCCACTCACTGGTCCTTGATTCTGATTTCGTCTTCTAGGACTCTCTGCCTGAAGGAGGTAAGGATTAGATCTGGCCCTGGTTGCTCACTTTCATTCCAATCCATTGTGACCTCCTGCCTTGATGACCGATCTGTGGGAATTTGGCAGGAAGTAGGGTGTCTCCAGAGGTTAACAGTTGGTCTGGTTCAAAATGATGATCTCTTCCAGGATGTAGACAGTGAAGGTGGACATTTTACTACACTCCATATGACACCAATCTCCTGAGATCTGAGATCTAAATATGAATGAGGCACTAGATTTCACTGAATTTTTTTTTTTTTTTTGAGATAGGGCCTCACTCTGTTACCTAAATTATAGCTATTTTGAAGACTATAAAGAAACTTAAATAAATTTATTTATAACTTTTGTAGTCAGTGATTAAGAGCATAATTTCCAGTGTTGGATAACCTGTGTTAGCTGCTACTTGACTGGTAGAGAGCATCACCTATTTCTCAGTTTGCTTATCTATTAAATAGAAATAATAACAGAACCTAATGAAATAACGCAAGGATATTTGAGAATAAAAACAATGACACAAAACATTTAGCACAGTGCCTGGCAGCTAAAGACTGTGTAGATATTTATAACTACCCTCTTCCTTATCTCTGTTGCTAGGTAGCCAAGACCAGCTAAAACCCTAAAACACATAGAAGTAACCTAGCCAAAGTTGTAGAGCTAGGGGGCAAAGTCAGGGCTAGAATTGGGGTTACTTGATAGTCAGTCCAATCTGACAGTTAGAGGAATGAGAACAATGAACTCCTATGTTAATGATGCAGTCCTGAAAAGCATTTCACACCCAAGCTTGTCCTCACACACATCTGTACGCTGGAATTCCTTGATGGGATTATGATCTAAGAAGCATCATTCAACATACATAGCATTTAGAGCCATGTAGACTTGGGTTCATAATTTACTTCCACAAAGTCATGACTTATACCAGAGGTTCCCAAACTTTAGTAAGGTCATGTGGCACTTTAGTGTCCCAGTAGTATTTCACTGTGTACAGTAGGCCCCCAAAACATTTAATATTTCCATTTATTAAGTAGTTCAAACACCTTAACAGATGTTTATCTTCTGATGTTTTAACATCTGTGTGAAAAAAAATGTGTGATTTGAGAGATTATAAAATGTTACATTGTATGTGAATATATCAAATATTATAAAAATATAATAAAATCTTATGTGGCCCATGCCTGTAATCCCAGCACTTTGGGAAACCCAGGCAGGCAGATCACCTGAGGTCAGGAGTTCGAGACAATCTGATCAACATGGAGAAACCCTGTCTCGATGAAAAATACAAAATTAGCTGGGTATGGTGGTGCATGCCTGTAATCCCAGCTACTCGGGAAGCTGAGGCAGAAGAATCGCTTGAACCTTGGAGGCGGAGGTTGCAGTGAGCCAAGATCGTAACATTGCACTCTGGCCTAGGCAACAAGATCGAAACTCTGTCTCAAAAACGAATAATAATAATATTGCTGCACACTTCTTAAATGTCAGAATCAGATTGGACAGCAGCATTCTTTTTTCTTGTTCTATATTGATTTTCATATGGGGCAAGCTTTTGTTCACAGCAACTACTACAAACCCGGCTACACAAACAGGACAACATAAAAAAAATATGTGGCAACAAGTGCAGTAGAGACATAGTTTGAACCTGAAATGCTTTGAACTCGTACTTGCCCAAGAGATGTCAAGTATCACTGTAGTTTCCTAGAAAATGTAAAATATCCTGCAAAGCTCTGTGAGATCACTGTAGCATCCAGGGGTGCCTCAGCATGGAATTTGAGAACCCCATACTTAAGCCAATCTCTACTTTATTATCTTTACCTACAAGTCTGAAGAGACTACTATTATACATAACATTTGTAAGAATA
This sequence comes from Colobus angolensis palliatus, assembly GCF_000951035.1. Taxonomy (NCBI): domain Eukaryota; kingdom Metazoa; phylum Chordata; class Mammalia; order Primates; family Cercopithecidae; genus Colobus; species Colobus angolensis. The sequence goes on from NW_012115821.1 coordinate 3,682,960, forward strand.
AAATTAAATAGTGAAACCTGAAAGCACAGAGACCAGTATGTCTCAACCTTTAGTGTACATAAGAATCACATAGTATTCTCTTTTTAAACATCTAAATTTCTGGTCCTATCCCCAGAAATTCTGACTCACTAAGATTGGGGGTACCTCAGAAATCTGCATTTTTAACCTCACCAGAAGATTTATACGTGGGTGGTCTGAAGACTTATACTTGGAGAAAAACTGCTTGAGATGTAACATTATTTATTTGGGATATGTTAAAATGCCAGCAATTTAGAAAAGACAATTAACCTGTGACATTTGCTTCTTAATGGATAATGAGAAAACTTGAAATGATACCAGTGGGTTGCTAAGTAAGTTGCTTTCATCCAATTCCCCAGGTAATCAATCTATAGATCCTCACCCACCCCTACACAGTGCAACCTGACAGCACTTTGTTAAAGCAACTAAACCTATAGGAAATTTGATCTTTGAATAAGAAAAGACCTTGAAAGAGAAAAATATACTCTGTGTGTGTGAAGAGTCTACTATTAAATCTTAAAGGCTGTGCTGTATAAAGTAAAATTATTGTTATTAAATTCTCCACAGATTACAAGGTAGCAGCAGCTCATATTGTAAAGGCCAGATTGGGCCTTTGTGGCGCCCAACTTGCTAAGCACAAGGGATATAGACTTTGCCTCTTGAAGGATATTTGCCTACAGCACAATACCAATAATGGAAATAATATCTGATCGTATAAAGTTGAGGCTTTTATTCTCCATAGAACTGAGAAATGATGAGAGAGGCACTCTGGGAATTTTCCCTTTAGATTAAATATTTGAATCATGACTGTCTGAGACAATCACATTCAGCTCGAAAATTACTTTGCTATCTCAAGCATGCTGAGAATAAAAGACACTTTTGGTATCACAATTAAGACATGAAAATCTTATTTTCTGCAGGATTTGTATAGTTAAGAGAAAAAAGTATTTGAATGATACTTAATGTTTAAGCTAAATTTAACTGACTCCATCTTCTGCACTGATATGGGAATAAACAAGTTCACAGCCTTTCGGAGCTGATTAAAGAAACTCTCCAGAAGTTCATCAGTTTTAAGCACTATGAGACAAGAGAAACAAAAGCCAACTGGACAACCACTTTGTTGTTCTGCATCAAGATGACAAATCTTAGGTTTTCTAGTACCTTCTTACATTTACTTACAAACTGGTTTGAATCTCACATGGGGCTGATACATTATGGAGGCTTTGGAGCACAGGTAGCATTTGTTTTGTGGGTTTATTCCCTTTATCTTACTTTTGCCAGATCCAGTGATCATTTCCAGGGAGGTCACCCAGCTTTCGGAATTGGTCAAAAGGGTGGAAGCCTTCCATCCATTCATAGCTCAACTAGTTTTAAGGGGAAGATGGTAACCATTTGATGATGCAATTTCTTCAGCAAGATCCCATTCTTCAAATGCGCCTTAATTCAACCACCAACTCAAAATGCCACTATTTCCAAAACCACCTTGGTACTCAAGGCCTTTTCAGGCTAAACTTCCATTCCACATCTCCCCGTTTTCCCTATCAAACTCCCGTCAAACTGAATAACTGAGATTTCTTGGTTTATACTCTCTGGTCCTCTATCTCTAATCTTTACTTCTGTGACTCCTTGTGAAACCAACTTTGCAAAAATTATAACTCAGGAAATTATGACAGTGAAACAAACTTCATTTTCTTCTAACTTTTGAGCTGTCTTTGTTCATTCCTGGACAGAGGCTGAACTAACCTTGAGAAGGAATATAGTTTATAGTTGAACTCTGAAAATTCTGAAACAAAATTGGTAGTAGCCCTTTCCCCCCAAGAAGAAAACACACTTCTTTCCTGGGGACCTGTCTGCCTTTGTACGACTAACGAATTAACTAAAAAATTAGAAATTGTGGTTTAGGAGCCATGCAGCCTCTGGCTGCAAGAGTTTGAACCTCCCCAAATTGCTCCTGGGAATAACATCACTATTGAAAAACCTAAGATCAGTGTTTGAGATATTTTGCAGCCCCTGCACTGGGTGCACCAGCTGACACCACCCAGACAGGTTGTCTGGCTTAACTAGTTCTGCAATCCCACCTATGAAAAGAAGACAGCAAGAAAAATTTACTTTGACCCCATTTGATACCATCTCCAACCCGACCAATCAGTACTCCCCACTTCTTGAGGCCCTAACCTCAAATTATCCTTAAAAACATCAATCCTGGAATGCTCAATGCTCAGAGAGACTGATTTGAGTAATAATAAAACTATGGTCTCCCACACAGCCAGCTCTGTGTGAATTACTCTTTCTCCGTTGCAATTCTCCTGTCTTGATAAATCGGCTCCGTCTAGGTTGTGGGCAAGGTGAACCCATTAGATGGTTACTCTCTTATTCTGGAAAACTACCTCACTCTTTCCTAACTTTTATACATCAACATCTTACCCATTATTTAATGCTACCTCTTGCAGGAAGGCTTCCCTGACTCTCAATGTCTCCACTGTAAGTCTGTTTTCTTTTATCTGAATTCATAGCACACATCTCAATTTGCCCTTATTTTTTTCCTGAGATTAAGGAAATGTGAATACAGGTCAGACTTCCTGTCTTCCTCATTAAATTGTAACTTAAAAAAAATCAAATTTAGTTTTGTATCCATCCCAACATTTAAGACAGGGCATATCACCCTATCAATGTTCAGTACTTGAATTAATTAGAGAAAAGAATGGGTGTGTACTTACTCCTGGAAACCCTTCCAGTGATCTAATGTGCCCAAGGTAGAAATGACTGAGTTTTCCCGTTCAAAGAAATATCCATAGGAAAAAAAAAATGGGACAGGAAATACACAGAATATGTGCCCATCACTCAACTTTGGGGGGGGTCAGTTGCTAAGGAGGAGAGTGGGATACTGAGTCTACTTAAAGGAAACTTTACCCAGTCTCATTCTTATGCATAATACTTGGCAAAGGAGAGACTATTTCCACCATTCAAATGCTTTCTACATTTAAATTCATTCCATTCACATGAAAAAACTAAGAAGGCATTGACATATATCCTGTTAAGTACATTCTCCAATGCAACAACAAAGGTTAGTTATCTGGATTTCATGTAGCTTATTTCAGATGGAATCAGAAGACAGGGAAGGAAATCCCTTTCGGTCCACTGAAATCATAGCTATTTAAATTCAAAGAGAACCTTAGTTTCCTTTCTTATACCATGAGGAACAAGTAACAAATGATAGGCTGTGATCTTTTAGGATTCTATGCTGTCTTCTACAGTAGAATACTCAATTTGCATGTATATCAAAAACAGTGGCTTGTTTTCAAAGCTTAAAGCACCATATTTTCATACTGGTTTTTGAGAAGCACTTAAGTCTCATTTATTGTTTTGATCGTGTATGAGAACAAACTCAGGCAGTATGAAAAAATAATTAGAAGAAAATAAAAAGGGTAAGAAACTCTTTAGTGGAACAAATAGTATTCATATCAGAAGATGGTTGTGGGAGATGTCTCATAGCTGAATTTTGTGAGCTGATTGTTAAGCTATTGGCAAATCCAAAGCAGCCATGGTGGGAATATTTACATCTTACAAATTGGTGAACAGTACAAATCATAGCCCCGCCATCCCTCTCTTTTAGAGATGGTTCACCAGCATACCACTGATTAGAGGCTGGCATAGTTACAGTTTGCAAACAGGTGGGGAAAAAAGATTGCAATATCTTAGTGATATTTTCTTTCCTCAAAAATCTACATTAAGAACAAAAGTGGCAACAACATATTCAAAAACACTGGCAATGTTTAAGAAGAGTTGTACACATTGCAAAAATGCGGTTATATTTAGAACAAAAGGATTGTAACTAACAGCTCTACCAAAATAAAGCATTGAAAGAGCTTTTAATAAACTTTTTCAGTACACAAATTGCTTCTGTTTCTCATATAGTATATGTTAATATAATGTCTTCAAAAAATAAATGAAGCTTAAATTTGTCTTTCTCTAATTGGGTTGGCTATTACTATCCATACTGCCATAATCATTTATAAACAGTAATCACAATCTATACTGAGCCCGTGTCTCTAATCATACAAGTCTCTGTATCTTTATGATTAAGTTTAACATGGCAAAAATGTTATGAAATTATAACTTTAATGAGACATAAAAATACAATCTTGTCTTAATTTGTAGAAAACTTCAGTTCTTTTAATGCCATGCTCGAAATCCAATGACATTTCAGTGACTCTGAGAAGAAAAGGAAGGGTGACTACGGTAGATGTAAGCACTGCTGTGGTTCTTTACATACCTACCCTGCTCTCGGCATTCACACTAATTTCCAAACTTCTTATTACATTGATGTTGGTTTTGGCCATATGACTTGCTTTAGCTAATTTAAGGTAGGTGAAATTGATAGTATGCCTGTTTCAGTCCACATTCTTGAGAGGTATTACATGTTTCTCTTGTCTTCTTGTTATTGATTGTGAGAAGACTATGCCCTGGGAAGTTGCTGCCCTTTAGCTTGAGCCTCAGAAGAAAAAACTTGGCCCATACTTGAATCCAGTCTACAGCCCAAATCCAAGTCTTACTTAGATCAAGCTCCAGACAACTCACCAACCCATAAGCAAACGACAAATGTCTCAAGACATTGAGTTTTAGTTCAACATGTTATACAGCAGTATGGTAGCAATAGCTGATTAATACAGTTAGCAGATGTTAGGTTAAAGTGGAAATTATTACAAACTTTCTTCATGATAATTTATGTAAATCAACCTTGTATAGGTTTAGTATAAGAAAGCAAAGTTTTGAATTCTGGCTCAATAGTTTCAAAAGCCTCTAACCTCAGTTTTGCCATCTATAAAAATAGGACAACAATGTTCACAAGTTTCTAGTGAGGATGAACAGAGAATTCTCAACACAAAATGCTCCATTATAAAGGGCTCAACATAGAATACGGCACATAATAAAAGCTCAAAAACTGATATCTGCATTATTTTTATTAGATAGCATTTATAGAACACTCACTGTTAGCAGAAGTATGAATACTAACTGAAATCTAGAAGAGAAACAAAGCATATTTTTGTTTTAAACTCAGAAATCACTAATAAAACAAAACCACCTGCAAGGCAACATATTCGGTACTGACTGTAGAACACAGCCAAAGGCAATTGCTTTGGAATTAAACACAGGTTTGGAATAGGGATTTATTTATTTATTTTTTTGAACACCCATAAGCACTGACCATATCAAAAAGGCTTTGTAAAATTTGATGGATGAGTTCCATTACATAAGTAAAAATTAAAGCATGGCCTCATCCAAGTGTTGTTAACAACAGGCATGAAAGATCCATAGCAGGTAGTCCAGAGTTCACCAGGGAGAAGAGTTTTCAACATAAGCTTGTGCTGCAAAAACAAATACCCACATCTTTAAATGAACTCCAAGCCAAAGAACCTTAAGCTTTGCATCTGAACACCAGCTAATCTAATTTGACAGAAACCCACTAAGTGATCAGAAAATTCAACCATGTGGTCTTCAGTGAATTAATTAAATTGGTTGGGGACTCAGTGTCTCAGGCATGCCATACTGCTCTTTTTTCAGGTGGAAGAGAGAAGATAGGCAAATAGAAAAGAATGTGAAGTTTAGGGGGATGTGTACCTCACTTCACATACCTAGGATTCCCCTCAGAAGCTGCAATGTGCCCCATCCCTGTGTCTTCCTGATATCGTTTCATGATTACTTTAAGAAATGCAGTACTTAAACATTTAAGAGGATAGATCTTCTAGTAAGTGTTCTTACCATAAATACGCACAAAACAAAAAACAAAAAGAATAACACAGGGACACAGGAAGCTTTTGGAGGTGATGGGTATGTTTATGACCTGAATTTTGGTGATAACATGAGTATATACGTATGTCCAAACTCACCAAATTGTATGCATCAATTATGTGTAGTTTTGTATACCAAAGCAACTTTTTTGTATACCAATTGATATGGTTTGGATTTGTGTCCTTGCCCAAATCTCACATCCAGTTGTAATCCCTAGTGTTGATTAGATCATGGGGGTGGATTTCCCCCTTGCTGTACCCATGACAGTAAGTGAGCTCTCATGAGATCTGATTATTTAAATGTGTGACAGCCTCCCCCTGCTGCCTGCCTTCTCTCTTCCTCCTGCTCCAGCAGTATAGGACTTGCCTGCTTCCCCTTTGCCTTCACCATGATTGTAAGTTTTCTGAGGCCCCCCCAGCCATGCTTCCTGTGCAGCCTGTGGAACTGTGAGCCAATTACACCTCTTTTTTGAAACACATTATCCAGTCTCAGATAGTTCTTGCTGTAAAGAAGTGTGAGAACAGACTAATACACCAACTATATCTCAATAAGCCTGGAAAAGAGCATAATATTTCAACTAATCTAAATTGTCAAACATTAGGCCGGGCACTGTGGCTCACGCCTATAATCCCAGCAATTTGGGAGGCCAAGGTGGGCGTATTACCTGAGGTCAGGAGTTTGAGACCAGCCTGGACAACATGGTGAAATCCTGTCTCTACTAAAAATACAAAAATTAGCTAGGCGTGGTGGTGCATGCCTGTAATCCCAGCTATTTGGGAGGCCGAGGCAGGAGAATTGCTTGAACCCAGGAGGCAGAGTTTGCAGTGAGCCGAGATCGCGCCACAGCACTACAGCCTGGTGACAGATCAAAACTCCATCTCAATAAACAAACAAACAAACAAACATTAAAGGACATAGATTCACCTGGAAAGCTTGTTTAAAACGCATATCCTGCCCAGATACCAGGTATTCTGATTTAATAGGCTACAGTGATGATTATAACTTTCCTTTTCATCCTCATACCTTTCAAGCAGATAGTTTGAGGATCATACTTTGAGGAATATTAAACTACGCTTAATAGAAAGTCCCCAACTTTGGTTCTTGGCCAAAGATGTGTTTTCTCACCAATTTGGTGGTAGAAAAGAGGAAATTTCACATAGTATTCTGGATTTTCTTTAAAAATAAGATATAGATAATTCTTGAACCTAGCTCTTTCATGATAAAAGCACATCAGAGGTGAATAGTGTCACAAAAGTCAGTTAGGAGGATCCCAAAAGCATGAAAATGAGAGACCAAAGTCACTGAGGAAAGGATGTCAGAATTAAGGTTTTCAGATACAGAACCCAGTTCCCATGGCTTTATAATAATCATAGTCAGCATTTAAGGAATGCATGCAATGAAAGGACCCCTCTGCTAGGTGCCTTACATATATTGCTTCTAATCGCCACAACAACTAGACAAAGTAGATATTAAGTTCTTTACTGTCAAATTAGAAAACCAATGATCAGAGAGAGGAAGTGTTTTACCTAACACCACATAGGTGGCAAAAGGGTGGTGCTGGGTTCCAAGCTCAGGTTTGCCAGGCTTCAAGACTCCCCTCTTCCTTAATAATCTGCCACTTTTCCAACTCAATATATTAAGGTGGAAGAGATGTATAGAACAAGTGTTGAAAGGAGTGTGCTGGGATTTGGGAACCGCAAAGAAGGTGTACAAATGACAACTTGACAAAGCAACAAAGGAATGTTTTCCATAAGCAAATCTTCCATGTCACCAGTAATATCATGAGATTTTCTTCTTTTCTAAGGGCATTTTTACTTGAGCACATCATTCAGTGGCAACTGGGTGTTCATTGTAGCTATTGCTATCATCCAATATTTATTCAGTATTTTTTATAATTAATGGAAATTCTTATAAGTGGACTCAACCTACCAAAGTTGGAATATGATTATATGTGTCTGATACCATTATGTGTATGTGTATAAAAACATGCCTTAGGCCAGACACGGTGACTCACGCCTATAATCCCAGCACTTTGGGAGGTCAACGTGGGGGGATCATGAGGTCAGGAGATCGAGACCATCCTGGTTAACACGGTGAAACCCCGTCTCTACTAAAAACACAAAAAATTAGCCGGGCGTGGTGGGGGGGGGCACCTGTAGTCCCAGCTATTCGGGAGGCTGAGGCAGGAGAATGGGGTGAACCTGGGAGGCAGAGTTTGCAGTGAGCGGAGATCGTGCCACTGCACTCCAGCCTAGGCGAGAGAGCAAGACTCTGTCTCAAAAACAAATAAATAAAATAAAACATGCCTAAGTAACTGTCCAATGTAGATATATTTGAAATATCTAGCTTCCTCTACTGAACATAAACTTCTAGGATTTTCTTCAACATGTTCAAAAGTTGTTTCACAAATTGACAAATGTAACAACAACAAAAGAAATATAATATCTCAGCATTGCTTTGAACTATGACTAATAGTATGAATGTTCCCTGTTCCTATCTTGAAGAATGAAGGAAGACACATATATAAATGGCCCTACCCATACCATTTTTTTCTATGTATAAACGCATAGTAAAATCATTACCACAATCAAGCTATTCATCACCTCATAGCATTATTTTGTGTGTGTCATAAGCTTACCATCTACTCTCTTGGCAAATTTCAAATATACAGTATATTAACTACAGTTTCCATGTTAAACATCGGGCCTCCTGAACTTATTCATCTCATAACTGAAAGTTTTGTACCCTTAGACCAAGATCTCCCCATTTCTCCCACTTTCTGAAATCCTGGTAACCACAGTCTCACTTGTTTCTATGAGTTTGTCTTCTTTAGATTCCATATGTAAGTGAAATCACATTATACTTGTCTCACTGTGGCTGGCTTATTTCATTACAATAACATCCTCCAAGTTCATCCATGTTGTAATCGATGGCAGAATTTCCTTCTTTTGTAAGGCTGAATAATATGCCATTTCTTCATTCATTCAGTAATGAACACTTGGGGTGATTCTATATCTTGGCTACTGTGAATAACGCTGCCAGTGAACATGGGAGTGCAGATATCTCTTGCACGTACTGATTTCATTTCCTTTGGTTATACACCCACAAATGGGATTGTTAGATCACATGTTAGTTCTATTTTTTAAAATACTTTTATTTTAGGTTCAGGGGTACATGTGCAGGTTTGCTATATAGGTAGATTTTGTGTCGCGGGAGTTTGGGGTACAGATTATTTCATCACTCATGTAGTAAGCGTAGTACCCAATAGTTTTTTGATCACCTTCCTCCCACCCTCTACTCTCAAGTAGGTTCCCTTGTCTGATGTTCCCTTCTTTCTGTTCATATGTACTCAGTGTTTAGCTCCCACTTATAAGTGAGAACATGCAGTATTTGGTTTTCTGCTTCTGTGTTAGTTTGCTTAAGATAAAGGTCTCGAACTTCATTCACATTGCTGAAAGGATATGATCTCATTATGTGCAGTAGTATTTCACGGTGTATACTTACATTTTCTTTATCAAGTTTACTGATGATCATTCAGGTTGATTCCATGATTTTGCTATTAATAGTTATGTGATAAACATACACATGTATGTGTTTTTATGACAGAATGATTTATATTCCTTTAAGTATATATCTAAGAATAGGATTGCTGAGTCTAATGGTAATTCTGTTTTAAGTTCTTTCAGAAATTGCCAAACTGCTTTCCACAGTGGCTAAACCAGTTTACATTTCTACTAGCAGTGTATAAGCATTCTCTTTTCTCCACAACCTCACCAGCATCTGTTATTTTTTGACTTTTTAGGAACAGCCATTTTGATTGGTGTGAGATGGTATTTCATGTGGTTTTGATTTGCATTTCTCTAAATGATTAGCAATGTTGAACACATCTTCATATGGTTATCGGTTGTGTGTTCTATTTTTAATTTCTTAAGGAACTTCCATACTGCCTTCCATAATGGCTCTACCAATTTACATTCCCATAAACACTGTTCAAGAGTTTCCCTTTCTCCATATTCTCATCAACACTTGTTATCTTTTGACTTTTTGATAACAGCCATTCTAGGAGGTGTAAGGTGATATCACAGTGATTTTGACCATGGTGAGTGATGTTGAGTACCTTTCCACATGTCTCTTGGTCTCCTCCATTTAATATGCATGTCTTCCTTAGGACAATGTCTATTCAGGTCCTTTGCCCAAATTTTATTTAAAAAATTTTGTTGTTGTTGCTGTTGAGTTGCATGAGTTTCTTATATTTTGAATATTAACTCCTTGTCAAATACATGGTTTGCAAATATTTTCTTTCATTCTGGAGGTTGCCTTTTCATTTTGTTGGCTGTTTGCTGTGCAATAACTTTTTAGTTTGATGTAATCTAATTATTTATTTATTTATTTACTTTTGCTTGTGCTTTTGGCCAAAAAATTATTGTCAAAACAAATGCCGTAAAGATTTTCTACTATATTTTCTTCTAGGAGTTTCATGGTTTCAGATCTTACATTTAGATCTTTAATCCATTTGGAATTGATTTCTATGTACAGATCCAATTTCTTTTTTTTTTCTTTTTGTGTGTGGATATGCAGCTTGCTAACATCCTTTATTGAAAAGACTCATGATTCATTCTTGGTGCCTTTATTGACGATTAATTTACCATATATGAATGGGTTTACTTCTGTGCTTTCTGTTCTGTTCCATTGGTCTGTGTATCTGTTTTACACCTGTAGCTCTGTAATAAAATTTGAAATCAGGAAGTGTGATATCTGTTTTTCTTGCTCAAAATTGCTTTAGCTTTCAGAGTCTTTTGGTGATTCTATGCAAATCACACAAATTTTGTAATAACCTCCTAAAAGGTGCATGATTTTGGCTTCAAACCATTACAATAAATATCTTTGTAATGGTATAGTCCTAGTTATCAACTTATTTATTTTTTAAAAAGTCTATTATCTTACTAGCATTCATTCATTTATTAAATATTTTTCAAGTACCTACTATGTGCCTGAACTATACAATATAAAATTCATCATTTAAAGTGAAATTTAGTTGCATTAGTATGTTTACAGTGTTGCAAAACCATCACCACTATCTAGTTTGAGAACATTTTCTTCAGCCCAAAAGGAAAACTTGTATCCGCCAAGCAGTTACTCTCCATTCCTATCTCCCTATAACCCTGGCAAACATTAATCTACTTCCTGCTTCAATAGATTTGCTCATTCAAGATATTTAATATAAATAGAATCATACAATATGAGACCTTTGTGTTTAGCTTCTTTCAGCTAGCATCATGCATTTTAGGTTCTTTCATGTTATAGCATGTATTAGTACTTAATACTTTTAAGATTGAATAATATTTCATTGCATGGATATACCACATTTTGTTATACTTCATCAGCCGACAATTTTTTTTTTTTTTTTTTTACTTTTTGGCTATTGTGAATTGTGCTGCTGTGAACATTCTGTAAAAATTTTTGTTTGAACACCTATTTTCAATTCTTCTAGGTATGGAACTATTTTTAAACTGTGAGAAAGACACAGATGGAATTCTCTGTCTTCAAGGTATTTAAATCTAGTAAGGGCAATACAAATATTTATTGAGAATAGAAAATGTCACAGCCAGATAGACTAAGACCATTCAGGCAGTCTCTCAGTTAAATATCTCAGAGCTAAACATTTTCAAAATTATACAAACCAAACAAATGAACAAAACAGAGTCATGAAGCTTAGTAGTTTATTATATCTGATTCCAATCCCAGTTCTACCACCTACTAGTTATGTGACCTAAGGCAACTTAATTTCTCTAAGCTTTGATTTCCTCCCTTGTAAACTGTGAATACTGATAACATACCTTGCATCCCAGGGTTGTTTTGGGGATTAAGTGTGATAACACACATAAAGCACAGCAAGAACTCAATAAATCATCATTTCTATTATGTGCTCTTCAAAGCAAAATAAGACTTACGATAAAGTAAAAACATATGAAGGGGGCCTGGTATAGCTCTCCAGATCCCCTTACGTTGCTTTATTATTGAAATAATCCACACAGTAAGTAATCCATTTATGTGGTTTGATGAAGCCAGCCTTACTCTCCAGTTGCAGAAATACACACCTGGACCAGCTTGGTTAATAGAAGACTCAATCACATGGCCAGATTGATGGTTTCAGGAAAGGGCATGCAACCCAAACTGAACCAGAATCTGAAGTGAGGATTCTTATAACAACCCTGGAAGAGAAAGGCTTCTTTGCATCTAAACTATGAGGATGTAACCTGTAGTCCATGATATATGGACAAAGCCAGTTTCTGTAAGAATTAGGTCAACACACGTATATAAGTGGTATTGATACACAGTCACATATCTATTAACATTCTCTGAGCCCCTGGACCCAGCTATCCCTGCAATTAGATGCAAAAGAGCACTTCAGTTCATGTGTGCATGTATATATGTACTTATGTAGTTATTTTGCCAGCTTGACTTGGGGTTTGGTCAGTTTTAACTTAAAAAACCAAGACTAATGCAAAATTTAACCCAGAACCAGGTGAATTAACTTTTTATACAATTCTAAATTAATAAGACCTGAGAACCCTGCCATTTCTCTCTCTCTCAGCGCATAATTTTCTTCATAAACATGATAGGTCAGAGATTATTCATACACAGCCACAGGCTGCCTCTGTCTCTCCTGTTTGCAACTTTATATATGTAAAACTCTTCCAAAGCATAAGGTTAACCAGCAGCTAGTATTGAAGATGTGTTCCTGGAGCCTGTAGAAAGCCGATGGTCAACATATGAGACTGAGGGCATTAAAACAAAGCAAAACAACAAATTCACAAAAGTTTTGTTTGAGTAGAGCAAAAAGGCTCTGATAGTCAAGAACTGTAGCCTCTAAACTTTGAAGCCAATCTCTAACATGTCAATAACCATCACGACATGGAGTACAGACTTATCCCATGACAGAACCGGCACTGAATAGATATGCTGGCACAGATTATTCTGGAGGGGCAGTCTTTGGAAACATAGGCACCAAAATGTATCATTTTGTGACCACACATTAAGGGTGGTCACAAGTGGCCGAGCGTGGTGGCTCACATCTGTAATCCCAGCATTTTGGGAGGCCAAGGCAGGTGGATTATGAGGTCAGGAGTTTGAGACCAGCCTGACCAACATGGTGAAACCCCGTCTCTACTAAAAATACCAAAACAAAGAAAAAAAAAAGGAGCCAGGCATAGTGGTGCATACCTGTAATCCCAGTTACTAAGGAGGCTAAGGCAAAAGAATCCCTTGAACCTGGGAGGCAGAGGTTTCAGTGAACCAAGATCGTGTCACTGCACTCCAGCCTGGGTGACAGAGTGAGACTCTGTCTCAAAAAAAAAAAAAAAAGAGTGGCCAGAAGCAAGACTATTTACTTCTCTAAGGAGGCTCAGGAGAGGTAAGGGCACAGATAGAATCACAGTGCTTAGTGACATCGTGGGGTTACTTTTTTTTTCAATTTTATACATGGCTTGGAACCATGCTGCCTTTTTGTTTTTGCCTTCCTATTTGATTTTTATTTCATAACATTTTAAAAAATCACTCCTCTTGGTTTACCACTAGTCATTTTTCTTCTTAGCTTCCATGTCATTATTCCCTACCATTAAGCTCTAAATTCTAGTTCAACTTCATCTGTTTCTGCTCTTCAGAGATGCAAGGCCATATACACATTCATTATATATAAAGAGTTTATTTTTAAAAATGAATAAAAAAATAGAGTATACAGAAATCAGTGTCACTTGTGAGTTGATACTCAGGCAAAGAGAATTCCAAAGGAAACTGCATAATAAAAATGAATAGGTAACACATCTATGCCTCCATTAGTCTGCTGGTTTATGCAAGTCCCTGGAAAACGCAGTAGACAAATTGTGATAATCCACGAAGGTTGAAATGTTTGTTAACATCTCTCAGAAAACAGCTGAAATGCTTAGACTAGCTTCCCAGCCCAGCAGACACTTTCCCCAGCAATTTTAGCTGAAGGGGCTTCAAAACTGTGTAATAACCACTTTCCCCAAACACAAATCTGAAACTAAATAGGATCATCAAGAAGAAGAGACTGTCCTTCTGAAACTGGGACGGCAATTGCTGTGTTCAATAAAAATAGCATCTTACCCAACATCAACAGCAATTTTATGAAATTGGTAATTTCAACACTCCACACAGCCCAAGCCAGGCACTGGGGAATGTATTCGTGAGAGCAACACAAAATCCCAGTTGATCACCAACCAGCTGATTCATGAAAACCAGGCATGTAGAAAACATAAAATTTGAGGCTGGCTTTCCAGTTTTGCAAAATGAGAAAAATGCGATCCTAGCCAGTGTCAAAATGTAACATGTTTTTATACCAACAGATTCATAGGCCAACGTTAACCAGGCTGAACAGGGCATAGGCCCTTGAAGGTACCATATTAAAAAAAAGTTAGCATGCATGTAATCAATTAGTAGTCTTAATACCCAGATGCCTCCATTAAAAATTTCTCCATATTATAAAAAGCTACAGTAAGAATTCAAGGATTTGGAGAGTGTCTGGTTTGTAGACCACCTGGGTCCATATCTTTTTCCTTATGGAGACTGATAGTAGAGTAAGGCAGCTCTATGTCTTGCTTTAAATGATATAATCCATTTGAAAAGCCTTCATTAATAAAAACAACTCTTAGCATTCATGAGATGTTGGAGATTTTTATGCATGTTAGTTAATTATGAATAAATGATACTGAACTGTGCCCTGGGCAGTACTAATACCCAACTAATGCCGTTTGTTGAGTACTCACTTTGTGCCCAGCACTGAGCCAAGGATTTATATGAATTAACCCATCTAATCTTCTCAACAAACCTATGAAGTTAGTATTGCTAGCTCAATTTTACTAATAAAAGAATTGAAGCTTAGAGATGTTTCATATTTTGACCAGTTTCATGCTGCTAGCAAGTGGTGATCTAGTGCTTGAACCCAGATTGGTCTAACATCAAAGCCCATACTTCACTCATGTTGCATCTCCTCAGTTATACAACCATTTTTCTTCCAAGTTTTTATAAAAATGTACTTCTTATATTTTTTACTAAAGTATGCTAAAACTGTAAATGATAGGCCTCAAATTTCTGAAATAGTCTCCCTGTTAATATCCAAATACATCTGAGACAGAAATTTTGTATTATTCTGTTCTCATGCTGCTAATAAAGACATACCTGAGACTGATAATTTACAAAGGAAAGAGGTTTAATGAACTCACAGTTCCACATGGCTGGGGAGGCCTCACAATCATGATGGAAGGTGAAGGGGAACCAAGACATGTCTTACATGGTGGCAGGCATGAGAGCTTGTGCAGGGGAACTCTCCTTTATAAAACCATCACATCTTGTGAGATTTATTCACTATCACTAGAACAACACAGGAAAGAACCGCCCCCATGATTTAATTACTTCCCACTGGGTCCCTCCCACAACAAGCGGGAATTATGGGAGCTACAATTCAAAATGAAATTTGGGTGGGGACACAGCCAAACCATTTCAGCAATCTAATCTATAATCAAGAATTTGGAACTCTCTATTTAAAGATGTCCAAGCTCTGTTGTGTGGTTTTGGGTTTGTCACATGACATCTCTCAGTCCCTATTTATTTACCTTTTTCAAAGGAGATAATAATTCTTATTTCTCAGAGCTGTAAGGATGAAATTAGATAATACTGAGAGATAAGTGTGATATTGTGTCTACCTGATAATAAGGGATTTTCAAATTCTGATTTTCTTTCCTTCTGCCATGATCATCCTTTTTACTTTATGGTAAAAAATGTATATATTCTTTCAAATACCAAGTTCTGATAATGAAATGGCCACATAGATTCTGATAACACAGCGGCTCACAGGCAGCATGGACAATGCAGGGTTTTGCAGGATAGCAGAAGGTGTGAATTGCAAGCAAACTTCCAGGTCAACACGGCCAAGACTGATGTGAATATATGATATCTTAAATGAGAAATACCAATGAGGCACAGATATGACCAGTGAACCCAGCAATTTCCCAATGGTGCTTATTCTGTCACAGTTCCTCCCTCTCCAGGCTTAATTTCCAAAGATAATTGTCAATGACACAAACCAAAGGCTGCAGTAAACAGTCATTTAAAACAATTGAAGACACATTTGAGTTTCAAATATGTGACACAAGGAACACTTCAAAAGTTGGTTTTGTTCAATAATAGTATCAGTAAAAAGGAAATCCAGCATTTTCTATCAGTCTGAAAATGTTACTTCCTTGTTTGTCAAGTAAAAATAAGAAAATACATAGCTTTAGGGAAACATTTGGGACTTAGGAACACAGTGAATTCCATGAAGTCCTAACATTTTCTTTAAATTGCCATTTGTTTGAATTCTCAGACATTCTAATTCTATTTCAAGTCTATTTATAAATAGCTAAGATCCAAAAGTGTTTACATCCACTGCCCTGTAACGAGCCCTTTGTGTAACAGCTTCCCAATCACAAAGGAGTGATTGAGAATTTGGGATCTGGGTTCGAGTATCTGATTTATCGCTAGCAAGATAAGCGACACTGGACAGATTATCTAACCTCGCTCAAATCCTAGCTTTCTCACTTAAAAATGGGGCTTAGAAGAGCCTCTGGGATTCTTACAGAGTTATGGGAACTGAATAAGCTTATGAAGAATTGAATACATGCTGGCTATTATGATTAACACAACTGCGGGTCTTAAAATCCTAACTGGTTTACCTCAAAGCCCACAGCCATTTCAGCTCCTAGAGGGGAATTTTCTAGTTTGTTCCAAAGTTTACTCTTGATTTTATAGAAAATGAGACCTAAGTAAAAAGAGGTTAATTGACATGCCTATGTAACATAGCCAGAACATAGACTAAAATAGTTGCACAATTAATAGAGTGATAAACATAATCACTATCATGATAGTAGACACAAACATGCACTGAGCATTTATCTTATGCCAGGCACTGCTCTAAAATCTGCACATATGTTGCCTAATTGAATCATCACAACAGTCTGAAATGTAGATACTATTATCACCCTTAGTTTGCAGATGAGAAAGAGATTGAATAACTAGCACAAAAGTCACATAATTAGTATTTGGGAGGCTAATTAAACCCAGATCTTGCGGCTCTTAACTCAGGCTCCTAACCACATTGTTGTACAGGGAAAGATATGTGTTCAACTTAATCTTCTACTACAAATGATGACATTGATGTCTTGGTGCTGTTAAATAATTATTCTAGGGTCACACATCTAGTAAGGGACAAACAGGCACTTTAGTTCAGACCACTTCTTCTATTGCAATGATTTCCAAACTTCTGGGATTTTTGTGAATAAAGTTAAAGAGAGGGACAGACACACTCTTGACTGGTGTCAGCTTGGAGCAGATCTGGCAGTAGACCATGATGTCCTTCTGCTGAATACAAACAATTTCATAGAATACCCACCCACATTAGACAAGGCCACTCTGTGACTGTGATAAAGACTGGCAAAATGAGACAACTTTCTAACCACGTCTGAGCATAGACCATAACACAGACACGAGCTAAACTACAAAAGAGACCAAACCATCCCTTTCCTGCCTAAAGAGTGACTGTTATTTCTTGGCTAATTACTGCTTTAGCTCCATTTCATTTCTCCCACCTACTTATAAAAATAAGATACCCAGTCTAGAAATATTTCTACAAGTTGGTGCAAAAGTAATTGCAGTTTTGCCATTTTAGTGGGGGATGGGCACATGATTTAGGTTTAATTCTTAGCCTCCCAAATACTAATTATGTGACCTTTGTGTTTCTGTGTTGTTACAGTGGCAACAAATGCAATCACTTTTGCACCAACCGAATACTTTGCGAGCACTCAATTCAGGGTAAAACCATGAAACCTCTCCAAATTATGTCACAAGCCAAATCCTACCCTACATGCCTTCTGTGACTCCTTGCGCTTCCAAGGTGTGCTCCCTCCCTCTCTGTTACAAGCAAGAAATTCAATATTTATTGATTACAAGTGTATTCCTAGTATACTTTGGTGCTTTTTGGCTGTACTGACATAGAATTTTCAAATATACTTTGTTTTATGAGAAGATGTGTATATATAAATATTTAAAATTCGCATCTAACATCGATGACCATTGTTAAGAGAAAGTATATTTATCAACAAGGCTATATTTATCAACAAGGCATAGAAAAATATCATAAACAAACACAATCCACAAACTGTAGTGAATATTAATTTAGCTCTATGAAAAAAAATATCTATTTTGTCCTTATTTTTCTTAATTCATTTTGGTCTAGCAAAACCTTGTCATGGCCTAGCACTGCCAGGAAGAAATCTGGGCTTTGGAAAATCAAAAATCGAAAGCATACACTACAATTTGGAGATGGTGGAGGCTCTTCAAGAAAAGTACAAAATAAGGTGGGAAAATTGGTATTTATGGAGAATGAAGAAAGAAATGCAATAATTCCTGGAGTCTTGGAGACACAGGTGCCCTTCTTCTGATATTTCCTTAGGCGCTTTACCAGAGACACACAGATTATTCCCGGTTGCTCTCTGGCTTGCCCTCCCAACCTGGAACACAACATAAAACGCTTGTGCAAGTGAGGGTTCCAAGGCTAAAGTTTTATATGTTTCATAGCAAATCTGTCAGTTGCTAGCATTTGGTAACACTGCCTCATGTCATGCTGCTTCAGAGATTTATTTTTCAAGAAATGAATTCTAATGAATCCCACAGGTTAAAGGAATAAACAATATTTGTATCATTCGGTTCACTATCTGACTGTTGGCTATTTGTCCTCCTTCCCTTTCAGCTTAAAACTACCATACACATTTTAGCCTTGAAAAAATCATAATTTTGATGGCTGAAATTACAGAGTTACACATAAAAGGACAGTCCACTCAAAACCTTTTGGGCAGAGAATTGTCAATCACTGACCTGTAGTTAACTCAGATGCTGTTGCTTCCTTTCCTCATAAAACTCAATGTTTTATTTGGTTTGGTTTGGTTTCTAATTCCCCTTCAGCCTTCCTTTACATTTGCGTTGGCTCCTCTTTCCTGACTCTTCAACCTGTTCCCTAGTTCTGGCCACGTGAATCTATTCATTTCAGTGAATTTTACACAGCTGGGTAGGTCTGCAGGTGGCAGCTAATGTATTGTACAGGTGGCTGCATAAATCCTGATTCATTTCAGCTGGAGGAGGTAATGTTCTCCCTGGAATATATTTAGTTCGCCTGGGCCTAGGGCAGAAAGTCCTGGTCATACTGAAGCCAGTGTTTAGGGTGAGATGATATATGGCAAAATCATATCAGGATTTTATGTAAGATTTATTTTTCAAAACATCTTTTAAGATAAGCCATGGCTTATTGACCACAACTGGTCCTGATTTTCCTTGGGATAGTGATATTGTGTTCTGTAGTGGGAGTGTCCTGGTACTCAGAGAAAGACTTTTTTTTTTTTGAGACAGAGTCTTGCTCTGTCCCCCAGGCTGGAGTGCAGTGGTGTGATCTTTGCTCACTGCAACCTCTGCCTCCAAGGTTCAAGAGATTCGCCTGTCTCAGCCTCCCGAGTAGCTGGGATTACAGGCATACACTACCACGCCTGGCTAATTTTTGTATATTTAGTAGAAATGGGGTTTCACCCTGTTGGCCAGGCTGGTCTTGAAGTCCTGAGCTCAAGTGATCCACCTGCCTCAGCCTCCCAAAGTGCTGGGATTACAGGCATGAGCGCCCGGCCCCTGACTATTACCATCTTTAAGGGACCTTGTAGCAGCCAACTCCTGAGCTCAGGCTATCCTCACACCTTGGCCTCCCAAAGTGCTGGGATTACAGGCATGAGCCACTGTGCCTGGCCACAGAGAAAGACTTTTAACACTTGTCTGAACTTGGTTGGGCAAGACATGTAACTTCTCCAAAATTTGGTCTCCTAATAAAGTGGATACAACTGCGCTGATGTCTTAGGATTGTGAGAATTAACTGACATAATTGAGTCTCTGGCTTCCTTAAGTAAAGATGTGTCTTCCTAAAGGTATATGATGATTTTGAGAGGAATAAAAAGTCAAGGGCAGAAACCCAGCAAATCTTAGAGAAACATTAATTTTACTTAAGGATTGAGCTTTAAATAATTTAATGAGTATGTTAAAATACTATTTTTATGTCAAAATAATTATGGAGCTTGAAGCAAAATATGTATGCTTTCTTTAAAGATATCTATAATACAAGATTAGAGAAAATTTGTACTTGTATATGTAATTTTAGCTTATGGCCCCAGGCCCAGGAAATTAGAAAAATAGCCTCCTCTGCCATTAGGCCTAGTTTGGTTTAAAATTTAAGTATGTAAAATTATTTTGTATTTATAAATTGCACGGTAAGGTTTTGGCATAATCTTAGTGTACATGCAGCTGTGGGAAAAAAACGCTTTGTCTTTGGGAATGGATACAGCTGAAATGCATGGGAACTTCTTTTAAAGTGGAAATATATCTTTTATGAATGATATTAATGGAAGAGAGAAGGAAGTGATTATTCATATTTTGGGCCTTTTCAGGAAACCTTGGAGATTTCAGTTGACTGTTTCCTTTAAAATGGCAGCCTCCTGTGGTTTTCATTGCTTCAAAGTCCAGATGGAGACTGAAGTGGGCTGACAGAGCTAAGAAAACTTAGAGAGCAAGGTGGGAGGAGGTGATGGGGATGGATGAAGGTAGGGAGACGAGGGACGTGGTCAGGAAAAGAGGATTGGAGATCAATGATGGCTTCCTGTTAGCCAACTACTTAGCAAGCACCCAGCATGCAGCTTCCTGAAAAGTCCTAGCATTTTAAGTTTCAGACTTGTTTTATTATTATATGCCATTTTCACCTAATGACACTTAGAAAAGTCAAAGCTGAAAAAGAAAGGTCTTGAGTATTTGGTTCTTACATATTTACAATTTCATTTATTTATTAACTTACTTCCCTCTTTCTTTCTCTCCAACATCAAAGGAAATATTAATTAAAGACACTCCAGAGGAGATGGCAATACTAACAGCTAATTTATTGAGCCTTTACTATGGCATACAGGCTTATCTATGACTAAGCTATTGAAGTAGGAGCTATGATTATCCGCATTTTATGGGCATGATCAAGAGGGGTAATAATAATAGCAGCTAATGTTACGGAGGGTTTTCCATGTGCCAGGCAATGTTCTCCTTGTTTTTGTATATTAGACTACATCCACATCACAATAATTCCAGGAAGCAGGCCATATTTATCCCCTGTTTGAGAGAAAAAGATACTCAAGTAAAGAGAGATTAATTGACTTGACATAACATAGTTGGCAAGAGGTAGATCAGAGATTTCAACCCTGACAGTCCAGCCTTGAAGTCCATTCTGTAATATAGTCTGTGTGGCCCCCAATGTAGAAGAAAAGTGGAAACTTTACTCTGTTCTGCTGCAGGAGATATTAGGGCTAGACTTTGCCCAGTGCCTCTTTAGCACCTTCTTACTTTGTCCCATTGGGAAGAGGGAGCCTATCTGACTGCAGACCCAGTGAGAAGGAGGTAAGCAGGAGCACTGCTTCGGCTCCCTCTGGGGTACAGCCTGTTCTCAGGGTGCATGCTTTCTCAAGTTCCTGCCTTGTGGCACAATCTAGAGTTTGAGGTGAGAGTAAGAAGAATCTTTAGAACATGGTTTTCATCAGAAAACTGGCTACAGAGGTGACAGAAGAGCTTTGAAGCCAAAAAAGAGATGGGTATTAGCAGTAACAGGGAGCCACCTCTGGCCCTGGGTCAGAGGGAGAGCCCAGGTAGGTAAGTTTACTGGAACTAAGTACCAGAGTCCCACAGTAGAAGGTGGAATCATGATAGGCCTTTCTGCCAGGATCTGGAACCAAGGAGGAGATAGGCTTGCTGCAGACAACATGGCAGAGCAGAGAGGGAAAAACACTCCTGCTTCTCCTTTCCCAGCAGCTTCCCATCTCCCATCAGTACAGCCCATTGGCTAGACCCAACTGGCACAATAGCCTGGGAAGTACAGTCTGCAGTGGACAGCCTCTCATTGCCCAGAGCAGAGCAGGGCAAGGATGATGAGTGTATTTGAAAGCATGATGACTCAGGACGCACCCCTGCATCCATTCAACTTGGAGAGGAAGATACAAAGAAGCTAGGCTGTGGCCACAAACCAAAGCCTTGTTCCAAACTGCTTTACCAGTAACAAAGCCAAAATATTATTTTAATCCTCATTTTTAAAACATATATCATCTCTCAATTGACTTGGATTTTACTGGAAAAAGAAAATGGGCTTGATAAGTAGTATATTCTACCCTCACCTCAAATGGTGAAACTTAAGGTTAAATGTAAATGTTATATATATATATGTATGTGTACACACACTGTATATTTACTCAAACTGCACATAAAATATTCAGGTAAAATTATCATTTTAGAAGTAACACCATTTTAGTAGTATTCTCATCACTTGCTTTATCAAAGCTATCAAGCATTCTAGTGTTACTATGAAAATAACTAATTATTTTTATAATAATGAAGAATTTAAATAGCTCAGTAGGATAAAGTAGATTCAAACCATGGCTTAGTTTTCCCCATCTTTGGAATACTAAACTGGAGTAAAGGATTTAATGCTTCTAATATGAAAACATGTCTTTTAAACTTTTTTTTTTTTTTTTTGAGATGGAGTCTCGCTCTGTGGCCCAGGCTGGAGTGCAGTGGCATGATCTCCACTCACTGCAAGCTCCGCCTCCCGGGTTCATGCCATTCTCCTGCCTCAGCCTCCCATGTAGCTGGGACTACAGGCGCCCGCCACCATGCTCAGCTAATTTTTGTATTTTTAGTAGAGGTGGGGTTTCACCATGTTAGCCAGGGTGGTCTCGATCTCCTGACCTCATGATCCGCCCGTCTCGGCCTCCCGAAGTGCTGGGATTACAGGCATGAGCCACCGTGCCCAGCCCATGTCTTTCAAACTTTAAAGAAAAAAAAGATATTTCTCAATCCATTTTGAGCATGATGAATTTACTTTGGGATGGGGATATGAAAAAGTGATTTTTACCTAAGGGACAAAGCCAAGAATGAATTTAACTTAGTCAAAATCCTAAGTGGTAACAATGGCACACAACAGCAATGCATATCCATGTGACAACCCTGGACAAAACTTGAGCAATAAGCCATTCAGGCAAGGTTTCTCAGCTTTGCAGTATTGATATTTTGGACCCAATAATTATTTGTTGGGGATGAAGATTGCTCTGTATAATGTAGGATGCATCCCTGGCTTCTACCCACTAGATACCACTAAGCCTCTTCCCTGCCATCCCCCACCAAGCATCAGTCATGACAAACATGTCTCTGCTATTGTCAAATGTCCCTGGGGTGGGGGAATGATGAAGGAGGGGAAAAATAGTCCCTGGTTGAGAATTGCTGTTCTAGAGATTTACATTTCTCACTTACATTATCCTTGGTTGTGACTGTTCTCTATTTTTATTGAAGTAATTCAAATTTTAGCTTTAAACACCACACACACTGAACTGTATTCTACTAGTGTAGAAGCAATATCCAAGGATCAAATCTCTTTGTGGGATTACATATTTTTATAACTATCTCTTTTATGTCCTTAAGGTGAACCAAATTATAGTCTTAATATGCCAAATAGGACCCAAGATACCTCAAGTACATTGTGAAATGAATATATTTGCTGAGGACAGTAGAGGAGGAGGAGAAAGAATCATTTCTAAATAAAATGCTGTCTTCTGAGATATCTACATTAAGGTAATTTTTTTAAAAATGGACGTTTATTGGTGTTATGAATTCTGTTTCTAGTTATGAATTTAACTATTGGGATCCATTTCTTTTATTATTAGGTATATTATGCAGTGTATTTTTATTGAAAGGGACGTCATTCAGAGGGTTTAAGTTCAATTATTTTTTAGGTAAATAAGCCTACTTAGAACAGATTACTTTAAAATCTTTTAAATAATCATAAGGAAAGAACTAGTTTCATGTTTTCATGTAACACAACTTTCTCAAACAGTTTAAGAAAGAGATTTATCCTCTTCTATCACCTGTAATAAAGACTGGAAACAAAGTAAATTAAACACTCAAAGAAGAAAACCATAACAAGAAATCAAAACAATTTAAGATTGGATGGATGGCCAGGAGAGCTGAATTCTGGTCAAGACTGTAGGAATGCATTGCAGTGCAACCTAAGCTTTGTCATTTCTGTGGGTTTCCATTCCTCAGCAGAAAGGCATTCAAGCTTGGTGACTTTAAATATCCCTTATACCTGAAGGATCTATGATTCTGTTAATAAATGTCTGTCTAACATATTACTCTCCTTTAGATTTAGGGCCTTCCAATTTCTACATATAATGACTTCAAGGATATTCAAATTATTTCCATAAAACTCAATTATCAAAGAGGCCATCCTTGATAGCCAGGAGAGGGAGAAGCATACAGTGCCTCCAATCCCTTGAGCCGAAGTGTGCAACCATTAGAAAGACACAATTTGCCTTGGTATTGGCGGTCTCATCACCAGAGAGCTAAATAAGTCTCAGTGTGTGAGTGTCTGTGCATGTATTTAAATTTCTATCTTACTGACAAACTGGTTGGCAACACATGTACTATAAAACTAATATAACATTAGAATTCTATTAGAATGAATACTTCATTCATCTATATTCTCAACTCAAGGTGGCTTCAGGTGCATGTGACCAATGCAATTGCAAAGGAGCCCAGGCTTAGTGTTCAATGTTTGGTAGTCATCATGTTGAAATTATTAGGGTTTTATCATAGTTTCTGTTTTGTAAGTGAAGTTTGATGAGACAATGGAGCATGTGTCAAGGGCTTAGAACCTTGGCTCACACATGATCTTATCTCATATCTCCTGCAGATTTTGATAGGCTACAAATCCGCCATGATGCCTTGAATAAAACCTACCTGGAATGGGTCTTTGGCCATCTGCTTCCACACACATGGTTCCCTGGATCCCTGTCAGCCTCCCCATCTCTGCCTCACTCAGCAGCTAGTGCGTCCTCCAACTCACTGGTGCCACATTGGTCTCTTCCTCTCTGTTCCTGCCCAGTGACTGCTGCTACCCTCTGGGGATCAGAGCACAGGAAGGGTTTGGGATGGGAGTGTATACCTACGTTGTTTTGGGGTGGGGTACAGCCAGGGTCATCCCTGTTTCCAGCTGGCAGCACCACAGTGAGTTTGGCAGGTGACTTGGTCACCCCTGATTCTGGTACCAAACACATTGCAAACCTTTGGATTTGAGGCCTGTGGGAAGGATAATTTACAGGCTCCCAGGCACTTGTTCATGTCTGTACTCATCAACAAGTGTCTCTAAAACCTGGACAAGTACAACATTAAATAATAAATAAAAACAGCAAATATAAAACTCACAACAACAGATCCAGAAGAGAGAGAGACTACAGAAGAAAGAATGAAGTTTTAATTTTAGTAACTTTAATGGTACTTCCTCCCTATTTTTTGAATAAAGGCTCCCCATTTTCATTTTGTGCTGGGCCCATGAATTATGTAGGTGGTCCTGTAATCAATAATTATTGAGCATCTGGCATATTCCAGGGACCATGCTAGGTACAGGGGACCCAACAGTGGGCAAAACAAAGCACACTTAAGCCAGCAGGGAATTTTCAATGATTTCATCATGACTGTCCTGCCTTCCATCCCTGAGATTCTGTCAAGTCTCTTTTTAAAGCCATTTCCTATACACTGGTGGGAAATTAGCAAAATCAATTATGATAGCATGATTTGCTAGCTTATCAAATCTTTTAGTTTCCATCCCTGGGTATCCCTCCCAATGGCAGGACTATACGTCCTCTCCTTGGTGATCTCAGGAGTGGCCATATGACTTTCTTTGACCAATGGAATGTGAGTGGAAGTGTTGTGTGTCACTTTCTGATAGGCATTTTAAGAGCCAGCACATAGCTCACCAGGTCTCTTTACCTTCTGTTGCAGTGGCTGGAAATGTTCTATATGAAAGTTGGTTCTTTTTGCCTTAGATTTAGGAATGAAGGCAACATGGAGAAAAGCTACAACTGACATATAGCCTAAGTAAGATGGTTGTGGCAACTTGGTTGTGGCAAATGACTGAGATAGGAATTGTTTGTTAATGCAGCATAGTCTAATCGTTCTCAGTAAGCCACCATTTGATGACCTTTCTCTTGAAGAAAGGGGTCTCTGTTAAATCTTCAGAAATGTGGTCTGAAAGGCAGGACATATAAACACATAATATCCATCATTATATCCAGAAAACAACAATCTTTTAAATGATACATTGGAACTATTTTTCCTAATACTCAATTTCCATTCCCTTCCACAACTCATTGCCAAATTATTGAGTCTTTAATTATTATGTATTTAGTTTGACTTACTTTTTGTGTTATCTGTACCAGCTATTTTAAATATTAAGTTGGTTCTAAGTCACTCATACACTGCTATCAGAAAAATGAATGAATGCAATTCATTGCATTGAAAAAAGAGAGTCAGAAATAATGGAGGCATTGGGCTATTTTTGTCATTAATCAAAACACTTTAGAAACATTCATTCATTATGCTGTCTCTACTTTTTCTCCATATCTTAGTAAAGTAAACCAGAAAGTAACCAAATCCACTGAATTCAAATATTGACACATAGTTTAACTTCACCAACTCATTCAACTTCTATTTATTGAGACCTACTATGTGCCAGACACTGTTGTAGGCATGAATCCCCTGGTACCTAGTATGGCATCAGGCATGCACAAAGTGGTCAATAAATATTTGTTATAAAAATGGGAATTTAATGAATTCAGTATTCACTCAAATCACCTCATAAAAACTGTAAGCTTTTATTATGTTTTCTGGACCCATTACTTTTCTTTGTCTGAAAGGAGATGCCAAGAAAAAAGAGAGAAAAAGCCCAGACTACTGCAAGTTAGCACCTAAAAGGCAGAACATTATGAAAAATCCAAACAACATTACAAACACGTTGTTCTGCAGAAGATTTAAATCTAAAGCTACATGAAACTGTATTGGTTAAGAATTACTTCTATTTCCTTTTTTACCTGAGGGTACATCCTGAGGTATTTTAGGACAGGTAAATTTTCCAAGTCACTCTAAATTTATTTAACCAGTTTGTTCATTTCTAAGGGAAGGAGTCTTCCCCAGTGGGGTGAACCTCCTCCCTCACCCCCTGGGTATTATTCAGTTTTGTCAACTTCAAAACTCAGGCAGTAAGAAATGAACATTTGAAACAAACTATTTCATTATATGCATTCACACAGTTGTGGAACAAAACAGTCTTTACTCAGCTTAGGCTAGTGAATCCCTCATTTAATTACAACGGGAAAGGTTAGAAACTTTTTATCGTGCACACATATTCTCTGGGAATTATCTAGCTCTGAAATATAATTAATCACCCTCTGTCATGCTTTCATTATATGCAGGGCCCTCCAGAGCCATTGCTTTCTTCTTTCTTCATTCATATTCCTCTGACCTTCCTCTTCATAGACCTCAGGTGAATTTCGTCGACTGCTCAGAAATGACTGGATATTGTTAAACCCATTTGTCAACCACATTGTCAGCTCACAAACATGAGATCTCTGCATATGTTTAGCCTTTTCCATATATAGCAGCCCAAGTATTAACATGGAAGGCATCTGTCAATGTTGACAAAAATTAAATTTCAAAACTACTGTAAATAATAAAGCAGTCATATAAAGATTATTTCTCTGGAGCATAAGCTACTAGTAAACACAATTTGCATATTGTGCTTACAGCTGTTTCAACATGAGATGTTTGCTGTGCTTCATTAAAATGATTTGGTTTGTCAGATTCTAGGATAGTCAAAAGTCTGTATGAAGAACTATATAAGGAAGTTTAGTGACATTTTTGATTTTTAAAGCTAGGTACATATGGCATAGGAGGAATAAAGTGAACTGAGTAATATATTTTTAGGAGAATTATTAGGGTGTGAAGGTGGGGAAATTCACCATTAGCTCAATTCCAAAACTATTTCTCTGCCCCAGCAAAGCCATTAACACTTTCCATGCATAACTTAATGGAA
The DNA here is from genome assembly GCF_000951035.1 of Colobus angolensis palliatus. Taxonomy (NCBI): domain Eukaryota; kingdom Metazoa; phylum Chordata; class Mammalia; order Primates; family Cercopithecidae; genus Colobus; species Colobus angolensis. Next base: position 3,710,801 of record NW_012115821.1, read on the forward strand.
GTAGAATGGCCATTCCCAAAGCAAGCTGAGAGGACATGAGGTCCTTCCACACCAACAACTGAACATGACAGAATCAAGCATGTACTTGGTAACTAAGCACATCTCGGACAAGTTTTCTGTGGAATTGATTTAATTGGAAAATTCTTTAACTTTCTTTTTTTGTCCATATCCAGTCAGAAAGCATAAAATCTAATTGCTCAGTGGGACTGGAAAAGGGCATGTGAATTTGCATTCTCTCTTCCAGGAAGAGAAGAGCTAACCTTTCTTAGAAAAATGGTTGGGGCCTCTGTTTCTTCATGATTTCCACAGGAGAATATTCCATGAACCTTTACTTATTGAAGTTCTCTTTAACAGAGAAGAAAGTCTTTATTTTGTGTCTAATTGATGATTTTCTTAGTGTATTTTCTTTTTCTCTCAGTGTTATATAGTGATATATACTCATAATATATATAATATTTATAAGAATATATCAATATCTGTACAAATATCTTGTGACCTAAGAATAACTATGGTAAGTCAGTCTTTAGCTAACTTTCTCAAACTATGGACCTGAACATTCCTTTAAACAGAATTTGTGATCTTTTTAGTGCTGAAGCTCCTCCTGTTTCGTTAAGATGGGGAAGCTGGGCTGAGCATCTCTCATCACAGGTTATATATTTAAAAAGAATGTTTAAGGTTTCAAATACAAAAGCACTTGCTAAATGCACTTACAAATGAAGCACTAGTATCAGTGAAAAGGTAACTTATTCATTGACTAGTAGCCATCACAAATCATGATCTTGTGTATGTGCAGACACAAATATGTGTGCTATATATTAATACTTTATCAAAAAGCAATCCCATCAGAAGAAAAATTTGTCAATCATTTTTATCTTATCTAATGATGTATCTTTGACAACAATTTGTGGAACGTAAATAGCAGGAGAATCTGTGTATAGGGAACAGAGGAAGTGACAAGAATGATTATGTGTTGATAGCTTGACTTTGCTGTAACTCTGCAGCAAAGTGGCAGATATTAATTCCCTTTATGAATAAGTCTCCAAATAAAGCTCAGTTCTGAACATACGATTAACCCTATGGACAGGAACAGGTGTTCCTATTTGAATTTTATTTTTGAAAAAGTACACTTGCCTACTAATTCACAGGTCAACTATCGCTACCTAATTGGACCAGGTGTTCAATACAAAGGGTAGTATCCTCCTAAAGATTTTTCATAGACGACCATAGGTAAAACAACAACCAAACACTAGCTGAACAAAATCCTAAAGCCTAGCCAAAAAAACAAGAATGATGGGAGCCATCTTAATCCTATTCAAGGGTGTACGTAGATATTTACCTTTAGGCAGAATAATGGAGTGAAAATTGTTGCTTGGAATAATGCTGAAAAAAAAAAAAGAATTCCTTTTTACATTTCTACTTATTTTATAATCAAACATGTAAGGGATATTTGATATCTGCAGGCTAATATTCATACCCACTTCTTAAAATAAAATTAAAACACACATTTTTCCACTTCTAGCTTCTGTGGAAATCGACTTTAACTCCAGGGCCTGAGAGTGAGGCAAGGGCTATCAGAATAATTCAAGTTCCAGTCATAGCGATTGATTTAGGCAAACAACACAAGTCCATCCAGTTAGGGCCAAAGAGAGTGAGGATTAGGGCTTTTCTTTTCTGTACTCTTTTCAGAAGAGGTGCATACCATTGTCCAGGCATATACTGCAGACGGACAATACATCTGAGGGGATACAATTCATATTGATACATCTTCAATATTTTGACTTTTTTCTTATTTTATCAGAACTTTGTCAACTCCAGCATACATGGTTTCCATATTTATTTGAACAATTTCGGGGGGACAGATGATACTAAAACGTCTTGTTCTAAGAAAGTCAGCACATTCGGACAATTTTCAAACAAATGAATGTAAAGACCGTTCTTCTACAAGTTATATGCAGATCATTATGCTTGGACATGGGATAGACAAGTTTAAGAATCAAGAACACACCTATCTAGCATGACAAAAAAAATAGCCTATGATTTGAAGCAAGGAGTTTAAATTGATAGGTTTTGGCCAGGCGCGGTGGCTCAAGCCTGTAATCCCAGCACTTTGGGAGGCCGAGACGGGTGGATCACAAGGTCAGGAGATCGAGACCATCCTGGCTAACATGGTGAAACCCCGTCTCTACTAAAAAATACAAAAAACTAGCCAGGCGAGGTGGCCGGCGCCTGTAGTCCCAGCTACTCGGGAGGCTGAGGCAGGAGAAGGCGGAGCTTGCAGTGAGCTGAGGTCTGGCCACTGCACTCCAGTTTGGGCGACAGAGCAAGAATCCGTCTCAAAAAAAAAAAAAAATTGGTAGGTTTTAAAATGCAAGACAATGCTACACTTTCAAAACTATTTGCTTTCAAATGCAATTGTTTACTGTTAATTTAGTATGATGTTTTAAGCAACATTAATGTTATAAACAACATGATGAGAAATATGGTTTGGCTCTGTGTCCCCACCCAAATCTCATCTTGTAGCTCCCATATTTCCCATGTGTTATGGGAGGGACCCAGTGGGAAATGACTGAGTCATGGGATCAGGTCTTTCCCATTCTGTTCTCGTGATAGTGTATGGGTCTCACGAGATCTGAAGATTTTAAAAATTGGAGTCTCCCTGCACAAGCTCTCTTTTTTGCCTGCTGCCATCCATGTAAGTTGTGACTTGCTCCTTTTTGTATTCCACCATAATTGTGAGGCTTCCATAGCCATGTGGAACTGTAAGTCCAATTAAAACTCTTTCTTATGTAAATTGTGTAGTCTCAGGTATGTCTTTATCAGCAGCATGAAAATGGACTAATACAATAAATTGGTACCATGAGTGGGGTGCTGATGAAAAGATACCTGAAAATGTGGAAGCGACTTTGGAAATGGGTAATAGGCAGAGGTTGCAACAGTTTGGAGGTCTCAGAATAAGACAGGAAAATGTGGAAAACTTTGGAACTTCCTAGAGACTTGCTGAATGGCTTTGCCCAAAATGCTGATAGTGATAAGGACAATAAAGTCCAGACTGAGGTAGTATCAGATGGAGATAAAAAACTTGTTGGGAACTGAAGGAAAGATGACTCTTGCTATGTTTTAGCAAAGAAACTGGTGGCATTTTGTCCCTGCCCTAGAGATCTGTGGAATTTTGGACTTGAGAGAGATGATTTAGGGTATCTGATGGAAATAATTTCTAAGCAGCAAAGCATTCAAGAGGTGACTTGGGTACCATTACAGGCATTCAGTTTTATAAGGGAAGCAGAGCATAAAAGTTCAGAAAATTTACAGTCTGACAATGTGATAGAAAAGAAAATCCCATTTTCTGAGGAGAAATCCAAGCCTGCTGAAGAATTTTGCATAAGTAATGAGGAGCTGAATGTTAATCCTCAAGACAATGAGAAAAATGTCTCCAGGGCAGTGCCTCCTATCACAGACCCAAAGGCCTAGGAGGAAAAAGTGGTTTCGGTGGGCTGCGCCCAGGATCCCCGTGCTGTGTGCAGCCTAGGGACTTAATGCCCTGCATCACAGCTGCTCTAGCCAAGGCTGAAAGGGGCCAATGTAGAGCTCAGGCTGTGGCTTCAGAGGGTAGAAGCTACAAGCCTTGGCAGCTTCCACATGGTGTTGAGCATGTCACGACACAGAAATCAAGAATTGGTGTTTGGGAACCTCTACCTAGATTTCAGATATATGGAAATGCCTGGATGCCTAGGCAGAAGTTTGCGGCAGGGGCAGGCCCCTCATGGAGAACTTCTGCTGGGTAGTGTGGAAGGGAAATGTAGGGTCACAGCCTCACACAGAGTCCCTACTGGGGCACTCCTAGTGGAGCTGTGAGAAGAGGACCACCATCCTCCAGACCCCAGAATGGTAGATCCACGAACAGCTTGCACCTTGCACCTGAAAAAGCCACAGACACTCAATACCAGTCCCTGAAAGCAGCCAGGAGGGAGGCTATATCCTGTGAAGCCACAGGGGTGGAGCTGCCCAAGATCTTGGGAACCCACCTCTTGCATCAGTGTGACCTGGATGTGAGACATGGAGTCAAAGGAGATCATTTTGGAGCTTTAATATTTTACTGCCCTGCTGGATTTTGGACTTGCATGGGTCCTGTAGCCCATTTGTTTTGGCCAGTTTCTCCCATTTGGAATGGTTGTATTTATCCAATGCCTGTACCCTCATTGTATCTAGAAAGTAACTACCTTGTTTTTGATTTTACAGGTTCATAGGTGGAAGAGAGTTGCCTTGTTTCAGATAAGACTTTGGACTATGGACTTTTGAGTTAATGCTGAAATGAAGTGAGACTTTGGGAGACTGCTGGGAAGGCATGATTGGTTTTGAAATGTGAAGATATGAAATTTGGGAGGAGCCAGGGGCAGAATGATATGGTTTGGCTCTGTGTCAACATCCAAATCTCATCTTGTAGCTCCCATAATTCCCATGTTTTACGGGAGGGACCTAGTGGGACATGATTGAATCATGGCAGTGGGGAGTGGGTCTTTCCTGTGCTGCTCTCTTGATAGTGAATGGATCTCATGAGATCTGATGGTTTTAAAAATGGGAGTCTCTTTGCAGAAGCTCTCTTTTTGCCTGCCACCGTCCGTGTAAGATGTTATTTGATTCTCCTTGCCTTCCACCATGATTGTGAGGCCTCCCCAGCCATGTGGAACTGTAAGTCCAATTAAACCTCTTTCCTTTTAAATTGCCCAGTCTCGGGTATGTCTTTATCAGCAGCATGAAAATGGACTAATATAATGAGCAAACAAAATTTAGCATACATAAACACTTGACAGCACTGAAAAAATAAAGTCTCTTAATAAAAATGAAGCGATGTTTTAAAAACCATACAATTGAAGCTAAATAAACTTCACTATCTTTTAGCATTGACACTGGCTTCTCCAGAATAGAAAGGATTAGACTCATTTCAAATATAAACAGCATGATTATATTGATCATAGAAATTATCCAGAACTAAATTTTAAAATAAATTTATTTCTTCACATATTTATCATTAACATATATCACCTTTAAGATTCAAGTTTATGATAGTGTTTAGATGAAATATAATTTGAAAAGTTATAATGAATATGAATATGAACTACAAGTATGAACTATTTCAACAATATAAGATATAAATTGGAAATTTACCAAGGAATATAGTCGTGTGATACTGAGGGAACATCAGGAACATGAGGAACTAAAACTTATATATAGTTTTCTTTTTTTTTTTTGAGACGGAGTCTCGCTCTGTCGCCCAGGCTTGAGTGCAGTGGCGCGATCTCGGCTCACTGCAAGCTCCGCCTCCCGGGTTTACACCATTCTCCTGCCTCAGCCTCCCGAGTAGCTGGGACTACAGGCGCCCGCCATCTCGCCCGGCTAGTTTTTTGTATTTTTTAGTAAAGACGGGGTCTCACCGTGTAGACCAGGATGGTCTTGATCTCCTGACCTCGTGATCCACCCGTCTCGGCCTCCCAAAGTGCTGGGATTACAGGCTTGAGCTACCGCGCCCGGCCGAGTTTTCTTACATTTAGAACATCTCTTGTTGAATTACTGAAATATTCATGGCAATAATTCACCAGAAAAAAATTCCAAACACTTTTATTTAAAAATATTTAGGGTATATTTGACTTAGTTGATACTGGTAATTGAGAAGCCAAGACCTTTGCTTCTCAAAATTAAACAACAGCTACTTAAGATCTCCATTCCTACTAGAAAAAATCGTGAAGTCTAGGGTTTGATTATTGGTACAAGTAAGCTTTGAAAGTATCATAATTTGTTTTCCTGAAAAAAAGACAGGAAATGTTTACATAACATCTAATATATGAGTGTACTTGAATCTTAAAAATTTACATATTCTACTATATTACTTCTAACAGTATGATTTATATAATTTTGTAGAGTAGCTTATATGTTTCAATAATTATTGGTAAATTAATCATAAACTAACTTTGGAAATTTCCTCAAGAAAGAGTTACCTTTTTCTAATTTGCACAAAAGTGCCATGTGGGCTGGCAGTAGTCTTTACTACTGGGGAAGCAAACTTCCTCCTTTCCACTAACATAAAAGGATATATAATCCCTGGAGCTGCTAGAACTACTATCCTGCCATATTAACACCAAGGAAGTGGAGCATGCAAATCAAGAGAGAACCTAGGTTCTGGTGACATGATTTGAGGACTACGTTGAGCCCCCTTTGAAGCCATCACTCCCATCTGTTCAACTCTGTGGGGAAATACATTTACTTATATTTTAGATCAAATAGTTTAGGTGGCAGTTTCTGCCACTGTCAACAAAATCCTAAATGATACAAATCCTGAGAAAATCATTAATTCACGAATAGCTATTTCCAGCATCCAGACAGAAAAGTGCTAGTCAGGTAAATCTGTATTTGGGTCTCTCAGTGTAAATATTCTGGGCTTCTTCCTATATTTATGCCCAGTGGCTAATTACATGGTTTTGTTATAGGATAGACATGGGTTAAATTTTCTCTTGGCTATTTATTAGTGCTGTGGCACAAAGTTCGTGTGAGTATTAAATGAGGTAAGAGGTATAATACCTTGGTTATTGTAGGTGTTTAGTAAGTGACAATAATTATTATAGCTTATGTATTCCTTTTCCCTTCAAGGTACTAGATATCTTTGGGCATATTATAATTGATTATTATTTCACTTTTGTATTTTATAATTCATTACTGTATTCAGAAAATATGCCTTGGACACCTATTGTATGCTTTGTGTGTTCTAGACTAAGGATCCAGTGGTAAAGAGAATAGACAAATTATTCATTTTTACAGAGCTTTCAAGGTTGTGGGATTCAGAGTACCAGGGGTGAGGTAAACCTTGAATTAGGAAGACTTTTGAGTTCAGATATAAGTGATGAGGAAGAATTAGCAATGTGCAGATCTGTGATGAGAGCATTCCAGATCAAGGGTAAGGGTTCTGAAGCAGGAACCAGTTTGGCTTCTAGGGATGTGAAGCAACTTGTATAACAGTAACATACTGGAGAAGCAAGGTGATAAAGCTTGGAGCAGTAGGAAGGAAGAAGATCGTTCAAGCTGTGTAGGCTAGAATATTAAATTAAGATACTATTCCACTGAAATCAAAGCTTTCCAACCACCTGTTACTTTTAGGTGAGTGAGTGTGTGTGTTTGCATGTATGAGATGGGACAAGCTATTCACTACTTTGTAATAGCATCTCTTTCACTGTGTCATTGATAAGCATATGATCAAAATAAATGAGCATTATCTTCCTGATGAAATCATTTGATGAGGATGACGAATTTTCCATGCCAGTGTAAAGGAGGAGGATGATGAAAACAACCTCACTATTGTTGACTACAAAGTGCATCATGTAGTTTTACATGAACAAACTAGTAAATAAGAAGCCTTTTTTTGTGTGGCTCCAGTGGTGCAGTTGGCTAGCATGCATGTGGTACTTATAAGAATCTTTTGTCCCTCTGAATTGTTTGTTATAAAGGCATCAACTTACTAAGTCATCTATTCTGGGTAATAGATCTGTACAGGAGATGGCAAATTCACTAAGACAGGCAGGAGGGAGTATAGAGAAGCAACAGTAGTAGCAAAAGTATTTCTAATTTGTTATAACATGAATACAAATAACTCTTTTTCGTAAAACTAAACTAAAAGAGCAATAGCTAAGAGTATGACCACTCCAGGGGTGATAGTATTTTAATGAAAACAGAATGCAACAGATAAAGTGAAATTGTGGATGTCAAGCCATGTATATAAGACAATTACCTTCGGTATAAAGCCTTCGGGGTCCTCTGAATTCATATAATATTATTGGTTTATAAATCATAGGTTTTTAGCATGTGAATGCTCCATAATTTTGAGGCTCCTTTTCGAATTAGGAAGTAATATTTTCATTATGTCACCCGATTTATTACTATGCTTGGCATTTTGGGGAGTGATTACACATATTTATTCAACACTTGGCAATAGTAAAAATGAGCATTTTTTCTTTAAAATATGTAATAATTTTAGAACACTCAAGAAGGCTAAAACAGACATATTAGAAACCAGTGAGATAACGAGGGCAATTGTGAGTCTCTTGCACACTGATTAGCCATTTCTTATGCATCCTTACATATAACTAACCCTGACCTCAGCTCACCTTCTCACATGGAGCTCACCCCTCATTACGTCTTTCTAGTTCTTGGAACCCACCTTCTCATGAATACTTAAACTCTCCAGATGAAACTAGTATGCTAAATCAAGAAAGGAGTCTGGAGTACTTTAAATCTCCAGTTTTTTCAAGTGCCTTGCCCTGTGCAGCTAAACGAAAGTAATAATCACATAGTAGAGATAAAATACAAATATTGTTTCAGAAAAAATGTAGAGGCAAATCTACAATAAAACCACAAATAAGAACTGGACAAAGCCATATATCCAGTAAGTTTGAAAAATTAACAAGTCGTATTACTTATGTATGTAGTTAAGTAGCTAAGTGTTACAGATGAATGTAGATGCTACTGATCCAAATATCAGATTGCTAGATGTGTAAAATTTGGAGTTAGTCTGTATTTATACACTTGGTGATTACTTTACCTATAAAATCACTCTAGACTGGCAATGGGATGCTACAACAAATATATTTGAACTATCTCTTTCTCGTTTTGAATCCCAAGGTTGAGCAAATGATTCTTATTTAAGCTAACCAAAGAATTCCCAACTTTTGAAAAATGAGGTACAAATAAACATTCTAAGTAATGTTTTTCATCATTGTATTATAAAATGGACTTTGGTTTTAGAAAATGTGGAATGAGAAATAATAGCTAAATTTAGTGATGATGATTAGGCACACTGCTATGTGCTAGGGCAATGTATTAAATTCTTAATACACATTATCCCAGTAATACTATCATTATTCACACCTTATTGATGAAGAAACAGAAGCTAATAGTAGCTACATGGATTCCCGAGTCATCTGGTGGATCTGATATTTGACTAGTCCTTGCTGGAGCCAAAGATCATTTTCAAAACCACTACAGGTTTTAATGTTTTGAAATGTTAGTAAAAGTTTATAGAAAAGAAATGTAGGTATTTGTCAGAAAATCATCAGAAATGTGAGAATTAAGCTACAATTGGTCTCAGGGGAAGCATTGGATGAGGCTGTTACAGGAATGTGGACACTCTAGAGAAAGATCCACCCCTGCTCCTGTGTAGGGGAGATTCAGCACCAAGGATAGCAACCTAGGTTGCTTACCCACAGGAGACCACAACTCAGTCCAAAGACCCAGAGACAAATGACTCTGTGGTTGGGACAGATTTTTACATAATGTAGTTCCAGAGACAAGCTTTAGCTCCTCTGAGATCTAGATCCATCCAGTGGGTGGAGGGGGAGGGGACACTCAACAGATTTGTATAAGACCAAATTGAAACTGTTCAGTCAAAATCTATCTTTGACAGCATGTAAATTTAAACACATACACACAAACACAACTGTATATTTGAGTTTAAAAAGAATGTTTCTGAATATGTGAAAACTAAACTCAGGCAAACCCTCTAGGGTAGCATGCAAGCCTTAGATGTTTCAAAGTTAATAACAACCTGATAATTACTGTCACTTAATTAAATTTTTGCAAGGTCAAACCCAAAGAGAGACGTGTTATTTCCCCTTAGACACTTATCCCACTGGAAAAACATCCCACCCAGTAAAGAGGAGATACAAAGCTATACTGTAATAAAAGTTAAAAGAAATACAACTATCTGGGTAAAGACCATGAAGGTCACACACTAGACAATTATCAGGTAGCATTTAACCAACTCTAGTATTCTCCTAACACCTGGTCTTCCTTTTGGAATCTGAAGCTCCCTTGTTTGTATTTTCTCTGCAATAACAGTTTCAAATATCTAGCCCTTGCATGAAGTCATGGTTTTGTATTTTTTACTCTTCTCTGTTTTCAATCACCAAAAGGTTTTCATTAGTAACTTATTCCAATTCATTGTTTTCAAACATTTTAAATCTATGCCTCACCACACAAAGTATTATTCTAGGTGCTGTATTTGCTCATGTAATACTTACAGCTGCCTTGTAGTGTTATTATTTCCATTTTACATGAAGAAAATGAGGTGTGGAGTCACCACATAATGTGCCATAGTTCACACAGCTAGGAAGTGGTGGAGCAGGATGTGAACCAGCTTTTTGGCTCTTAAATTTTTGTCCTTAACAACTTCACTGATGGCTCTCAATATTCATATTACATATCCTCTTCCCTTGGTGATATTTGAAAACTCACTAGAGGTATAAGGCACTTTCTTTCCATCCCCTCACCCCCACCTACTGGAGAATCTTTTAATTATTTACTCTAGCTAGGAAATTTATTAGTGTATCCCTACAATTCTCAGAGATCTAAAGAGATCTAAAGTGATTACTACTCTAGAAAATTACATTTCAAGGAATTCTCCCTTACCTTAAGCCTTTATAGGTTGAATTGTGTCTCCCCAAAGATAAATTGAAGTCCTAACCCCTAGTGTGTGTGTGTGTGTGTGTGTGTGTGTGTGTATGAAATAGTTTTATTAAAGATACAATCATATTAAGATGAGGTCATTAGAGTGAGCTGTAATCCAGTCTGACTGGTGGCTTTATAAGAAGAAAACATCAGGAAAAAAAATACATAGGAAAAACACCATGTGACACCAGAGTCAGAAACTAGAGTTATGTACCTGAAAGCCAAGGAATAATGAGGAGTGGTGAAGCTAGAAAGAGACAAGGAAGGATGCTACCCAGAGACACTGCAGACCCATTGATTTTAGACTTCCAGCTTCTAGAACTTAAAGAGAGTAGATTTTTGTTGTGTTAAGCCACCCAATCTGTGGTACTTAGTTTTGGCTATCCTAGGGAAATAATACATTATTTCATATTCTATTTTTACTGCAGTTTGTAGGAGGAGAGGTAAAATGGAGCTATCCTGATAAAAAGTAGCTACTGTGGGGTCTACTGGGGTGACTTTTTGCCTGGCCCACTGAAACACAAACGAAAACTGAAAACACCCAACTAAACAACTATATAAACCTTCTTTGGACAACATTTTCCTTGATAACTTCACTGTTACTTCCTCTTACCAACTGACCAAATAATTAACTAGCATCAAGAAGAATTTGCTTATTTCTCCATTTTAAAACTCTGACCTTGCCAAATCGTTCTTTAACTTCTCTAAGTAATTAAGTTTTTTTATTGTATTTCAGTGGCTGTTTGAAAATAATAGCCTGGAACAATGGTAAAGAATTTATCTCACTTCCTGGGTGCCACAGGAATGGTTATCACTTATTAGTACAACTCCTGGGAATAAAATAACCTCTGCAAATTTTATGAGCATCTCAATATCTCAAGGTGGGAGGTGGGCACAGAACATGATACAGATTCAAATCATACCCCTCATTTAGATTATTTAGAAAAATTTTCCATACTGAAAAATACAGCCATACTAGAAAGGTAAAATGATAGCCAGAAAGACCTTTTGCTAGGTTCAAATATAAAGAAAACTTTACGAAGAAGGTTTCTCACTGTGCTTACAAATTTGCTTGCATTAACCTGGGCTTTAACAAATAAAACCCTGTAGTATTTTGAATTTTGGATGGTTTCTTCTGTATGCAACCTTCTCCTTTACATTTTTTCATATCAGGCATATATCATTTAAATCACACAGCTATTGTGTATTTTCTATTTTAATATGAATAGGATGAAAATATGTTTAGAATACTTTCACATGCTTTCAGACACCTTCATTTTCCCACATTTAAATATCCAATTTCAGATTTCTATCATTTTCAAATAGCTCTGCCTTACTCTTTGTGGGTAAAACTATTCCTGTACACTTCAATTTCCACGAATGTAATGTCTACCATTTGTTAAGCAAGCACTGTATGGTGGGTGCAGTACTAATATTTGAAATTCTAGTGAGTATATTTCCAGCATAACACAAGTAAATAAAAAGCTTTTATTTTCCTCTTAATTTTTTTTTGATAAGGGAGAGGGCTGTGGTTTCCTGACTGCTTTTCAAATACATGTCAGCAAACCAGTGGCTTCCTTTAAGAAATTTGTCTCTTTGTGACATACTTTTAATCTTTCAAAAGAATTTTTATAGTGAGGACAATTGGACCAAAAGTCATTGTTTTGTTTCCTCTTTAGGCAGAGTAAATGGCTAATTTTTGAAGTGTTATGTTAGGGTCAACCAAAAGCTCCCCCTTTGTAAAATCTCTCTTTATCAGCATGTCATCATTTGGAAGGATCTTTATATATCTATAAATTCGGTTAAAAGCAATGTGGTTCTAGAAGCCTCCTGCTAGAAGACAAATGTTTGTCCTTGACAAGGTAACATGGAAATCTGGAAATATTTATCTGTGTAGCTTTTTATACAGTAAAAGTGCTTTCATTCATGACATCTCATTGATTTCTCACAATAATACTGATAATAGAAGTGGGTCATGTTTATTGAGCATTCTTTATGTACCAGGCACCTTGACATATACTTCTTTGAAAAAAACATGTAGTCATCACAACAATCCTATGAGGTAGATTACTAATATTTTTCCCATTTAAAAAATGAGAAAACTGAGATGCAGAAGTTTAAGTAGTTTGGCTAAGGTCACACAGGGACAATTAGTAGTAGAACTTGCATAGAACTTGGGTATTCTGGCTCTAGAGCCCTTATTTTGAACTTCATTTTATAATTAGCCCCATTTTATCAATGCATAAACTGAGGCTTAGGGAAAATGATTTCCTCACTGGTTTGTATAGCTAGCAAATGTCCAAGGGGGGATGAACATTCTGGTCTCCCATACTTCTGGCCAGGTGTTCTTTCCTGTAGGAGAGACTGCTTCCTGTTTCCCAGTCATCCAAAGGTGTTTAGTTAGCACCTTCTACACCAGACATTGTCCTAGATGCTGAGAATACAACAATGGAAAAAACAAGGACTCTGTTCTCTTGGAACTTTTATGAATAACAGAACAAAGATTCAAAATTAAAAAAAGAAAGATTAACAAGGAAAGAAAAGGGCAACGGATAAGTAGCTGGGAGAGTACATTGCCATTACCAGTTATTAGCATATGAAGTGTTTATTTTTCAGAGTAGCTTAGTTGTCTTTGGGAAATGCTCTGTATGAAGAGATCATAATAAATTCTAATGGGAGAGATCAAAGGCATTCTCTGAGTGGAAAGTGCCATTCTGGACATGTGTATGGTGTTTAATACATAAGAGATGGTCAGTAAATAGTCACTGAATTTAACTGCCCTTCTTGGGAATTCTTGGAGTCTCTAAAGCAGTTAGAGGTCACTGGACTGGCCTGGAAATAAACACCTCTCTATCTCTAGTAGTTTTATTTAATGAATTAAGATTTAATGTAATTATTACTTTGTAATGTAATTACTACTTTGGCCTTCCAAATTCCAACTACAACTATTTCTCTCTTCCTAAATGAGGGCAAAAGAAAACATCTGATCTTCTGTAGTGATTATTTTATCAAATATTTATAAAATATTTCATCATTTTATCAAAAGATAAAATAACATGATATAAAAATGAGTAATTAATAGAAAAAGAACTGGGATAAAATGAACTAAGAATAAAAAGCTGAACAAACCTTCCAATGAACTAAGAATACAAATATAAACTAAGAACATAAAACTGAATAAATTTACCAAAACAAAATAGATTTCCAAAATATGTACATTCGATCAATGCTATCATTCTGAAACACAATCTTTCAACTTGGTCTAGACAGTTAAATGATGTTCTTTCTTGCTTTCCCACATAAGCACCAGTTGTCAGTCATCTGATAGACTTCTGACAGTTTTTAGAGTATTGGCTGAGTCTCCAATGCTAGTTTTTAACTCAGTTATGACCCCATTATCTTAAATAGTTCAGATGCTCTTCTCTTTGACTTAAAAATTCCATCTTTTTCATGTTTCATTAAATATTTTTTAAATATTGTTTTTTTAAAACCATGCAAATGTATTGCCTTTAGAAAAGGTGCTAAACATTTTGTTTAGTGGTTGTATGAATCTGTACATGTGATAAAATTCTATAGATCTATGGTATTTGTCTGTTCTCATATTGCTATAAAGAACTACCTGAGACTGGGTAATTTATAAAGAAAAGAGGTTTCATTGACTCACAATTCAGCATGGCTGGGGAGACCTCAAGAAACTTACAATCATGGTGGAAGGGGAAGCAAGGCACCTTTTTCACAAGATGGCAGGAAGGGAAATGATGCAGGAGGAACCAGAAAACACTAAAAACCGTCAGATCTTATGAGAACTCACAATCTCAAGAACAGCATAGGGGAAACCGCATGCATGATTCAATTACCTCCACCTGTCCTCTCCCTTGACACGTGGGGATTATGGGGATTACAATTCAAGATGAGATTTTGGGTTGGGGACACAGCCAAACCATAGAATTCTGCCCCTGGCTCCTCTCAGATCTCATGTCCTCACATTTCAAAACCAATCATGCCTTCCCAACAGTCCCCCAAAGTCTTACTTCATTCCAGCATTAACCCAAAAGTCCAAGTCCAAAGCCTCATCTGAGACAAAGCAAGTCTTCCTTCCACCTAGGAACCTGTAAAATCAAAAGCTGTTTAGTTACTGCCAAGATACAATGGAGGTAGAGGCATTGGGTAAATGTTCTTGTTCCATTTTTTTCTCACATTTGGCTAATGTGAGAAATTAGCCAAAACAAAGGGGCTACAGGTTCCATGCCAGTCTGAAATCCACCTGGGTAGTCATTAAATATTAAAGGTCCAAAATGATCTCCTTTGACTCCATCTCTCACATCCAGGTCATGCTTATACAAGAGGTGGGCTCCTACAGCCTCAGGCAGCTCTGTCCCTGTGGCTTTGTAGGGTAAAGTCCCCCTCCCAGCTGTTTTCATGGGCTAGCATTGAGTACCTATGGCTTTCCCAGGTGCATGGTGTAAGCTATCAGTGAATCTATCATTCTGGGGTCTAGAAGACGGTAGCCCTCTTCCTTCAGCTCCACTAAACAGTGCCCCAGTGGAGACTCTAAGCAGGGGCTCTCATCCCACATTTCCTGTCCACACTGCCTTAGCAGAGGTTCTCCACAAGGGTTCTGCCCCTGCAGCAAACTTCTCCTGGACATTTAGGCAGTTCCATACATCTTCTGAAATCTAGGCAGAGGTTTCCAAATCTCAAGTCTTGACTTTTGTGCATCTACAAGCCCAATGACACACGTAAGCCACCAAGGCTTATGACTTGCACCCTCAGAAGCAGTGGCCTGAGCTGTATATTGGCCCCTTTTGGCCACAGCTGGGATGCAGGGCATCAAGTCCCAAGACTGCACAATGCAGCGAAGCCCTAGACCTGGTCCACAAAAGTATTTTTTCCTCCTAGGCCTCCGGGCCTGTAATGGGAGGGACGTCCATGAAGACCACTGACATGACCTGGAGACATTTTCTCCATTGTTTTGGTGATTAACATTTGACTCCTGGATACTTATGCAAATTTCTGCAGTCAGCTTGAATTTCTCCTCAGAAAAAGAGTTTTTCCTTTCTATTGCATTGTCAGGTTGCAAATTTTCCAAACTTTTATATTCTGCCTCCCTTTTAAATGTTAGTTCCAATTCCAAACCCTCTCTTTGTGAATACATAAAACTGAGCACCCAAGTCACCTCTTGAACTGTTTGCTGCTTAGAAATTTCTTCTGCTAGATACCTTAAGTCATCTCTCTCAAGTTCAAAGTTCACAGATCTCTAGAGCAGGGGCAAAATGCTGCCCGTCTCTTTGCTAAAGCATAGCAAGAGCTATTTATCTTGTTTATTTTTCAGAGTAGCTTAGCTGTCTTTTGGAAATTCTCAGTATGAAGAGGTCATAATAAATTCTAGCAGGAGAGACCAAAGGCATTCTCTGAGTGGGAAGTACCATCCTGGACATGTGGAACTTTGTTCCATTTCCCAAGAAGTTCCTCATCTCCATCTGAGA
This sequence comes from Colobus angolensis palliatus, assembly GCF_000951035.1. Lineage (NCBI taxonomy): Eukaryota > Metazoa > Chordata > Mammalia > Primates > Cercopithecidae > Colobus > Colobus angolensis. Next base: position 3,726,772 of record NW_012115821.1, read on the forward strand.
CCACCTCAGCCTGGACTTCACTGCTTATATCACCATCAGCATTTTGGTCAAAACCATTCAACAAGTCTCTAGGAAGTTCCAAACTTTCTCACATCTTCCTATCTTTTGAGCCCTCCAAACTGTTCCAACTTCTCTCCCTGTTACCCAGTTCCAAAGTCACATCCACATTCTCAGGTATCTTTCTAACAGTGCCCCACTACCTAGATACCAATTTACTGTATTAGTCCGTTGTCACTCTGCTATAAGAACTACCTGAGACTGGGTAATTTATAAAGGAAAAAACTTTAATTGACTCACAGCTCAGCATGGCTGGGGAGGCTTCAGGAAACTTACAATCATGGCAGAAGGCAAAGGGGAAGCAAGGGACCTTCTTCACGAAGTGGCAGGAAGGAGGACGAATACAGGAGAAACTACCAAACACTTATAAAACCATCAGATCTTGTGAGAACTCACTATCACAAGAACAGCACCAGGGAAAACACCCCCATGATTCAATTCCCTCTACCTGGTCTCTCCCTTGATGCATGGGGATTATGAGGATTACGATTCAAGATGAGATTTTGGGTAAGGACACAGCTAAACCATGTAAGTGTTTTTGTCCCTCTTTTTATCTGTCCCACTCCCTCAGCTACAAGATTTTTTGATCACTGCTGCAAGCCCTTTCAATGTCCTCCTTTTTCTGTCCCTTTCATTTCATTCTTTTGATGTCCCCTCCCCAAATGGCTTCTCAGTATGACACACACTTTTACTTGTCCATGGTTATTTATAGTCCCTTCAGCCCCCACATGGACCCTCACTTCCGTAGTCCAAATCAACTAATTCAATATGTTGGATCCCTAGTTCAAACTCCTGCAAGAAATATCTAAGTGACTCCACTAGATGTAGTGTCCACCTCTGGCTGCTACCAAGTTAGGGTGTCATTAGCTTGCCCTGTGTTCATCAGGGACTGAGGGCACAGGCTCACTGGGGAAGATGAAAGGAAGCACAGACATTTCCTCTGACTAATGGATGAAAAACAACTAATGGACAGGGAAAACATCTCCAAGTCCAATGAAACAATTTTGTCTGAGAGGGAAACACTTTTATATTACTTCTGAAGTGTTCAGAAAGTATAAATTATATTGATTGCAAGAAAGCATTAGAATCACAGTAAGTTCTTATTGAGTGAAAAACAAGATAAATATAGCACTATTGGAAAATGCTAGACTTACTGAGCTTGTTGTAATAATTGATCTAATTAAGTTCAAAATAAATAGAATATTAACTTACAAAGAATCGAAATTTCACAAGGAAGAAAGCAAAAGAAGGAATATGAACATATAGAAACATTCTTAATACAGAAGACCCCAAAAATGTAAAAAAATTGAATGATCAGAAATCCCACTGATATCAGGAGAGGAAGATCTTGCTGTAAACTTTCCTCTTCATTGAATAATTTTTAAAAATGACTAGTAATATTATTTATTTCACTGAGGTTGATAATATCTATCATTAAAAGAGGAATACACAAAACTGAATTTCGAATGCAATAGTTCCCAGACGTATTGCCCATTGGAATCACTAGCTGAATGTTTAAAAGATAAAGATGGCTATGTCCCACCCTAGATCTATGGAATCAGAATCTCTAGGAATTGGGGTTGGAGGTAGCGGTGGTGTCTCAGTCAACAAATTTGTTGTAAATCTTCCCAGGGGCTCAGGGTGAAGACCCAGAAGTGAGAGTGACTATTCTGAAGACTTAGGAAGATTCCATGTTGTTGACTTGTGTGCAAGATTAAAGATAGTCTAGTGATGCTTTAATGCTTTAAGTAGTCCCTACAACCTTAATCAATGAAGAGAAATACCCTAATCAAATGGGTACTTACTTTGGTTTCACTTAAAATAAAGATCACCATTGGTGACAGGGTCTACTGTGTTTTGCAATGTCTTATACCCTGCTACCCCTTCAGTGTCATCCTTTGTTATATACCTGCTTACTTTCTAATCTCCAGCTACATGGGCTTGCTCTGACCTCCTTGGATGTCCTAATTTACCTTCTACCTCAGGGTGTCAGAACATGCTGTTCTGTCTACCTGCAAGGTCCACTCTTCTTCTCTACTATGGGCTGATTAACACTCTTTCATATTTTGGGTTTCAGTTCAATTATAGAAGCCTTTGTGACATCTCCAATTAGGCCACTTACCCCAAACACTCCAATATCATCATTTTTCCCACCTTTATGCGCTATTTACTACTGTTAAATTTTCCATTTCCAGTAGTAAATTTTTCCATTTACTACTGTTAATTTCCATTAACCATTTTCCCAAAAGGTTATTTGATGAACAGGTCTCCCCAGTGATAACAAGCTCCCTAAGGGTAGCAGCCATGTCTGTGTCTTTTCACCACTGTATCCCAAGCACCTAGCACAGTGTCTGCACATGGTACACTTTCAATAATTATTATGTATATTAATATAGAGGCACACAGGTGGGCAACTTGTATGTTGAAACAGGAGGTGTATCCATAGAGACAAGTCAGTTCAATAGAGACCTAAAAGCCAGTTTGTTAAGAGCCTATGCAGAGATATATTTTCTTTTCTTTTCTTTTCTTTTTTTTGAGTAAGTATCTTTTTGAGCCCCTAAAAATCACTTGATACCTTGTATTATTTTAAAGGATAATCTGAATATATTAAGTTGATTCTATCATTCTGTGGCTGCTTAGCATGAAAACATCTAGATGAATTTGTATCATATTCCAAGGGTATGTTTAGGATTATGTGATCTAAATAGAGATTTCAAGGGATATGTGACAGAAATTCATTTAGGCGGCTCTTGGGAACAAGTCAACCAAACAGGCAGTAATTCTTCTGAGAGGCTAAAACTGAAATTCAATAGGTTGCCATGTGGAGAGACAAGTCACGTGTTTTAAAAGGCTACAGATAAAAACAATGAACATGGATGTCAAATATGAACTCAAACAAAAAGTCACGAGGGTAGGTGGTCCAGATTGCTGGTGTTGACTTTGGTAAAGTTGTACTTCACATGGACGATTCTCTAGAGCAAAGATCCCTGATGAGAAGTAGCTATGATTTATTGGTTTATCTCTATTAATTCTCATGTGCAATAATGGTGCTCATTTTCCAAAGAAGATTAACTTTATCTGTTGTCGATGGAGAATCAAAGCTCTTTATCTTATATAACATGATTTTGGTTTCGTCTATACTGATTTTTATTTCAAAAATAATACATATCTTCTCTGTTCAAAACTGAAACATAGCTGGGCTTGGTGGCTCATACTTATAATGCCAAGAATACAGGAGGCAAAGGAGAGAGGATCACTTGAGGCCAGGAGTTAGAGACTAGCCTGGTCAACACAGCAAGACCCTGTCTCTACAAAAAGGAAAATTAGCCAGACATACTGGCACATGCTTGTAATTCTGGTTACTCAGGAGGCTGAGGCAGGTGGATTGTTTGTGCCTAGGTTGAGGCTGCAGTGAGTAATGATGACATCACTGCACTCCAGCCTGGGTGACAGAGAAAGACCCTGTCTCAAAAAAGAAAATAAAACAAAACTGAAACACCAAGGAAGTCAATGAAAGAAAACAAGTCTCTCTCCTTTCCTTCTTTCTATGTGGGGGTAAACAGGCTTGACAATTTTGTGTGTTTCTTTTCCAAACACACACACACACACACACACACACACACACACACACACACACAGCATTAGACTGTATTGTCAATTAAACTTTTTAAAAAGACTTAAAAAGTCTTTTTTTAACTGAAAAAATAGGTCTTAGAACTTACAGTCAAGATAAAAGCACTGATTTTCCTAACAAAGTATGAGAAAGAATTGCTTTAAAAAGCTACCAACCCACTGCATCCTAACTTTAGGATTTATAATCATCATTGGCAATACTTAAAGGAGATGATTTCCTTCTGCCTCCACAAATGTCGTGGAATCTGATTCAAAATCCCTAAATAATTAACTCTGTACATATTATTAAATTTAAAATACCTTATGTTTACATTTCATTTTACAGTTCACTGGGACCTTTCCCTTTACATTATCTCATGCAACTGTCACAGCAAATATATGGCTCAGGGGGTTGACTGAAGGGGACAAAACTGAGACTTAGAGAACATAGAGAGTTGTGCAAAGACAGAGAGCAAATAGGAAAATAGGAGAAGCAAGTTCAAACCTAGAGCTTCCTTTTTTTTTTTTTTTTTTTTGAGACGGAGTCTTGCTCTGTCGCCCAAACTGGAGTGCAGTGGCCAGATCTCAGCTCACTGCAAGCTCCGCCTTCCGGGTTGATGCCATTCTCCTGCCTCAGCCTCCTGAGTAGCTGGGACTACAGGCGCCCACCACCTCGCCTGGCTAGTTTTTTGTATTTTTTAGTAGAGACGGGGTTTCACCGTGTTAGCCAGGATGGTCTCGATCTCCTGACCTTGTGATCCGCCCGTCTTGGCCTCCCAAAGTGCTGGGATTACAGGCTTGAGCCACAGCGCCCGGCCAAACCTAGAGCTTCTGACTCTAAATTCAGATGCTTCCTTGTGAACCAGTGCTGCCTAATATAACCATTAGCCATTCATGGCTACTGTACACGTGAAATGTGGCTGTGTGATTCAAGCATTAAATTTTTTCTTTCTTTTTTTTTTAATTGAGACAGGATCTCTCTCTGTCACCCAGGCTGGAGTGAAGTGGTGCGATCATGGTTCACTGCAGCCTCAACCTCCCAGGCTCAAACAATCCACCCACCTTAGCCTCCCAAGTAGCTGAGACCACAGGTGCATGCCACCATGACCAGCTAATTTTTTTCGTAGAGATGGGCTTTCACCATGCTGCCCAGGCTGGTCTCAAACTCCTGGGCTCAAGTCATCTGCCTATCTCAGCCTCCCAAAGTGCTGAGATTATAGATGTGAGCCACCAAGCCTGGCCCAGGAGCGGCGTTTTAAATCTTATTTAAATGTAAATTGACAAATGGAAAAAGTATAAAACATTTTTTCTCTAAATGTGACTTAATTGTTTTGGCAGAACTGCATTTTACTTTTACTGTTGAAAGTTTATTGTCAGAATATAGATACACTGTGTCATAGATACGTTGGATTTGAAGAGTTCGTATAAAATTAAATTTACAAAATATCCCTTTAATAAATTTTTATACCAATTACAAGTTAAGATGATATTGGGGATATATTTGGTTAGATAAAATACATTATTGCAAGTAATTTCACTTTTTTTTACTTGTTAAAATGTGGCTACATGAAAATTTAAAGTAATATATGCGGCTTACATTTTACTTATATTGGGCAATGTTGTTTGGAATTACACTGTTCCTTCCGATTCCTTGATTTAATTGTGCACAGAAAATTAAATTTTGAATTCTTGTTGTTTATTGCATAATTTGACAGTTAAGAGTATTATAAAATATTTCCTAAAATAAAGAAGGACTAAAGAAAGCATAAAATCAGAGGCAATTTTAACTGCTGAGAGTATGTTTTAGTAATGTTCCTCTGAGTGCATTTCACAGCAAATGAACAAAAAATCCTAAATCTTAATCAATAGCTTTGCAGAGAGATTCTCTGTGCTTTGATCAAGTTCTGCTTCTTTGTGTTTTTTGACAAGGTTCTCTTTTCTCCTGACCTCGTTTGTAAGAGGGCTAGAGGGAGCAGTCCCTCAGTGGGCCTCAAAATGAAATCAAAAGGGCCTTTCTCATCACAGTTCTCGACCTGGAAATCACTCTTTAATTTCCCCCAAAGGTCTCCAAAGACGGACTTCTTTGCCCTGACTTCCGTTTCTGATGAGAAACCTAAGATATTAAATACAAATGCTTTATGAAGACAACAATAGCTCACATTGATCAAGCACATGTGCCAGGAACCATGCTAAGTCCTGATCTATGCAATATCTCATTAATTCTTACAGAGACCCAAGGATGCAGATACTGCTGTTAATCACAGGACTGGTTACACACTTTGCCTATGATCACATATCTAGAACAAAGTGACAATAGGATTTGAGTTGTCTATTTGATCCTGAGTACACACTCTTAATTAACCATTACACTTAAGTCAGTCTCCAAGATAATTGATGGGGTTGGTCTACAACAGGGATTTTTTTTTCTATTTTTATTTTACTTTCAGTTCTGGGATACATGTCCAGAATGTGTAGTTTCATTACGTAGGTATACATGTGCCATGGTGGTTTGCTGTACCTATCAACCCATCATCTAGAGGGATTCTTAATCTGAGGTCCATGGGTGAATGTCAGAAAGTACGTGAAGATCCTGATGCTATTTCAACATGCTGCCAGCGTATGATTATTTTTCCCTTGGGAGAGGATCTATACTTTCATTATACTATCAAATAATCTCATCAACTATGAAGGGTTAAGCACCTTTGGTTTACAGAGGTAAATCTCCCAGTGAACTTTTCAGCTAGAAGGTTGTAGCTGTTAGTACAAACTTAAGGCATTTTTTAAAAAGAAAGTCATCCTTTTATACTAGCGGTCTAAAAGAGGTACAGGATTGAATATGTAGCTTTTGAGAATTCATGAGAGAATAGAAGTGAAGCAATCAATGAAATGCCTCTTAATCTAACCTGTGGATAAGAATAAGGAAGTGATTGTCTTTTTTGTTTTTGTTTTTGTTTTTCTTGTAGCTCTCACAGGATCAAAATGAAAAGAGTCTAGATACAGTGGCTCGCACCTGTAATCCCAGCACTTTGGGAGGACAAGGCAGGAGGACCCCTGGAGGCCAGAATTTCTAGACCAGCCTGGGCAACATAGCGAGACCCTGTCTCTACCAAAATGTTAAAACAAACAAACAAAAAAACAATTAGCCAGGTGTGGTGGCATAGCACCAGAAGTCCCAGCTACTTGGGAGGCTGAGGCAGGAGGATCACTTGAGCCCAGGAATTTGAGGCTGCGGTGAGCTGTGATTGTGCCATTTCACTCCAGCCTGGGCGACAGAGTGAGACTTTGTCTTTTAAAAAGAAAAAGAAAGGAAAGAGGCAAATGATTATGAAAACACCTACATGAACCCTAAAGCATATGTAAATGAGAATTTTTTTTTTCTTTTTTTTTTTGAGACAGCGTCTCACTCTGTTGCTTAGGCTGGAGTGCTGTGGTGCAATCACAGCTCTCTGCAGCCTCAATTTGTCGGCAATGGGAGTATGTATGGTAAATAAGCAAAAGAAGACCAAGAAGAAAAGCTGTGAAGAAGACGGTTTGGGAAAAGAGGAAAAGAAGATAGATGCCTTGCCCTTTCTTAAATCTCTAGGTAGATAACACACAGCTACTAAGAATTATATATACAGAGGTAAACTAAATGTTCTAAATAGGCTTAATTGTATAGAGTAGATAACATCTAATGTAATATATGAGGGGAAAAGAATAATTTATGTCTAGGTTGATTTTTGGCTAGGAGGGAAGATGGTGATGAGAGAGTAAATTACATGAGTGAAAACTGAAACCGTATTTACTAAAACTGTGGTTATATATTTTTTACTCCCTTGGTACAAAATTCTCTCATTCTTGCAGCCACCTCCCAGATATTTATAGAGAAAATATCAGATACCTTGTACTGTATCATCTCCCACTAGATGATTAGATTTTAAAGACAGGACAACGCATTTTATTTCCATTATCCCTTGTGTGGCAGGTGACCCAGGATTCTCTAAGCATGCATTTATTTGGAAGGGAGTATTCAGTCTAGTATGATTTGTGGTTTTGGGGACATAAATAATATTTTGGTTCAAAATACTTTGAAAAATTTTTTAACATGATCCAGATGTTTTTTGTGGGGAATGAACATTCTATGTTATATTGATTCTGCACTACCTTAACGTGTGGATCGTTTTTTGGCCTCCACTCCCTTTTTTTATACAATGACTTGTTTTCACAGGATTCTGTCAACAGTAGTATGTAGAGTAGTTAAGAGTGTAAGTTCTGCATGTAGACAGTCTTAGACCAAAATCTCCCTCCACCACTTAATAGGTCTTTGGTTTTGGGTAAGCCTAGGTCTAATATATTGTTGTAAATGGAATCTGCAATACTACCCACCTTGTTTCAGGGATTAACTGAGATCATTCCTGTAAAGAGTTTAGCAAAACACTAGGCATGTAAAAAAATACATAAATGTTATAACATTATTTTCAAAAGTGCCTTCTAGCTCCATCAATTGTTCATAGTGGCATTGCCAATTGTGCCTGGTCCTAGACAACATCTTATAGTCCAAGACTCTAGCTCTAAATATCTCTTTTTCTATTAACATAATAAGGGAAACTTTAATGTGAGCTGCAGTTATTTCAATTCAACACCTATATATTGAGCCCATATTGTTGTCAGATCCAAAAATCTTCATAATTGAGGTGGATAGAACTAACATTTCTTGAATATTTTCTATGGGTCAGATCCTGTTCTAATCCTTTTACATGCATCATTTTTACTTGATGTTCACAGCAACACTAAGGCCGTTATTTTCCCCCATTCTACAGACAAAAAAAAAATAAAGCTTAGCAGGGTGAAATAAAACATGCAAGAATTTATAGTTATTAAATAGAAAGTTAGATCTTGAGGAAAAAAGCAAGGTTTTTTTTTTTTTTTTTAAATAGGATTAAACCCATTTTGAGCTGAGGCTTTCAGATTTATCTATTCACAGTTGATAACGAGTAATTTCTTTTTAAAATTATTTCACACATTCAGATCAAAGGTTATAAATTAATAGTTAAACATATTGGAGGAGTGAATTCTTTTTAAAGCAGCAATATAGATATCAATTAAGGAGAAAATTAGATATATTTTTTGACTTATGTGAAGAGAACAGATTTGCTATAGTATTAAAGGGTTTTTAACTACAGGATAGTAAGGTAATTAGGAAGCTGTCAAAGCTTGTTATGTTATCTTGTAGCAGTTGATGTTCAGAATATTTCTTGTTACTCCTGGTCTGAATGGGATGTGGTTAATATGCAGCTTCAGTCAACAAAGGTTCAAAGGGGACAATTTAATTACGACTCTGTAACTTCTTAATTTTCAATTATTATGACACGGGGGAACTGCCCTTGAGAAAGGGTAGTTAAAAGACATTCACTACTCATATAAGATTACAGAAATAGACAGACGTGAACAAGAATAATGATTACTGCTTGTGTATTTTAAGAGTTTTTTCTTACACGTTAACATGGTAGTAGATTGAATAACAGTTTCTCCTAAAGATTATTCCATAGAACTTTACTACTAGTATTATGTGATGTTTGCAGGTCTTCCTGTAAGAACACTTTTACGGAAAAATAAATTTGAGAAATACTGGGTTAATTAAAGCTAAAGAGTAATTTTTTTCCTGCAGAATTTCTCAGAAACATAAGTAATATATACAGTAAATTATCAAGAGAGTTCTTACATCAAATATGCCAAATTATTTGACCATGGAATCTTTATTTTTCCATAATATTTTGAAACTAGAGTTCAACAGAATTTTCTCTGGGTTATATTGGTATAATGGATAAAAATCTTAATTTTAAGCGTAAGAGTCAAGACACCTGGGTGCCTAGTTCTACCACTTACTTGCTTATTTATTACACAAGTCCATTGGTTTACTCATTCATTCATTCATTTCCACTTAAATGATTCATCTCAAATTAACCTGAGCAAAACAGAACTATTCAGTTTGCTCCACAAATCTCTTGTCTGCTCAATCTTAATTAACAGTACCATTACTCCAACAGTTGCTGAAATTAAGAACCAAGGAGACACCGTTAATTTCTCTTCTTCCCTCATTCTTCATTCTATTCATCTGCAAAATTTGAAGGTTCAATTTCTAAAACATAGCTGACATCCAACTACTCATTGTCATCTTCACTCAAATCCTAGCCATAATCATTTCTCACAAGGACTACTGCAGCAGAACATTCTAAACGTTGCTCCCGCTTCAACTTTGGTCCACAAAGCAGTCAGAGAGGAAGGTCTTTATAAAATAGCAGCTAGTCCATATCAAGCCTCTCCTAAGAATATTCCAGTATCTTCCTGTGACTCTTACACTAATGCCAAAATATGTTTTTGGGCAGATGTAGCTCTAATTATGAATGTAGTAATGCTTCTACACAATAATAATGGGGACTATCTTTATGACCTTGGGATAAGGAGAGATTTTAAAATAGGACACAAAAAAACATGAACCATAGTGGAAAGATTCATAAGTTGGACCACATTAAAATGGAGCACTTACAGTCACAAAGACACCATTAAAAGAGTGAAAATGCAACCTGTATAGTGGGCTTTTATTAATGTAAACAATGAACAGAAAATTCATATGCAACATTTGAAAATACTGTATATAAACAATATCTATGTATAAAAAGCAGAAACCAATAAATATGGGTTAGAGACATGAACAGACACCTTAAAAATATACTATTTCTTCACCAGGCAGTGATCCCATACTTTGTGAAAATTCATTGAACTGTACATTTATGATATGTGGTTCTCACTTCAACAAATGTGACAAAAATGTATGTACCCAAATACTTCAAGACATGAGCTAACCTCCTTGGAGAATGAAGTAACTTGGCCTAGTTTCAATACTTAAGTTATTTCTACAATGATCTTCACAAAGCTAGTCGTTTTTATCTTTGAAAAGATAGGCATATTTCATTTTCTCCCCCTACAGGGTAGTACTAGCAGAGCATTTTTGAATAAGAATTGCATGATTATATAAAGCCCTAGCTCTCCCATATCATGAAACAATCATTAATAAGTCATTGAATCTGCCCATACAGTAGCATTTAATACAGATGGAGTTCTCACTGTTACGTTTTGCACAAGATGAATAAACAAAGAATCAAAGAACAAGGGGTATTAATATTTTAAGTATGATATTTAATTTGAAAACAGGACAGAGAGACATTTGCATTGAAAGCAGATAGGCAACAATGTCTGGATGAGAAATAGAGGATAGACATCATTAAAAAGGTGGGTGAGGTAAGAATACAAATAAAGGGAATCTAGCCTTGCTTGACAAACAGCTGCACCAACTCGGTGCAAATGGCGACATAATCTTCCACGGGCAAGTTCTCCAGGAAGCTGAGCCAATGAAATGGAATTTTTCCAGAGTCATTCTGCATTTTATTTGGCTCATTTCTGCTTTCACTGACTTCTTGGAATTCAACACAAATACAAGCCCAAGGATAGCTTTACCTTAGCAAAGCTGCTTAAAAAACTAAATGTTCTTTTTGTGCCTATGGCAATGTCAGGGATCCACGTGGGCCTGGAACCAGGCTCTGTTTTGCACTGCGGAGTGAGCAGCAGCATATGCGTGAGAGTTATTACCGCAAGGAGCAGATTTTTCTACTTCTGCTAATTCTGGATTAGAAACTGCCGTGAACTCTCAGCCATGAAAGGAGAGGGGAGATCACTCATGACCAGAGAGCAAAGTAATGAGAATTGAGAGCAAAGGAGGCTTCCAAACTCAAGGAAAGGGCTTCTCTAACAGGAATCTACCATGGCTCCTGGACAGTGGCCTGTGAAAATCGATATTTAAGAAAAATTAAACAAAATGGATCTAATCAGTTTAGGGTACTCAGAAAAATTTTTTCAAAGAGGCCCCCCTTAACAAAAACAAAAAGCAAAATCCTCTAGACCTGAGAAGTAGGCCTGTTGAAAGATCTAAAAATGTCCTTCAATCCAGGCAAATAAGGAGGTATAATTAGATTTCACAAATGGGCCTTGCTTCGAGGCATCACAGAGGGAGGGATAAATAGCCGTAATTGGAAGTTTATATAGTGTGCGATGCAAGCCAGGAAACATCCACTGTTAAAATAATTTCCTCGGATGTATTTTTAAACACTTAAAATGCATACGGAAGCAACAGGAGGTACCTTTAAAGCCACTGGGAGGAGAAATGATGGAAAACTGAGGTCCAAAGGACTGAAGAATGTGGTGAGATGGTTCTTGCAGAGTGCCAGATGCACACTTCTGGACTTCAAGGGACAGAGAGCAGTGCTTAATGCTCCCTGTCCTGTGAAGGCAAAGAAAAAAATCTCATTGCCCCTTACGGTGATTTTCATGCACAATAACTTCAACCCCAAATGGAACTCATCTGTTCTCTCAAGGAGGAGGGTGGGGGAGCAGCAAAGGTCAGAGCAGAACAGCTGCCATTAAAACAAAGCGACTGGATTAGGTTTTCATAGTTAGCAGGAGATGAATGAAGGGCAAAGAGCAGCCTGTTCCTCATGTAATAGGGTGATAATGGGAGTCACATTTGGGCTGCTATATTCTACTTTGGCTTGTGTCAGCTTTTCCATTACACACACAGTTTTTCAGGAAGGTGATAATTCAATTCAGGAGTAAGGAAAAATAAAAGGAAAGTAAATTAACTGAAGGCTGAGACTTGGCAAATAGGGTCTCCACTTGGACATGCAGAGCCCCAGGAAATATGAAAGCTGATCACTTTCAATTCTAGGCCTGAGAACTGACTGTTCTCTGGCACTTTTCTTTGTACTGTGGCTGACTACGGGGGCCCCACAACCGCTGTGTTTCCCTTGCTGGAAGTGCGATGAGCCTCTGTTCCAATTGTACAGCACCAAGGATGGCCCTGTTAAGAGCTTGATGTCAGGGGGCCTGGCTCTCCTGTTGAGGTGGTCTCCTTTTGTTATACCAGCACAAATAATAGAGAGTTTTTCTCTCAAATTTCCCGTACGGATTTTCTCTCTTACCCTTCTAGTTAGAGTGAATACTCTGTATCTTGATTATTCTCTATTACTACAACCTTGTGCTTGTCCCCTCATATTCTCTGGGATAGCCCTGGGAAGATGTCAGCAATGACCTCTCCATAACTCAATTCCAGTGCCTACATAGCAGATACTCAGAAAATACTTGCTGAATGAAATTCAAGAGCTGGTTTTTGCAATTCCTAACTTTCTTGGGTGTTTTTCCTCCTCCCAGTTCTTCCTTATTAATCCTTCTTTGCATCCTCTGGGGTCTCTAGTTCCTTTGTGCACTCTCTGAGTGTTGAGGGTCTTCAGTTTCTGCTAGCTCTTTTGCCCATTCCAAATATTTTCCTGATCTGATTTCTTTCAAACTCTGAGCTGCAACTTCAGAGACAGTCTGACATCTTTATCTCCAGGCCAGACTTCAGTGAGGAGCTCCTGTCTCACACAGTCAACAGTTTTCTCTTGGATAGCCCAATGGACAAGTGTAGACTCATTAACTCACCCCTCAGCTCACCTAATACTGGTCTATTTTTTAAAAATATTTTTAATTTTTTTAATTTAAATTTTTTAAAATTTTTTATTTATTATTATTTTTAGATGGAGTCTTGCTCTGTCACCAGGCTGGAGTACAGTGGTGCAATCTTGGCCCACTGCAGCATCTGCCTCCTGGATTCAAGCAATTCTCCTGCCTCAGCCTCCTGAGTAGCTGGGACTACAGGTGCGTGCCACCACGCCCAGCTAATTTTTGTATTTTTAGTAGAGATGGGGTTTCACCATGTTGGCCAGGATGATCTCGATCTCTTAACCTTGTGATCTGCCTGCCTCAGCCTCCCAAAGTGCTGGGATTGTGGGCATGAGCCACCGCACCCAGCCTGGTCTACTGCATATTTCAGTCTCCTAATTCATAAATCTGGGCCATATATTCAATGACTGGCTATTCTTGCTTCATCTCTTTGTTCTCACGTTGTTGGTTGAAATATTTAATGCACATCTCATTACTTTTATCATTTCACCCTTAGTGACAATTGCATGATCACACTCAAAAATCTTTTCACATTAAAAAAATATCAGGACCCAAACAAAATCCACATAAATTGCAAGTGATTGATATGTCTCAAATCATTTTTAATCTGTAACAGTTACTTCTTACTCCCCTTTCTCATGCCACATATTTGCTGAAGAAACTGGTTATTCAGAAGTTTTTTTTATATAAAGTCATTAATTTCCTGTGGTACATCTTACCTTATATTAATAAATCTCCTCTAGCACTATATATATATATATGTGTGTGTGTGTGTGTTGCTATATATGTATATATGTTGCTATATATATATGTTGTTTGACATTTTTGAGGCATACATGCATATATAGTAACATCTACAAATCTTAAAAGTATGTCTTCATGAATTTTTACATATCTATGTATAAGCGCCATCCAGATCAATATTTACAACACTTACAACACTTTCATCCTCCCAGAAAATTCCTTTATATCCCTACAAGTCATCAGGTACTCTCAGAGGTAAATCCTATTCTGACTTCTACCAATGTAGATTGGTTTTGCCTATTCTTGCAATTCACGTTAATGGACTTATATAGTAAAACTCTTTTTGCCTTGCTTCTTTCACTCAATATAGTGTTTTGAGTTTCATCTATGATGTTGAATGCATTTGCAATTTGTTTGTTTTTTACATGCAGGATCTGGCTCTATCACCCAGGCTGGAGTGCAGTGGCACAGTCATGGCTTGCTGCAGCCTCTGACTCCCAGCTCAGCCTCCCTAGTAGCTAGCTAGGATTACAAGCATGTGTCAACTTGGCTGGCTAAATAAAACAAAAATTGTAGAGACAGGGTCTCACTATGTTTTCCAGGCTGATCTCAAACTGGGCTTCAGCAATCCTCCTACTTCAGCCTCCCCAGTAGCTAGGACTGCAGTAGCATACTATAGGCATATGCTAATTTAAAACAAATTTTTTTTTTTGATAGAGATGGGCTTCTCACTATGTCACCCAGGATGGTCTTGAACTCTTGTCCTCAAATGATCCTCTTGCCTTAGCTTCCCAAAATGCTGAATTTACAGGTGTGAATCACCATGCCTGGCTTTCTCTTTTTTATTTCTGGGCAATTTTGTATTGTATGAACATAGCACAATTCATTTCTATTCATTCTCCTATTGATGGACACTTAGGTAGTTTCCAATTTTGGCTACTATGAAGAAAGCTGCTAAAAGCATGACTGGGCAATCTTTTTGAAGACACATGCTTAGTGAAAGAATTTCTGGGTCAGAGGAGAGACATCTAGTTTATTGCAAATTGCCAAAAAGTGTTTTTTAACATTGTAACATTTGACATTCTCACCAAAGATGTACAAGAGTTCAATTGGTTCCACATTCTCATCAACACTTAATATTATCATTCTTTTATATTTTGGCCATTCTGATGGATTTGCAGTGATAGCAAATGTATTTTTTAATTCCCAAATCCATGCAAGAAAATTAAGAATAATCCAACAATTTCAGAAGCATTGAAACATTAGTAGGAACCTACTATTTAAAGTGATACCTTCTGACATCAATAGAAGTTCAATTAAGGATAGTAGGGATGAAAAACACAGAAAGATTCCAATCTCATTTAATTCTTCCCTCTTTCAAAATTATTTGGCCAAGGTGGGCATTGATGCAGATTCAATATCAAAAGCCTAATGACAACGTGGTCAGTTGCAGATAACATCATAAAGAGCAACAGGCATTCTGCATTGCAGGAAATATCAGGTCTTGGCTTCTGGTTAAAGTTGATGTATTCTTTTACTTATGGCATTTACTTAACTTGACGGGATGTGCAATACTGCACAACCATTTATCCAGGAGGATTCAACTGATCAGTGAAAATGTTGCCAATTATGCAGCCATGCAATGTATAAAAGAAAGTTGAGGGCTGATAAAAACAGCCACATGCTCTTAAAGCCAGGAATGATTACCCATCCCTGCTTTGTGCTGTGGGATGTGTTGTGGGGTAGGATGAGTTAGGAAGGGAAGTAACGTTTGCTAAATACTTATAATATGCCAGGCATATGCTAAGACCTTTGTGTAGATATAATTTTGAATCTAATTAGGTCCTCACAAAAATACTTCAAGGTGGGTTTTATTACTCCATTTTACTGAAAAGGAAATTTATGCTTAGAGGCATTTAGGAGTGTTCACTGCAAATGCTCAGGGCCAGGATGCACCCAGGAATGTAGTAATGCCATGGTGTTTTATCTTACAAGAATGATGAGAAATATATTAGATTTAGAGGTATAAAAATTATGCATAAATTACTTTAAAAATCTTTTTAATTGCCCTCAAACTAGGATATACCTGACCTGGTGTGTATAATCCAAAACAGTAATACATGTGCATACTGAAGCTTGAGAACCAGCTAGTTAGACTATAAGAAAAACAGTCATGTGCAGATTCAGGGCTCTTGTCCCCTCTGCATTTTAAGATAGTTATCAAACCTCTAGGGTGAGGAAGTATAGCAGAATGGCCTCAAGCATTCCTGCTTGTGTGCAGGGTTTACTTATTTGGTTTAAGTATTAATTCTCTATTATCATAAAGCACATTACATCTCTTTATTGTTCTGAGAGTTTAAAAATATAGTAGATTCACAGCTTCAATGAGGAAGGTTACCTTCCAAAATCAGCCATAAAGTAAAATATTATGCAATAGGATTCCTTTGGATTCCTATCGTATTATAAATAAAACTGAGTTTCAGAGAAATTTAAGATATGTGCCCAAAACCCTAGTATAATTCAGGACCAGAAAGTAATATCAGCTCATCTGATTACAAGCTCCAAGGCCCCTTTCATGGATCAACTGACCAACAGTTTAGCAAGAACAGATCTGGAATCAGTTAACCTGGAATTTGATATACTTCAGATTATCTCATTGAAATAAAAGGTTGGGGGACTTACCCATAAAATTACTGCATACATCAGGCTTGATTCACTAGAGAATGAAAGCCAGTGATTTCCCTCTTCACAGACAAGATGCTTTAGGATAGCCCTTCCCAGCCTTGATTTTGCTATGATACTCATAACAGATGATATTCTTCAGGGAGCAGAACACACTCCCTGGGTTGTTCCCAGATGTGGACTCCATGAGTTTGCTCCAACTGTGCTTCCTTGTCTCGCATTCAAGGGAATGCATCAGAATGCAAGGTAGTTAAAATGACATTGCCTGGAGAACCTTGAAAGCTCTTAATTTTGTATTAAGAAGTAAGTCATACACAAATGGCTGTGTTTTAACTATTACTTAGAGATTATTTTTTGTGACACATTTACTGTCACAACTCCACAAGGTCATTGGGAGGATTATGCACAGGAATGCACAAAGTACTCAGAACAGTGCCTGATCCATGGTAAGTGTGCAATACCTGTTGTCCATGATCACCGTCATCAAGAATGAGAAGACAGCAAAGTGATTGAGATGGTTGGGCTGTGTCCCCACCCAAATCTCATCTTGATTTATAGTTTCCATAATCCCCATGTGTTGTGGGAGGGACCTGATGGAAGGTAATTGAATCATGGTGGCAGTTATCTCCACACTGCTGTTCTTGTGACAGTGAGTGAATTCTCATGAGATCTGATGGTTTTATGAGGGGCCTTTCCCACTTTTGCTCAGCACTTCCTCTTGCTGCCACCTTGTGAAGAAGGATATGTTTGCTTCCCCTTCCACCACGATTGTAAGTTTCCTGAGGCCTCCCCAGCCATGTTGAACTATGAGTCAATTAAATTTCTTTCCTTTATAAATTACCCAGTCTCAGGTAAGTCTTTATTAGCAGCCTGAGAATAGACTAAAACAATGATTCCACTCTCTTCTGTGGATCAGAAATAATATCAATCCTCTATTATAAGGAAGTCAAAGAAGTGAATAATGGTGCCACAACTGCATCCACTCTTTTAAGTATCCCAAGCAATGTAAAAGCTTCCCATGGGACCAGGCACGGTGGCTCATGCCTGGAATCCCAGCACTTTGGGAGGCCGAGGCAGGTGGATTACTTGAGGTCAGGAGTTCGAGACCTGATATCTGTCTCTACTAAAAATACAAAAATCAGCTGAGCATGGTGGGGTGTACCTGCAATCCTGGCTACTCAGGAGGCTGAAGCAGGAGAATCATTTGAACCCAGGAAGTGGAGGTTGCAGTGAGCCAAGATCATACCACTGCACTCCAGCCTGGGCAACAGAGCAAGACTCCATCTCAAATACACACACACACACACACATATATATATATGTGTGTGTGTGTGTATATATGTGTGTGTGTGTGTGTGTGTGTGTGTGTATACATGGTTAATGTGGAAACTGGTGCCAAGCAAAATCAAAATATCTTAAATAACTACTTTTAGAACTTGATATCCTACCATGTTTTCAGCACTCCTGGGTTTTAAAATACTAAAAATAAAATATTAACATGGTATAAAGATAATCTCAAGAGAAACACGGTATAGTGTTTTCTTTCTGTGGAATTTTAAGTCGTTTTGTAATGTATGAAGCTGCCAGTTTATATCCATTCTTCCCTTTAACCTTTTGAGACTTACTTTGCTTATCTATAAAACCTCAATTAAAAGATTTATCATGCCTATCACACAGGGCTGCTGGAAGAATCAAAAGGAACAATGTAAATAAAAAATTTAAACAACTTATTGTAAAATATTTTTTTAGAATTTTTTTTTTTTTTTTGAGATGGAGTCTCGCTCTGTCGCCCGGGCTGGAGTGCAGTGGCCAGATCTCAGCTCACTGCAAGCTCTGCCTCCTGGGTTTACGCCATTCTCCTGCCTCAGCCTCCCGAGTAGCTGGGACTACAGGCGCCCACCACCTCGCCCGGCTAGTTTTTTGTATTTTTTAGTAGAGACGGGGTTTCACCATGTTAGCCAGGATGATCTCAATCTCCTGACCTTGATTCCTATTTCTGGCACAACTTAAGCAAATTGCATCTCCATCTTTACAGTTCTCTCCAATCCCTGAAGTCCCATGACCCAAATTTTTAGATTCATGAGACTGATATAATTTGGGTTCTCCTTCAAATCAAAATATTTCTAATCATCCCACTGTGCAGAAGGGGGAAAAAAAACCAAAAGTCCGCTTAATGCATGGTCAATTCCTTTAAAAGTGGAGGTAGGGTTGTTTTGTAATGATGTGAAACCACTGGTTTATACCATGCTTCCCTTTAACCATATGATATCCTGCCTAAAAGGCCGTCTTTACCATCTGAAAATTTTCCTAATTCACTTACCAGACTGCACCAACAAGACATAGAATGTTGAGACCGCCTAACAATGAACCACCAAACAGGGCAGAATGAATGCCACTAACTTTGTAACTTACAAAGAGAGATTGCCAGCCAGGGTTGTTAAAGGGATCAATGGTATTGAAAGAATGAGTTGTGGCGAGCAGAGTATTGACCACTGAAAAGAGTGATGGACAATTATAGTCTCAGTCCAATATCAGTGTTATAAAGGTCACTGTTGAAAGATGTCTCAGTTCCCCTTTTTAAAAGTTCCCCTTTTCAGGCTTGATTACAGCTCTTCTTCTTCTCCATTATTCTGCTTTCTCAAGTGCTTCTTTCAGAATCTTAATGACAGTGAATAGCCCCATTCAGCAGACAGTAAACATATGACCTACACTAATAGCTTTATTAGAAATTTTACATTCTGTATATAAATGATAATTTGGGAATGCAAGAATTTGGGAATTTTGTGCAGGATGAGAATTTGGGAAAATAAGAACACTATGCAAGACTTCAATCGGCACATTACTTAAAATGGAAAAATCTACAGTTGTATATCATTAAGGCTACAAATCGAAATTTCTCCAAAGTCAAGAAATGAAAAAAGTTACGGTTCTCTAGGTGGCATTCGTTTCCTCACTGTTATCTGTACTGTGTAATGCACATGTTGTGTTATACTTAAAACCTAGCTAGTAACTGGGAACACAACCCAAGAGCAAAGCCCATATTATGACTTAATAGTACATGGAAAACTATCTCCTTGGCATTTCTATGTTTTTATGAGATTTCTATTTGAAATGGAAAATTTCCTCCTGAGCAAATGTTTTTAATATAAGTTTCAGGAAGGAGGATACCGAGAAGGAGAGGAAACAGTTTTTCTGCTCTGACTTCCCATAGTAGTGACTATGTATTATTATGTCAATCTCTTTCACCAGATTATCAGGTCTAGAGAAGTAGAATCTATGCCTAATTCTTCTCCGTATGACCCATAGCATCTAATGTAGTCATGTAAAAAGTCAGTGCCAACATTTGTATCTTGATAAGATGAATAATTAGGGGAGGGATCAGATGAATCCAAGAATGAACACCTATGCATCATCCAAGAAGCATAAAGTAGTGGCTACCACACTTACCTGGGCGCCAAGGTTGGCAAAAGAACTGTATAAAGAATAGATTCCTGGACTCCTCCCCAAATTTCTCATGAAGGACTATTTCTCATTGTACAGACTTGAAATCTAAATTTTAAGAAAAGTTTCTCAGTTGAATAATTTTTAGCTAACCTGGTTCTAGTCTATGTAATGATATTTAGGAAACTTTAAGATCAAGGAGGTCCTTGGTTCTAGGTCAGACATGGCTGATTAATTTCACTTCACAAGCCAACTCTGCATAGTAGTGGCTATTGAGGATCTGATACTCAAATTTAGTCTATGATCCAGGAGTATCATCTGGAACTTATTACAGAAGATAAATATCAGGGCCAGAAGCAGACCTACTGAATGAAACTCTGCATTGGAACACAATCTCCAGTGGTTCATATATACATTAAAATTTGGAAGCACTGGTCTAGAACAATGCTAACAAACTATGGTGTGTGGATAGGCAGAATCTGTGTCATCTGGCAACTTGTTAGAAATGTAGAATCTTAGTTCCCATCCCAGACCTACTGAATGAGAATCTATGAGGGTGGTTGGTGTGGGAATGTGTATTTTAACAAGCTCTCCAGGTGATTCTTAGGTATGCTGAAGTTTGAGAACCATAAGTACAAAGCACTGTGCTAAGAAAAGGTGCAAGGGACACCTGGGCTTACAGCAAAAAGATATATTGATCAATTAATACTATTTACCCAGGTGCAGAAGGGGGAAAGTGATGGCATCACCTCTGCCCTAGACAGAAAACTTGATGCCTGGCTGTGAGCTTTAAGACAAATACATAGGATGTACGAGAAAATAAAAATTCTTACTAGAATAAGAAGTAAAAGATACAACAACCTGTCTCCCTCCAAAAAAAAAAAAAAAAGGATGGTAGCTAAAATAGAAAAATGATTAAATTCTGTGCGGATAAAACAAGTGTGGCAATATATTGGTAATTATTGAAGCTGGGTGACTGGTAATGGGATTCTTAGTTTGTATTATTTGTTCTGCTTTTGAGTGTATGTGAAATTCTTTATATAAACAGTTTGGAAATAAATCCATCTGGAGACATATTATTGCCTGAGAACTTAGGAAACATTACCAGTCTTTTAAGACTGATAATATCCATTGTCGGTGTGAATGAAGAGAAAAAGAAACTTGCAGCTACTGTTGGTGAGACTGTAAATAATTACGGCCTTTTTGAAAGGCAATTGAGAGTACTCATTAGAATGTTTACACATGCTTCACACATATTGACCTGGCAATTCTATTTCTAGCCTATCTACAGAAAAAGTCACTCATTTGTGTAAGGATACTGTATAAAGATGTACTGGGCTTTATTTGTAATAACAACAATTTTGAGAGAATCTATGTATCTATTATGATGGGACAGTTTCGTAATTGTGATTTACTCATAGCATGGACTATTGTACAATTATTTCTAAATGACTTATGCCTAAATGTGTTGACCTGAAAAGTTGTCATGATACATTGTTGAGTAGAGGAAAATGTTTATCATTCCCTTTTAATTGGGATGGAAAGACGACCTTAATGCTTTCGTGTGTATTTCTCTACACTTAGACAAGAAGCTAGAAGTCTAATACTAAACCTTTAATTGTTATCTTAGAGAAGGAGGCAAGGAGTATGTCTTCTTTTCGGAGGCTGTCCATCACTTTTAACTTAATGTAAGTTTGTACTATTTTTTCTATCTTTTGCATCTTGGGGTCCATGTGAAATAGTTCCAAACAGTAACATATAAATGGATGTTACTGGGAAAACTCTTAAGTTTGGAGAAAGCTCTTTTATGGGCTCAGATTCGGGGAGCACCTGCCTTTTTTTTCCCTTTGCCTTTTTCCCCTTTTCCAATCAGGAACCTGGACAAATACCTTAAGAAGGAGAAGCTGTTTTGCAAGCTTGAAATCAATGGTTCCATGCTTAGAAGTGGCACAACAGAAAGCCAGGAGGATCCTGAGTACTCAATGGAAGTATAAATTCAGAGCATCAACCCTGGTCGACTCTCTTTCAAATTTCTTATGCAAATGAGATAATATCCTTAAAGTTTAAGTTAATGTTTTTCAGGTTTCTTCACTGACAGCCAAACAATTGCCAGCCAAAGCATTACTTAACCATCTAGGTGTCCTGGTATGAATCTGATATGAATAGAGGTGGAATACACATTCTAATATATGCACTAATATATATGCAAGTAGGTGTACATAAGGAGGTATCTTATACATCTTGTTCTCATGTATTTCCAGCCTTAGCACAGTGCCTGGCACATAATTTCATGATGGAATAAATAAATCCATGAAAGAATAATGTATATACTTATCTCTCAGTTGTGGGATTATAGATGATTTTAATTTCCTCTTGTATACTTGCCTATATTCTTTGAATATTTAAAATCAGAAAAAAGTCATTTTTAAAATTATTTAAACTGTATAGGAAAGCTAGCTATATAGTACAGCTTGATGAAGTGGAACTGTATTATTCTACAGATTTTGGCATATTGCATATCAAACCTTTCCCTCCTCCCTCCCTCCACAAACTATTTTAAAAATAGAATAAAATCCTGGTAAAACTCAAGACAGGTATTAGTCTGATCCTCCATCAGGATGATAAAGGAGGTTTACTCTACAATTATATTACATATTTATAAAGTAAAACTTAGAAGAAACTGGTTTCTTTTACATTGATGGATGTCTGCTCACAAACCATAAGAAATAATAAAATATTAAGCATCTTTGTTTTCTGTTAAGAATGCATGTGTGATATACAGTATTTCAACTCAGGGGACATATTTATCATACTTCTTGCACACAAATCAACTGAACTTTGCACACAAATAACTGAAAACCCACTGGGTGGCACAACAACTTCTGCAACATTTTAGAAAGTGGCATGGCATTAATACTTTTATACCAGTGTTCTCAATAGGGCCATCTGGCAATGTCTGCAGACATTTTGGGTTGTCACAACAGGGGGATGCTAGTAGTAACTAGTGAGTAGCGACTAACAATGCCACTAAACAATGCTCAGGACAGCTCCCATGACCAAGAATTATTCAGCTTCAAATGTTAATAGCATTGATGTTGAGAAGTCTTGCTTTAGACAATTTTTTTCCTTTCTTGTTATTCAGTCTGTAGCTACTCTTAGAAATGGTTTGAATACTTTGCCTTCTGGGTTTGTTTTTTTAAAAATTGGGTTATTAAATTACCAATTGACTGACTGAATTTTAACATTTAAATTGTTTTTCTCTAGTCTTAGAATTTTAACAGTAGATGTACAGTCACTGTATTGTAGAGATGTCTTCATTCAATAAATATTTACTGAGAGTCTAACAGGTACTAGATGGGGCCCAGATACTAAGTTTGCAGAAATAAGGAAGACCTGGTCCCTATACTCAGGTACTTACCATCTAGTGAAACAGCAAAAGCCCCTAATCCTCAGCAAACAGCAGACTCAGTTAGGTAGTCACATTTGGGGGCAGCATAATTAACTTTGAATTTAAACTCAAGTCCCAAGTCCAAATTCCAGTTAACCATTTCTTTCTTTCTGTGTATTAAACAAACAGCACAGTCCTGCTTCCTGGTTTCTGCCCTATTTACTCTAATGCTTGAAACGCTCTTTCTTTAGATCTCTTCTCCACTAGCCCTTTTGTCCCATTCAGGTCTCCGTTCAAATGTCACCTCCTCATAGAGGATATTCCTGATCACTGTCTCCTCTAAACTTTCTCTATCCCATTGTTTTGCTTCATATACTTTATCTGAAATTATCTTGCATACCTGTTTAGTGTTTGTTTCCCCCACCGTGATTTTTTT
Source organism: Colobus angolensis palliatus (assembly GCF_000951035.1). Lineage (NCBI taxonomy): Eukaryota > Metazoa > Chordata > Mammalia > Primates > Cercopithecidae > Colobus > Colobus angolensis. Next base: position 3,750,663 of record NW_012115821.1, read on the forward strand.
GTGACTTATATAAAAAAAAAGTCCCCTAATCTTACAAGACCTTGGATGATCTGAAGTCTGACAATGCAGACGATCTTGCTTGAAGCCCGTTTTCCTTCTTTCTCCTTTCCAGTTACACTGGTTTTGCTCTGCACCTTCAACAGAACATATTCTTTCGAAGCCTTTGGATCTCTCTCCTCTCTTCCTACCCCTTGGCAGTTACCTTTAAATATGACGTCTTCCACTGCCCCACAGAGATTGCTCTCGATATTTCTCCCCAACATTACTTATTATAATTTAATTATTTGCTTATTTTGCTTGCTTTCTCTTTTTGTCCTAGACCTATAAAGGAAGGACTTTTTTTTTTGAGACGGAGTCTCGCTCTGCCGCCCAGGCTGGAGTGCTGTGGCCAGATCTCAGCTCACTGCAAACTCCGCCTCCCGGGTTCACGCCATTCTCCAGCCTCAGCCTCCCGAGTAACTGGGACTACAGGCGACTGCCACCTCGCCCGGCTAATTTTTTGTATTTTTTAGTAGAGACGGGGTTTCACCGTGTTAGCCAGGATGGTCTCGATCTCCTGACCTCGT